>NC_142153.1:10280115-10905115 GCF_024610735.1 Ursus americanus
ACAGTGAAGAACTCAAAACAATCATTCTGACTTATTCCCAATTCCAATCCTGTTCAGTTTACTGCACAGTGGAATCGTACCTAAGGTGGAGCTTGGGATCCAAAGTCATCACTAGAGCAAAAACTGAGTATAATCAAAATTGCCCAAGGAAATCCCTTAGGAAGACACCCCTTATTGGAGTCTGATACAAAGTCTCTCAATACACCCAACACAACATCTTCTTCCAGCATCATTGCTGATGGCATGTCAATTTTTTCAGTGAACTTGATGAAGTAGATAGTCACCACCTAAGGACCATGGATGAAAATTCCATATCTCTGTACGTCTATATATATCTAAACCACATTCGGTATGAGGAGGCTTAAGGCTGGCATACACAAACAGACTGAGGGAAGAACACTTTTCATTCAGTAGATCTATTCCATTGCAGTAACTCCTTCAAACACGTTTGGTACATTTACTTATGATATTTACATGTTTACTTATGACATTTTATAGTCTCATATATATGCAATATTTCATAAATGATATACTGCAGGGTTGATTAAAGTGAAAAGTAAGTCTCTCCCTTCATCCCATTCCCTATAGTAACTACTTTAAAAAATAATTATTTTATTATAGAAAAAAAAATTTTTTTAAGATTTTATTTATTTATTTGACAGAGAGAAAGACAGCCAGCGAGAGAGGGAACACAAGCAGGGGGAGTGGGAGAGGAAGAAGCAGGCTCCCAGGGGAGGAGCCCGATAGGGGGCTCAATCCTAGGGATCCGGCATCACGCTGTGAGCCGCAGGCAGACACTTAATGACTGAGCCACCCAGGCACCCCATATTATAGAAAATTTTAAATATACATAACAGCAGAGAGAAGAATAATGAATTCACATGTACCCATTACCCAACTTCAATGCAATTTCATATGTATCTCCTCCCTGATTCAACACACTATTTTAATGCAAATCCTAGACAGCATATAATTGTGTCTGTGAATATTCTGAATGAATCTCTAAGACATAAGGACTTCTAAAAGAACCCTTATCCACAATGTGGTTATTACACATAAAAAAATTAATAATTTTTCAGGAGCATCAAAATTTCCCTGATTTTTTCAGAATTTCTTTTTTTTTTTTTTCCATTGATTTGGTGAATTAGGATCCAAACATGTCCATACATTTAAAAGGCTCTTTAACTTATGGAAGTCCTTTCTTCCCCCCACCCCCACCCCACCCTCTTTTGGGCATTTATTTGTGAAAGAAATTCTACTTAATGAAATTATTTCATACATTGATCCACTGAGTGAAAAGTGTGTTCTTCCCTCAGTCTTTCTGTTTGTGCATGCCAGCCTTAAGCCTCCTCATACAGAATGTCGTCTAGATATATACAGACATACAGAGATATGGAGCATTGAGATAAGGACTTGGCACTTATCTCCTGCACCCCTGTGTCTGTACTGCTGGAATTTGTTTTCACAATGAGTAATTTTAATCCCTGTGTTACTTTTGAAATTACAAGGGGGAAAAAGAAGAGTGTTTCTTCAATAAAAAGGCATAATCTATTTAAAGTACTAATTATCTAGCATCTCCCAAAGCTCCTTCCTCTTCATCAGCCTTACTATCTAACCTCACACCTAGAAGACTCTGTTCCTTCTTACCTGGTCTCCCTACTCCCACTCTCCTCCTTTGCATCCAACCTGGGTGCTCATTCACTCAATTTTTGTGCCCCTCAGATTTCTCAAATACAGACTAACATGAAGCATTTACAGCTAACTTTCTCCAAGATATCACTGTATATAAAAATGTCTGTATCTTGTCTAGCTTGGGATTTTAAAAGGTACAACAGGAAAACAAATTGTATCCTATCTAATACAATATATATCACACCAACAGTTTTCAAACACTTTACCCACCTTTAAACCCCTTATGTCTTTATAATATGGTGTATTATCTAAAGATGGCTTCAAGTCATTACAAAAAAACACCAGAAATGGATTCCAATACTCACAAAAGTGACCATGGGCTAATCCAAGGCATATTTATGACATACTATCATAAAATATCATTCAGATATTTGGAGTTGTTAACTGGGAACCATGTCAAAAGAAATCCATGGCCTTCACAGACGCAGGCTTCAAATCACTAGATAGAAATATCCTTAATCCTACATTAACTGAGGTACAGGACTACTTCCTCACCCAGAATAAATCTTTCAATGACCTTCATTGTTTACAAATTTCTAAAAAACACAAGTTTCAATACTACCCTAATTTCACTCTGGATGATGATAATCCGTTCAACTACTAGGACAGGCACCCGAAAAGTGGTGATGTTACGGAACCAGATTCTTGAGCTCTCTGGGCAACAGAAATTGATAAGAAGCCAAATAGGAATTTTCAAGCAAGGCTTTTATCAGGGGCGTCTGCTGGAGCAAAAAGCAGACAGCACGAAGCCAAGTGTCCTTGGGCTGGCTCCCTGAACAATGGCCAAGGAAAGTTTTTAAAGCAGCCGAGGTGGGAAAGGAATGACATCTAAGCACGTAAGGGTGGGGAACTACAGGATGATGGGCCCACAGGACAGCTGACACACCACGCTTCATACATGGTATGTTTCATTTGCATGTTAGTTTCCACCTCTGGGCATAATTTTTAGCATTATATTGAGGAGACATGTCTTCTCGTCGGCAAAAAGTCAGAGCTGGGGTCCATTTGGCTCTGACTGGTCTGGTCTGGTTTTCGTAGGAGCACACCTGTTGTAAATTGGGTCCTGGAGCTTGTTTCCAGCTCGTGACTTCTGGCTTCCCGATCACGTACAGCCACCTGCAAGCTGGACTAGAGAAATGGATTATTGCCATTGGTGCTCTGAGGGGGCCCAGGTTTTTCTGCAAGTTCCTGCTCTGTCTCAGCGGCACAAATAGTTGGCAGGAATAAAATTCTTTTAGCAGGCAGTAGATTAGACGCTCTGTGTGACAAAAAGTAAATCACTGTGTACATTTATTTGCAACTTCCTGTGACTCTAGAATTATTTCAGACTAGAAAGTTTTTTAAGTAAATCTTTATAGGCAAGGATATATACACTAACAGGTTCAGGGAACTGTTAACACTAGAAGCTAAACAATATGCAACTCAAGTTTTTTTCATTACGACTCAGAAGAAACACCACAGAGAAAAAGAAATGTCTCAGAAAAGAGAACTACAATTGGTCAGGCAGATATTTAAAGAGCTTTCAATTTCAAACAGGTTAAATGACTTTATAATGTAAGGTCTGAAACTACAGATCTTTCTGTGAGACTGTTAGCAAAGATAACAATCCAAATCCAACATTCTTTCTGTCCTTCTCATTTTAAAGCAAAATTCCTGGTAGGAAAAAAAACACCACCACAATTAATCATTTATTTTTAATGTAAAATTACAGCATCCAAAAATAACTATTGTATGTAGAGTTGTTATTCCAATACTGACTTCTTGGTTTTAAAATCCAAGGATCTTTCTGAGTGCCATAAGGAGTTCCAGAACATCATAAGCAATGTACATATTTTTTCCCATATTCCTTTTTTTAATCACAAATAGTAGCAACCTTCTCATGGGAACCTAAATAACATGTTTCCCATGTTACTATAAAGGAAGTGCATGCACATTATTTGTATAAAGCTTCAGCCTCAGCACTGCTGACATTTGGGGCCAGAAAATTCTTTGCTATGGGGGGCTGCCTTGTGCAATGCAGGACGTTTAGTAGCATTCATGGCCTCTATCCACTAGATGCCAGAAGAACCATCAGTATGACAACTAAAAATATCCCCCAGGTGCCTCGTGGGGGCAAAACCGCCCCCAGCTGAACACCATTATAAGGATATAGTTCATAATAAAAATAAAAATCTTAATACGATCAACTAACAGAGGATACAAATTTGTATTTTAGAATTTGACAGAATAAGCACACCGTCAAAAATCACATTACTAGGAAACATGGGCTGGAGATAAAAATAAGAGCTGAAACATGAAACTTAAAGAGTCTTCAACTTCGTGAAAGAAAGGGAAGGGTGTTAGTTGCATTTCTTTATTCCTCTAACTCCTTGGATCTTTTTATGAACTGCGTTTTGAAGAAAGTCTAAGTATATGTTTCATAATAGTAACTGTAGTAGAGGGAAACAAGTTAAAAGAATTCTACTTAATTGCAAAGCAAACAAATGTGAACTCTCAGTCATGGGCTTTTCTCCTTTCCTTCCTGCCTATTATGGAAACAAACAGCCACCTTTAAATACTTTCACTACAGAAGATAAACGTGAGTTCCACATACAGCATAAATAAAATAATTTTGTTGCCCCAATTATTTTAAAATAGAAATTATTGTAATTAAATCCATAAAACCCTGTTACTTTGAGCCACATATTTCCATTCCATTCACAAGATCAACCCCAAATAAATATATATCATATATATAAATATATATCATATATATTCAAATATAATTATAATTTCAATTGCTATGTCCTACCTTTTTACATTTTTTGAATGTCACAATTTTTTTTTACTTTTTTTTTTTTTTTTTTTACATTTACCCATCTTCACATTTAAAAAGAACAGAGCTTTGCTGCTGTTTGTTTTTAAGTGCTCCTATGGGAAAACCACTAACCACTTATAAGATTTAATGCCCTGGAGAACTTAAGTTCCTCTAGCAAAGAATTTCAGTTTCTTGAGACAAAGGACAGCACCTTATAAGGACAATATAATTTATGGATCATGTGTTTCCTGCCCTGATACAGTAAGAATTCAATGACTACGTGTTGAGTAAACGACTTCTTATCTTTACGGCCATACGTAATAGATTTCCTAATTGTTCATTATCATGTATAACCTGAATTAAGCTTTATTTTTATGATTAATATCTTTTATACCAATTCTCCAGAAATCCACATGGTCCACACATTTGCATTTTAACTGCAATGCTCTATTTCATTGTATGGCCTGCTATAGACCGCTTAGCCAACTCTCTCAGGTAGCTGGGATCACAGTTTCTATTCACAACAGGATTCTAATATCAGCAAAGCCAATGGAGCAGGCCCTTCCGGGGTCTACTTGCAAAAGGGTTCTAAGGAGCGACTATAAAAGGAAAAGGGGAATAAGGCTCCTAAGATGAGCTAAACCATGAAAAATCTCATTAAAAGAAAAATGTGTCAAAGGGAAAAAGGCATTTCCCATATACTGTTCTTGATATAAACTAAAATACTCTAATTCTTACGTTAAGATAAACATAAACAAATACAAAAACAACTCCATACTTAAAACTGACCAAATTAAGTGAACTCAGGTTTCCTAACTCATTCTTAAAAGGTCTGATTCAAGTAGTAGCTCACACATGACCACTTCAGAAAAACGATTTGACTAAAATAACAATGTCAAAAAATGAGAAATAAACTAAAATAATCTCTCAACATACAAACAAGATTGTACAATTCAAAGTGATACCAAGAAGACTAGATCTACTTATGAGGCAGTCTTACAGCACTGACTCAAAGGATAGCATAACTCCAAGACTCTGAGATACACTACATATCAAAGGGAAAAAAATATCATGAGGCTATCTATGTCATATATCTGAGGTTATGCATAGTCCAAGAAAAAACTTTCAGTTACTTAGAGCTTGCACCTTTGGGGAAATTCTGTAATAAACCAGGATATTTTTTTTTTTAAGATTTTATTTATTTATTTGACAGAAAGCCAGCAAGAGAGGGAACACAAACAGGGGAGGCGGGAGAGGAAGAAGCAGGCTGCCAGCGTTGGAGCCCGATGTGGGGCTCGATCCCAGGACCCTGGGACCACGCCCTGAGCCAAAGGCAGACGCTTAATGACTGAGCCACTCAGGCGCCCCATAAACCAGGATTTTTAACAAAAAACAAATATAAAGTCAACTCTGATGAGATAAAATTTTAAAACGCTTTTTGAAAATTGTCTTGAACCCAGGAACTTGTTTTGTATATAATTATAAATGTGTTCTTTTTTACTTAAAAGTTGGAGAGCAAAACTAACTTTAAATTTAAAAGACTACATTTTCCTATATAGCAAAAACACAAAGATATCAAATTCAAATAATTTGCTGGTACCCAAAAACAAAATTAGTATGGACTTAAGCTCTTACTACATAGTTCATTTTATAGTGATTCACCATGAGTAAGCTTTAAAACTCAATCTCTTTAGCATGCTAGTCTGAAAAAAAAAAAAAATTATAGGTCTGCATCATAATTACTACCTTAAAAGAGAAAATCAGTAAAGGTTTCATACCCAATTCCCTTTGTCATTTTTTCACAATGATATAGTTACCTTTGTCAGCCTCAGTTTGTTGGGGTTTTTTTAAGTTTACTGTAAGTGTCAGCCCTTTGGAATTTATACTGCATTTCCTCACTGACACAGTTTAATAAACGGTAGTAAAGATCCTACCAAAACCTACTCAACTTCTAGTGTAACTAATGTGTGGGTGGTACCTACTGAGTCCTCAAATTCCTCCTTATTAACAGAAAATGTTTCAGTGCATTTTTTTTTTATAGATTTTATTTTATTTATGTGACAGAGAGACAGCCAGCGAGAGAGGGAACACAGCAGGGGAGAGGGAGAGGAAGAGGAAGAAGCAGGCTCCCAGCCGAGGAGCCCGATGTGGGACTCGATCCCAGAACGCCGGGATCACGCACTGAGCCGAAGGCAGCCGCTTAACGACTGCGCTACCCAGGCGCCCCTCAGTGCATGTTTTAAACATCCTGTATTGCAAAAATTTAGTCAGCTGATTTTGGAGGAACATTCCCCTAGAGAAATATGAGTTGACTCATTGCTCACTATTACAAAAGCCTCTCAACTAGTCTCTCCCAGCCTCCAGTCTCTCCCTCCTGTATTCTGTCCTCCACTGCTTTGCCAGTTACCTTAATTGCAAATCTAGTTATGTCATACCCGTATTTGAAAAACCTTCTTGCCCAAAGAATGTCCTACAAGGTAAAGTCCAAATCCCTTAGCATGGAATAGAAGGCTCTCCCCAACTGGTACCAACCTACCTTAGCTTCTTTCTTTCATGCAGACCACCTGCAGACATTCTCCTCATTCCCTAATAAGTCATGTTCTTTTATCCCTCCCTACTCTTGCAATAACTCTTTCTTCTCCTTAGAAAGCACTCATATCCTTTGACTTGAACATTCCCTGATGTAGATGAGTTCAAATAACAGTTATACTATAAACCTCCCCCAAGGTTTTATACATCTCCCAGAAAGACTGAGCACACTTAGTCACCCCTTGCCCCTCCGTAAGCATTAAGCATGGTGTTTTACAGGAATTTGATAAATGTTGACTAAATATTGAAGGTATACCCACGCTTAATTAAATGAAGAACTGGCCATAAACTGTTAAAGCCACAGTTAAAACCCATTAAAGATATTCTGGGGCACCTGGGTGGCTCAGTCTGTTAAACATCTGACTTCAGCTCAGATCATCACCCCCAGGGTCCCCAAGTTGGGCTCCCTGCTCTGCATGGAGTCTGCTTCTCCCTCTCCCTCTCTCTTTCCTCCCCTCTCATCCCCACCTTGTGCTCTCTCATGCTCTCCCTCTCTCTCTGCCCCCCCCCCCGGTGCTTTCTCATGCTCTCTAATAAATAAAATCTTATAATTAAAAAAAAACACATAAGGATCTTCCATTCACCTATATGCAAGTATCCAATAATACATACATTAACATTAAAAATATAGTCCTATTTATATTTGCAAACACAGAGAATCATGGATTACTAAAACTCCAAATGTATACTATACTTCACCTTATAGATTGGTAAATGTTAACCATCCATGAAAAGCACAGCAAAAACAGTGTTAACCAGAAAAGATATGGTGTCTTTCCATTCAATGAAGTTTCAGTATTTAGAGCTTCAGAATTCCAACTACGAGGCAAATTTACTTAATTGCCAAAAAACAAAAAAAACAAAAAAAAATGTAATTAGTTTCCTGAAGGTCAGCAGTCCTACATTGAAATCTTCCATCATCACCTCTGAACAACTCTCAAGGCAGCCTTTAGTAAAAACGCTCATTCTCCATCATACTTCACGGCTAATAAAGAAAATAAGAGCCATGCAAACAATAATTTAATTCAAGAGGCAAAATAAACGAAACCGTTTCCAGAAAGAAGCTAGAGTGTTAGCAATTTGTTTCCACTACGTTTGGGCATCTCCAGGATAAATACCTTACATATTTAAAGAAGTTTCACAATTCAAAAGCAATCTCACATAAACGATTTAATTCTTACCATAATCCCGTGATTTAAGCAGAGCAGGGATTATTTTCACGGATTTAAGACATTACGAACCCAGTAAAAATGCAGATAAAACACTGTTTAGCTATAGAAACATAGCACTTCACTTCCAAAAATAAGTACTCTTTACTATAACAACAAAATGGCCCAAAACAAATGAGCAACCCCCCTTTATTCCACCACTAAATTTAGTTCGGTGGACATACCAGTGACTCCGCTATTAAAATGAACGTCAAAATTTCAAATTATGATAACCTGGAGCAAAAGTTCCATCTCCCGGTCTCTTTCCAAGTGACATTAACTCTACAAGCAAAAACCAAGCTCCATTTCTCAAAGCAGTTTAAACAAGAACACACCCTCGGCGCGCACTCAGACTCCAAGGCTTTCAGCCGACTCCCTGGGGTCAGAGTCGGTCCCAGAGAAGTCCCAAGAGAGTCTGGGGGACCCAGTTATGAGCGAGATGGGGGTGGGGCGCACTGCAAAAGGCTCTGCCAAGCCGGAAAAGGAGGAAAAGGGACCAAGCAGGAGAACACTGCCAAGAAGGGTTTGGGGCGCCAGACCCCGAGTCTCGGGTCTGAGCACTGTCCACACACAGCTGGAGCGACTCCGCCTCCCAACCCCAGGTGCAGTCCCCGCCAGGCCCCTCCGCTCCGGCACCACAGGGTAACTCCGAGCGTCCCAGCCCTAGGAAACAGAAATCTCAGAGGTCCCTGGGGGGCGGACACCCACCTGGCCGAGCCCCACCGAGAACTGGGCCCACCAAGCCGAACAACAGCAGCCACTGGAGCCGGAGGACCCCAAAGGGCGAGCCAGCGCCCGATCCCATCGCGGCCGATTCCGCAGGTTCCACTCAACACTCGGTCGCCTCTGTCTCCGCCTGCTCCATCATTTCCCAGCCCTGCCGGGGCCCCAGAGCTGGCCGGGATGCGCGCGCCCGGGACGAACACGCGCTCTGCACTGACGCAACTCGGCTCTTGTCCGAGCTCGCTCCCGACATCGCGCTCCCTACGCTGACGTAGAGAAAAATCCAGTCGCCGGCGGGAGAAGGGGATTTCTGTCCCGGCCGCTAAAACCCTCACTAGCCTGCCCCGCCCACTGCCATTCATGCTCCGCCCCCTCTGCTTCCTGGCCCGCCTACTTTGGGCGTAGAAGGACCTGATTGGAGGAAGTACTAGGAGTAAAATAAGATGGAGCGCGAGACCCAGAAGCGGAATTGAGGAGCAGAAATGAAGGGCAGCCCCGCCCCCTGCGCAGCCTTTTCTGATTGGTTTGAGAGCGTTGGGCGGAGCGTCGAGCTGCACGCCCATTGGCTGCTTGGTGGCGAGGAGTGAGGCTCCTCGGAGAGGCCTGACCAAACAGGGCTTGCTGGGGTCGGATGTGCGGGCCCGGGTTTGTGGTTGAGGTCGGGTCTCAGCCACTGGGCCCGGGAAGATGGTGCTGGGTGGTTGCCCGGTGAGTTACTTACTTCTGTGCGGCCAAGCGGCTTTGCTGCTGGGAAATCTACTTCTGCTGCACTGTGTCTCACGGAGCCACTCGCACAACGCTACCGCCGAGCCGGAGCTCACATCCGCTGGCGCCGCCCACCCAGAGGGCTCTGCCGGCGCTCCGAGCTGGGAATATGGCGACCCCCATTCTCCAGTCATCCTTTGCTCTTACTTGTAAGCTACCCAGTCATCGAGGCGGAGATGGAGATGGGGCCGGGGATATATGGGTGTTGGGGTGGGGGAAGGGAGGTTGCTTTTTTTTTTTCAGACCCTCTCCACCTGAGAACCTGATAGTCAACACGCGGAATGTAAATTTCATGACAGGTCTCACTCCTCTCACCCATGCAGGGGAAAACCTTGTGTGTCGGTGGCAGATCCTTTGGGATCCCGAAAGAGGAGAACTAGGGAGGAGTGACATCATATAGTCTCCGGAAGAAGGGTACGAGGTTGTGCCTTCTCTATCCTGCTCCCTTTAACGAAGGAGAATCCATCGTAGGTGCTAGTAATGAGGCACAAATGGAGTACATTACTTGTCCTTGCCTACAAGGCACTTTCTTCTAAAAAAGCAATATCCTAACCGTTGCAGAACCAAGTCATTTTTAACGTCTCTTTTTAGTCAATGAGAAAAGGCGTTTGGGAAATGCAAAGAGAACTGGGAATCCTTTGGCTTCAATTTTGCTCCCATTGCCTTGTGGCTCTTTGCTTGGAAAGAGAGAAAGCCATGGGAGAAGTAGAATCCATGTAGAAATAGGACCAGAAACACTCCCCTTCCCCAATAAAAGAATCATTTGGATGGATGGCTGTTTGACCTGCTTGCTGTTCTTCAATCTGACAGAAGCTCTTGCCTTGGGGAACAGTCAGAATTAAACCCTAGAAAACTTGAAGAAATGTCTCTTGCCTGTTTTGATTATATACATGTAAACAGCCATTTGCAAAAACCATATGAGAATGATGGTCGTGATCTTACTTGTGATTTACAGACCTGATGAATTTATAGAATGTGACGACCCAGTGGATCATGTTGGAAATGCAACTGCATCCCAGGAACTCGGTTATGGTTGTCTCAAGGTGGGTTTTTATTTTGTTTTGTAAGCAAACCTTTGCATAGAGAAATAGGACTGGCTAAATGCTGTTACAAAAAAGTATATGGGGTATGAAGTTACCTTTTTGTAGACTTCATTAGAGTGACTTACTGGAAGTTTCTAGCATGGCCAGCGTCAGTGACGTTCACAAGACATTTCATTTCCTCAGGAAGAAGCAGCGTGTGCACAGACCAACCTGTCTTTGGCTCTCTGGGCTGAGATTGACTGATTTAAAGCTATTATGTCACCTCTTCATTATCCTTCAAGCGTGCACTTTCCTAAAAGAACAAAAGAAAGGCTTATGCACTTTTTAAAACTAATAATGGATTAGGCTGTATCTTTGTTACACATGCATTTGGGGCAAAGCTCCTTTTGCCAGTGATCTTCCTTTTCACGAGACAAGCAGTTTCTACCATGTCCTTAGGAAATACATGGGGTCTATCAGTAGCTGCCCTTGTAGGAGGTTATAGTATTCAAGGAGAAGCCTTTGGTGACAGTGGCCTCTTGGGGTGGAAAGAAGCCATTCAGTTCCATTAATAACAACCTAGTTAGTCTCCCCAAAACCAGTGAAGTTCATGTACCTCCTCCTGATGCTGCATAATGCAAGTCAAGATTCAGTCGGGTATAAGAGAGTTATGGGAAGACATGGTCTGTACTAAATCAGAGACAGGAATAAACCTGAAAGTAATAAGACCCAAAAAGCAACTCTTACTGCAGTCTTACGTAAAGAAATATTTTCAGTACAATGAGATTTTGTTCTGTTGATAATTATCAATGAAGGTTTTGAAGGTTTGAGCTGGCATTGTATAGAGATCACTTACTTTTGCCCATTTTATTTTTTTTAAAGATTTATGTATTCATTTGAGAGGGAGAGAGAGCAAGAGCAGGGGGAGAAGGGGACAGAGGGAGAGGGAGAGAATCTCAAGCAGACTCCCTAGTGAGCGCGGAGCCTGGACACAGGGCTCGATCCCATGACCCTGACATAGGACCTGAGCCGAAATCAAGAGTCAGCTGCTCAACCAAATGAGCTACCCAGGTGCCCCTACTTTTGCCCATTATAATTAAAAACTGAGTTGATCCTGTCAGGGCACTCAAACTGCGACTTTCCCCAGAAGTCCTAGAGGACCAGTACTCAGGCACCTGAATCCCAGGGAAGGTATGATTTCCAACTCCCTTCCCTTTGAGGAATGCACCAATGAAAATAATAGTGAAGTACTTACTAAGGTGCCAGTGGAGAATGTACAGCTGTGCTTTCTCTGCTAGAATTCAGGTACATAAATGCTAAGAGGTTCTGTTCTGAAATTTTTTGCTGAAATATAAACGTATACAAAAATGTACTATAGATATCTGATAATCACACATTCACAACCTAAAAAAAGTTCTGAGTCAGATGATAATTCTGAGGTCTTTTCCTAATTATGTTCATTTATAATATATATAAAACAGACCTCTAATACACATTGACTTTTTAAATACCCATTTCCAAATGCTCTATGTACTGTCTTTCCTGTAAATATAGGATAATTAAAACTTTTTGTCCATCTATTCTAAATGGCATTTAATGAAGCTGATTATAAATTTTTTCACTATATTAAAGAAGCTAGTCACAAAAAAGAAAAAAAAGGAGTTTATTTAAAACAACATACAGTTAGGGTGGAATAATTTAAAATCACTTGAATTACTAAATTCCTTGCTCTTGAACACAGCTTTACCCCAACTTTAGTATGATTATTGTCCTGAGTCACCACTTATTAATGAATATGAAGATCTATTTTGTGTAACTTGCTTTGGTAAGTTTGGGTTGTTTGTTTCGTTTTGGTTGTTATGCCACAGTTCGGTGGGCAGGCCTACAGTGACGTGGAACACACATCTGTCCAGTGCCGGGCCCTCGATGGGATTGAGTGTGCCAGTCCTAGGACCTTCCTACGGGAGAATAAACCTTGTATAAAGTAAGTGTTACTTTGAATGGAGTAGTTGGTACTTGGATAGGTAGAGCTATTTTCCTTGTCATCTCGTGATGTGACTTTTTCTTTTACCTTTAGTGTTAAAGGGGCAACATGATTACTGTGCATAATCCAAAGACAGGGGCGATGTGGTTATAAACAGAAAGGACACTGTTATGAGACCAGAGGCCATAAGTTCTGAATGTCTCTTTCATCAACTAGCTAAGTGTCTGTGGAAGCCCAGAGACTCTGTCTTCACCTACAAAATAAAGGAGTTGGACCAGAGTTTGGACCATCTAGCTCCAAAATTCCTATGATAGGCATAAATCCTGTGAAAATAGCCTTAATATTTGAGGAATAAAGGTTTTATTATGGAAAGTGTGGATCTCTGTCCTGGAAGATAATATCTTAAAGAATTAGGGTCATTTCTGTAAATTTTGCTGAAAGGCACAGAATGTATTTATATCATTTGCTAGTGGAGAGTCTGTGGTGTTTAGTGATGATATTAGAGCAACTGCAATTGAGTGTTATCGTAGTATGTAAGACCCAAGTCCTTATTGAAGAAACCTCATTTTTAATTGCCACAAAAGAAGGGTATACGGAGATGAGTGTTCAACTGAGGAGAGACGACAGCATTTCCTTAGAGAACTGCATTCAGAAGTGCAGCCTCAGGAAAGGAGCCTGAGTCAGGGAGGGATGCAGGCCCAGACTCTGCTTCTCCCAGGATGCCTACAGAGCAAATGTGCTTGATTATTTCTTGTCCAATCCAACTCAGTATTCGTTCCTTTATGTCCTGGGTAGTACTCTTTTGAGAGCCTAGGCCAACTAGAGGTTTTCTTTTTTGGGGAGGATAAAAGGCCACAGAGGGACTGCTGCACCATCTTTTCGCTTATGTTAAATTCATTAATCAATAAGTTTTAATTTTCATGCGGTAAACATCTTCCTTCTCATTCCTTCTGTCTAGATATACAGGACACTACTTCATAACCACTTTACTGTACTCCTTCTTCCTGGGATGTTTCGGAGTGGACCGTTTCTGTCTGGGACACACTGGCACAGCAGTAGGGAAGCTGTTGACACTTGGAGGACTTGGGATTTGGTGGTTTGTTGACCTTATTTTGCTTATTACTGGAGGGCTGATGCCAAGCGATGGCAGCAATTGGTGCACTGTTTACTAAAAAGAGCTGTTGTCATGGCCCAGAGAGGCATGTCTTCTGAATTCATCTCTACAGGCTCAAAACTCTTCCTTAATATCAGACCTGACCATGACTTTCCCTCTTTGGAGGGAATGGGTATGGTTAGGAAGGATTCTTTGGACTCTGGGTTTGCAACCCAGATTTTACCTTGCAGACTAGAAATGACAAGCAAACAGTGTTTGGGAATCAAGTGTGTACCTTGCCTCCCATACAAAATATAAACGATAGTGACTAACTTATAAGTTGCAAAGGGGTTTCCATACTGTATTTCTGTACATTGCTGTATCTTCAATACTTTGGAGCAAGTGGACCCAACAAGATGAGCAAAGTGAATATTTTTGGGTGCCTTTTGTGACCTTGAATCTTCGTGCAGAGGAGATCTGAAGCTGAACCAGTGAAAATCTTCAGCCCAAGTAAAATGGCCATGGATTTTAATACACACTGAAATTCTGACTTTCTGAATTTAAATTGCGGAATAAATTTTGCCAACGTGGAATACTGTTTGGTATTTTCAGTAGGTAGAGTGAGACTCAAAATTCTGTATATTTTG
Organism: Ursus americanus; assembly: GCF_024610735.1. NCBI lineage: Eukaryota > Metazoa > Chordata > Mammalia > Carnivora > Ursidae > Ursus > Ursus americanus. The sequence continues at coordinate 10,294,636 of NC_142153.1, forward strand.
CTAAAAGCTAGGCATTTGAAATGAACCACTCTACTAATAAACCCTATTTTTACATCATTATTATGCTCCAGAGGCAGTATATGCAGTACAATAAAGTCTTCATTTCAATTATATTTTGAAAGCCCAACAATAATCAAATATATCTGGATTAAGCTATCCTCTTGGCTATCCTATCTAAAAATTAGTTATTTATGAATTTAGAGAGCTATGTTGTAGGCTAGTAAAAAATATCTCCTACAACTAACTAACTAGAAAGCTATTCTTCACATTTATTTTAGATAAGGTGAAAAGCCTTATACCTTTGGGGGGAAAAAAACAAACAGATTCTTACTTAAAGGACAGAATTACTGAGTATTGGGTGGAGTTGGGAGGTGATTTATGGGGGCAAAAAGAACACATTCCGTCAAAATAGGCATGGTGCCAGAAGCTATCGCTGTGGGCTACCAGAGTCCGTTGTCAGGAAAAAGAGATGGCCGAGCTTTTGCATTCCCAAATCACTGGGAATAAGAGGAAATGTTCTGAATTATAAGTTCTGAGAAACTTAGTTCCCATCCTTTGCAATTTAAGTTGAAAAGAACTTTTAAATATGAAGTAAAAGGAGGACTTTGCGGACAAGTTGAACTAGGAGCCCGATATTCAGGATAAATTCTAGAAACAATCAAGGTAGAACTACTCAAAACGTAGTCTCCTAATCATTGACTTAGAGAACCAAGAATCACAGTTAAAATAACACTGGATATGCTATCATTATGAAGCAGCTTTTCTAAAAGTTTCAGCTTTATTATCCCTGATGAAAATGAACACTGTTCTTATATTATTAAATGGTTGGCGAATGTGTAAAAACTAAAACAGATTATTCTGTCTTGAAAATTCTGTACCACATTGACCTTAACCTTGTTTGTAACAGTAATAATTGGTAGATTCTTATTCATATGTCTATACTGTAACTATATAGCATTTTTTAAATTGTTGGAGGTCGTGAAGAAACTGGACCCCCTCCCCAGGAAAAAATGCACATAAACAAAATTTTGCATAGAATTTAAGGAGATGCCATATTTTTAAAAAAAAAAAATCCTAACTTGTAAGAGAAATCTGGAAAACAAATTAAAATCTTACCAAAGAAAATAAGATACTACTGTAAGCCATAAATCCTGCCTCATCTCACACTTTTCAAAAAATCTCCTTCAGGATATTCACAAACCCCATCAAAAGCTATTTTCTTTAAAAACACCAACACTTTGGCAGCTTTCAGACTCAAAATCACTAATGTTGCCAGGAGGATGAGCTTGGATGAAAAGGTCAAAGTCTGTAAGTTATTGAAGGATCTGTCCTATAGAAGAAGCCCTCTCCCAGTCAGAAAGCTTTTGGAGACCACTGCCAGGGTGGTCCTGAGAATCTCATCTTTCTCTGTGACAATCTGCGGTTGTCAGTTTGAATTTGACTTACAAATGATGTTCATCGTCCTCATCTACGAACCCTGGCCAAACGTGGTACAACCTGAAAAACTGATTGAGAAAGGCAGGGTTACGAAAAATTCTATTTCCTTTGCATTCTGGATTCAGGTTGTTTCTTCATATTTGGTAGGTCTGTTCGTGTGTGTGTGTGTGTGTGTGTGTGTGTGTGTGTGTGTACATGCTTGTGTTATATCCAGTTTGTGGCTATAGAGAAGTTTTAAAATCCACAAGTGTCCTTCTGTCAAGGTTAAATTAGAAACTGCTTGTTTTTCAGTTGTTTCCTGTGTTGAAATAAAATGTTATCAGCTTCCCAGACTTCCTGGCACCATGTCCTTCACTCACTTTGGTAAGGCTTCTTAGCAACAGTAGAGCACCCCAATCTACTGGTCCCTAAGTGTGTGTGTATATGTGTATATCTGTATGTTTTAAAGCATTCATTTTTCTTAAGAAAGAAAGAGACCCTAAAACTTGCCATGTTTGGTACATCTTCAATACAAACCAGGTAATATAGCTTTGGTTTTGTTAGATGATTTCTCTTTAAAGCAAGATACTTAATTGATTATTTCAGGTGTGACTGTCAGAATCAAAATTTGACTTCCTCGAAGAACCATGATGGAAAGGGAATCATTGTCCTTAACAGCTTCAATAACATCGGTTGTGGTGGTAACAGGTTGCCCATTTATGCTGACAATTACATCGTGGTCTCTCAACCCAGAGCTGGGGGAAGGGGGAAAAAAGGACAATGAAACTCTAAGTTTTACTTGTCCCCATCTAGAATTTAATGTCTGTCTCTTATGGCACAATTTTGCTGTCATTTTTTTTTAAGATTTTATTTATTTATTTGAGAAAGAGATCACAAGCAGAGGGAGAGGCAGAGAGAGAAGCAGACTCTCCACTGAGCAGGGAGCCCAATGCGGGGACTCCATCCCAGGACCCTGGGATCATAACCTGAGCCGAAAGCAGACGTGTAACGAATGAGCCACCCGGGCGCCCTTATTTTGCTGTCATTAAATATACAAACCAGGAAACCAGAAATAGCCTTAGTCCTTTCAGGTATGAGGGCTCTTACAAGATATGCTGGGAAATCACCTGGGGACAACAATCCTATTTACATTTATAAAATCAGTCTTCTAACAGGATCATGTGAAAAGTTTACTCCTCCAATATATTGGATTTGGTTGGGAACAAGGAATTTAGCTTTGGGTTTTTATCAGTCTCTGACCTCTGTAGGCCTCAAGCACACTCCTGGTCTTACCACCAAAGATGAGGAAGAACACAAGCAATATTTTTCCCCACACAGTTGTACTCTGATCAGTGGTTTTAACAACACAATTACTTGCCCCATCTCCATCGACAGCATGATAGCTCTGCTTCCAGTAAGTCAAAAACCAGTCACCCTTCCAAGTCTAAATATTTAAGGCTCTGGTTCTAGGCTCCTTTCCCCCAAAGTTGTGATTATATTCTGTCTCCAATATCTTTGCTTCACACAGAATATATATTTGAGAAACAAAAGCACCCCCAAATATGAAACACTCCAATAAATACATAGTCATGCTGATGATTTCTCTTAAAGTCAATAATGGGCTGAAGAGGGGCATCAAATTAAATGATTCAAGGAGATACCATTTTAAAGAAATGGGAAGCCAAAGGAAGGATGTGGGAGGATTACCAAGATATGTGGAATTTTCTTTTAAATAGAAATTTAAAGCAAGAGGATGTGAAGAGAAGTTTGAGGGCAAAGCTAAAAGCATGGAAAACCTTCAGAACAAGGACAGCTCAGGAGGATGACTGGGACAGTGCACAAAGAAGAAACTTAATCCACTGCAGTTCTGTGAGTAGAAAAAGAGAAGGAAACCCGCCAGTTATTACTGAGTGTAAACTACGCACCAGAATGAGGGAGCGAGTCTCAGCTAGGATAAATAACCTAACCCGTATCCCACAGCTTGGAAGGGATGAAACTAGGATTTGATCCTGGGTCTTTCAAAGGTGAAAACCCATCTTCCTGCTTTGCACTCTGCCTCTTAGAAACAAAAGCAGCAGCTACAAAACAGGATATCCAGGAGTTAAGCTAGATTCCACATCCCTGCTCTCTACTTCTATGTACCTCTCAAGTTAATTACCTCTCTGTAGCACAGCTGCTGTTTCTATAAAATAATGCCTATATCATAAAACGGGGGGCTCAAAAAAGTATGTAAAAAACTTGAAGTGATGCCTGACATATAGTAAGTGGTTAATAAGTGCCAGCTGTTCTTACTGTAATTGTTATTATTAGATTTAAGTGGATAAAGCCAGAAGTAATAGATTTCTGGCTAATCAGTGACTTCAAGCAAGCAGTAGTCCCACACTTTAATGTTCATCCAAGTCACCTGGAGATCTTGTTTAAAATCCAGATTATGATTCAGTGGTGGGGCCTGTCATTCTGCCTTTTTTCTTTTTTTTCTTTTTTTTTAAGATTTATATGAGAGAGCACGTGCGAGCTGGGGGAGGGGCTGAGAGAGAGAGAGAAGCAGACTCTGCACAAGTGCAGACCCTGATGACAGTCTGGATCTCACAACCCCGAGACCATGACCTGAGCCTAATCAAGAGTCCGAGACTCAACCAGCTGAGCCACCCAGGTGCCCTTCATTCTGCATTTCTAAAAAAAACAGCCCAGGTGATGCCAGTGCTTCTCATCTACAGGCCGCATTTTGAGTAGCAAGGACTAGGAGAACTGAAAGAAATAGCTTTGGCCTTGAACCAAAAGATAAAAATAAAGGAGTTGGGGGAGGGCAGGAAGCAAGAAAGTCGAGAAAAGCCTATGACAAGCCAAATTTAGTAACATGAGACCTAACATTTAGCTATTAACAGTTAGTACCCTATGGTTTCTTCCCCCTACCAAAAGAGTTGCCATAATATAAAAAGATAATTGAGCTCTTGAGAAACAAAAGTAGTGAGAGAGGTATACTGAAGAAGTATACGAGAGGGACCCAGGAGAATAACTGCAGGACAAGCCACCTCTTCCCTCAGTAGTTAGTATAAATATTTAAAAACAAGAGTAAAATCAGCTGGAGCGCTTCTTTGATGAGCTGTTTGTTGCTTTTTTAACATTCACTCATTTGGTGCTGGCCTCCGATATGGTCTTCCAGAGTACAAAGGAAAAAGTGCTTAAAGTACCTAAAATATGTTCTTAAACTTTTAGCCCTCTAAAATCTTCCTATTCTTAATAACTAAGTTATCAAAGGTAGATTCGGGAATTCCTAGCAAAATTAATTTAAACTTATGCTATTAACTCATCATGAATTCTCGAGCTACCAAAAAGCCATCCCCTTCCCAAACACAAGTACACAAGTCTAATTCAGCACTGTCCAATAGAAATGTAAGACAGGCCGTGCACGTAATTTTAAATTTTAAATTTTCTGGTAGCCACATTTTTAAAAACTTTAATTTTTAGAAATCTTTTAAAACTAGATGAAACTCATTTTAATAACATACCTATTTCAGTCAATATACGTATTATCGTTTGAACACGTAATTTTTTAAATTATTAATAGGTATTTTAGACTGTTTCATCTGTCTTTGAAATCCACTAGAAACAACACACGCCTATTGTGCTACTCTACAATATTTTACACATGCAGTGATTAAAGTTAAAGGCAGTTCTTCTAAAACAAAAGGTATGTGTAATGGAAAAATCTTTTATATTGGTTGTCTCTGGTTTGTGGGGTTTTTTTTACTTAAATAAATTAAAATTAAATAAGATTCAGTTCCTCAGTCACACCTGCCCCATCTCAGTGTTCAACAGCCGTGTGTGGGTAGGGCCACTGTATTGAACGGTGCACATCTCGAGCTGACACACATTTACCATGGCATGCTAGCTGGGCCAAGGCCTGAGCTCTTACCTTTCAGCAGCCGTTCCTTGAATCACCTCATACACAAAAACCCCAGCACTCACATCAGGGAAATCGGGATCTTGCCTTTTCATCTCTTGAAGAAGGCTAAGAAAAGTGAGAAATGTTTTCCCAGAAGGTTAAGAAGCACAATGAATTCCTCACCTGAGCCCTGATCAAAGCCTCCAACTCAACAGGTACTCTTATGTGTTCTACCCAAGGTCCCAGGAGGCCGGTGAAGATTCCATCAAGCCGGTCACAGTTGTTCCTCCTTGGGGGTGGCCCGGTTCTCTACCAAAGCCCGGAACCACCGGACATGATAAAATATAGCCACAGTGAAAGAAGCTACCATGTGTACCACAAATACTGATGCAGGCGAAGCACAGAGACCTGCCCTGTGACAACGGGGCGCTACACCCACAAAAGTAGCCGGCTGTAGTCCACATGCTCTACATTCCCGTTAAGACCATCCAGCTATGCCTTTGGCTTCTGAGAAACAACCCAGACACATTGAAACCCCTGCTTACTTCATAGTGAGAGGCAGCATTCGCAGACCGAGATACTTCTGTGAAAGAGACTTTCCTGGAAAGGAAAGTTATAGGGTGTTACTAACAACAAAACTGCTTTCCTTTTGGCAGAGCTTAAAAGACAGCAAGTCACGGAACATCCTTACTATTATTGTAACTGCCCTTTCAGGCTGTCAGCCATGAAAACGTGCTTCAGAGAACTTTTGGCACTAGCACAGACACTCCTCCCATCCACCTCCCATCTCCAGCCCATGGGTTTCCTTTCTGCCATAATTCACATACTTCTGGGTACACCACATGCCTGGCTTAGTGCCTAGTTCCCCCATATTGCCACCCAAACCACCATGATAAGAGCTGGCTACCAGTGACTCAGTATTCTACAGAATCCAAATGGCGGTCCCCAGAACAGATGGAGGACTCCTGAAAAACACCACAAAGAGGAGAAGAAAAAGTCCTAACTCCCCTTACCTTTCAACCGGCGCTCATGGAATTCTGCCAAGAACTGTCGAATTCGATCTGAGGGAATTGCGAAGGAGATTCCCGCGGTCACCTTCAACGTATTTATGCCAATCACATCACCATCCTGGCAAGGGAGGAGACATCATTCAGTCGCCAGGTCATGCAAACTGATCAGTACAAAACCAGGACCAGCAGAGGAGGGAGTGATGCTAGTCACTGAGGGTCAGAGCACAGAGAGGCTAGAGGAAAGGGAACTTCCACACAGAGCAGTGGATGTTACCTTACAGGACACACACTGTGGTAGGAAAGTGGGGGGAGCCTACCCATGCACAAATCCCTGCTGAGGACTTTTTTTTTTTTTTTTAAGTCCTGAGTTCATTTTTTCCTTCATCAAATGATTTTAAAAGTGAACCACAGTTTGTATTTTGACACAGATAAGAGGCCAAGGAGTACTTGCCTTTTCTCCTCAAATGACACTAAAAATAAACATGGAAAAGGCAAAAAGCTGTTGGGTTTTCAGCAACACTTCAATGGAACTCTTCAGAATTAGCTAATGGACCTCAGAGAACAAAGCTCTATGAGGCCAAAGCTATGAAATGGGAAACACTTTCCTCTTCATGCACTTCATCACCCTTTAGCCTTTGTTGGGTAATGGGAAGGGTACAAAAGAGACTTCTCATATTAAAATACGTATCATAACTCGTAGGTCTGGAGTGTGGCCTGACAATCTGCATGTCACCCCAGCTCTAGTAAAGTCATTGTCTTTTTTTAAATTTTATTTATTTGAGAGAGAGTGAGAGATAGAGAGCGTGAGCACACACAGAGAGAGAGGGAGAAGCAGACTCCCCACCAATCAGGGAGCCCAACGAGGGGCTTGATCCCAGGACCCTGGGCTCATGACCTGAGCTGAAGACAGACACAACCGACTGAGCCCCGCAGGTGCCCCTAGTAAACTCATTGTCTACTAGAGAAAGCAGGCACGAGAAAATTACATGAGTAACATTACTGTGAGTAAATGAGTGCTCAGTAATTTCACATATAGTTCCTCCTCCAAAAAGCAAGTGTAATGTGTAAAGAACCAAAAACAAGCAGCCCAAAGGGACTCTGCATGATCAGACGTGTGTCAAACAGCATTGCACTTTCTTATGTTTTCACAGGTATTTGAACTAGACACTCTCACATTTCCAGGAGAGATGCTGAATCACATTTAAGGATTAAATACATGACAGAGTGATGGATTCTCACTGTGGCTCTTCTCTGTCAGAACTAAAAACCCAAACAGACCACGTCATGGGGTTAGCATTTTGGGAGGAGGGACAGTTCTTCACATGCAACAGCAGGCAGTCTTCAAGGGAGACATTACGTAGCACAGTCGATCATCTGACATATATTTTAGTTTAGTCCCCAGGCTTTTGTTAACTACACGATGAAAACAGAAAGCATGGCAAAGAGATGTCAATAAGCGGAAGTCAACCCTGGCACCCTCAGCTGGATGAGCTCATGTGCCATGTGATAAAGGATGGTAAATCCACCAGAGATCTTAAATCTTTGCTAACCATTCACTTGAGATGCAATAATAGAAAAGCATCCTACCGCAAATCTCTACACAAGAGTGACACCCTACTCTGCATCGTCAGTCTTGCCAAGTTTGGAAGAGACATGAAACAGCAAGGAAAGTGGCCACTTACCAAGTTCACCAGAGGGCCCCCAGAATTGCCGTGCTGAAGACAGAATTCGAAAAAGTCATCAGTGCTTTTCTGCTTGTCATTTATACGTAGCTCCCAAAGAGGTTTACCAAAAGCAGCCTGCTCTGGTGAGTCCCCGTTCCCCTCAGGCAGGCAAAGCCGTGCCCCCGTCATCACCAACACTGAAGTCAGTGCAGGTAAAAGACAACAGCAAAAGGACCCCCCACCTTCTACAGCAGGGGTGACCTCTATGACAGACCCTAAGAGACTGCCCAATATCGTGGATGTCGACGATCACATCAACTGAACTCTAATAACATGGCATTCCATCCCTCCGGTGAGGATCTGACTGAACTCTGGACAGCCCCAACAGGCCAAAGGAAAAAAGAAGGCCTGACATCTTCTTCTCACTGTCTTGCCAGTACCTTGTGGGCTGAGGATGACCCTCCCAACTGACTTACATTAATTATGGCATCCGTCTGGATATAGTCCATGTCTGAATCCTTCAGCCCCAGCTCTCTGCCCCCTCGCTGTGTACTGCTGACAATTCCTGCGGTCACTGTGTTCTGCAGAGAAAACGGGCTGCCCAAGGCCACCACAAATTCTCCAGCCCGCAGGTCAGAGGACCTTCCCAGCAGCAATACAGGAAGGTCAGTCTGCACACAGCCAGGAGGGGTGGGAAGGACAGAGAGGTGAAGAACAAATCAAGAATAGAATCAACCAGTATTTGTGTACAACACACATATGACATGGTCTCTATCATTTGGGCACTTACAATCCAAGAATCCCTCACCACTCACATAGGTTCTACAAGTGCCTGATGCTTCTTTCTCAAATTCCAGCAACCACCAACCTCTCACTTGGTGAGATGACCAGGATGATCTCTAAAATCTAAAATTATTGCTTTGTAGAAATTACTGTAACTAAAGGACCAGTGAAGTCATTGATGAACATACACTGACATTAGCAACTTACTTAGCACTATACCAGCTCAAAATTTTACTTTTTTAAGATTTTTTAATTTATTTACTTGAGAGAGAGGGAAAGAGAGAGTGAGAGACAGCAAGCAGGGGGGGGGGCAGAAAAAGAAGCAGACTCCCCACTGAGCAGGGAGCCCGACGTGGGCTCCACCCCAGGACCCTGAGATCATGACCTAAGCCGAAGGCAGATGTTTAAAGACTGAGCCACCCAGGCAGCCCCCACCCCAGCTCAAAATTTTATAGTCAAAATTAAACCACAAACAGAAAGGAGATCACCCAGAACAGTGCTTCTCAAATTTTAATGTGCACACGAATCACCTGGGGATCTTATTAAAATGCAAATTCTGACTCAGTAGACCTGGGTGGGATCTGAGATCCTGTATTTTTAAAGAAATCTTTCTCAGATAATGTCAACGCTGCTGACGTGCAGACTAGCCTTTGTGTAGCAAGGACCTCAGAGCGTTCCTCGTTCCTCGGCAGCTCTGAATCCACTGCAATCATTCCTAGTATTGTAAGGCAAGCAGAGAAATGAGTTTCCCAGAAGCAGCATCTGTTGAAGAAGGAGGTAAAGGAGGCTGGATAGTTAACAGAAATTGTTAGGGCTATACAGATGGGCACAGAAGAAAATAAAAGTGAAAAACAGAGAAAAAGGACCCTAGAAAAGATCATATACCAGGTAAAAAAGATGTGGTGTGGGAATGGGGTGGAGAGGAAAATATCAGCAAATTGATGGAAATCCCCAGATGTACAGACTGATTTGGCCCTTGCATACTCACATTTGGCTCAATCTTAATCAGTGCAAGATCCAATTTATGGTCAATGTCCTTGACAGTGGCCTCATACTGGACCCCATTCTGGAGCTCCACCTGGATCCGCTGCTGGTTGGTGAGGACATGGGCATTGGTAACAATGAGCCCATCCTCAGACACTATGAACCCAGAGCCACTGGATGCAGGAATATCCTTGCCGCTAAGAGGTGACCTGTCCCAGCAAGACAACAGCATAAGCAGAGGGCAGGAAACTCAGGGGATCCATCACAGTTTGGGGACATGGAACCTCTCATTTATCAAATATACTTCCACCACAGTTTTCACATTTTACTATCCCGTCTGTGTTTTCCCTCTCTCCATGTATAACAGGACTCTGCATGTTCAGTGCCCTGGCCATCTCTTAGGAACACGACTGAGAGCTGATTCCAACTCTCCTTTTCCAGGGACGACCTCTCCCCTCCTTCTTCAGCGCTGGTCAGAGCAACCCTCTGCTTCAGAGAGGCCTAACCTAATCCTACTACTGCGCGCAAACGTGTACCTGGTGCCACGTTACTGAGGACCCAGGCAGGGCGGGAGTCGAAGTCTGGTTCCGGCTTAGGTTCCACTACTAACTGGTCTCGTGACATAGGATTTCCTTCCAGGCAAACGAGGAGCCTGAGCAAGATCACCATCAGGATGCCTTCTAGCTCTTACATCTGACCTTCAATTTTGTCCGTGGGAGATGAGAGAGAGAAACCCCAGACACCGACGTGCAGAGGAGCAGGCCAGATATGGAAGCCACAATCCCTACGCTTCCGCTCTTTAGCTAAACCACCCCGAACAGATTATTCAACCTGTATGAGCCGCGATTTCCTCACAGCGGGTCTTAACGACTAAATGATGCCTGGAAAGCGGTAGCTCTGGTTCCCGGAGCGGGCAGGCGCTCAGAAACAGTCCGCCAGGGTAGCTGGCGGCCTCCTCCTGCCTCCTTTACCTGCGGAACAGCTGCAAGTGAACCACAGACGGCGCCACCTTCTCCACCACCTCCGCGATGAAGTTGTACTTGCTTCTGAGTCGGCCCACACTCCTGGTCCCTGTGAAGAAATGCTCCATTCTTGGGGGCGGTAGGCGCCCCGCTGCCTGGCCGCATCAGGTGTCATACCCCAATTCTCCCGATCTCTCTTCTCCTCCTCTCTCCTCTCCCTCCCCTTCCTCTCTTCGGTCTCCCCTTCGTATTCACTGCCACCCCACAGGGATACGCCTTGGGGGAACCAGACTTGTCGTCCCAGGTGGAAAAGAAAGAGAGAAAAAAAGGGAAGACAGCATTCAACAGGCCTGGGGAGAAACCGCATGGGAAGTGGTAAGGAGACACCTAAGAAGGAAAGAAAACTGGGAACAAGGAGTTGAATCCGGAGGCAAAGGCGGGAAGAGATGGCGGCGAACCGCGCGACTGGGGCGCGCTGCCTGGGGGAGTTGCGAGTAACCGGAGCGCGCGCGCCCAGCGCTCACCTCGACCCGCGCAGTCGCCTTTCAGCACCGGCACGGCCGGGAGCGCGCCTCGGACGCGCGCGGCGCGGTTCTCGGCGCGCAGAGCGCACAGGCTGGGATAGGTGCGCCCGTCGCTGCCGCACACCGCCGCCCCCGCCGCCGGGCAGCCGCACGTGCCGACTCGGGCGCCGCCGACGCGCGGGGCGCTAAGCGGCGCGCGGCACTGCAGCCCCGGGGCGCATCGTCGGCCCCGCGCCCCGCCGCAGGCCTCGCCCTCGGCCGCCGCGCAAACGCGGCAGCAGCGGCAGCGATCGAGCACTGGCGTCGACCCAGCCGAGCAGGTGGGCAGCGGGGGGCAGCGCGTGGGCTCGCAGACCGCGGGACAGGGCAGCAGAGCCCTGGACCTCCTGGCCTTGACTCTGGGCACAGGCAGCGGGAGCAGCAGCCACAGCAGGAGGAGTTGTCCCAGCACAGCCGGCCGCAGCAGAGGTCTAGTCATCCTGCCCCCTTCCTTCTTCACTCTCCAATTACTTTGGACCCAACCGCTAAAATGAGCAACACTTTCTCCCGGCCAGGGTGCCGCCTCCGTCAACCCCCTGGGCTTTAAGGGGCAGAGCCTGGCAGACCTCTACACACATACACACACACACACACACACACACACACACACACACACGCGCGCGCGCGCGCACAGGCACACATCCTCCACCACCCGTCCCCGCCCCAGGACCAAGTCCACCCCCACGCAACGAAGAGAGGTCTCCAGCCTTGCCCTGTGCAGGCACCTTCCTCAGGAAGCCCAGAAAACCAATAATGGGGCAGACTGACAAGAGAGATCACCCACCCACGGACAGAAGGTCAGCGTTAGGAAAACACACGCCATATTTCAGTATTTCACATGGTTTTATTACAAAACAAGCAACAAAACAGTTTTAGAAAATTATATTTTGCTACATACCAATTAGGAGATCACATAAAATGAGAAGCATAACAGTTTCCATGCACTCAAGCTCAGTGCTTACAGTGAGTGCATTTCACAGCTGAAACATACTGGTTCAAAACACAAAATCATGCCACACCTTCATAAGCAGTGGGGAAAGAGGTCAAACAGTATATTTTTGCTAATATTAGCTTTATTCAAATTCTACTTAGCATGAGTGACTGTAACTGCTGCAGGCAATAACATAGAGAAAAAAGGAGTAAGAAAAAAAAAGTGATGTTGGTAGAAAGGATTTACTAAACTGTCCATTTTTGACATGTTCAAAGTTTACAAACAAAGCTCATTTGGGAAACTCAATTTCCAAAATGGTGTTACTGGTCAACAGTGAAAACAAACATCAAATTCCACCGCTCAACTACTGAATCTATTTAGGTCCTTTGAGCCCATATGAGAGCACAGTTATATTCAGCAAGGGAAAAAAAAAAAAAAAACCCTTTTGCTTCATATGAACTACAAAGCTGGACCTTACCTCTGTTCTTTCTCATGTGAGTGAGCTCAGCATTCTATTCAGAAATAAATGTATAACCTCCAATATTTTGACCTGAGTCTCGTCTCTACACCTTAGTAGCTTTATGGTGTCTCACAGGATGCAAAAGGTCAAACAATGTTTACCAACCACCAACTGACCTTGAGTAAGCAAATCCTTAAGCTCTCAAGAATAGTGGATAGTAAATAGTTCAATTATAGAGAAGACCACCTGTAATACTGTTACACAAACTGGGTCAAGACCACTTCAATAGTCTTATGAAAACAGCACAACTCAAGAGGGTTTTTATTCCACAAAGAAAATGCAGTACGTTTTTGGTTCCTTTTTTTTTTTTTTTTTTTTCTTAACTCAGATTTATTCCAGAGCCTATACATTTAACTACTAACCTGTACTGCATCCTGCCCTGTTTTTTTCCATCTGGTTGCATATACACTTAAAACCAAATGCTTTTGACTATATATGCACTATCTTTGGCTCACATATGTAGTGACATTAAAAAGTTGTGATGTGAAATTGGCCAGAAGGTAAGAAATATGGACACAAAAAGAATTCTGAAATAAGGTTTGGGAATGAGGATCCTTATAGACTCGCTGGAGATAATTCTATTTATCTGGCATTGGAACTACATTAACAATGTTCCCACTTGGTACTCCCAAGTATATGCCAACTAGAGTCCTTGTTTTTCTCTATCATAATAATATAATCTAGATGTATAAGTATGTTTAATTTAACACATTCTTAAAATAGAGCCTACTGAAATAAGAAACATATTAGCTTACTCTAACAGCCAATTAATTTAGCAGTAGTATTCTAGCAGAGAGTTTATTTAACAAAAGAGAAATGGGTGCATTTTCACAGCTTAAACACGAAAAATGACAGCTTGCATGAGTAAGGGAATGTTTAAAGGGATCTCAAAATTTCCTAACTTATTTTTGTTAGTGCAATATCACTTATTGTGTACTTTCTTTGACCTGGCCAAAGCATTTTCTTGAGGAAAATCTGAAGATGAAACCAGAGACAAGGAGCTTTAAGGACCTGAAATGACTACTTCTCAGGCTACTTGAAGCTGTAACCTCAGTCACTCCTAAATAACTCCCGGACCACTGATTTCTGAGGACAACAGTCTACAAGAGGCTGCAAAACAGAGGAGAGAGAGAGAGAGAGTTATCCAGTACCAGATGTCTTTTTTTCTACCAGGCCCACTAGGCCAAACAATTTAAGTAAAGAATAGCTCCAATGCAGTGCAGTCAAGAAAAGTTCTCAACATGACATAGACTTCAAGGGAATCACACTGCCTGGAAGGAACACAGATTCCCCTCAAGCCCCTAAGGATTTCCGATGACACGTTTCTGCCTCTGTATTAGATCTGGACATAAGGAAGGGGAAGGGATGGACTTAGGTAAAAATGCATCTCTCGGTATCTTCCTCTAATTTAAAGGTAATTAACTGATCTAGCTGAAAAAAGCCATAGACAGAAATTAGTTTTTCTCTCCCTTTAGGGAACCCTGATAAGTTAGCAGCTCACCACATAAGTTGGACAAATTCTCCCAGGGACCCTTCTTGTCAAATGAAAGAAGGTACACCGAAGAATCTGGGTGGGAAATGCAACCTATGCTCTTCTACTTGGGAAATCTCTAGTCAGCAATGCAGAGCCTCTAAATCAATGTTACTATGCAGAGTTTCTATTTTATTAAAAATATAAATACCTCTCAGGACTATCCTTGTATCTCTTCACTGTTAAGTACATGGAACCTTATCAGGTTATAAGGTTCGATCATGCAAATACCACAAGGCTTCATTCAAAGGGCAACAGAAAAAGTAGAAAGAAAGCAAATCTGCCAGGGCATATAATATACAGCACTTAAAATCAGACTAATATCAGCCCATTGAAGAGAGCTATGAAGTAAGGATTCAAGAAATCTGTGCTAAAATTGACCTTTTCTTCTGTCTGGAAAACACGGATCAGAAAGGTTAATCTGGATGAAGTTTATCTGGATGTCCGTCTTTTCCCAGCCCCTGCTCTAAAGCAATTCTAACACTCTAAAATAGAGATCTGATCTCTCACACAGGGGAATTATCCTACACTTATCAACCCTCTGAACTTCCAAATAACACCATAGCAATGGAAATGTCTGCTCTATTCTCAACAGTCATAACTTTTAACACTGATAAACCCATCCCCAGGGCCTGACACAGAAACTGGGTGGGCAGGTCTATCACTCACGTTGACATTATTTGGGGTCATAGACAAGAACAGAATAATTCCCAAAATTGGCTAATACACTGAGGTTGAATGTTTCCCCATACCTTACAAGAGATCCTTATTCCCCTATGGAGGTCCCCTGGGAGGATCTAGCCTCCTAGACATTTTGAGAGCTACCTGCCAGCCCCCAGATTTGAACACCTCTCTTCAGAATGTATCCCAGGCAAAACAGCTGGGTTAGTTACCACCTTCCTACTTTACAGTCAGACCTCAGCCAATAAATAGGAATTGGATAAACCAGATGACTGGCCCAAGATTCTGTGCCTGGCCTGGACCATAAAGGAAGAAACTACAACTAGGACAAGGAAATAAAACTTGGTTAGGGATGAAATTGCACTCCCAACCTCCTCTCACCAAGAAAACCTTAAGGCAGTCAAAGCAGAGGCAACCTGCTCTCCACTGAGTGTGCCTACAGGTCTAACGTAGTGAGTTTCCAAGTTAAATACACTGCATTGATATTGAAAAAAAAAAAAAAAAAACACCAAACAGGCCGGCTGGATGGGCCCCTCCCACAGAGCATCCACAGGAATATGAGTGCCAAAGGGTCTCTGACGGTCATCCAAAACGTAGGGAAACTGAGTCATGGCCTCCTTTTCTTGAGTCCTCCCCCCTCCCAGGGCACTGTGCCCTATCACACATCAGAAGTCCGTATGGTCTCGTCATCAAGGCTGAACAGAAATGGTTTCTCCTTGGGGTGCTGGGGCTCCGACCTGTGCCTTATCCGGGAGCTGGGCAGCACCCCAGAAGTACTGCTCTCCCCAAGTCGAGGCATGAACAAAGAGTCCCCGGGAGTCTCTTCAGCTGGAAGCAGCTTGTCCCCAGCCTGGGGGACTGGGGTCCAGGGTTGCCAGGAGGAAGCCACAGAGGGGGCTTTGCAGAGAGCTTTTTTCTCTTCCACAGGTAGCCGCCCCCTGCACAGGACAGAGTTGGGCCCCCCTGAGAGGCTGGAGCTTCCAGAGCGAGTCAAAGAGATGGATCTAGAAAAGGACATATCCTACAAAAATACAAGGGAAGAAAAAAACCAAAGGAAAATAAGGCCTTTCCTGACAATGTTTATCCCAAAGTCCCAGGAAGAACACCCTCCCAGGATCACCACCTCAGAGGTCCCAAGGCACTTGTCTGCGGAAATCAAGTATGACCAACAGAATTCACCCCAGATGCGTCGAGGTCTGCCTATGCAGGGAGACGTGCAGAGCACATCACAGACTCCGTCTCTTTACCCAACCCTGCCTCACCTCTTTCCAACAACCAAAAAAAACAAAAAATAAAACTTTGTACCTAAATCAGTAGAAAGAGAAAACACACATGACAGCCTGAGGCTTCACCTGCCTCCAGGGACAGACCACTTGGCTGCTTCACCACATAAAACCTGCCCACCCAAAGAGACTTCATCGCCAAGTTGACAGTGACCATGGACCTGAAAGGAAGTGACTTACTCTGGGGTGGCACTTGAGGGCCTGGACGGCGGCCCCGATCTCCTTGATCCAGCTGTGCATGTCTTCCGGACTGTCCGCCTGCAAAACACCGCAGCACGTATGGAGCAATCAGTGTTTGGCACCATGACTTCAGCTCTCAAGTCTGTGATTCAATTCTAAGTTCATAAAATCACACCATTAGACCTGGACAGATCCCAGAGATCACGTAGTGCAGTGGCTCTCAGACTTTTGACGACATTTGTTTCCTGCAAACTCATCTTCGACTCCCCATAAATAAAACCGCTCCAAGTGGAGCTGCCCGGCAGTGAGGCCAAGGCCATCCCAGCTAAAGCCCCTCACCCTCTCCGGAACACAACTGGCCTGGCCTAGCCTCCCATTTTACAGAAAAGGGAAATGAGGCCCAGAAAGCCCAAGCTCAACGCTCAAGGTTGGCCTGGATTCCAGTTCTCTTGACTCCCAACGTAGGCATCTTTCTACCACAGCTATCCAAACAGAGTAATCCCTTTTTCAACTCCAGCCCCGCTAAAGCCAAATACTCTGCAAATCCTCCAAGATACATATTATCTCCAGGAACAAGGCTTCCCTCAGAGCACAAGTGACCTGGGTCTGTCCGGACTCCATCCAGGCCTGGAGAGTTGGTAGACTCGGAGCACCAAGCTTACCAACGTGTAGGACACTGCTGAGCCCATTAAAAAGTGTGCTGCCCAGAAATACCTACCAACCCCAGAAGGGGGCAGCAGTGGCTCTATGAAGAAAGGAAGGAAAATCAAATGGCCAAGCAGCGGCAGGTGGGGCTCTCCGAATTCTCAGGGCCTTCCAGCTTTACAGGGGTTGAGTTAAAGTGAACCTAGCAAATGTTTGCTGTGGCCCTCCTCAGTCTTACATGTGGCATCAGGTGCCAGGCCAAGGGACCTGGCACCAAATCCCTGACCTCCAGAAATTTCCATTTGTTAATCTCTCTCTGCTCCCTTTGCCTTCCCTTAACAGTCCTACCCAAAATCACAAGTGTGCACCTGTGTGCCTATAAAAGGTATATGTAAATGACACACTCCAGCCCACAAAATTCTCCACATAGGCCCCTTGCTTTCCCCTTCCCCCAAAGGATTCTTTCACGTTGTATTGTATCAGGATAAAATAACTGTTTTTTTAAAATCCTCAAACTGGCATTCTTATCCCTTTCTGTCACCCCAAACCCTCATTAGTTAGGTGTGTGCGGAAGATACTTAGAAAAGAAATGGTTTCAGGGGCGCCTGGGTGGCTCAGTCGGTTAAGCATCTGCTTTCTGCTCAGGTCATAATCTAAGGGTCCTGGGATCGAGCCCCATGTCCACTGCTCAGCAGGGGAGGCTGCTTCTCCCTCTGCCTCTGCCCCTCCCCCTGCTCGTGCATGCACGCACACACGCTCGCTCTGTCTCTCTCTCTCAAATAAATAAATAAATGGAATCTTTTTAAAAAAAAAAAAGAAAAGAAACAGTTTCACATCCTGGCACACTGGGTTAAGCAGGTATTGAAACAAGGTGAACGCCTCTCTCACATGCTAGAGATGCAAATTTACCTGTATTCTCTCTCCCCTGGGCTTTCCCTAGTTGTGTGACAACCTGGTGGTTGGTTTACAGGACGAGCTGTCCAAGATTCTTCCAAAAGCTATTTTACTAATCTCAGGGCTAGCCTGTTCCACAAGTAGAACCACTGGGAAAATGCAATGAACTTACTTAGGTAAAGCAGTTTGAACAGAAAGGACTTCTGAAGTATTAGTTATTGTTGTTATTATTATTATTACATGAGGGACACGAATGAAGCCTTAAATTCCAACACTATATATATACAGTGATTATATATATATCCAACACTATATATATATATATATATATATATATATATATATATATATATCCAACACTATATATATATATATATCCAACACTATATATATATATATATCCAACACTATATATATATATATATCCAACACTATATATATATATATATATATATCAATATATATATTGAATAGATAGATAGATAGATAGATAGATAGATAGATGTATGTTAACTGGCCTCTCCCTGAGATTTTTTTTCTCAGTTTCCTCATACTCAAACTGCAGATCCTTCCTGCCTAAGGATCAAACCGTCCAAATCAAATAAGATAACCTATTTGGCTACTTTGAGTTGAATGAGATGGAGGTCATTAAACTGTCCACTAGTAGAAAAGCATTTCCCAGAGACTTTCCTTCTAGAGGGACAGATGATTTGATAGGGGGAAATGTCAGAAGACCAGGAGAGATGGAGATGGCAGCTGAGGGAGAGGCAAATGTCTCCCACATCATACAGGAGGTCCAGCATTTTCATGAAACACAAACAGACAGAAACAGACACATGAAACAGACTGCACAATCCCCATGACGACAGTTTCCAGGGCTAGTAAGTGACTTCTACCCCTTCCACCACCCAAGCACAACAGAGCACCCCCCACGTCAAATGTTGCTCCACGAGCCACAGGCCACCTATCTGACCGTCCTTCGAGACCCCACCAACACCCTCGTACGTCTCTCCAGGAACCTACCACACCAAAAGCCCAGCAGTCTTCACCCCAACCTCCATCTAGCAAGGAGCCACTGAGTAAGAGAAAACTACGTACCAACTGACTTAACATCTGGGGAGTCAGACACAAGAATCAAAATCCTCTAAAACACATTTAAATTGTTTCCAGTTCCCCTCTCATATACGTAATGCTGCTATTCACACCTTTGTGCAAAAAGCTTTTTTTCATTCTTACAATTCTTCAGCTCCTGGGAAAATTACTAAAGAATATGCATTCTTTGAAGGCTCTGGTTACGTCTGGCCAGAGAGACTTCTGGCCAACAATATAGATTTCA
Source organism: Ursus americanus (assembly GCF_024610735.1). Taxonomy (NCBI): domain Eukaryota; kingdom Metazoa; phylum Chordata; class Mammalia; order Carnivora; family Ursidae; genus Ursus; species Ursus americanus. The sequence continues at coordinate 10,313,905 of NC_142153.1, forward strand.
TTTGCCACCAATATATTATTTTTATGCACACACTTGTATTATAATTTTTATAAAGTATTATAATTTTTAAGTCTTTGCTTATGATGGGCAAAAAAATTAAATCTCTGTCTTAAAACATTTAGTAATTAATAAAGATGGAAAGTGTTTGCTAACTATATTTTTTCTCCAATTCTCTAATCCTGCTTAAGGACATTTTCTGTCAGATAACCTATAGAGTGAACCCAGCCGGGAGGATAGTAATAACAAACATTAGTAAGCATTATTTTCATGTTTAACAAATGTTATTTTTAAATATTATTCAGGGGTACATGGGTGGCTCAGTTGGTAAAGCATCTGACTCGATCTCAGCTCAGGTCTTGATCTCACGGTCGTGAGTTCAAGCCCTGCGTTGGGCTCCACACTGGGCGTGGACTACTTAAAAAATAATAATAAAATAAAATATTATTCAAATAGAAAAGCAGATGTGACAAGGATGAGAAGAAAGAGACTATCACTTTATTGAGATCATAATTATAATCTCTATTAGTAGTTTTAGAACTGGGGTTCACTGGCAACAAAAATTCAGTGAAACCTTAAAAACTGTATGCAAATATATGGTGTATGTGTATGTTTATCTCTAATGGGAAAGCCTGTGCTTAGCTCTCATCAAAAACCCAAAAATATCTTAAAAACAACATCACAAAGGTGAACCAGAGGTAAAAAACAGCGCTGAGTCCACACACCCTATGATGAATCATGAAAAGTCTAAAAGATGTTTAAAATTCAGTAGAACAAAAAGGGAAGTGTCACGCTCATACATTCATCTCTTCCTGCTGTGCTTAAGTGTGGGCATTTGTTTCTGGTGCTTGGTTGGAAAGAAAAAGTAGGGTTTCTGTCCTTGAGAACAGTTTTTGAGGTGAGAGGAACAAAGGGTATTAAAAAAGGAATCACGGCAGCCTGAAATTTGTTATAGTCCAATGAGCTTTTTTACTGAGCACCTGCTATGAACCCAGTACCGTAACAGATGCAAGGATTTGAAGCAGAGAATTCCAGAGGTCATCAGTAACAGGCCTCCAGTACCTACCGGGGTGGCTTCTGCTGCAGCTGTCCAATATTTGTAGGATGTTCCTTTCCCATTCTACTCCCCACCTCTGCACTGCCCCCCCTTCCCAACCGCTAATAATCCCTGCCCTCTCCCCAGGACCCAGTCCCGTCTTTAGACACAGCCCAGCCACATCCGATTGCCTAGGCTGTGTGCTACATAGTTCTAAGTGATGTCATTCACCCTATAGTCTAAATTAAAACAGTAAGTATCCAAAGAGTTCTAGCCCAACACTCTGCAATTCACATTGGAGCCCTCTTACTACTACTATTATCCTGACATAGCCCCCTAGTTCTGACAACTGGGCTTATGCCAAGTTACCCAAACCAGCCTGCACTACATTTCTCATCTGGCATAACTAAATCCTCCAACCTAATAACCCCTGACCTTCTATGACCGGGAAATAGGGAAATGGCGAACCCCGCATGCCTTGTATTCCAAAGACTGAAATCTCATCTTGAACCCTTGCCCAGGACTGAGAACCGTCTACAGGCTGATAAGTGTGCTGACTCCCCAAGCTTAGATACCTGATTACTGCCAGATCCCGGATCTTGGTCACCATGATCCAACTGCCATGACAGCCAGTCCCCCCAAGCTGGTTTCTCCTGGTCATCCATGGCCACACCCTCTACATCTTGGGCTCTGCACCGAGCTGCTTTTATTTTTTTTATATACTTTTTTTCCATTTAAATTCAATTAATTAACATATGATGTATGATTGGTTTCTGAGGTAGAGTTCAGTGATCCATCGGTCTTATATACAACACCCAGTGCTCATTCCATCACACACCCCCTGAATGTCCATCACTCAGTTACCCCATCCCCCTACCCCCTCCCCTCCAGCACCCCTCGGTGTGTTTCCTATGATTAAGAGTCTCTTATGGTTTGTCTCCCTCTCTGATTTCATACCAAGCTGCTTTTAAACAACACAAGTGAGTAGGTCCGGCTCCACAGTTCACCGGGTTTATGATCTCGAACAAATAATTTACCTTCAGACACTCCATTTCCTCATCTGTCACATGGAGATGGCCTCAGAGATTGCTGAGAAACTAAGCGATATGCTGCCTGTAAGCACTGTGTCTGTCTCAACTGAGTGTCCAACAAACGGTAGCGTCCCAGGGTTCAAGTTCTAGGTCAGCGTGACACAGAAGGCATAGGGGACAGAAGGTAAATGACCAACTTCTTGGTAGTTGGACACCAGCCCCATTCTGTCGCCCAAGCCTCTGTGCCCTGTTTGCTCTGCCTACAGCTCTCTGGTCCAGCTTCCCCGAATACGGCGTATACGTGCTTCTTTCAGGCAGAGTAACTGAACTTACACCAGGAAGCAGGTCAGAATTTTGCCAGTGTGGCCTGGTGGCGAAAGCTGCCAGCACCAAACTGTAGGAGTCGTCATACGCTTTTACCCTTTGTGTGAAACACGGTTTTTACTTGGAACAAATGACTGACGAATTGCCAGCCGAACTTATTCAGACTTAGGGATATGGTGGACTCTGTCTCAAAAATGAATGAAATGTGTCCATTTAGTCAAGCAAAATCATGGAAGTTTTGTTTTGTTTTTGTTTTTGTTTTTTTTTTGCAAATGATGAATTTTGAGCTTTCTGACTAAATTAGAATTCCAAAAACTGGTATCCTCCTCCATAAGCTTGACAGCTTTCTGTACTTAACAACTTTGTTGATGATGATCCTTGTGGTGATATTAACAAATGTGATTTTTTGATATTATATAATAAAATGTGTCAACATTTGGAAGATTCGCGTACCCCCATGGGACCATTATTTTCCTAACGACCAGGGCACGCAGTTACAAAATCATGCGTTGGTAAAAAGGATCCGTTCAAAGTGTAAAACTGACTAGTGGATTTTAGTGTAAGAGTTTCAAAGTCTATGGATATTGATATCGGCTTCCAATTCTACATCTAAACATGATGGAAATACCATTTGTCAAGTTTTGATATAGAATCAAAGAAAAATATCCACAATTATCTGAAAAAGCTATTAAAGTATTCCTTTTTTCCAAATACGTATCTGTGTGAGGCCAGATTTTCTTCATATCTTCAACCAAAACAACATATGGCCACAGAGAGAATGCGGGAGCAGATAGGAGGATCCAGCTGTCCTCGATTAAGCCAGCCATTAAAGAGATTTGCAAAAATGTAAAAAACAATGCTACTCTTGTTGCTTTTTTTATTTTAGAAATATACCTGTTTTTCATAAAATATTACTTTTGTCAACATAAATGAGTTTTTCGTTGTTACCTGAAAATAAATAAAGACATATTCTTAATGATTTTTACTCTATATTCTTCTCAATTTTCTGTTCTCTTTGAGTTAGGTGCTATAAACAGACTTGTCCATTCACTTATGTGTTTATTTCATGGTGATGCTAGTGTCCTTTTATCCCAAAAATGTGGGAGCACAAGGCAAAGGAGGGCAGAAGTGATGAGAAGCTTCTGGTAAATGTCCACACGCTTCGTTCACAAGTGTTTTGAACATTGTTTTTGTTGGAGTTCATGTTTCCCAAATCACTCTCCCTTGTCCAAAGCTCTTTCCCAGCATAATCTTTCACTTGACAAATACTTATTTCGTACCACCCATGTGTCAGGCACTGGAGGACCTTCATTGCATGTCAACCCAAATGTCCCACAGACACTGTCAGCTCAGAACCCCCAACACGAAGGCTGCCTTTCCACTCACCAATCCCTCCTCCCATGCTCCCGTCTGAGTGACAGCTGCCATCAGGCACCCTGAGGCCCAGGCCGAACACCCAGCAGTCTCCTTACCTCCCCTGGATCCCCTCACCCCCACATTCAACCCACAACCATGTCCCAGAAAATACTCTACCATAGCTTTTAAATTCTCCATCCTTCCTAGTTCAAGCTTCCTTCATCCCTGACCCGAATGACTATGACAGCCGCCAAACTGCTCTCCCCACCTCCTGTCTTACCCTCCTTCATCTGGGTCTATACTGTACTGGGCCTGGAAACTCACAGCCCGCACACCAGGAATGCGGTTGGGTTGAAAGATATCACCTCCACTTTACAGATGAGGAAAACAAGGCTTGAAAGATCTTTTGCCCCCGTGGTATTTTTAGAAGGCAGAGCTAATAGGGCCACTCCCTGGCTCCACTTCAAGGGGCCTTCACCTTCAGGATAAAGTACAAGCTCTTTGACAAGGGCTATAAGGCCTGGGCCCTCCGTATGGGCGCCCCAGCCTTCCGTGTGCTCTGTGCTCCTTTTCTCTCCAGGCTTTTTCGCACAGGCTGTTCCCTCTGCCTGGGCCACTCTTCCCCCAGCTGACTCAGTTTAGATGTGTCTTCCTTCAGGATACCTTCCCTGACTCGCTGAGACGGGGAAGGTGCTCTTTTTATGAGTTCCCATGACAACCACTGCTCACTGTAATGATAGCAGTAACCACACTGGTTTTTCAGTTTTTGGTTTTTTTGTTTTTTATACCCTCAGCCCCTTCAGCGAGGTTGTTCCATACTTGTGACGCATTTCAGTTCTTTTGTCATCATCTACATGCCTGCTGGAATCATCTGACCTCCTAAGTGATTTTTTAAACTCACATATATTAAAGTTTTCTACTCTTTACTCTTACCTTGTGCTATAAAGTTCTATTTCATGCATCCGCCACTAAAGTATCATACAGAATAGTTTCACTGCACTAAACCCCCTCCCCCCAGCGTTCATCTACCCAACACTCCCTCCCCCACTACCCCATCATACTGTTTTAACTGCCTGTTTACTTGACCACCTCTCTCCCTCTGGTTCAGGATCTGTTCTGTTTAACAGTGCCCCCAGTATGAGGCAAAATGCCTGGCATTCTAAGGATACTCTGCATACACCTGTTAAATGCAAGAACTGGAAACTCTTTTGCACCTACAGTTAAACTGTGTCCCCGAATGACAATGGAACCAGCTCTAACAACCCCAGCAATGCCATCCACAGCGGCCTTATGCTATCTCTTCCCCAGTGACACAAGCTTGGGTAAATGAGCGGAGCCCACAGAGAGTTAAGGCTGCTAGTATGTCTGCTTGGCTGGGGGGCAGGAGGACCAGCTCGGAGGGGTCAGGATTATGGAGCTGCTGCCCAAGAAAGGGGGGAGGAGGGGTCCTGTGGAAGGGATGGTTCTTAGTGGTGACTGACACTTAGAGCAAAGGAAGAGCAAAGGAAGAGCACGAGGAACCCTGAACGGCCTTGGCTGGGGAGCCCCACCTCTGAACCAACACATTAGGACAGCATCTAGGCCGGAAATGAGGCATTATCACGACACTGTGTGGATCAAGGCATGTTCCGGAGATTGCTAGGCCGGCTCGGATATGGACTTGGCGCTGAGAGTCTAGGCCCTGCTCGGGTATCTGCCTTTCTCTCTCCTATGATTTGAGAAAGAGCTGGGAGAGCTCCAAAGCCGTGGGTGGAGGGAGAAGCTTCGGAAAGCTGAACTGTCAGAGCCCAAACAATGACTTTCTCTGTGCAGCTGGGCTTTGCACCTGGTGCCTGCACAGGGCCTTCTGAGCTTTTGTCCTTCCGCACACAGAGATGTCCACACAGGCGGGGCTTATAAATACCCTCCAGAGGAGAAGTGAAACCACTGGCTAGTTCTCCTTTTCTCTGCTTAGTTGGCGCCCAGCAGCTGAGAGCAGCTGGTACAAATTCGCATTCCCCAGTTCAGAGGCTCAACCTGCTCTATTTTATGGTTGGGAAGCTTCTGGCAAACATCCTGTTTAGAATAAAATGGGACTCAGACTGACAATCGGGGGCTAAATTTACCCTTTAGAAACTTCAAACAAAATAAAAGAGAAAGCAAAGGAAAGGGCAAGACCTATCAGCACACTATTCACAGAGACACAATACCGAAGTCTTCCCAGAGTGAGTTCTTACCTGTATGTAGAAGGTCCTGGAGCTTGTTATGATTTCAAACAGGTTGTCCCTCATTAAGAGATCACTAGACAAAGAGAAAGAAAGTTACCAGGCATGCGCGCACACACACTGAGGGCTTGATTCATCCTAAGTCGAGGTTCCAGCGCCCTCTACCATATAAAGGGGGCTCCCCGGTCATTCCTCCTCCAGTCTCTGCCTCAAAAAACATGAGGGGGTCTCCTCTAGCTTCACTTCCTACCGGCACAAGGAGGCTTCACCATCCTGGGAAACCCCACACCTACACCCCACCACCAGTTCTAACAAGATAAAGCTCCTTTCCCTCTAAAACCTCCTGCCTAATATCCACCACATCCCATAGTTGTGGGGGGAGGGTTATTATTTTATTATCTTTTAAAGATTTACGTATTTATTGGTGAGAGAGAGAGCACAGGGGGAGGAGCGGGGTGGGGAGGGGAAAGAATCTCAGGCAGACTGCCCGCCGAGCTCAGAGCCCAACTCAGGGCTCCATGTGGGGCTCCCCACAGGGCTCGATCTCAGGACCCTGAGATCATGACCCCAGCCAAAACCAAGACTCAGACACCTAACCGATTAAGTCACCAGGCACCTGTCAGGGGTTTTTTTAGGGGCTAAGATGTCTAGTTCTTTGGGCAAAGCACTGCTTTAAGTGGTTTTTTTCAGGGTCAAACGGATGAACATTTTTTGGTTTTAGAAATATGTAAATATAACTAACCAATTATTTATTTTATATATTACTATGTAAGATATTATTTATATATAAATACAGAGAGAGAACTTTGACATGTAACATTTTATTAGTTTCAAGTAGGTAACATAGTGATCCAATATTATTATTGATTGTGAACTGACCACAAGAGGCCTAGCTGACATCCATCGCCACAGAGTTACAAGTTCTTTTTTCTCGTGAAGAGAACTTTTAAGGTCCACTCTCTCAGCAACTTTCAAATGCGCAATACATTATTACTTATAGTTACCATGCTGTACAGTACATCCCTAGGACTTATCTATTTTAGAAATGGAAGTTTGTACCTTTTGACCTCCCCTTCACCCATTTTACCCACCTCCCACCCCCGGCAACCACCAATCTGTTCTTTGAGTGCTTTTGTGTGCGTTACTTCATCCAATCTTTCCAACAATCCAATAAGGAACTTAAGATTTTCCCTACCTTGAGGATGAGGAAACCCAGGCTCAGAGAGGTCATGTGACTTGGTGCCAAAGTTAGTAAACAGCAGAGTAAGGATTTGAACCCAGGTCTGACTCCAGAGTCTATGCTTTTAATAACTCCCCTACCACTTGCCTCTCCTAAGGGAACCAACTCTCATTTCCAAAACCTTCCTCCCCCCAAGCAGCCACCTTATCAGCTTCATTAAATTCCCACTCTGTGGGGTGCTGGGTGGCTCAGTTGGTTAAGCATCTGACTTCGGTTCAGGTCATGATCCTGGGATCCTGGGATAGAGCCCCATGTCGGGGTCCCCACTCACTGGGGGGTCTGCTTGTCCCTCTCCCTGTCCCCCCACTCACCCGTGTGCTCACGCTCTTATTTGAGGGACTCCCTCAAATAAACAAAATCTTTAAAAAAAGAAAAAGAAAGAAAGAAATTCCCGCTCTGTGCCACCCTGTACTGGGCTGAAACAGGGAGCTACTGGAAATGGAGCGATAGAGTAGACTAATTTAAGAAGCTCAAATTGGGTGTGAGTTTGGGAAGAAGAATCCTTCTTCTGCAGGGAAGAAGGTGAGAAGTAGCTGGTACTCAGCGACAAACCTCAAATCAGCCAAAATTATTTGCAGTGTTGAGTGCCTGCTGTGTGTATCCTGGTGCTGTGGGCAATACGTAAAGAGTGAAAGGTCTAATTCTTTCCCAATAAAAGAACCAAAAAAAGCAAAACTATACAATTAGACGTTAGACTGTGTGCCGTATGCCAAGAGTGAGAATAATTCCAAAAAAGGACCGATCACAGGCAGAGTTGGCTTTGGGAATGAAGACTTGGAAGGACGTGGCAGGCACTGGGCCTGTGACATGGGAACCAGGCAGAGGAGGGGCATGAGACTAAGGACCCACGTGGGAAGGGACAGCAAGACGGGGGTCAGAAGGACCTGGGGCCAAATCCCAACTCCATGTAGAGAAAAGGAGTTTTAGGAATATTTTAAAACCTTTGGGAGCCTTTGTACCCCAACAATAGAATGCAGATGAGAAGACCTCCCTTATCAGGCTGGCATCCCCAAAGATCAATGTGGAGAGTATATGAGGCATCTGTACAACGTACGCCATATAGTGGCTTGAAACACTTTTCACTGACCGTCATTACTTTCTGAGGAGAGATGGCTCTTCTTTCTGGCTAAAATGTGTTCACTTTTTATATTACTCACCCACATACAGCACACTCATGTCATCAACCACTGAGGAGATGAACACAAAGCAGGGAGGAAATCCCCGCCCTTGTCACATCTACTTCCCAGGCTATGTGTTGCCTTTCAATTCAGTTCAGTTCAATTCAACTCAATTTAACAAACGTTTGTGGACTACAGCTTCCTGACCGGATCCGGGAAGGCCGCACAGTCTCAAAGACCTGGAACCCGCAGAGCCTTGCAGACCTCCTTCCCTGATGGTCTTCAGCTCCCCTAATTCCTTCACTAAGAATTCAGTCTGACTCTGGCAGCAAGGGACTCCAGCAAAGTGCAGAGCGCTCTTGGGACCACACGTCGTCTGGGCTCGCTAAGCTGCCTTACACGCCCAGGTGGCTGTACAGCTACCTGTCCACACGGGCCCTCTCTGGTCAGGGGAGGCAGGATCCATCTCTGAGGATGAGTCATGTCCCATCTCTCCTCCACCCACCATCAAGCTCTGGAACCACACTTCTGAACTTCCATCTACAGCCAGTTGCACAGATGACAAATTGCCACTGAGAACTTCCCTAATCTCTACTCTGCAACTGTCATTTGCAAGAGTCAGTACAGCCCCAGTTTCAGTCCCTGCTTCCTTGGGTCATGCGGCATTGGTCAGCATACGAGACCATCCCATGCCTCCCTATGAGAACAGTCTGCCTGCTGCTAATCCCCTCCCTGATGATGCTGGGATGATGCACTGCACACCATCCATGGGATGGAAAGACACAAATAGTCTCTAAAGACTCCAGATTGGGGCGCCTGGGTGGCTCAGTCAGTTAACCGTCTGCCTTCGGCTCAGGTCGTGTCGAGCCCCACATCGGGCTCCCTGCTCAGCAGGGAGCCTGCTTCTCCCTCTCCCTCTGCTGCTCCCCTGCTTATGCTTCTCTCTGACAAATAAATAAATAAAATCTTAAAAAAAAGGGGGGGGGCAAAAGGAGGATTTCTAGATGCCCAAATACCCTTGGGTTTCTAAAGGTTAGTTCTAAGGGCATCTGTATCTGTACTGACTACGGGAAGGCCCTTGCTCGGGGCCCCAGATCTCAAACTCATCCCATGCACTATGGCTTGTGGAAGGTAAATCATTTCCTACTGGGAAGTGGAAACGTCCAAAGGGAGTCCCACAGAGTTGCTGTGAATTACCCTTGTGTTAAGGGGACATCAGGGACTTTGTCAAAAGGAGGAGAAAGCATAAGAAGGTTGGGGAAGAAGCACTAAGTGATCTGAGCAGAAGTGCTAATAAGTGAGAAACCTAAGGGCACAGTCTCTACTCTGAGCCCTCGGGCTCCCAGGCAATGAGCATCTAATTCTAACACTTGGGAAGCATCCCAACACCACTCTCCTCTTTGTTCCTATATTCTTTCTTTTTCTCCACCAGAAAATTATTATGTAGGCTCAGCCCATCTCCTCAGGAGCCAGAGTGGGAAAAAGTGAGCTTGCCCAGGGTGGTCTCTTAGCTGCATCGGTTTGGATGCAGTGAGATGTCAGCCCCTGTCATGCGCATGGAAGAGGGTTCTTGAATAGAGCCTCAGAAGGGTAGTAAACGAAGCTGTAAGCAAGCAAATGGGGGATTTTGATCAGAAAAGAATAAGCACGGATGATTACCCAGATTTGACCAGACACTCATGGGTCTTGAGAACGTCCTTGAGAAATATAGTGCGCAGTGGTTCTCGGTCCTGTAGAAAAAACAAGTAAAGAAAGATGAGCGAGGCTATCCACATAACGCCACAACCCAGACCAGCCGACTGACGTACATCTCTGGTCTGAGATGGTTGGCTAACACCAGGCTGCAAACAAGGCAAGGTCTCAAAATAACTATCAAGTGAGGAAAAAATTCTAAGAAGATGCTCTGTGGCTCTGACCACAGAGCAGCTCGCTGCATGGCGGGAGGGAGGAAGTTAAGGCCGTGTTGCCGTATGAAGGTAAAGATGCGCACACAGGAGAGAGGGAGGGGAGACGGCGGCACCTCGGGAGCCTGTGTGCGTGTCCGCGTCTCGACTACGCACACAGGTGGGTGTTATTCACGGGCCTCTTGCTTCCACGACCCGTCAGAAGGGCTCCGGCACGACCACAAACCTGCTCACACTTGAAGTAGCAGATAGTAAAGTCATCAAGCACAAAGAAGCGACGTTTCCAGCTCTTCCGCTGAAAGAAAAAGTAAAGAGCGAGACATTAAGAAGAGGCCCCGGCATTCCAGAGAATTTTCTAGTTCTACCTTCCTGGGTACCCAGCCGGAAGGAAGCGGGGTGCCCACGTTCAGACTTCAGGGTGAGGGGCCTCAAAGACTTCTTCCTATCAAGGGGCAAAGCCTCCAACACGCAGGGGCGAGTGTTTCGTCCCAAACCTCCCACCGGTTTGGGAAGTGGTTTAGGAGGGAGCTGGTGCCAAGGAAGGCAGCGCCTCCTGCCAGCCAGCTCGCCCCGGTGCCACACCCACAGCCACCGCTCCCAGGGGTCACCAGGGCTCGCGCGAGCCCCAGCGCCAACACTCACCACATTCCCTTGCTTCACACAGTAGCCGCTCTTAATGAAGGGGGCCCCGGAGGGAACGCGGCTGCCTGTCGTGGGGATGTAACTCTGGGATCTTCGAAGGATGGCGTGGGACCCGGGCTCGCTCCCTTCCTGCCCATCCCCACCATTCTACAAGGAAACAGCAACAGGGTTAGCACGCCCCCTCCCTCCTCACACAGCAACCGGAGCGCCTCACCCAGCCCTCTCTGGCGAATCCTCTCTTGCCTCTTTACCCACCATGGCAATTAAAGAATAAACAAGAAAGGAAACATTCACTTGCTCCTGTCAGGCACTGTCCTGGGTAATGTCACAGAACAAGGCTCGGGGCTTGTTCTCTCTTGGGCTGACCCAGGAGAAAGGTAAGAACAGAGAATACAAAGCTGAAGAGGGGAGAAACACCCGAATGGGAGGAGGGACAGTGGGCTTGTTTCCAGACTCACCCACCTTCCCCAGCTCCATTTCCCATGTGATTTACAAGTGCTAGTCTCCCATGTATGGTGCAGGACCGTACTGGCCACACAGCCTCAAGATACGGTAATCTCGATTTCTGCACTGCTCTTCTCCATACCCACCCCTGTCCTGGATTTTCTTGACTACCCCATCTACACTGGCTCCCCCACCCCCAACTATCTTTCCTCTGTGCTGGCCTCCTCTATGCCATCACTGGCCCACTATGGACGCTCTCATCCCCCAGCAGCTCCCAGCAGCCCCGGCCCCCCGCACCTGGTTGATGGGCGTGTGTACCACCACCCCTCCGATGATCTCTGTCTTGTAGGCCACCTGCGGCTTCTTCTCTAGGGCTGGAGGAGCTGGTAGGCTTTTTATAACTTCGGTAGTCAGAGGCAGGTTCCCAACTTTGGGTACCTGGGAAGAAAGGCAGCTAAGGAAAAATGGTGGTGGGGGAGCACAGGGGAAGGGGCAAGAAAAGCTAATGTACCAAATTCTAGTAAGACTTCCTGTCTCTTCACCAGCCCTTCCATCGACCCATTCCTGAATATGAGGAACTCTGCCCACAGACCCGTCTCTAGACAGACACACGCACACACACTACTACGCACCCATTATAAGCCAGCCCTCCCCTGACTCCAGACCAAAAATAAAACAGCAAACAGACACGTCCTGCCCTCACAGCACGGACAATCTAATAGCAGAGACTGACAAAAAATGTAGAGCCGAACAAACAGTCAGAATAATTACAAATTGCAATGCGTGCCGTAAAGAAAATAAACAGGAGCTGAGATAGAGAGCAGCAGGGGAGCTACTAGAAATGGAGTGGTTGGCGGAGGTCTCCAGAGGAGGAGATGTTAGCACGGTAACCTGGAGATGAACAGGAACCAGGGATGTAAGGAGGAGAAAGCATGCTAGGCCAGGGAACAGGTAACATACATGTGGGCTCTGGTACAGAATTATGGGAGCATGAACTTCAGAGCCCAAGGACCTGGGGTACCAACTCCTGACCTGTCACTAACTCACTCAGTGACCTTCAGCAAATCATTGAACCCCTCTCTAGGCCAAAATGGTCCCATATAGAAAATGAAAATATTCATGTCATAGAGTCATTGTGCTTATCAAATGACAGAGTATATATACTTAAAAACTTCACAAATACAAAAATATAAAAGCACAGTTGACCCTTGAACAATGCAGGGGATAAGGGTACTGACCCCTACACAGCCAGAACTCTGTGTATAACTTTTAACTCCCCCCAAATTTAACTACTAATAGCCTACTATTGACCAGAAGCCTCACCGATAACATACGTTGTAATTTAACACATATTTTGTATATTACATGTATTATATACTCTATTCTTACAATAAAGGAGGCTAGAAAAAAGAAAATGTTATTAAGAAAATCATAAGGAAGAGAAATACACTTTCGGTCTTGTAAAAAAAATCTGCATATAAGTAAACCCACGCAGTCCAAACCCATGTGGTTCAAGGGTCGAGAGTATTACACAATATTTTAATTAACATTTCACGGATGGTACTAACATTTACCAACACAGCCCTTTCTGAAGAGTTATCTCTGTTCCTCTCCTTGGCAGAATTAGGGCACCACGGACCGTCACAGAATCACAGAATTTTTACGGCTCCTTCGACACCACAGGCCACAGAATGTGAACTGGTGGCATGAAAACAAATTCTGGCCAAACTGTTCTGTTGGTCCGATGCAGTATGTTTTTCAGTCTACATTTAAAGTTTGGGATAGTTCACCTAAAAATCCGGACTTCCAGCCAAGCAGCATTTCTCTCTTTAGATGGAGAACATTCTTCAGTTTACCACTGTCCCTCCCCTGCTCCCCACCACCGGGCCGCGAGTGAGGTGCTGTTCATCCTCGTTTATGTTATTTCCTTCCTCCTTGCTCACTTTCCTCCTTTATACTGGCAATTCTGATGAGATCTTTCATTTCATAAAGAACATAGGAGAGACCCAGGCCAGTCAAGTTAATGGCCCAAAGCCATGGTTAATAACTGGACAGAGACTAGACCCTAACTGCCCGCTGGGGCGATGTCCACAGCACCACGGAGCCTGTCCTTCACATGAACCCAGCACCTGTGTGGGTCTGCAGATTCCACGGGTAACGCTCACAACTTCACTGCTTTTACAGCCTCGGGACTCAGAAGGAACTAAGAATCTAGACCTTCCAAGAGCTCATGGTTCAGGGCCCTTAGAGAATTCTGTCAAGGACGAGACTGAGAACCACTCCATTCCATGTCTGTTCAAAGCAGAAGGGCTCTGGGGTGACACTGCAGCCCCAGAAAGAAGAGGAGACCCCGCTTCCTGGCCTGTGCATTCCATTTACATAGACAAGGGTGACCTCGGCCCACCAGCTCTCCAGATGGAGCCAGAAATCCACCTTCTCTTTCCCTTCTGACTGTCTCCCCAGCAGTTTCCACTCCTGTGGGCCCCATTCAGTGCCAGGCAATGTGCCACACTCTGCTGCAGGGTCTCTATCTCGAGCAATCTTATGAAGCAGGCATTATCCTCTCCATTTTATAGATGAGATAAATGAAAGCTCATTAAAAAGAAGTCCGCGTCCCTGAGGACGGCCTGACTCTCTGTTGCTAACTGTCCCACGACCCACCTATGCCACCCTTTCTTCCCTGAGCTTCGCTATTGTGTGACGGGACTCCTTCGAGGAAGATGATTATCGCTGGGATGTTTAGTGATATCACCACCATGGAACAACAGAAACTCCCCCCAAATGACCTAAATGAATTCCAGCAAAGAAGAAGGAGGGAAGTAGCCTCTTAGAGTTCCGAGTGGCCAGAAAAGGATTCATGTTAGCTTAGCTGTTGTGTTGCCTCTCAGAATCTCGTCAGCCCTTGTATCGTGGGCTGCTTCTGACTGTCTGCCCAGAGCCTTTCCAAAGCTTGCTGAGACTGAATCAGCGTGTGGAGGACGAATGCAACAATAACTACGCCCCAGAACTTGAAAACAAGGTCATTCTTTTGGTTTGGCCATATCCCCAGAGGCCTAAATTCAAGGTATGCCCTCTTCCATTCACCTGTGGAGTGTTCGCTGATGGGGGAGAGCCTTATGGATCTCGTTTGCAATATGAAATGAAAATTTCAAGGACACGGGGCGCCTGGCTGGCTCAGTTGGTGGATCACGTGACTCTTGATCGCGGGGTTGTAAGTTTAGCCCCATATTTAAGTGTAAAGATCACTTAAAAAAAGAAATCTTGAAAGGAAGGAAGGAAGGAAGGAGGGAAGAAAATTACGGGACTCATCTTACTTCCCACCAGGCATGGCTAGACTGCAATGAGGAATAATCCAATGGGGGCAGGGGGCTGTCCTTTACTTTCAGTGCTCAATTTTCAACTGTTTTGAGAAATGTAGTAAGTCGAATCATGTCCCACTAAAACTACCTACCCATAAACTCAGCATGTGACCTTACTTAGAAATAGGGTCTTCATAGATGTCGTTAAATTAACAGCAGGTCATACTGGTTTCGGGTGGGCCTAAAGTACAATGACTGATGTCCTTATCAGAAGAAGAGAGGACACAGGGACACAGCCCATACAGTGATGGAGGCAGAGATGGGAGTAATGCAGTTACAAGCCAGGGCACGCCACCGACTGCCCGGAGCCACCAGAAGCTGGAAGAGGCAAGGAAGGATTCTCCCCTAGAGAGAAAAGCCACTCATTTGCTGTGGTAGTCCCGCAAAACTCATATAAGAATACTAATACTCTGAGAGAATCCAATTCCTTAAATATCACATGTCAATCACTTCTTCAATGACAAGGACCCAGTGGCCTTAGCACAATATGAACAGTGATCCGTGGGTAGAAAAACTGCATCCCTCCTGGCTTCTTGACCTTGGGCAAGGCACTTTAATCTCTGGGAATTTCCACTGCCCCGTTTATAAATGGGAAAAATAATGCTTGCCCTTCCTACTTAAGGCTTCTATATGAGGCTACAATGAAGCCATGGATGTAAAAATGGTGTGTAATCTAACATAATTTACAACGGTTGCTCTTTTTAAATATTTTCATAAACTCTTTTAGGTCTTGGAAGTCATAGTGTCTCAGCTCTACCATTTATTCACTGCTAGAATTTGGGCAACTCTGATTTCCATTTTTCTCATCTTAAAAAAATGGCAGTAAAACCACTTATCTCACAAGAGTGATATCAGAGGAGTAATAAAGCACGCATGAAAGCATGGCTCGATACATGATCTGTTCCTTCTTTCATCTCTGTATCCCCCAAAGTGCCTGACACTTCACTTGTATATAAGGTGCCCTAAAGTCAGTATACATGCCATCGATGTGGTGCCCAGCCGCACATCCTCCCTCTTCCCAGCTTCCCAGAGGAAGGACACAAGATACGGAAAATATGGCAGGGGAGAAAGGAGTAAACCCCTCCAGGGTGCAAACAGATTAGGAGATAGAAACCCCTCCTCTTCCTTCTATCCCACAGGACCTTTGGCAGGAATGAAGAGGTGCGTGAACTAAGCCAAGGAAAGTAAGGGGGATCTTGGAGACGATGGAGACCCTACAGCAGCTCTGACATTCCAGCAAGCCTCTGGACTCCCCAGCCTCTGGGCACCACCATGTTCCTTAGCTCTGACATTCCAGCAAGCCTCTGGACTCCCCAGCCTCTGGGCACCACCATGTTCCTTCCTGCACTTGTGGCTTTTAACTTCTGCTCCGCGGGGCCAGAAAAGAGGTAGGGAGAACTCGCTGCTTAGAGCAACCCTATGAGGCACAAAAGAAAGACCCCACCACCTCATAGGCTGGGTAGCCCAGTGTACTAGAAAGGAACAGATGAGGAAAGCCAGGAGGCAAGCCTGAAAGAGAATAAAGTATTAGACATTGAAAAAAACTCCAAAACTGTATAAGACACAGAAGGGTGAGACCCCACTGTGAACAAAGAAAATCTGTACTAAGCTCAGCACTCTAGAGCCGTGTGCACAAGCAGAGCAACATGAGTTAGCTGCAATCCCCCTCCCTCCCCTTAGGTCTCTCTCTTTTCCTGGTTTTACCAAGGTTTGTCAGAACAACAAGCTAACAAACCATACCACCTCAATGACTGAATTGTGCTCTGCTTGGGTCTGGCATCACAAGAGGTAGATAGGTGTACAGATGGCTTCTATTAATTTATTCACAGAAACCCTGAGGAATTTGGGAGAATAATCTGCCCCGGTACATAATGGTTATTATCAGAAACGACTAGAATGTAAGCATTTCTGACTGTAGGATACAGAAAATCAATCTTCCAATTACAAAATGGGTAGAAGACATGAACAGACATTTCTCCAAAGAAGCAATCCAGATGCCAACAGATACATGAAAAGATGCTCAACATCACTCATCATCAGAGAAATGCAAATCAAAACTACTATGAGATACCACCTCACACCTGTCAGAATGGCTAAAATCAACAACACAAGAATCAACAGGTGTTGGCAAGGATGTGGAGAAAGGGGAACCCTCTTGCACTGTTAGTGGGAATGCAAACTGGTGCAGCCATTCTGGAAAACAAGTTCCTCAAAAGGTTAAAAATAGATCTACCCTACAATCCAGCAATTGCATTACTGAGTATTTACCCAAAGAAACAAGAACACTAATTCAAAACGATACATGCACCCCTATGTTTATAGTAGCATTCTTTACGACAGTCAAGATATGGAAGCAGCCCAAGTGTCCATAGACTGATGAATAGATAAAGAAGTGGCAGGCATATATATAATGGAATATTACTCAGCCATAGAAAATGAAATCTTGGAGCACCTGGGTGCTCGGTCGGTTAGGCATCTGCCTTTGGCTCAGGTCTTGATCTCTAGGTCCTGGGATGGAGCCCTGTGTTGGGCTCCCTGCTTAGCGGGGAGTCTGCTTCTCCCTCTCCCTCTGTTCCTCCCCACCCCCACTGCCTGTGCTCTCTCTCAAATAAATAAAAATCTCTTAAAAATAAAATTAAAAAAAAGAATGAAATATTGTCATTTGTAATGACATGGATGGAGCTAGAGAGTATTATGTTAAGAGAAATAAGCCACAGAAATGATGTCACTCATATATGGCATTTAAGAAAGAAAACAAATAAGCAAAGGGAAAAAAATGAAGAGAGACAAATCAAGAGACTCTTAACTATAAAGAAGAAACTGATGGTTACCAGAGGGGAGTGGGTGGAGAATGGGGAAACAGGTGATGGGGATTAAGGAGAGCACTTGTCAGGAGGAGCAGAGGGTGATGTATGGAAGTGCTGAATCGCTGTACAGTACACCTGAAACTAATATAACACTGTGTGCTAACTGGAATTAAAATAAAAACTTAAAATACATACACACAAATAAATAAAAAAGAATCTCAATCTTCTCAGCATACAAACCATGGTTTGCTTGCCACAAGTCTGCCTACTATTGATAAAAGGTCTAGTTTTTTCCCAAACATTAAGTTTTCCCCCTCATCTTTCCTACCCTTTCTATATTTCTAAGGAAGAAAAGAGTTCTTCAGCCAAGTCAAAGAAAAGGAGAATATTCAGAGAACAGTCAGTGAACCAGCTCAGTGATACTTTCAGATGGAAAGTTCTCCAGGACAGGTTGGTGGATGGCCTGGACCGATCCCCAGGCAACCTCTTAAAGGAAGACGAGTACCCCCCCCACCCCGCTCCCAAACCAGTAAAAAGTTCTGACTTCCCTCTTTATATGCTTTCCCCTTTCCCCTGCTTCTCATAGTCAGCAATCCATTTTCCAATCCCACCACATTCTGAATCAGCATGCCAGAATGACCCAAAACACGACTGACCAGGAGCCCTCCCAGGAAGCACAAAGGGGACGCTCCATACACTTCCCCTTGAACTTGATTCAAACTCAAACTCAAACTCTCAGCTCAACCTGTGGTTAGTCAGCCAAGGTGTAAGAAGAGGTACGGGGAACTGGGTCTCCACAGGCTCCTGGGAAAGCCCCTGCTGTCGTCTGAGCGTCTCCCCACCCCAAACAGGCCACGTGCTGAAAAAGGCACTGAGTCCCTCCAGAAAGAAGTGGGAATCATACGTACGGTGATCTTGCTGGCTTGGTTCAGGGCCTCCACCCAGTCCTTCAGATCCTTCTGGTCGTTAGCTTGAAGAAAATACCTCTGAGAGAGGGCATTGATGACTGCAATAGTCCCGGGGGAAGAAAAGAGAAAAACCCAGGTCAGAACACAGGCAAGACAGAAAGACACCGCCAAACTACGGTGCTTAAAGCAGCAAGGCGGAGGACTCCACAGAGCAGCTGGCGACATCTGCCGTGGTGCAAAGCCAGCTGCACGAATATTTGGGAAGCAGCAGGCTACAGTTGCTCTCTTTAAAAACGTGAACTATTCTATTAGCCACGAGAACAACACCTGTTGTTCATGTTTTAACCGCCCCCCTCATGGGCTGTTGTACAGGGATGAGGCTTCTAGTCCACCACCAACAAGACACGAGCTTAAACTCTTTTATCGGGGCGCTCACAGATTTAGAGTCACGATGATACATATATAATTTTGGACCCAGTGCCCCTTGTTTCCGCTGGCACAACTGGCCTGGCTTAGGAGTCTTGCTTGTGGTCGGGAAATGGAACAAAGCTTGCCTGAGATCAAATCTGCGACCCTGACCTCATTCTCAACCTGTTCTTTCCTCTGAGCACTCCACGAGGTCAATCATTTTACTTTTGGGTTCATTACGTATCTTGTTTAGATCTGCTGACCACAAAATCTGAGATTGTCATTTCTGAGCTTAGCAATGATATTTGAAAGAAACGGGACAACAAAAACACCAGAGAAGCCTGAAACAACCCAAACCAACCCAAAGCCTCAACCAACACTTAAGACAGCTCAAGTGACCGTTTTGCCCTCCTAGCATAAATAAGCCAGAACTATAGGAGGTGAGCATCACGGGGGAGACAGAGAATTCTAATGAATCCATTCACTCATTCAACAAACATTACTGAGCATCCACTATATGCCAGGAACCACTGTGCGTGCTGGGGACACAGCAATGACAAAGCAAAGGCACGTACCCTGCCTCACGGAGCTGACATGCAGAACCACCCTAGATAAACAAGAGAAGCTACTTGTTAGCATCTGCTTGTAGCACTTAGTACGTTCCTGAGAACATGGTAGGAGCCAAATAATGACTGATGATTTAATGAGTAGGGACATCCACTCAGTGACTCTGCTTCCTGTGTCACTCCCAACTTTGGCACTCATGTGGCAATGCCGAGACACTCAACAGGATACTCCTTTTCTATTGTTCCCCCAACTCCCCCATGTCTCCACCTTTCCTGAGCACACCACTGCATCTGAGTGGAGGGTTCCCAGAAACTACCAGTAGATACCTGGACCCTGCCCTGCGGACTCAGGAAAACAGAACCGTCCCTGGTCCCTGTACCTCCGTCTTACGGTATTAACTCTCTTCGCAGCGAGACCAAGGAAAAAGCAGTATCGCTTGAGACAGGAGGCCCGTTGCCATGACTGAAGTCAGTCACACACGCAGGGTGCAAGTCACATGTGATCACAGGACTGTCTGCACACAAAGAGGAAGTTGCTGCAAGAATGCTCAGAAAACCCAGCCTCCAGCTCAGTACTTACCAAAGCAAAATGGAGTTTTGGGTTTCTGCTTCGATGTAGCTATGCTCACCTAAATCAAATAAAAAATAAAAGAAAGAAGCATATGTTTCTAAGATAGTTGTAAAGCATTTTTTTCAAAGTTTCTTTCTTTCTTTCTTTCTTTTTTTTTTTTTTTTTGCTGTGGAACTTTCCACACAACAAAGAAGAGTATATAAAACATATATATGCATTCTGAAGAATAATAATTAAGTGGAGAAACCCTGTACTCGCCATCCAGATTAAGGAATAGGCCGTTATCAGTCCTATTTCTTCGAAGCCCTTTGTGTGCCCCTCCCTGATAGAACCCCATCCCCACCCCTCAAGGGATAACCACTACCTTGCTGTCTACCTTAATCATCATCTTTGCAGAAACACTTTGAAGAGCCACCCAATCCGACAAAATTCTCTTTGGGCCACATAATCCATACGTGCCCCATTCATACCAGTAAGATTCCACTCGTCCCTCAACCACTGACCCCCTCCCTAAACACTTCTCCAAATTAAAGATGGTATGGCTACAAACACACAGATTCCAATTAGAGCTCACAGGAAGGTCGGGGAGCATGCATTTGGACACACAGATCAATGTCCTTTATATCTACCCTGACTGTTTAACCCTGAAAATAAGAGGTGGCCCTAGGAATCAGAGCATACTTATGCATTTAAGGGAAGGGAACAGAAGAAAGCAGAAATATTTTTATAGCTCCTGTTGTGTTAGTTCATCACGTTTTTTCAATCCTCTCTTGCATGTACACTCCTGACTATGTGCTCCTGACTACCTCACTCTGGTTCAAACATGCTGAATGAATAAAGGAAAACAAATCCTATTCCCTCATATGCCAAGAGGTGACTACCCTTGATGGAGTTCAGGAACAGGGATTGCTAAGGAGGCACCGTCCCTTAAAACCCTAGGTTAGGAACTATTTCCACGCTGTCGTAATCCTCCTGTGGACATCATCCTCTCAGTCCCCTCTCCAAGCGAGGGCCTTCTCCTACTTGCCTGAGACCTGAAAAAAATGTCTGCCCTCCACCATACGAAATGAACATAGCATACTCGACATTAATAAAGAAATCATTAAATGTCTATATAACATTATATCAACCTCTTAGACAAGGATTTTAAGTGCCTACAAGATGTCACATTAAGTCGACTTCATTAATGTTTCAATTAAACAGTCACAAAAATCTCATTACATTGGAAAATAATGCTAGCTTTGATTTTCTTGGTCCACAAGAACCCTTGGATGTGCAAGACGATTGCCGAGAAATACAGCCAGTCATGAGTTAGATGAGCTACTCGGCCAAATCCTTCCACAAGTAAGGTGACTGAAGTGCCTCCAAATATTTTACAACCAGTATGGTTATATTCTGACATGTTCACCATGATGCGAGGTGGAGGCCTTAGGGCCTAATGAAAGCCTTTAAACAACCCTGAAAAACATAAAGATGCAGGCAGAGGTGAGCCCACCTACCCTGAGTTCAGCCGCAGACTACCCAGATTCAGGTCTGTCTCCCCCACTCCCAGAAAGCACTCCCCAGAGCTCCAAGACATCATAAGTTCTGGCCCCTGTGCTACCTTGGGTTTGGGGTTTTGGATCCTGGGATTCCATGTGAACCACAGCATATGCCTTTATCCTGCTTGGGTCTGATGTCCTTATCTGTCAGTGACTCATTTTCTTGCTCTTTCCCTCGGCATCCATGTTCCTCCTGCGGGTCCCTTGTGCCCATAACACCTGCGTGGCCTCCCCTCAGTTCCTGGGTGGCGCTGACCAGCAGAGAGCGGCCTGGCCCTCAGAACCCACCTATCTCATGGCTTCCTTTCTACGTTAAGCTTTAGAATGGCTTTGAAAAGCTGGGCACTTGGAGACCCTCTCTGGCTTATTAGAAGACTCACCCCTCTCTCCCAGAAACTGACATTTATCACTGACCAGAGAAAGCACCAGGTTGGATGACAACTGGTCCACTGTGACCACAACTTATTAGCAGCCTATACTGAGGGAATGCTACCGGCATGCTTACTACAACAACTGCACCTCAGCGATCACCTGGTTTTTCATTGGTTTTTATGGGTTTATCCAGTTTTCAGTCACGGGACGTGGGTGATTACATGCAGGCACATCTATAATTTGCCTCATGCCTAACCACAGAAGGATTATTTGGCAAAGTAGCTGGCTCCTGGCTGAATCAACCAGACATCAGTCCCAGTTCTGCCCTGTAGGCCGTTTAGCAAGGGTAAGACCCTCAATGTCTCTGATCAGCTTCCCAATTAGCAAAGCCAGAGTGCAATTACTGGTTTCTTTCTTACAATCACCGAATGGCAAAAGAGGAAAACGAAATCCTATCTAACTGGGCTGTGTCCCTCAGGGGAGAAGGGCCGAGGTACGGGCCTCATTGACTATGGAAAGGTAGCTCTGGCCTCCCCCCTGACATCCTGGGGACTGTGGTAGCAGAATCCCTCCCCCCTGGGAGGTATAAGTCCTCTGGCCTCCACCCCACCTCACACTGGTGATCAGACCAGACTGTGCAGCCTCCTTCAGATGCAGTGAAGGAACAGAGAATCCTGAAAAAGGATGGCCCACAGACCCTCTGTAGTGAGGGTGGCCAAGTGGTACCATCTGCGTGCCCCGAGCTGGCCACAGTTAAGTAGCTGCGTAGCAGTGGTTGACTGGTGGGTCCTGGGTTATGCAAGCAATGAGAGGAGGTCAGGATGTGAGGGGCAGAATGGGCACGGGTCAACCATAGAGTGACGCAAACAAGGCCACTCTACAGCTCAACAGACACTCAGGAACTTGCTCTTATCAGATCAAACACAGACCGCAGGAGCAGCAAACTCATCGGTCGCAGGGCACTGCTAGCCAGCCCCATCCTGTCTGCCCCTGGCCGGAAGTGGAGCTGGGGCCCCTCTGGCAGAAGCAGCAGCAGCAGTACAATGAGGGCTTGAAGCTCTGGGGTAGCCCTGCCCCAGTGTCCGGGATGCCCCTGCCCCATGAGGTGGCATCAAGAGTGGAGGAAGCAGCAGTCAACTATACAGAATGACTGGAAGGGTTCTAAGCAGTGGTCTCTGGACCAGCTTCAGGAGGTCAATGAGCCCTGAAATTACAGTCAAAATCAGGGTGTTGTACCCACATATATACGTTACCTGGAAAAGGCGTCCATGCTCTTCATCCAACACTCAAAAGGGTCTGTGACCATCACCAATCCCCGCGCCCTCCACCACCACCACAAGAGGTTAAGAACCAGTGCTCTAGGAAGGTTTTCCTTACAACTGAGGGCAAGGCCCTGACAGAGCAGGACACAGGCTTGGGTGGGACACTGGGGCTGGCTGTATAGAAGAGAAGAAGCATCAGGAGAGATGGGAAGGTGGTGGTACCAAGGCCACCTTCCATCGTCTTCTAGTTTGCCTCAAACCTGGTTCTGCTGCCATCAATGCCCTGGAGGACCTCAAGTAAAGGACTTTCATCTCTGTTGACCTTTCTGAAGGAACTCATCGTCCCGACACTAGCGCTCAAGAAGGAGCTACGGAACAGCACCCCTGCACAGAGACCGCACGTACACTGAGCCAGGTCGACACTGCGGTGAAATGCTTGGCTCTGGGAGGGACTACCCAGGGGTTAACAAGAAATAGGCTGGAATGCTGAATTTGATGCCAGTACCACTGCTAAATGTGCTTCTGGGAAAACCCCTGCTTTCTGGCACTGGGTCAGGTAGGAGTTAAAGGCTCTCCACTCCATGTAACCTGACCCTGGGGCAGCTATGGGTTTTGCAAAACACCCACCCAGGACTGCATCTCCCAAGAAGGGCTAAAAGGCAGGTCCATCCTTTCTAAATGAGGCAGCCTCCAAAGCTGAGAATTCTAAAAACCCTCATCTGAGCTGCATTTATAAATCATGATTCAGCAGGAGATGGTATTCATTCTTCCCCCATTAAAAAAAAAAAGTCTCCCAAACCATCTCAAACAGAAGAAGGTTTGGAGTTTCACTACTAATGAGGTTCTCCGCTCCCCCCTCTCTGATTCTGTTCCTCTAGACCTCCTGGAGAAAGACCTCATGAGCCCACAGCAAGACCGGACAGGAGAGGGGAAGGCCCAGGCCTCTGGCCCGCCTGGCCCCAGAGGCAGCCACATCTCTCACCACAAGGCAAGCGCAAATTGCCCACAGCTGTGCTAGCAAAGCTTTGCTTTAAGCCCTGCCCCCTTCCCCCGAGGTCATTATCTCCTCTCTCTAATCCGCTCAAACCCTGCCCTGTGTCTTCTGCCTCTGTGCCCAGCTGTGTCTGCTGGCCATTGCCTGTAACCCCTGCAGCCTCCTCCACCTCCAAGGGAACCCCCCCCCCCACAGCTGCGATGAGAGGCTGGACACAAGGGTTCCCAAAGCTCGTGATGAAAAGGAGCCAGCGGTCACTCGGATCAGGGTTCCCCCCATCTTGTCTCAACCCCTGAGGGTGGGAGAACATGGGCAAGGAAGCAGAGATCCCCAAGAGGCCTGAAGTGAGGGGTGTGTGGGGAGAGCAGGACTTCCGGAACCTTCGTGTTGGCTGGGCGCCACCTGGCTCTTCTCGCTGGACAAAGAGTTCCTCTTTTTGGCGAGGCTCTAAATCCCCGGCCTTTTTTATCTCTGCTGCATCACAGGTCAGCACTGGAGCCTGCTGGGGCGGGGGGTGGGGGTGGGGTTGCTAAAAGAAGCTAAGTTCAGCAGCTACGTGTAGGCATCATCAAGCAGCCCGCAGCCCCCAGCTGCTGGGTCTCAGCTCTGAAGAGGGGCTGCTCTTGCCCCGTCTGCACTAATCCGACTGGGGATGGCCTGTCAGCCTGCCTGCCAGACTCTCCAGCAGTCATCTGGTTACTGAATAGTTCCCTGGCACAACCGAATGCCTTCCCGGGGCTCTCCCAGCCTTCCCTCCACAGTCATCCTGTCCAGGTGATCCATAATCCAGCGTAGCCCCATCCCTTTCTGAGCGGCTCCTGTTGAACAATACCCCTTGGGAGGTGATCTTTCCTAGTCACTGGAGGTTTTGCAGGTGCTTTGTACTCCTTCTTGCCCCAATGACAAAAAAATGTCATGCCCGACTTCTACCCCCACCACCTATGCCTCCTTGGCAGGAGCTGGGAGCATCACTGACTGATGTGTCCCAGGAGTAACAGGCTTCAGGCTCACCGTCCCAGCCTGCTAACCGCACTCCACCCAGCACCGGTCAGCAGCAAAGCTTCCAAAGGGAGGACTGGGGAGCACTTCACTGCCCATGCAACACACCCAAATGCTAATGCCCAAAGAATTTGTTTCTTTTTCAGATACTAAACCTACTTAGAGGACTGAATCCCCAGAGCTCCAGGCAAACATTACCTTCGAGATGTAGGTCAGCTGCAAAGATCCAACGGCTCCTGCCCCCATTGCCAGGTTCTGAAAGACATATGTGTTTCATTTTAAGAAGCATGATGCTATGTGAGGCAGTGGAAATAGCACTAAGAAACTGAAGACCAAGACTCTAGTCCTAGCTTTGCAACCTTGAGCAAGCCACTTACCCACATTCTTTAGCTGACTTTCCTCTGTAAAACGGTGATAATTCTTGCCATGGTTATGTTGACACGAATGTTATCCTTGGCCTTACTTACTAGAGAGGGGTGTGTTCTAGGACGGTGGTAAAAAGTGTGAGCTCCACCATTTGGCAGTGAATAATTTCCATAGCCACTAAGCCTCAGTTTTCCTTTCTGTAAAAACAGGGATAATAACGGTACCTACTTCACAAGGCAGTCATAAGGATGAGTTAATACACGTAAGGGCACTTGGAATCGTCCCTGGTACCTAGATGGCTCTCAACGAGTATTAGCTATTATACTTTTTTCCTTCCTGACTGCTCTGGTCTCCTTGTTGGCTTAGTCCTGCTTTATGCCACTTCAAATTCTTTTTGTAATAAACAGGGTACTGATTCACACAATACAGAAATAAAAAAATACAGCTGTTTAGTTTATTTCACAGGATTATCATGAGTACCAACTGGAATGATGTCTGTATGCCATAAAACACTAAGTAAATGTTGTATTAAAACAGCAAGAAACTCACAGGTAGTATTCTGTCCTGGCACAATCTCTTTGGCTTTCTAATGTCCCCACTGTCAGAAAGGAGCAATGAAGACACAGGAATGATAGTATTCCAAAGAAATGACCAAGATTAGAAACCTCAGCCGTGAGTTTCTTATTTATAAATTGGAAAATCCACTCCCCCATGGACCTTGAGAACCTGTCCACAGCTCCTGGTGCCCCTTAAGCTGTTGCATAAGCCTCCGAGAATAACCTTGAAGCCCCCGGTTACCTGGGGTTGTCTCAAAATATTAAGGGAGATGCATCTTGGATAATGAGAATTTAGTAAATTTCCTAAAGGGTTAGCAGTGAAATGACCTGTCATTCCAGGAGACTGCCTTTAAGAAGTATTTTAGATGGTAGGGAAGAGCCCTCCTGAGCCCAATTATCTAAATTAACATACATCACTAGAAGCAAATGCTTATGTGAAATTTTCTATACACGAAAAAATGAGAAAATGGATGGGAATGATACCATGATAAAAGGATTCTCAGAGACCTTAAATTTTAGAGTAAGAAATTCAGAGAGGATGTTGCCCCCTACCCCGTTTGTACAAATGAGGCCATAAACCTAATGCCGCCTTTGAGTAGCCAGATTAGCATTTCAAACATGGATGATCTGATTTATACTTTTTTTTCCCCCAAATATACAGTGATTGCATTTTGACTTTTAAGGAAACCTCTATCGGGTAAAGAGAGATAGGCCCTGTGCCCCTAAATCAGAGTCCACAAAGGAGCCACAGGCACACCAAAAGGCCACTGAGCCACCGCCACTGCCTCAAGGAGAACGTGAACCACTCTGGGCAGACAGCTCCGCACACAGGAAGGCTGCCTCCAAGGACACACACACAGCCACCGGGCTCTGCTGGAAGCTGAGCACCTGGCCCACTCCCAGCCCCCATTTGGCACTGGAGGAAAGCGGGGGGATTGGTGAGTAGGGGATTGGTCCAAGGTCACCTAATTGGTGGCAGAACCTCAACTATAAAGCTCAGGTTGCCTGACTTCAACCTAATGCCCTAGAAGCAGCATGATAAAATCTTATAAGTTTGAGCTGCTGGAATTCTGGCTGTGACATTATCGCCCTATGACTGCAGGGAAGTGTCTCTACCTATAGAAGGGGGACAGTAAACCCTGTTGCATAGGCTTGTTGTGAGAATTACATGAAAATCCGTAAGGAGAGCCTAGCCCATGGCAGCTCCTCTCGCCGACCCACAACGCTAATTACAAGATATGGATGCCAAGTCTCAGGGCTGGTCCTGCACAACTCACTCTCATCCCCCCAAACCACAGCCCAAAGGCCTCCAGAGCCCTATCTGGAATTATGAGTGGTGAAGTGGGATTTGGGGAATGTTTGGACACTAACCCACACGTAATGACAGATATGAGCCGATCAGATTTCAACTACTTCATCCCCTCCACCCTCCAGGGCTGCTCCACCCACGGTCCCCTGCCTCCCCTTCAGCTCTCCCGCTGCAGAAAGACACAGGAGCAGTTCTCCTGCCCGGTTACCTGGGGGCGGGGGCGCCTTCACCTCCCTCACCCACCGCCCACCCCACAGTCTGCTCCTAGGCTCACATGTACCTCCTTCTTCACGATGAGAAGCCAGGAAAACATGACGAGTGTCTATAAATGCAGTTTCCTCCGCGCCCCCCCCCCCCGCATCTTCCTCCCCAGCCCAGGGGGAGATGAATGACAGAAGGAAACAGCCCCAGGATCCCTGAGCCTTGATCCACAGTGATGGCTCAGCGTCCACTCCAATTACTGGACCTGAGAGATTAATGGTGACAGCTCGCTGCCAGGGTGGCAGCCCCAGGCAGAAACTTCCTGGTCAAGGAAGAATGTACCAACAAGCCTGAGCTGAGGACCTCGGCAGCCAGTCGTCAGGCCAGGAACGTCAAGAAACAGCACCTGGGGCGGGGCAGGGTGTCGAAGCCAACGCAAGCTGCCTCTTCAGGACGCGCCCCGTCTCTTCCAGGGAGAGGACAAGAGGACCCACCTTCACAAAGCTTCTCCAGACTGCAGTCTGTCCCTGACCTCGCCCCTCTCTGAATTCAGGCACACCAGTCCTCCAGCTGTGGTGCACATCGCACTCTCCTGGGGAGCTTGTTTGAAAAGGCCCAGGCTCAGGCCTCACCCGAAAAAAACACTGAATCAGAGGCAAATGGAATGTGGTCAGAACTTGCACATTTTTTTAATGTTCCCAAGTGATCCCTACACAGGCCCAAGCCTGAGAACAGCTGATCTACACGACAAAGTCTAGCCCTCGATTCTGTATTGGAGTATGTTTTCCTGCGAGTTTAAATCTCTTCTTACTAGGTTTTAAGCACATCGAGGACATGAGTAGAATCTTATTCCTCTACATAGCAGACTCCTCAATTTTTATTTATTATTATTTTTTAAAGAGTTATTTTGAGAGAGAGAGCACGTGGGCACAAGTGGGGGTGGGGGACAGAGGGAGAAGGAGAGAGAACCTCAAGCAGACTCCCTGCCGAGTGCAGAGCCCAGTGCAGGGCTTGATCCCAGGCCCTGAGATCATGACCGGAGCAGAAGCCAAGAGTTGGACACTTAATTGACTGAGCCACCCAGGCGCCCCTGGACTCCTCGATTTTTAAACAAAAACACTATTTGCATGGTGGTTAAGTTCCCAAACCAGTCCACAAAAGCCTGCTACACTCAGTACCGAAAACCT
Source organism: Ursus americanus (assembly GCF_024610735.1). Classification (NCBI taxonomy): domain Eukaryota; kingdom Metazoa; phylum Chordata; class Mammalia; order Carnivora; family Ursidae; genus Ursus; species Ursus americanus. Next base: position 10,342,608 of record NC_142153.1, read on the forward strand.
CCCATCCACCATGGGCGAACGACGTTTCTTTGGAAAGACTTGTTCATGTTTTGAACGGGGCTGTCCCTTGAGTTTGCAGTTTCCCTGACCCCAGGCAGGGTTCCTGAGGGACAGGAATCGGGTGGAAGGGGCAGAAAAGGACCGAGCCCCAAGGACAAGAGGGTCAAGGGCCTGGGGAGAGGGCCGGGAAGCACATGAAGTGAGAGCATCTCAGCAGATGGGGAGTGAAGACAGGCTGGTGGGAAGGCTGCTTACGGGAACCACCCGCGGATATTTTTAAACAAACTCATACCCATGCCTCACTCCCAGGGTTTTAACTCATCTGGGGTAGGGTCCAGGCACCTGTTTGTCAAGTGCCCCAGCGATTTCACAGTCCTGCCCATTTTGAGGACCACTTCTGCACACAAGGGCCGGTCGCACTGACTCTGCACTGGAGACGCAGCAGCTGGTGAGAAGGCCACACCCATCGGCAGCCCCCAGGGTGACCTTAGTCGCTGCACCAGCAGTAAACAGGGAGGAAGGGAAGGGTAGGGCAGCAGGCAGGGAGAGGGAGAGGGGATTCCAGTGCCGCACGTGGCTGGCAGCCACTGGACGTGAGGCTGTCTGTAAGTCAGGAGCGTTCTAAATTTTCTGAAACAACGTAGGGCACGGGGCAGGTTCCCACGAAATGAGTGGACAGTTTTTATGAAGACATTGCCAACACCTTGCTTTTTGCTCAAGTGTTCTGCCACCAAGGGCCTCAAAGAAGCTCCTGCTCCCCGTGAGTGGAAAGCGTGGGGTTTATTCTCTTCCACCACCACAGAAGGAGCTGAGAGGCCCACACAGAGATGTGACAAACCTCCTGTAGTAAGCTTTTTTTCCAGAAGCAACATTATCCCTTGTGGAAATAGAATATTTTACCCTAGGAGTGTCTCCTACTCCCTTTCCCATCTTCTAATGAGAGTAACAAGGAGCACAGAAATGACTAACTACAGAGTCATAAATTCACAGAGCAACACCACTAAAGGGTTCTGGTGATCCCTCATCATTTGCCACATGAGACCACTAAGGCTCAAAGTGGGCAAACGACTTCCTCAAGGAGCTGAATAAAGACAGAGCTTGTAACTCCCGCCATCAATCTAGTGCTTTGCAAAGCACGGCTTGGAGAAGCAAAAAGGAAACTGACGTATATTTAGAGTCAGTTTTGTACCAGGCCTGCTCCTAGGTACTCCTGCACATTGTCACTTAATCCTAACAATCCCATTCTACAGATGAAGAAACGAAGGACTGAGCAGGTGAAGCAACTTGGCCAAGGTCACACATGCAGTGGGCAGTCAGGCCGGTATTCAAACCCGACCCTTCCTGATTCTCCAATCTCACGCGCTTTCCCTGTACACCATGCCACCTCCCGTGAGACAATCCTTCAAATAAATGTACAAAGACCTGCTCATTATCTAAGAGTTGATTATCAATGAAAGGTAAATACAAGAGCAGGACTAGCAGGGTTACACCAAAAGAAGCCCTCGACAGTTGCCCAACTCGGCAGGGCAGGAACTGGTCAAACTGGCTCTTGGGTGCCAAACTCCAAAAGACCAGGGATTCGGAGTGGGAAGGGGGAAAGAGAGATGCTGACGCCTTCTTACCTTCTCTTATATCCCTCTGGGGTGCCTAGCAGAACACATCAGGCAGTCAAAACCAGCTTGCTGGTTAACGAGTGAGAGAAGGAGGAAGGGAATGTATATGGAAATCCCACAGCTAGGCCATGAGCCAACATGGCTGCCCATAAGCCAAAACCACAATTCAAACCACCAGAAGCCGAGGCCAGACACAGACTCTCAGAAAAGAAAGACTCACCTAAGAAGAGCTGTGTCATGGGAACGGAGGGGAGAACATAATTCCCTCTGCCCCACATTCCACAGCCCTCACCCCAGAATGGGAGAGTAACCAAAAGGAAAGTAACCAAGCTATTCCCAGGCATTAGGTGACCCAGACAGTGGCCTGACCCGTTGCTCTGGTATCATTCTGTAGCTCCACTTTCTGATACTAACTTGAGGAAGGGTGAAATGCCCTCGGCTACTCTCCTCACTCTCTAGTTCGAAATATGCATTTAACCCTTAGCTTCCAGAAAGTCAACTCTGTATCATGAACCACTGTGTTGGTGCAATGCTGGGGTTCTATTATCTGGATGCCTCCTCTCTGTTGACCATAGACATGCATCAGCACCGGCTTCAGCCAGGATGGATTTCGTGATGGGTAAGTCTCTTGGCCACCACATTCCCAGACCCTTTATCGCCCTCCCCCAGTCCTGGTGCTAGTGACCTAAAGACACAGTCTGAGGCCCGTGCTCTAGATAATCCCCAGGACATGTTCGGGCTCCAAGACCAACTACTGGCCACAGAAATGGTCCTGAAACTGTAAACTCAATAAGCCAAGCCCTTCACCCCTGTGCTCAAGGCAGCCTCTTCCACACGTTTGAGTGCCTCAAAGTCAGCAGTCACAGCCCCTCCTTTCTGGAATCGGCTCCGTTCCCCACTGCCCTGTGTCTGCAGACAGCTCCACCTTCTCTCCCAGTCAGCCTGGCGCTAACGCTCCGACTGCTCTCCTTCACCCTCTTGTCAGTCACCGAGCCGGACACTTTCTTCCTGCGCGTGGCCTCTAGATCTGTCCCTTCCTCTCTATTCCCTGCGCGTCACCACCACTGGCATTCCAGGACGCGAGACAAATGCCTCGCTGTCAGCACATGACATCTCGGTAATACTTTAGAGTTTATGCAAGCACTTTCACATACATTACTTTATTTAATAATCTTCACAGCAACTATGTCAGAGATAGAGATAATTAATATCATTACCCCTGTTTTACAGATGAGGACACAAGGCTCAAAAAAATGGGTGTTTCCCTAATTAAAGTACACATCGAGTTGTCCTGCGCTCAGCGGATACAAACCAAGAAAATGGGCTCGGGAGAAAAATCTAACATGCAGCCCCCTCCCAAATATACAGTTGCCTGCTTTGCCTGGGAGACATTATTTGAATAATAAAATGGCATTCTTTGGTATATAAATAGTTATATAAATACATAAAAATAGACATATTCAACAGAGCTATCAAATACTGAAGGTTGAAATCTCAAAGCAAAACATTAACAACAATATAACCAAAAGCAAATTTTAAGAAAACTTAGAACAGTTTCACCGCAGTTCCACATTGGCAAAAGCTTGGCTAAATCTCACAGCTTGCCTCTCCTTTAGTCAGTTAGACTTTAATACCGAGCAGCTCTGACTATGAACACGATTGTCCCACGTGCCTCTTGGTTTTCACTTGTGATAAAGAAGATGAGGATTGTTTTAAAAAACACACAAGATTACTTTAGTATTTTATGTTAATTCTCAACAAGTCCATACATAATTTTAATTTTAAAACATTAACGGACTAATAATTTTCCCTTTGCGTTATGGTGAAAATACAGACCTGTTGCTTGAAATCTTCTTTTAGAATTTTTTTGCCCAAAGGAATTCTGCATCCTGCCTCTAACAGACAGTATGGACAAAAGCCTGCCAGAAATTCTACTTAGCCCTTGAAATCATTTGACTACCTGGAAAGTTAATATACCAATAACACAAAATCCATGACTGAAAAACACTTTGCTCAAACAACGGCTGGAGATCTGAAAATTCTCATGATGCTTGTATATGCAGAGAACATCTCTGGACAGACACACGAGCAACTGGTAATGTGGGATGCCTCTGGTTGGGGGATATGTGGCTGGTGGACAGGACTGGGAGGGAGGAACTTGTCACTAGATCAGTGGTCCCACATTTTGAATTTTGTACCATATGCATGTATTGGCTATTTTTTAAAAAAGTTATCTTACTGGTTCTTGACATTTTGACAGGGTGAAGCATATGATGCAAAAGTCTTTTAAATATTGATGGATTTCAGCCGAATTTTGCTCAAGGAAGCTTCTGACAAAAACCCCACAATTTTAAAAGATACCAATTTTCACCTAGCCTTTAAGACAAAACTAGTGTCCGTTTCTTTATATGTTTTATGTATTCCTACCATGCTTCTGTATTCCTTCTACTAAAATATCCAAATGGCCCAAATAGCCACATATCCACCTTTTTGTCAACACAGCTAAAGCCCCCTCCCCTTTTAACGAAAAAACTGCTTTCAGATTTAAAAAAAGGGGGGGGCTCTCACTGTGGACCCGGAGTTAGCAGGAGAGATACCATCTTTCTGAATGTCACAATGACCCATAATTCACATCATGGCCTTTGGAAAGTAAAAGCATCCAAGTATTTTTTGGCAACAGAGAGAAAATATGCTTTACAGAGTGAATTGGACAGAGTGCAACAGTACATTTATGCTTCTGTTTATCCTTTGTTCAGGGCTATATAATTTAGTCCCGCAATTACTGAGCCAAGTGGGCCTCACAAGCGTGGAACCGACGCGTTGCTGTGCAACTAAATCATAGTCAGTCACTCTGTAGGTCACTGCAATAAAGAACGGCAGCCTAATTAACGTATTTTATCTCCTCTCTCATGATAGGGACCAACACCAAATTAAAATACAGGTGCTGGAGCCATAATATCATAGTAATGTTTTCAGGGAAATCCAGCCAATGTTTGTTTCTCTATTCAAGAACTATTTGTGTGCTTGATACTGTCAGCATATCGATTTTTAAATGCATTAGCCGGACCGGAGGCCATGAGCAATAATATCGAAACGTTCCATTTATAGGGGTCCTTCTCAGCAAATGGGTTAATCCCATATCGGTTTGGTGTCACCACTGCCTGTATCAAAAACTGGATACTTGCATACTTTACCGCATCAACTCTAAATCCTGTCAGACGTTTAGGGCTGTACCTGGTCCATGCATGCTGACCCCTAATGCATACCCGCTGTATGTCCCATGAGCAGAGGGCAGCCTTCAGGCTCCTGGTGCTGTTTGGCCCACATTTGTAGAGCCGAAACCAGTGACTGCCCAGTGCGGCATGCAAAAGCCCACCTCCCTTGGACAACTTTGAGGCCTAATTTACGTCGAGCCCCCACTGCAGCACTGGGCTGAGGCCTACCCTTCGCCAACTGCTGTTTGAGCTCAGACCCTTGTCTGGCTTCCTCTGCTTCCTTGTCCTGCTTCCCAGCTCTCTTGGCAGTTTCCAGGAGAACATTTCCTTAAGAAAAAACTTGGCCCAGGGGCGCCTGGGGGGCTCAGTCAGTTAAGCATCTGCCTTTGGCTCAGGTCATGATTTCAGGGTCCTGGGATGGACCCCCACATCGGGCTCCCCACTCAGTAGGCGGTCTGCTTCTCCCTCTCCCTCTCCTGCCGCTACCCCCACTCATGCTCTCTCTGTCTCTCAAATAAATAAATAAAATTGAAAGAAAGAAAGAAAGAAAGAAAGAAAGAAAGAAAGAAAGAAAGAAAGAAAGAAAGAGAGAGAGAGAGAGAGAAAGAAAGAAAGAAAGAAAGAAAGGAAGGAAGGAAGGAAGGAAGGAAGGAAGGAAGGAAGGAAGGAAGGAAGGAAACGAACGAACTTGGCACAAATCCTTGTCTCAGTGCCTGATTCCCGGTCTTGGGATCTTCTTCTGGAGACCCTGACCTTAAATCCCCTCTGAACAGGCACGCTCCCTTTCCTCCCTGGTGCTGCCTTTGCTCCCAAATGACTGCTGTTTCCCTCACCCAGAAATACCCTCTTCTTCCCCGGCTGCTCTGCTTGGGACATGGTGCATAACAATTAAAGGAGATACTGTAAGTGAAAACACATCTAACCCTATAAAATGCCCTACAAATGGAAATCACTTGTAATGATTTATCTCACCCATCCTTCCATATCTGGATCTCACACTACCCCCCCTTCCACGAAGGGGGCCCCCACTCTCCCTGCCACATTTTTTTTTAATCATCCATCTTCTCACCTACTGCGTAAGCTCCACGAAGGCTAAGATTTGGTCTAGTCACTGCTGGAGCCTCAACATCCAGACCTGTGTACAGCACACAGGATGTATTCATGCATTGAGCAAATACGCATTAGGCAATGTTGCTAAAGTCCAGGAGTTCACTTTTCTTAGCCCTTCAGGAATTGAGGGGCTAAAAGCCACGTTAGAAATCATCTAGAGTACGTACAGCGGATAAATAACGTACCTAAGATACAAACTAACTTTGTGGCAGGTCCTTGATCTTTTATCTCCTAGGCCTGAGGACTTTCCATATGCGACTCCAGCTGGAGGCCCTGTATCTCCCTTAGATGGGCAGCTGCCGAGGAAAACTGCAACCCCTTCTCCTTCAGCCAGACTACTAGCACCTGGGCCGTTCAGCTCAACAATACGCTATCTTGTTATAAAGATGCACCGACTGGGGCGCCTGGGTGGCACAGCGGTTAAGCACCTGCCTTCGGCTCAGGGCGTGATCCCGGCGTTCTGGGATCGAGCCCCACATCAGGCTCCTCCGCTATGAGCCTGCTTCTTCCTCTCCCACTCCCCCTGCTTGTGTTCCCTCTCTCGCTGGCTGTCTCTATCTCTGTCAAATAAATAAATAAAATCTTTAAAAAAAAAAAATAAAGATGCACCGAGATTTTTAGCACCATGGTTGCGGGTGTTGTTTTCATCTCTCCAACTAAACCTGAAGCTTCCTGGTGGCCAAGATGCCACTGACTTCACCTCCCACGTGGTCCCCAGAACCCTGCACAGGGCTGAGCCCAAACATCAGGAGGCGGGGCAGACACAGGTGAAGAGCGCAGACACTGGAGTCACACAGACCTGGCGCCAACTCCAGCTCTATACTTAGCACCTGTGTGACCTTGAACGAAGGCGCCAAACTTCCTGCGCCTTACAGAGTACTTCCAGAGTGGTAACAGCCCCTGAGTCCCAGGATCGTTGGAAGGACTTCAGGAGACGATAGATGTAAAGCGTTCCGCACTCAGTAAGCATAACCAGCAGTTAACAGTAATAGTAGTAGCAGTGGGAGCGGAAGTAAAACCAGGCTCCAGAAACACCAACTACCAAGGAGCTTCGACAGGAGACGACAGGAGACATGGGTTGAGAGAATCCCCTGCTTATGAGTGTCTATGACTAAGATACCATACCAGATGTCTCCAAATGCAGTTCCATGTCTATCTCCTCAGGGACACACCAATCCCCTCCTCCCAGCTTGCTCTTGGAGATCGTCTGCAATCCATCTTCTCCTGACTCCCAGCGCTCTGCTGGGCCTGCCTCTGCAGAGCTTGTGCTCGACGGAGGCCCAGGAGAGGCCCAATCCCAAGAGAGCAGAGTCGGCCGCTCTGCATTTCATAAAGGCCTCCCTTCTGACAGCCTCTCCTCTTGACCCTCTTTAGTGTGTTCATTCATTCAGGGAGGCCCATTTACTAAATGCTGGGCACTACGGATCAAAGCCTAAGCCAGATGAGCTCCCCACCCTTGAGGACCTCCCAGCTCTGAGCGTCCTCTGGCTCCTCTTTCTTAATCAGAGATGACGACCTTCAAAAGCTTTCCTGCCTCCTAAGCAACATTAAGATGATGGTCTCATTATCAGCAATAAAGGCAGGGGAACTGGAGTCAGAGATTGCCAGCGTCGGGGTGCCGGCTCTGCCGCTCTCTCATTGTGTAACTGTGGGCAAATCCTTCCCCTCTCTGCCTCACCCACCTCACCTTTAGAATGAGGACAACAATACCTACCAATTAGACTTGTCAGAATGAAATGAAAACCCACTGAAGGCTTTAGAACAGTGCTTGCCACACAGTCATAAATGTTCACTAATACTACTTTACGACTTATAAAAATAGCCACTCTCAAATCTAGAATGGCTATTTGGCCAGTAACACAATGAAGAGCTAAGCCAATGACGGAAGGAGTACAATGTTCGGAACTATTGCTCTGTCACAAGCAAGACTGTGCTTTTTTTCAGCATAGGCCAAGCCAGCTGAAATCTCTGCTTTCAGGAAAGATGTAAAGACTCCCCAGTAGTGGCCACAAGTTCTATCTGGTAACTCAAACTCAAAGAGGGCTCTAGATGCAAGAGCATCCTGAGAGCTGAGTCATCAGGGAAAGGCAGGAGGCTCCCTAAGCAGGGTAGGACCTGCTGCAGAGACTGACCCCAGAGAGCCCAGTGAGGCAGCCCAAGGCGGAGCATCCGAGGTCAGTGCAGATTCTAGAACCAAAGAACAGTCAAATCAGTGGGCAGGACAGAGCAAGGGAAATCCTGACAACTGGCAACTTCTGAAATCTGAGATGGCGACAATGTGGCCCTGGGCGATATGTCACGGACAGCAAGGCTCTCGGCCTGTGGTCCAGGATGTAAAGGAGGGTCCAGCTCTCAGGGGAGGTGGCTGCCAAAAGTTAGTCGGGATTCCCTAAGCAAATGCTTTTGGATTAAGAACAGTCCTAGCAGGAAACATGGCGGTAAGCAAGTAAGTCAAGACAAAAATACTTTCGAATTACCCTAGCTAATATGACAGGTGAGTGAGAGAAGGTACACAAGAGGAGAAAAAGGGAAAGGGAAAGATAAGACCCAGAGACCATGAGTCACTCCAGGCTCACCCCTGGCATGCCAGAAGCCAAGTCTACAGCAACAAAGACTTGATCCCAAGCTCCTCCAACAGGGCTACTTCCTTCCACAGTGGATCTGTTGACCCAGCTGTGGGCACCTGTACAGAGCAAAGGCAGGGAAAATGAGAGAGTAGGGCCAGAAGGCAAACCCAAGACCAAAACATTATCAGTGGCAAGCATTCCAGGCCAAGTCAAGGATGTAAGTGTCATTATGTAGGTTTCATCCTGCAAGCCCAGCACTTCCGATGAAAATAATTAACAGAAGGGTCATCAGGGATGCGGGGTGACACATGGGGCACAGTTCTATTTAGAGTTAAGTCTTTCCTGGAGAATGTGACTAGTGGCAGCTAACCTGTGTGTATTTTCCATATCAACAGCGTTTTCTCTCAGCCATCAAATCCGGAGGACAAATGCCAAAGGCCTCTAGAGGGTTCGTCCCTGGATAATGACTAGAGGCTCACAGCAATCTTTTCCCACTGCACATCCTAAAGCACAAATCCATCCCCTAACACTCAGACTTTCCTCCTCCCAAGTCTCTCAACCAGGCCAGATCTCAGCCCCACACCCCTCCCTGCCGCAACATGGCCGTGACCCGTGAACTTGACGTTCAGGGGCCCTGCCAATCTTTGGGGCCTCAGTCCACCAAACTGCTCCAGGGCAGTGGGAAGGAAAGAGCCAGCAGCACTCATAGCACCAGAAAAAAAAAAGACTTGAGACTTTTTCCCATACCAGTGACAACTCCAGGGGTTCCCAGGCCCAGGAATAGAAAGTAGGGGGTCCCCTATCTTTGTGCCTGACTGCCACAAAATGCTAGGCAAGTCACCTAATTCTGGCCATGTCCTTGATGAAGTCAATTCCAATGTCTGAGACTCAGTTTCTCATCTGTAGCATGAAGAAGCAAAACTAGGTGACCTCCAAAGTCACCTCCAACCCAGGATTCTACGACTCCCTGATGCAGGAGACCAAAGTAGTCCAACATCTGTCCAGCCCGGGGAACCAGGCCACATTCTCTGCCAGGGAGGGGCCCCAGACTGGAAGAACGGGAGTGGCCATGAGGCCACAGCCATAACAAGATTGGTGAAAGAAAGCAAGCCATGCCTTGGAGCCCGGAACCAGCCCAGCCAGCCTGCCCTGGACTTCTGTGAGTGTTCAATTTCTGAGTGCAAGAAAAGATACCAGACCGCCAGGGTCAGGAGAGATGAGCTTCTTTTTCCTCAAGCTAATATCTGGGATGGTTCCGTGTGTGTGTGTTGTGGGGTTTTTCCCCTCCTCACTGACTACCAGTTTGATGCTACCCACAGGAGCGGAAGCCCTTGAGGCGAATCCCACCTGCACTCCTCCCAGGCGATGCCAGGCAGCCAGCCCCCCTGCCACCTTCCCACGCAGCCTCTCACCTGGGGGTTGTCCATGTACCAGAGAAGGCAGTTGGCCTGGGTATCCAGAATGAAGTACCTCCGCAGAAACTTGCCGCTGTTCTCATTCTCCTCGATGTCCAGGAACCCACAGATTCGGTTCTGTCGATCCACATAAGGCATTCCTGGGCTCTGCTCACATCACCCTGCATGGCAGGACGAAGGGAGGTGATGAGGAAGGTGAGGCGTGCCCTGCCTCCGGACCCACAGGAACCTCACTCTGGCTTGACTCACCTCTGAGAAGCTAGGCTATCTCTCTCACCGGCCCTCCCTCCCCAGGGCACCAAGTGTCCCACCCCAGCCAGACCATGGAAACCTCTATCAATTCTGTTCGAAACGCATCAGCAGGCACTCAACTAAGTGTCCTGAGGTTCCACAGTGTGCCGAGCAGAGCCTGGGGCAACTTTACATATAAAGAGGAAATAAGCCTAGATCAGGGGCCTGGCTTCTAATTCCAGCTTTAGGCCTTAAGGGCTAAGTGTGTGACTGCAAGCTATTTAATCTTTCTGCACCTCAGTTTCTGCATCTGTAAGATGAGGGATCAGAAGAAGGCCCCAACCCACGAACGCTTCCACTGACTCCAACAGGGTCTCTGATGATGAGAGACAAGCTTTACCTTCAAGCCAGCCTCCTTTCTCCTCGTGATTTCCTTCTGACTCTCTGAAGAGCTGAACGCAGGGCAGGGGCTCTACTCTCTGCCCTGAGGAGAATGAGCACCTTCCAATAAGCAATTACACCCAGCCCGGGTCACAACACAGTGCACAGGTGGAACAAGAGCCCACGAGGCTCAGAAAACACCACGTGACATTCTGACATTGAAGGACAGACACCACCCACCCCTGGGCTCTGCTTGGCTTCAACAGGCAAAACTCACTATTAGGACCCAAGCCCACCAAGGCCCTAAGCAAAGTGGGGAGCCAGCTGGCTTGAGGTCATGCATGCACCACGACGCTGGGTCAGCAAGTAAGCTACCAAGATGCCACACCCAGAGTTGTCCAGGCCCAGGGGAGGCCAGTCCCACATTCCCATGAGATTAGGCTTCCTCGAAGGGTGGCGACTGGTGGCGTGGTCTGTTCTCTCCCACCCCCACAGGGCCTGGCACTGTGGAGAGGCTGCCCAAGAAAAAAGTACCCTCGTGCAGGCACACACACACACACACACACACACACAAGGACACCAGTGAACAATGAATCCTTGATTGCAGGTTAAGATCAGGCCAGATCCCGGATGGGGACGGATGACAGAAGGGACATGGATGGGGGGGCCCACAGCTACTTGCTGGATAATGATGGGGGACAAAAGAATAGAAGCAGGCAGAAAAACAGGACAAAAGTGAAACAGCACACCTAAAAGGAAGGAAAGGAGAAGTAAAAGAGAAGGCGAGAAAAGGCGAAAACGTGGCAAGATGGCAGAGAAGAAGGAAGAAGCAACATGGTGGAAGTGGAGGACCATGAAGCCAAGGAGCAGCGTGGCTGTCACAGGTCTCTGCAGCCGGACCCTGCTCTCCCGGTGCTTTCCAAGCGAACCTTCCATCCCAGCTGTGGTTCCACAGCCAGGCAAGGGTGAGGCTCGGAAAGGGGAAGGATGGGCCTGAGCCAAGAATTAGGAACAAGCAGCAGGGGCAGAATTTCAAGACTTCTGGTTGACACTGGGTCAAAGACGGGAAGGCAGGAGGCCTGGAGTTGGTTGGCAAGGAGCATACCCCTGAGAAAGGATGCAGCTTCCCCCCAGACAGTAAGGGAAAATCGGAGTCCCTTGCAGAAAGGCTGGATGTCGCACACATCCCATGCACAGTCCCATGCACAGCTGCCCAGTCAGGATGAGGGAGCTCACCCGTCCCCCAAGAAAACCAGGCAAATTCCCTTGATGCCAGCCCAGCCACAGAGACAGAATTTCCAGAAGTTTCAGGACTGCTGCCACTCCTGGGACATCTCTAAGAGAAAGCATATAAACTACAGTGGGGTAACCAAGCTGACTGTCTCTAGACCCGGTTGGTAAGCACGGCATGCAGCTTACTGCTGGCTTTCAAATGTTCCCTTCTCAGCCTACAGGATTAATCAGTGCCAGCATTTTTGTCAGGTCACAGGCTAGAGAAGACACTGTCTACAATCCTCCAACAGTCTACTTTTGTTGAGGGGGCTTCCCATTTCCATGGATCTATGGGTGGGAGAGAATCCTCATGTGTCGAAAGGAAGGAGAACAGAAAGAATTCTGGTTACTTCTCCTGACTGTGGTTCTATCTCCAGGAAAAAAAAAAAAAAAAAGCTGCCTGGAAGCAGCTGAGTCACGGAGCTCATCAAGAATGTGGGAGGCAGGGGAGAAGGATGGGCTGCAGGAAAACCAAGCATCACAGGAAAATGCTGTTATGCCTAGCCGGCCCACACAGAAGCAAACTCTAAAGATGGCACACCAAACACAAACCTGACATCCTAAACCCCAATCCTCTGTCAGTTCATTCCGACCCCACTTTTCATCCCTGGTCAGAACAGAGGCTAAAGTTTGGATGGGGAGCCTTGCTGTTTCCGATCCCCCAACCCTCTCTCTCTGCTCTTCAACCTGCCACCACCATCTTCCAAGTCCCCCTGGCTCCTCTTTTTCCTGGAAAGGGCCCCCCCCTAATCCAGTGACCTCTGCCACCCCATGCCCAGCCCCAACAACACCCCATGCACTGCCCCTAGGGCAGTGAGGGGAGAAAGGGAAGTGCTAGTAACCGAGTCATAAGGGGAGAGAAACACCTTGATCCACACATACACACTGTCACCCCAAATTCCCCTACCAAGACCCAGGCAAAGCTTTGTACCATTCTTTCTACAACCCTCCAATTATATAGTTTTAGCCTGTTTTCTGACTCTTTAAAATCACTTGTTATCTTAAATTTCACTTTAATCCAAGTTCCCCAGTATAAACTACTGCACGGAGGGTGACGTAGGGTGCTCTATCCCAGGAGTTGCCCCCGGCCCTTGTCCTAGGCCCCCTACCCTGACAATGGCTTCCTCCCCATCTCCCGGGACAACACGTGAGTGTTCTCGCTGGGGGGCAGCATCAGATAGCCCTCTCCCAGGCAAGTCCCTTCACCTCTGCTCTAAGAGCATAATGAAACATCCTAGCAACTAACTGCGGAGTCTCGACAACACATTGGTGACAAAGAGCACGGAAGACTTGTGCAGGATAGGACCTTGGCCCACCCCACTCAGTACCCTCTTTCCAAAGGTTGCCAAACCTCCCTAGAATTTTCCTCTTTTTTTGGTGCAGAAATCACATTCTAACAATGCTGGAATTTTAAAACAAATTCACTCTAAGTAATCATTTTCATTTTTGCATGCTTTTTCATGCCCCTCTCCGCGTAATTGGCCTTTTTAAATTTTTAAATTATACCATAAACATGTTCCATGTTGCTACATAGTCTTTATAATCATTGCTTTTAATGGTTGCATAACATTACTGAACTGCATTTACTATCATTTACTTAACCATTTCTCTATGATTAGACAGTTAGATTACATTCAATTCTTCACTATTATAAATAATGCTGTGAAAATTCTTATTTTCATGCTTTGCTGCTTCTTTTACATGGAAACAACATACACAAATTCCAAGCAATAATATGACTAGATCGTAGGTAATGACCTTTTACAATTCTTGAGACCTATTACAAAACTGCTTGCTAAAAGTATTCTGTTTACATTGCAGTCAGCAATATATTGTTACCGTCTCTATAATCTTATATACACTGAATGTTCTCATTTTCAACTGTTGCTAGTTTTAAATACATAACTATGCCTAGTGAGGCTGAACATTTTTTCACGTTTGCTTCCTGCTTCGTCTTCCTTCCTGGACCTTATAATATGCAAATCAAATGATGTGCACACACAGTAATGCATTCTCTCTCTCTCTCTTTCTCTCTCTCTCTCACACACACACACACATACACTCATCACACCAAACCAAAACATGGCCTCACATAAATCTAAATAACCGAAGATCGTATTCTAATGAAGAGTAAAATAGAAAAGAGGAAAGTTTGATGATTCAGAGTTCTTCAGTGTATAAGTTCCTAAGTATGCCCTGCACTTGAAAATATGTCAGATATTTAATTTATGGTAAAAGGGAGACTTTGAGCAAAAAGTGAGTTTGCATTGAGTTACCCACCGATCAGCAACAGAAAATGGGTTCAGTGTCAATTAAACCAAGATTCCTCGCCAACATTTGCCAGTTGACCAAAGGAAGCTCATGAGAATAGTCAAGGGCTTCCTACCTTAGAATGAGGTGAAGGGAGGTATCTGCCCAAAATATCTCCTTGACTACCCATTTCAATGTCTTAGGTTCCATTATTGGAGAAGATTTAAGCCATGAAAAAATAATAATAAAACTGTCCCCTAGGAATTGAGGCAATTGACATCTTCATCAGGCTCATTAATATAAAAGAGACAGCTGGGACCAAGACCCGGAGGAAGATGACACAGCAATGGTAGACAGAGGCACTAGAGGGTCAAGAATACGTAGAGAGGATTGCTGCTTGAAACAACTGTCCTCTACTTAAAAGATGTCTTAGGAGTCTTACACACCCAGGGCAGGAGTATGAACCTTTGTGGAAAGCAATTTGGCAACAGGTAACAAGAGAGCTAAAAATGTTCATACCCTTTGACCCAGTAATTCCACTTCTAGGATTGCATCCAAGTAAATAAACTAAGATGGAAATAAAGATTAAAATTTTTAAAAAGGCAACTGCAGTAGAATTCATAACAACAAGTTGGAAATGCCTTGAATATCCCAATGATTAGGGGATAATTACATAAATTATGGCACATTTACATAAGGAAATGTTACACAATCATTAAAAACTATGTTTTCAAAGAATTTTAAACGAATTAGGGAGAAAGTCACCATATCATAAGTTTTTTAAAGATATCATGTGACTTACAATATGATCTCAATCCCTTAAATATTATTTTTGTATTTCTATATTTGGATAGGAAAGGACTGACATATAGACACCCAAATACTAACTACGGGTTATGGGTGAATTTTATTTACTTCTGTATATTTTCTGAATGTTCTACAGGGAATGTGTGTTCCTTTATTCAGCAGGTGGGAAAGCTATTTAACTGCACACACACCCTGACCCCAGTGTATAAATTGTGAAGCTGAGAATAAATTTGTCAAGTCTCCAGAGTCCACAAACAAGCAAAACCTTGCCTCAATTATAGCTCTCTTGGGACTTTTTGGTGTTTCAAAGTCTTTTTTTTTTTTTTTAAGTAAGCTCTACGTCCAACGTGGGGCTTGAACTCACGACCTCGACATCACGAGTTGCATGTTCCACCGACCGAGCCAGCCAGGCGCCCCAAAGTCTTAAACCTAATAAAGCACGATCCCACCCATCACAATTGCCCAAGAGCCAGGTACCTACCCAGAGGGCTTTGGCACTCTCCAATCTAGCTGAGTTTGGGTTTCATACTTCTTATTGCAACAGCCTCTTAGAGAGGCTCATTCTTTCCCCTGCAGGTTTGGTTCCTTACTCTCTTGTCTTCATAAGAGGAGCCCCTGTCCTTGAGGCCAACTCAATATTCACACCCACGTCAATCATTATATTATATTCCTCTACCGCTATAGCACGTAAGCCACGCCGTGCCCAGTGTTCTGGGAAAAGGAAGCAGAAACCCTGACAAAGACCCCCAATGGAATTTTCCTTTTTAAAACTCTGGAGACAGGTCTGGCATTTTTTAACTAAATGGCTGAACAGATGAATGAAGAGATGGATAAATAGATTTTTTTTAAAGAAAACTTTAGAGTTATTACATCATAAAAGCTATAGTTTGCTGTATTGGATTTTTTTTTTTTAAGATTTTATTTTTAAGGCATCTCTACAGCCAATGTGAGGGTCAAACTCACAACCCTAAGATCAAAAGTCACACACTCTACCAACTGAGCCAGCCCAGCACCCCTTGGATATCTTATTTTTAAGATCGCTAGTGTAGTTTGGAGCTACAGGAAAAAATAGAGTGAAATAAGGGAGATTTATCTGCTTGACCATTCTGACACTTTTGAGGCAAATAAAAAGGAAAGCAATAACAGAGATAGAGCCTTAAACGATATTGACCCCATTATGAAACCATCTACTGTAACCTCTGATGGTACAAGTATGAAAAAAAAACATTAATTCATTTTTTACATTTGGAGATTTTTCTTTCATGTTACTTTGCATTGGCAGGACAGGGCATTTCAGGGATTTTGCTCCAGAAAAAGTCAAGAAGGTGTTTCTCGCCATGTGGTGGGACATGCAATAGGCCATCTCCTGTCTTGTTACCCTGCTAGGGTGGAAACCGGAGACAGCAGCATCCTTGGTGAGTGAGAGGGATGCCAACAGGAAATTGCTAAACTTCGACAGGAGAAAGTTTATCAGGAAATGACATCAGAGGTCTCAGAGGACTGTACTACAGCAGACAGGAACCGGGGTGAGGAGGTTAAGAGCAGTCGCTCAGCTATTGCTAGAATACGCACAGGCCATTTGAACAGATTTCACCTATGTGCAAATCTGCAGCACACATAAGTGTGTAGTGCAGGGTTTCAGCAATGCCAAGGGCCCAGCAAAAACCACAAGACACAGACGTAGCTATTGCAAAACACATCCTTGGGAATAGAGCAAAGATTATAACTTAGAAAGTGTGGGAGCGTCTATCTCCTACTGTTGAACTGTCACTGCATTTTGAAAGTGTCATAAGAACAAATTCCAAATAGTTTTAAGGCAGCAGAGTAATGTGAGAGAGAGAACCTATTCCCAGCGGAAGTGCAGAGTGAAGAATGCAAACATCTACAGCAACGGGGAGGTTAAGAAAATGTGCCCCCATGATACAGATAGCCCAACCCGTACCAGACCCTATAACTTGGAGAGGAGGGCAAAAGACACTCAAGAAGGAATTTTTAAGGGGACACATTTCAGGGAGAAGCCTGGGGAAACTGAACATGGATCGCTGCAATAAAGATGACAAAAGCAACAAAAATATTTTAAATAGTCACGACCTCTCTTAACAGCGGCTTCACCTATGGTCACAGAAAATGTGATCATTGGAGCCAGGGGGAGACAAAGGCCTTCCCATGTCTCAAGGCTCCACAAGAGATCACACAGGCAAGCAGCCTCACCTGGTTTATAAATTAGCCTATAAACACTGAGATCTCCACTTTCAGAATTGTGGCAGTTCCCCCTGCCAAGGTTGGGAGACACAGTGAATTCAGTTTCATTGCAGGGCTTCCTAACAGGAATCCAGAGCAATAATCTTCATTTAAAACTTGACCCACTGAAACGTGGGCAGCAGAAAACTGAAAAGATAACATCGTGGTTTCTCCTATCTACTAGCCTTTTGCAAAGTGCTGGGGGACACTGTAAGTGGCCTAAGTGCGTCTGTCTAAGGAGGAGGGGAGGAGGAGGAGCTGGGTGTGGCAAAGAGAATGTGCAGGTGACAGCAACCAACGTGAGTGCATTTGTCGAAACTCTTGCAAGAAGAGGACCAAAGAAAGGGCGTGCTGATTTCAGTCACCCATCGATGTGGGAGAGTGAAGTGAAAGAGTGTGTGTTTTAGACTGGGCCTGTTTCCTCATTTGCAAAATGGAGAGAATCACTTTACCTACTTCAAAGGTGGCTGCGAGGATTAAATGAAGTAACGCGTGACGAGTGCTTACCAGGAGTTCTGGTGAGAGGAAGAAGCACTGGGTAAATGTCGTTGTTACGACGTGTGTGTGTGTGTGTGTGTGTGTGTGTGTGTGTGTGTGAAGTGCCTAGCAGGGGTATGTGATTATCCTTACTACCGCAAAGCTGCTGATTACGGGGCAGCCAGCTGCTCGGCCGTCTCTACCCCTCAAATATCAATAAGCACGTGTCAAAAAGAAAAGGCTGGAACACTACAATCTCTCACAAAGAAAGGCATAAACTTCCCTTACTCTTCCCTCTGCTCCAAGAACCATCATATTTTCTATCTCTGAAATTCTCCAGCAGGTTTAAAAAAAAATCCAAGAGATCCACGGACCCATGTTGGCCAGGCTATCCCAAAAGTGAACAGAAGCCAGGCCAGCAGTTCAGGCTCCAGGGAAGGGACTCGGCACTGCCTCCTGCTCCTGCCCGTGGAAGCATCCCAACGTGGGAGAGCCCCTCTGCAAGTGGCTGGCCAAGTTTCAGTCCTAGCTGATGGCACAGCAAATCCTGGCCTTTGCCCTTTAACTATAGTGTTTCTCAGAGTGTAAGGACAAGCGGACCTAGTGTCCCACCCTCTTCATCTCAGCTGTCAGACTCTGCAGGCAGAAAGGCACCCCACAGGCCCAAAGCTGAAAGCCTTTGGCCCATACTGGGCAGTGTCAGGATCTCCTGCCTCAGCAGCACTGCGACCTCCACAGTGAAAGAGCTCAATTCAGCTTTCAATCCTCTGCAGAAAGGAGATAAATTATAAAGCCTAAAAGGTTGGATGGGAATAAAAGCAGCGGCTAGGGGATGGGAGAGCAGAGCAACCCAAGATTCGCAACACAGGTCAATGGAGTCTTCCATTTATAGTCCCACTGCACCAACCAAGGCCTCCTAAGAACAGGAAGGAAGGGACCCCATCCCTCCCACCTCTCAGCTGCCCTATCTCCCCACCCTGTCCAATTCCCTGGCTCGATGATGGGCTTATACTGGGTAGGGCTAGGATTCTTCTCTCCCCATAGGCTGTCACACTATAATATTTGCTCTGCTTCCTTCCTTTCCAAAGCCTAACAGATTAGATTGCAGGAGTCCTCTCCAAGCTCACTAAGACAAATGGAAAACTGAAAGTAAAGCAACCCAAACTGCTCAGGGCAGAAAGACAGAAGAGGCGGGGCAGTGCAATGAGCCAGCACCCAGACCCTCTTTTCCAAGTCCTCTGTCCACCTGCCTCATGAAGAAGACAGGAAATCAATGACGTGCCAGCTCGAGGCACACCATGAAGACCGTGCACCTGCTGTTTGGGTCTTCAGAGCATTCCAGCACTTTCAGGAAACACCCAACAAGCAAGCAGGAGAGCTGGCTGTTAGGAGGATTTGACTAAACGAGCTAATCTTTCTCCCTTCCCACTTTCTGCAGAATTTCTCCATAGGCAGGCACCGACCAAAACCTGCATGTCTTCAGGATTTATTTTAACCTTAGTAAAATACAGAGCTCAATATGGTTCAGCTGACTAGGATGACAAGATGGGACATGCAGGCCCTACTTCCTCCTACAGAAGAGAGAAGAAAGCACCAAGGAGGGAAAAGAAGGGCTTGCAAACTCTCTACCCAGGAGCAGGTGGTTTGCAAATCAATACCTAGGTGATGACCCCCATCTGGGAGGTGAGCTAGGCTCCCAGCATCAACTAGCTGAAATACCACCAGGGGCACCACAGACACTCTGTAGAAAGTGGGGTTTACAAAAAGGAGACAAGGTCTAAAGACAACATCCAGAGGAAACCCTCATGCACCAGCTCAGTGAACTGAATTTCGATAAGCTTAAGGTACTGCCACACTGTTCTTTGCCCTTCCATCAGGACAGGTGCAAACAATTAATGTCCCTGCAGCCATTCATTCATTCATTCATTCATTCAACAAACATCTGCTTAGCACCTAGAAGATGTCCTACATGACCCTGGCCATAGAGTCTAGACTATGAGCTAGACTTCTGCTATGGCAAAAGTCATTGTTTTCCGGCGGCACACATGGAGAAGACAAATCTCGGAAACGATGGTGCTCTCCAAAAAGCCTCCCCTAGTTTTTCAAAGCATGCCGGATCTCTATTTTAGCAACCCACTTTGTGTTCGAGGCACTCGTGCACAGCCTGTGTCTGCCGTTCGACTGTAAGCTCCCTGAAGACAGAGGCTGCTTACTTGGTTACTGCCTTTCATATTCTTGTTACCCATTACATGTCAACTGAATGCAACCGTGGAACAGAAAACAAACACTTCAATTCTTTCCAGACCTTTGGTTTCACTGTTTCTGAAGGTTTTGCCACCAAACAAAGAAAAATGATGAAGCTCCAGAAAGGAGGAGAAAGGAAACTGCCTTGGATATATGAAGAACACGAGCACAGTTTTGGAACTTCAGCCCAAGTGCGACCACCACACAGCAGGCTGAGGTGCCTCCAAGAGCCACAGCTGGCGTCCTGGTAGCAGGCTTTTCCCCTCCCTCTATTCTGCTGCTCACGCTCCTTTGGAAAACCCCATTTGGAGTCCTAAAGAAAGAAAAGAGGAGGAGCGGGAGAAGGAGTTAGAAGGGGAAGATTCAGCTAGAACCCAAACTCACAGAGAAGGAAGGAAACCTTAGGCGAAAGGCTGGGGGGGGGGGGGTGGTAGCCTGGGGGAGGAGATGCGTGAGGCCCAAGTCGAGGTGGCCCTGCCGAGCCTCCTCTCTGGAGGTGCCTGCACACTTCTCCTTCCTGCACGGCCTCTTCTGCACCTTTCCTCCTCCCTTTTCTTGTTTTTTTTTTTAATTTATTTTTCGGTTTTTTGTTAGTTCGATGAAGTAACAATCTTAGAACTAGAGCAGAAAAGGGAAGCGTGTAAGGTGAGGAAGAAGTTGGTGAGAGCGAGAGACAGACAGCTCTCTCGAGGGTGCTTTCTCAATCTGGCACCGAACCTGCGTTTTAGGGCAGTTTTCCTTCAAGTCACCCCCCTAGCCTGGAGTTCCAGAAGCCCGAGGGCCCGGGCTGGACCCAGGGGAAAGGAAGGGATCTCCCTAGGGGAGCACGGTAGGCCTGTCACGTAATAAGGTAACAGGGGAAGAGAAAAACGAGGCTCCATGGCCCAATCCGAGCCCAAGGGACTTGCCTGGGACGTTCTCCGCTCTCCTCCCCTACCCGCAGCCCGGGGCAGTCGTTGCGAGGCCGGTGCTCCAGCGCCAGAACCCGCAGAGAAGTTTCGCCGCTGCAAACGTGAGAAAATGCAGCTCAGCAGAACACCCGCCCCCCTTCCCGCGGCCCCACCCCCGCAGCCCGACCCCTGGCGGTGACGACCTTGGCCACCCCGGACGCTCCAGAAGATGGGAGGAGGGGCTGCCCTCCGGGATTTCCCGGGGGCTACAGGAGGCGCCCAGGGGCTGCGGCGACCTTTCCCTCCGCCGTCAGCCACCAGGGCAGGCGCACCCACCCCACCCCCCGCGCACTCATCGCTCCCGCCCGGGCTCCCCTGCTCCCCTTGCTCCCCAGCCGCGCCTGCCCCCGCGCGCCCCTCTGCGCCTCTCTGCGCCCCGGCCCGCGAGGCCGCCCCACTTACCCCGCCGTGCGGCGGCCAGGGCTCGGGCAGGATGGGTTACATCGGGGTGGGACGCGTCTCTCCGGCCGGCCGGGCCGTCGCTCTCGGGGGATTTCTTTATCTCGCTGCCAAACTCTCGGTGCCTCTCGCTCCTCTCGCTCTTCTCCCCCTCACCCCCACCCCTCCTTCTCTCTTGTCTCTCGGCTCTTTTTTCCGGGTTAATTACGTTTCGCATTAAAGCAAAACCCAGCCCCGGATGTGAGTACAATGCTCCGCCGAGCCCGCCGGGGGAGGAGAGGGGTGCCGGGGCGCCGCGGGGTGGGAGGGGGCGCGGCCGGGCGCCGCGGGCTGCGCGGAGGAGGCGGGGGCGGGGCGCCCGGGAGGCTGCCCTGGTGGCGGCGGGCCAGCCGCGGGCCGGGACCACCTCGTCGGCGTCGGCGGCCGCGCAGGTGGGACGCGGGCCGCCGAGACAGCCGCGCAGAGGAGGCCTGCCTCCGACGCCGAGCCCGGGGCAGCAGGTGTCCGCAGCCGGAAAGGGGCCCGGGGCTGAGGGCATCCTGGAACGAGGGAGGCGAGCCGGAGCGCGGGCTCCCTCTTGAACCCCATTTCTGCTTCCCAGAGCCCCACCCAGCGACTTCAGCCGGGCCTCCCTCGGATCGTGAACCCTTAGCCTTTCTAGGGCCGCAGGGTGAAAGTTTAGGGTTGGGGTCTGAAGAAGGAACGATTTTCAGGGGGTGTCGTGAATGTGCCAGAAGAGCCCACTGGCGCCGGACGTTTTAACGAGGGTTATAGGGACTTTCTCAGTGTGACGCAAAGACGCCCTTCCTGCCTTCAGAGCGGGAGGGTGCGCTGGGGAAAAAATGGGAACAGACAAGCATATATTAAGTAAATAATGCCAAGGGGACCTATGAAAATTACTGCGTGCCGGTGCAGCCCCTGCCTGATCTCATTTGAGCCACAGAGCAACCGTACGGGTATCAATCCCGTTCACGATGAGGAAACCGAGAGTCAGAGACGTTAAGTAATAAGCCCTGGGTCCCACAGTTAATCAATGGCAGGTCTGTCAGGTTCTGACGCCGGCCTCCCACGTGGGGAGATAATTTAAATATACATAAAGTCAGGCACAAAACCTCGGAAACGGGGACGCATAGTGGATTCACCCGTGGGATGGAGGACGGAGAGAGGCTGTGTCTGGGGATTCTGATGCAGATATGTTGAGGCTTTGACGGAGAGGAGGATAAACGAAGACCCTTGAGGCTCTAGGACAGGGACTGGCT
The DNA here is from genome assembly GCF_024610735.1 of Ursus americanus. NCBI lineage: Eukaryota > Metazoa > Chordata > Mammalia > Carnivora > Ursidae > Ursus > Ursus americanus. The sequence continues at coordinate 10,365,039 of NC_142153.1, forward strand.
GTGCGGAAGTGATGGAAAGGCTGGTCTACATCCCGCTATTGTAGGGGAAAGGCACACTAAAAAGTCTCCAGGACCTGAGGCAACACAGCCTAGGAATAGGGGACCTTGAGCACGGAGGGGGGCAGCAGGACACCACCCTGCGCGCAGCACACACCCCGAAAGCACCAGTGATGAAACCACACAAGTTTCCTCTTCCATTTTGATTGCCAAAGCAAAACCAAGCCACCAGTTCTCTCAGGTGTGAAACAAAGGCTCTTTGCTCTAGAACAATTTGCTTCAAATGAGGAAGGAAAGGGGAACACAAGAAAAAAAAAATTTCCTTTGAAATAAATACATCAAGGTCAATTTTTTTCTGCTCATGAAGATTTTTGCCACGCATAAGTTTCAGGCAACATAGCATCTTAAGGAGCGTGTTCTCTGGAACCAGATGGACTGGGTTTGAATCCCAGCTCCGCCACTTATTAGCTTTCATCCCTGCGCAAATGACAACATTTCTGTGCCTCAGTTTCTATCCAGGTCCTTAGGAAGAGTGAATGAGTTCACATTTGTAGTGTTTAGCTTACTGTGGAACATAAAGAAGGTGTTATGTAAATGTGTTTTAATTTAAAAATTAGATTATGGCTTCCATCGTGAAAAGGAACAAAATTCCACCCGGCTCCAAGCAAATCTGACTGCAATTGACAGTTTCCAGTATGAGCAATGAGGTAAAAGTCTCAGATTTCATGGTATGGTTCAGATTAAAACCCATAAAACTCTACTCCCCATGGGGCCTGCCTGAGTCACTCACTCACAGAGCCACAAATATTTTCTGAGCACTACTGTATTGGATGCCTGGGAAGCAAAGGGAGCCAAAGGCCTTGGGTCTCATTAGGAGGATACAAGTGTCACTGGAAGGTTGAGGCAGCCTTGTATCCCTCTTGGAAGTGCTGTGAAAATAGCACAGTCAGCCTTTAGTGGAACAAGACATCTGGAGGGAGAGGTGAAGGGGAGCTTGTATGAAAAAGGAGATGGACTTTCAAATGGGCCTGAGAAGATGGGTACAATTTTACTGGAGGGGGGCAAGAACACATTGGGCTAGGAAGAGGGTCATCAGTGCACTTTGGGTGATGCTTATATTTCACTGGGAGCCCCATTTACTACCACATTTGCCCCGGCCAGGACCTGGCCCCCGTTAGACTACAATTTCTGCCCTGATCCCACTCTTTTATCCCCAGACTCCTGGGTGCTTCCTCAGTGGACCCCCCCCAATCTCCTCCTGTAGTGGGCACCACAGAGCAGGTGTCCGTTGAGTCTGCGCCCTGCTGTAGCCCCTTTGACCTGGACATTTTGAAAATACTTCCATTACCTTATTTTATTCATTCATTTTTTTCAGTGCAATAAACAGCCCCGATGTCTGAAAATGTAACCGCCTATGGGGAAAGGAATGTCAAAAAAGGGCCTTTCAGGGTGCCTGGGTGGCTCGGGTGGTTGAGCATCCAACTGTTGTTTTCAGCTCAGGTCATGATCTCAGGGTCATGGATTCAAGTCCCGCATCGGGCTCATGCTCAGCAGGAAGTCTTCTTGAGAGTCTCTCTCTTCCTCTGCCCCTCCTCCCCGTGCTCCCTCATGCGTGTTCTCTCTCTCAAATAAATAAATCTTTTTTACAAAGGGGAGAGACTCTCACGTCACCTATTTCAGTCCCCTCATTGTGTCTGCAAGATGAGGTTCCACAATTCGCTCAAGGTTTTGCAGCTAATTCGTGGCAGAGTTGGTTCTGGAACCCAGGATTGACTTCCCCCAGAATCTTCTAGTATTGGTTCAGGAACCTTTCCATGAAGATGCAGACTTCTGGCCCAGAACCCAAGAATCTAAACAGTAGCCTATACTCTAGCCATTTATTTATGCACTTTCTATTTATTTTCAGTATTAATGGCTGGGTAACTAGATGGCCTAATAATGTTCGGTGGGGAGCCAGCGCACCCACCGGGCAAATGCATTGTTCTCTGTCCTTAAAGATACCCATTATATAAGGTACCAGGCAGCAGCCAGGGCCCATTAGTTCCACTGGGGAAAGGGTAAGACTCAAGAGCTCATTGGTTGATCCTGGTTCAGGCCAGTTAATGTCGCACAGAGAGAAATTGTTCCGAGGCCATCGCACCTCTAACACTAGCTGGTCATTTCGTAGTTACTGTCAGTTTCCATAGCAAAGTACCATCCATTTCCAGAAAGATTACTCAAACTACTGTTGTTCTATTCAGTCCTATTCATTCAACAGACAAATATGTGAACCTATTACCATTCTTCCTCCTACCAGGTATCTTGCACTTACTTATTATGCAGGTACTTGCTAGATGCTAATTGTTTTACGTGGATTATCTCACTTAAGTCTTAACTGGGAGCAAGACACTATTCTGTTCTAATAGATAAGATGACGAAGGCATAGAGACTAAGCCTACGTACAAACGGGGGCAGCCTGATCCCGGAACCTTCCTTCTTAACTACTGAGTTTGTCAATGATACAGAAAGACATAACATAAGGCTCCTTCCCATCCACATTTTCAATAATTGTCATCATTGAAGATCTCCATTCCGTCTCACCTGACAATTTCATGTCCAAGGATATGTGCTCCAGAAAGTCATCTGGAGACATATACAGTATACATGGAGTATATGCGTATGTGCACATATGTACTGTATACATGTGAATATATATACGCATACTCACGGCAGTGTTGTTCATAATGTCGAAAATTAGAAATCACCCTCAGGCTCATCAACACAGGATTGAAGAGCTAAATATGGGTACATCCATACAATCCTATGCTACCCAGCTGTTAAAAAAGAATGAGATATCTCTCTTTATAGAAAATATGAAAAACACTGAACATTTTAAGTGGAAAAAAGGCACAGAGCTGTCTGTATATTATAATGCTATTTCTTTAAATAAAAATTTTACATCTTTATCTATATATGAAAAAAGAGTAGAAGACTACATACTAAACTGTTAATCACAGTTCTCTTAGGGTGGGGAAGGAGGGGTTATGATGGTGTATCTCACTTTCTAAGAGAGGTATTTCTGTAATGTTTAATTTTTTGCAATAAGGATGCCTACATCTGGTTGTCAAAAAACAATAATGGTTTACATTTTTAATTAAAAATTTTTTAAAGCTCTATTAGAAAACATTTGCAGCCCTCAAGGAGCCCATCCTTGAGGCGGGGAGGGAATATAACATGTACAGAAATACGGAGGGAATGTACAGGGAGACAGTATAACATATACAGAAATAACAATCATAAAAGCCAGGAACTCATGCACACAGATTGATGAACAGAGATACAATTCTGTGGGAAAATCAAACCAGCTGGGGTTCAGAGGTGCGGGAGAAAATGTGCAAAGGAAATGGCACTTTGGGGGGACCCTGCAGGAGAGGTAAGATGTAGAAGTTGGAGAGGGGGTGAGAACAGGTGGCTTCCCAATGAAGACCGCATCAAAGCGTAGGGGCAGGAATGCGTGGGATCCATTCAGGGAAGTGTGGCCAGTCCAGTTCAACTGGAGCCCAGGAGGGTAGATGAGGGATTGTCATGGGGAGCAAAATGGGAAAGAAAGGTCATTGGAGGATCTTTACTGCTAAGCTAATGAGTTGTATTTATTATTTTAGGCTTCAAGAGCCCCTGAAGGGTTTTGAGCAAGGAAGTGACACAATTCGCAGTGAATAAGCAGTGATTTCATAGTGACTGCTTGGTAACTGGACTCTAGCACCAAGCTGTTAGGATTTGCCTCCTGTCACTAATTAGCTGCCTAACCATGGACCAGTTATTTTACTTCTCTGTGTTTCCGTAAAATGGGGAAAGCGGTGACAGCAAAAAACCTATCTCATACCATTGTCGTTGAGATTGAGTGAGTTAATGTTTTCAAGGCACATGGCAAGTGCTGAGATTGTCTGTTAAACTTAAAAAAACCAAACAGCATGATACCTTTGGATTAAGATCTTTGCATTTCGTTTTGAAACTTTTATTACAAAGCGCTAACGTTACATGGTAAATTATTAACTATTCCTTCTTCTCCCTTTCATGGGATTAGAGATTATTAATCTCCTTTTACAGATGGATGCATTCAGGATTAAGGAGAGAGATACAATCTCGGCATCACATGGCCAGGCATGAGATGAATCCACGAGCTCTGAATCCTGGTTCAGTGACCCTGCCCAACACCCAGGGTTATGTCTTGACTCAAACTCTCAGAACCTGGAGAATAGGAAAAATGGGGAGTAGAAGAAACTGGCAATGGGATAGTAATAAGGTAAAATCAAAAATGACAAAACATTGGTGGAACATTTGAAAGTTTGTATATAGACTCAAACTCGTAAAATATAAATATGTATTTATGCTGGATGGTGCCCCCAACCAAAAAATCATATGTTGAAGACCTGACATTGTGACTGCATTTAAAGACAGGGCTTCTAGAAGGTAATTAAGGTTCAGCGAGGACGTTAGGTGAGGCCCAAATCCGATAGGATTAGTCACCTTATAAGAAGAGGAAGAGATCTCTCCCTCTCTCCGTGTGCAACAAGGAAAGGCTCTGTGAATGCAAACCAGGAGGAGAGCTCTCCCCAGAACCCAACCGTGCTGGCAAAGTGATCTCGGACTGCAGCCTCCAGAACGGTGAGAAAATAAATTTCTGTTGTTTAAGCCACCAAGTCTGTAGTATTTTTTATACACATATGTACACATACATATATACATGCATTGCATACATACACATGCCAAAAATTATTTCCTAGTAACAATGTTTGGAAAATATTGCTATACAGCTAAATCTGACACGAATAAACCTCAAAAACCGAGTGCACATCCTGTCCCCAGAAATAACAGTCTGCTGGCCAAATGCACCATTCCTATTGATTCATGCTGATGGCATTGTTTTTCCGTCAGTTTGAATAAGTGCAGGGCACTGCTCGGATCCCTGCATCCCCAGTGATGCCCTCTGATTATATGGGAAGGATCGGGCCTGCGGAATCGGAGAGAGAGAAGGAATAGATACCTTAGCTTTGGATCCATGACCGTATTTTAACACTATAGTGAACTTTAGAGTTGCTTAGACGAGTTACATAATTCATTTCCTCAGCAATGAGCCTAAGGGGGGCGGGGTTGGGGCTGCTATTAGGAAGTACTTGTGGGTGAATATCGTCCAAGTCATTAACTGGAATAAACTCTGTCCAGTTTATTCCAAGAGATGTCTGGGGTAGTCAGTGAAGTGGGTTGACTTTCATATCAGTGGTTCCTAACCCAAGCTGATGATTATAAAACAACAGAAAAGCACAAAGGATATTTGGCTATAGATGTATGTCCTTCCAATATTTTGCTACTAGGAAATATACACACAGTACAAAGATCAAAAGGTGCAAAAGAGTAAGATTGAACAAGTATTTCTTCCACTCATGTCACCCAAACACTGCTCTCTCTGCCAGAGATAATCAGTGTGTGCGTGTGTGTGTGTGTGTGTGTGTGTGCGTGTGTTCAAGAATAAAAACATTCCGTTTTGCAAGGATATACTTAAAAATGTTACCTGTAACTATCTGAGTTGGGTTTATGGGTGATTCTTCAAAATTTTTATATTTCTGAATTTTCCAAGTGTTCTTTATTAAGCCTGTAGTATTTTATGATTAGAAAAAAAATGTTAGTTTTAAAAGTAAATAAATAGATTTTAATTTAAAAATTACCTCAGAGATCTCGTGCTACTTTATGATTTAAAAAAAAAAACATTGAACTAACTTTATCCACAAATTGTCAGTCTGTGGGTATATTTTTCAAAAAGTTTTAGCCAATTTGTTTCCATTCACATTAAAATTCCTGCCACTGGAAAAGACATACAGAACCTGATTACCAACTTGAACCCTGAGGTCTAGTGAAACTCATTATGACTCATTGGAAACAGGTAATTGGCTCAGGAATCTTCTTTCAAATTTCATCATAATTTGTATGATGACTCCACATGTCTATCAAACTATATTAAAATGAAGTGTAACACTAGACTGGAGAATTAAGCCCAGTCCAGGCTAAAGCCTTTATTTAGTAATTAAACAATAACGAGCTAAATTTATCCTTACACCTAATCCTTAATGATGCTCTGAATGTTCTAAGTGGTTAAATAGCCAAATGCACCCTCCAGCGTCTGGTGTCAGAAGATGTCACAGTCCTGGCTTGCTGAAAAGACACATAGGGATTGTGGCACCCTTCTGGCAACTTGAATCTCCAGAATGGAATTCCAAACACAGAGGTAAGAGGGAAAGGGCCACTGAGTAGCCAAAGTCCCTCGTTAAGGAGAGCCTTTCTTAGCCTTGCTTACTGATTCTGATTGAATATCTAATTTCCAAAGGTCCAGTTTTGTGGTTTTCTTGTCCTCACAAGATTAAAAACAGCTGGGGAATGGAGATGATATTACAGACAGAGGAGGGGCGGGATGGAGGAGGACATGATTTTACTCCGTTCATTCCTATGTCTGTAAATGGATTAGCCGACAACAAAGACAGGGAACGAAAAGTTGAGAATTCTCAAAGGTTATACATGTTCAAGACAATCTTTGTCATTCCTGGTGATGACCTTAGAGTAGGAAAAAGTGGTTGATCTGTGGTGCCTTTATTTTAGGTGGAAAGTTCCATGTGGTTTTGCTGGTAGGAGTGGTGGCCTTTGGGGAGGAGACCACCTCTGAGGACGGCAGTAGGAGACAGGATTCACTTACACTCTTTTACCTTTTTAAAATATGATATCATGTGCATTATGTAATAATTATTAATATAAATATTATTAATAGTAAATTGTTTAATATTTAATGCCCATACAAAAGATTTTACGAAGAGAAAGTTGGTGAAAATAAAATTGTAGAAATTAAAAATATTGAAGGCCTGAAGCCATAAAACTCCTAGAAGAAAACATAATAGGCAAGCTCCTTGGCATCAGTCTTGGCCATGATGCTTTTAGATTTCACTCCAACCGAAAGCAAAAATAAACAAACGGGACTACATCGAACTTAAAATCTTCTGCACAGCAAAGGAAACAATCAAGAAAATGAAAAGGCAACCTGCTGAACGGGAGAACATAATTGCTAGTCACGTATTTGATAAAGAGCTCATATCCAAAATATATAAAGAGCTCACATAACTAGGTAGCAAAACCAAAAATCTGATTAAAAATTAGACATTTTTCAAAAAAAAAAGACATACAAATAGCCAAGAGGTATATGAAAATATGCTCAACATTATTCATCAGCAGGGAAACGAAAGTCAAAACGACAATGAGCTATCACCTCACGCCTGTCAGGATGGCTGTTATCAAAAAGACAAAAGATAACGATTGTTAGCAAGGATGTGGAGCAAAGGGAAACTTTGTTCACTGTTAGTGGGAATGTAAATTGGGGCAGCCACTATGAAAAATAGGATGGAGATTCCTCAAAACATTAAAAGTAGAACTACTATAGGGTCCAGCAATTCCACTTCTGGGTATATAGCCAAAGGAAGCAAAACCCCTACCTCGAAGAGATATCTGCATGAGCTCTACCATAAGAAAAGGTAACACACACACACACACACACACACACACACACACACACACGGAATATTACTCAGCCATAAAAAAGAGGGAAATCCTGACATTTGTGACAACCTGAATGGACCTTGGGGGCACTATGCTAAGTGAAGTAAGTCAGACAGAGAAAGACAAATATTGTATGATCTTACTTCCATGTGGAATCTAAAACCAAACAAACCTAGAAACAGAGAACAGAAGGATGGTTGCCAGAGGCAGAGTAAGAGGGGGGAGCAGGAAATGGGCAAAGGTAGTCAAAAGGTATAAGCTTGCAGTTACCAGGTAAATAAATTCTGGGAATATAACGTACAGCATGGTGACTATAGCTACCAACACTGTATCATATGTTTGAAAGTTGAAAGAAGAGTAGATCTTAAAAGTTCTCATCACAGAAAAAAATTTGTAGCTGCGTGAGGTGATGGATATTAACTAAATTTACTGCTGTGACCATTTTGTAATATATATTGATTTGATCATTACATTGATCGATTGATCATTGTATTTTACGCTTTAAATTTTTTTTAAAATTTTTCTAGAGAGAGAGCACGTGCACATGTGTGCAAGCAGGGTGTGGGGGCAGGGGCATGGGAGAGGGGGAGCATCTCAAGCAGACCCCCGCTGAGTGTGGAGCCTGATGCAGGGCTCCATCCCGGGACCCTGAGATCATGACCTGAGCCAAAATCAAGAGTCAGACAAGTGTTTAACCCACAGAGACACCCAGCACCCCTATATTGTATACTTTAAACTAATACATCATGTATATCTCAAGTATATCTCAATAACAATGGGAAAAATACAAAAAAGACACAAAAGATACCAAAAAATTGCACACGAGATACCACTACACATCTGTCAGAATGGCTAAAATAAAAAATAGCCACAATGTCATAAGCTGGTGAGGATGAGGAGAAACTGGGTCATGAAGCATCGCTGGTGGGAATGTCAAATGGTACAGCTCCTCTAGAAAAACAACTTGGCAGTTTCTTTAAAAAATAAACATTCCACCATCATATGATCCAGTAATTGCTCTCCTGGGCATTCATCCTAGAGGAAGAAGACATGAGGGGCACCTGGGTATGGCTCAGTCAGTTAACACCTGTCTTCTGCTCAGATCATGATCTTGGGGTGCTGGGATCGAGCCCTGAGTTGTGATTCCTGTTCAGGGGGAGTCTGCTTCTCCCTCTGCCTCTGCCTCTGCCCCCGACTCGTGTCCCCTACTCTCTCTCTCAAACAAATAAATAAATAAAATCTTCAATTTAAAAAAAAGAAATGAAAACATGACCACACAAAAACCTGCACATGAATGAGTATAGGCCCTTTATTGATAATAGCCAAAAATGAAACAACCCAGATGTCTTTCAACTGATGAATAATTAAACTGTCGTAGATTCATACCATGGAACACTGTGCAGCAAGAAAAGGGAACAAGCTACTGATATCCACAACATCAAGGATGAATATTCAGAAAAGTATGCTGAGTGAAAAAAGCCAGTCCCCGAAGGTTACGTACTGTGTATTGATTCCATTTATGTAACATTCTTGAAACGACCACGACTCTATAGAAATGGTGAACCAGTAAATGACTGTCGAGGTTAAGAAGGGTGTGAGGTAGGAGGGAAGTGGGTGTGGCTATAAAAGGGCGGGGAGGGGGGGTGCGGGGGGGGGGGTGTCTTGTGCTGATAGAAATCCGACTCTTGGCTGCATCAGTGTCAATATTCTGGTTGTGATAGCGGACCAAGGTTACACGTACACGGGATCTATTCCTTACAACTGCGTGTGAATCTACAATTATCTCAAAATAAAACATTTAACTATGAAGAAAAATATTAAGCTAAAAAATATTATGAGAGTTTTGTGCTTAAATAGATACATTTTTAAAAGTCAGCATATCCCTCTTGGCCCCAGCTGCACAAAGGCATCGCTACTTGCGAAGCCCACACGCTGGTTAAGCACACTTTCACATATTGTGGCTGGCAGTACTCAACTTGTGGTGAACTAACATTTAGTTTTTAGTTCTGATATGAAAAGCGGCGCTTCATTGCTCTCCTGCCTCCAGGGCTACAATCCCTAGGACAGAGCTTCCCCTCCCCCATGTGCATTTCCTCTGCCACTGGGGCATATGGTTGCTTCCATCCATTTCTCTGCCTTCCTTAAAAAGCACGCTTTTGATACTTGGAGAAACTCCAGAACCTCGGGCTGGCGTTCAAGAGAGTCACTCTCCTATGACAGGGTGCACATAAGGGGTGGTTAGATCGTTTCAATTCGTTACCATAAAACGCTGCTGTGGCTCCTCTATATTCAGAAGGTGAGAAGCAAGCATTACAGCAGAAGTCCGTTGAAGGCAGCTTGTAATTACACGTTACTGAGTACGCCATGAGTCAAATCGTGGCCACTGAAATGGAACTCCGTATTCTCGAAATAGTTCAGCTGTGAGGTCTAGGGGCTGATTTATTTCTGGTTTCTCCAATTTAAGCCCTTGTGCATGACCCTGTAACTACCACCTAGCTGAGAATAGATGGGCAGCACGGGGAGGGACCCAGAGCTTTGGACTAGGGCACCTCGGAAACTGTAAGTAGAATGATGCCTATAATTTGTATTGTGCAAAGTTGTAAAGGATCTGGAAATCTAAGTACTATATTTTGAACAGAAATGTTAGTAAGGGGGGTGCCTGGGTGGCGCAGTCGTTAAGCGTCTGCCTTTGGCTCAGGGCGTGATCCTGGCGTTCTGGGATCGAGCCCCACATCAGGCTCCTCTGCTATGAGCCTGCTTCTTCCTCTCCCACTCCCCCTGCTTGTGTTCCCTCTCTCGCTGGCTGTCCTCTCTGTTAAATAAATAAAATCTTTAAAAAAAAAAAAAAAGAAAGAAATGTTAGTAAGAGAATGATAGAACGCAGAGGTCTTCAAACTTTTCTTCACTTACACCCCCAAAAAATGCTGAAGACCATGTATCCCTTCACACATTTTAAGCTGACGTCTCTAACTTTTCATCGTAGGTTTGAGTGCTTGCAGAGGATGTAGTCTGCAGATTGTTTTCATCAAATGTTTTAAAATAAAACTGTTTTATCACCTTTTTAATGCATCCAATAGAATGTAAGTACCATAGTAATTTGACACCGACGTTCCTTCTTCACAATGAACACGAAGTTCTTTAACAGAAATGTTCGATCTTTCCCTCTCCTCCATTACTATATTTTCATTCCACTTCCCTTAAAGATTTGTCTCCAAATATTATATATATTTATGACATCTTTCATTATTTGAACATCTATCATTTGGACATTTTTTACTGATTACCTTATCATATGTTTTGACACAAATATGCATGTGTAGAGTGATTTTACAATTTCAAAAATATGCTGTGACCAGAAGGCATTAAGACATTTCCTAAGTCATTATTACAATTATTAGTAACACAATAAACATGTATTTTATTGATCATTAAACATAAAAGAGTAAAATGTTGGAAATTATCCTCCTAATGAGAATTATGTCCTCTAAAAAAAAAAAGAATTATCTCTTCTAATAGAGGAGGATGGCTTTTTACATACATGTATTTGTATATATTAACATACATATGTAATTAGTTCAAATACCCACCCACTATTATTACTTATTGCAAGAATGAACAGGTTTAGCATCAATATTATCCTTATTTCTCATTTTTATGAATGTAAGCACTGAGAAACCTTGTTCACGTTAATAAGCAGATGGGGCCGCGAGGAGTTTTCTTACGACAAAGTCCATCCAGGGCTGACGAGAAGGAAGGAAACTAGGGACATAGTTCTGGGCTTATGGCTTCAGAAGTGCACTTGGAATGACTCAATCACTTATGAATACAACCCTCATGAAGATTCGTGGCCAGTCCACCTTTGCCGGGGAGCTTGAGATTTGTTTTTCGGCAGTGCCAAATTGGGCAATGTCATTCGACTCTCTGGACTCCTTCACCTTATAGGGCAGATACCACCTAGAGACCTTCCTTCAAAAATTTCTCTACGGGGGAGGTTGTGCCTGCGTGGGGCAGGGAGCATGCGGGACTGTCTGTACTCTCTGCTCAATTTTGCTGTGAACCTAAAAACCGCTCTAAAAAAACGAAGTCTATTTTTTCTTAAATTATTTTAATGATCTGTCAGTAGTCAACTCGATTGGGTTTTCCTCCAGGTTTTGTGGAAAACAATAAACTGGAAACCACCTAATTCGTGAAATGATTGGCATCTCAGTCGTAAAGCCTTTTGCTTTCTCAACACAAACACGAATACTTCTAATTGTTCCTTGTCTTGGCCCTGGAGGTTTTTACAGTCTAGGACAATGCCTTTCTTTCCTTTTTTAGAAGTGAGGAAGGGCTGGTGTGCCAGGAGGGTGGGAGTAGAGAAGACCCAGTGTGACACCCGGCTCTCACTTCACCTCAGGCGGATCTAGAAACTGAAGCCCTTCACACCCTCTACCCTGTAGGCACTCACCAATTACACACCCCTGGAGTAAGGTGATTTAAGAACTACTTCAAATACACCATAAAGTCAGCTTTGGGGGGTATTGTTTTGCTGTTCATCCAAAATTCAAATTTAAGTGGGTGTCCCGTATCAATCTCTCTGGCAACCTTATCTCATCCAAATCATTCTCTTCAAGAAACGGCAAACGTGAAGACCGGGCAAGACTAAATAAAGCCTTCAACCAGGGAGCAGGGTCTTTTATTCCTCCCTCCACCTAATTCTCAGATATAGTTACTGTTTTCTCAACTCTCATCATGGCGTCCATCTTCTCTCCCCCCAACTTTGTTTCCATCCTTAGAGCCCAAAGCAAAAACGTCACCAGAAACGACAACAGCAATGACAACAATCACGAAAGCAGGAAAGCTTTTGGAGGAAACCAGGCCAGTGAAATGCATTTGAGAGGAGCAGACAGCGTGTGGGTACAGTGTGGGCAAAACATCTCTTGTCCTGTCCTCTCAAAAGCAAAAGCTAAAAACAGGAGGGAAGGGGGAGCAACCTCTGCTTTCAGGGCAGAAACCACATATATAAAATTTGTGACGATTCTCCTTTCCAGTCTTGCCCGTGGACACATAATAGAAAATATTAATCGAGGCCAGCTACATTTCCTGCACTGTTTGGTGCTCTCCTGAGCTGTTCCTTAGGAAAGATACCAGCAAGCCTTCCCGTTTTTTTCTTCCCCCTTCTGTTCCTATTTACTACCACTGCCTTCCCTCCCTCCCCTCTCATCTCCCAAGCACCAAAAATAATTTGAATTTCAAGCTTTTTTTTTTCTTGGCCTTCCTGTGGGTGTGGGAGGACCTCCTTTGGGAATTGTTCTGGATCTAGTCGGCTCCATCTGTAATTTGGCAAAATCTCTGTCTGCACCCCGCCCCCACTTCCTTTTCTTGATACATGGGAGTCCGGGTGTCCCCCACCCCACAAAGAGCCTCCTCGATCTAATCCTTGGGTAACCAAACTGAGAGGAGCCCCCCCCCCCCTCCGGCGAGGCCCCGTAGGTCTGCAGCCTCCACTTACCCCATCCCTGGTTTTGGAAGACCGAGCGCTCTCTGCACAAAGGCGCCAGCTTCTCACCAGCCGGAGGAAGCCACCTCCTGCAGGCCGAGGGCTCCAAAGGACAAGGTGACTTCCAGGAGGAAGACAAGATTCGGTTGAGGAGGCCCAAGGCAAGTTCCTGTTTCAAAGACAGAGTTTGAAAAACTGATTAAGTTCAGAGAGTTTCGTGTGTGTGCCTGTGTGTGTGTGTGTGTGTGTGTGTGTCCCTCTCCCCAATTCACCCACGTGACCCCCTTGATTTTCCTCTGGGGGACAGCTGAGCTGCTTTTCTAAAAAATCTCTCTGGACCTCACCTCCCCCCGCCCCCCCCCCCCCGCCCCACCTTCCCCATCAGCTGTCATGCGGGCCATTCCTAAACTAGTGTCTCAATACTCTGGTGAATGTTTGTTACTGGCAAAAAAAGAAAAGGGAAAAAAAAAATGAGAGAAAGAAAAAGGACTTCACATCTAAGAATTTCCTGTGGTTTGGGACAGTTTTAGTTCAAGGCTTTCAGGATTTATTTTTCCTTCACTTCTGTCGTGCTGACGACCATGCTCAGAAATCCTGCTGACGACCTGCAGAATTTGTTTTCTCCCTCAAGTCCTACATGGGACACCCTCCTTGGAGTTGGAGGTGGAAGGGAGGAGCAGAATGGGTGCTGCCCAGGACCGAAGACCCAGTTGCAGGCGGATCTTTGGTGCACACCTCCGGGAGGGTGTACCCCTGGTTGCCTGGCCAAGAGGCCCTGAAGAGAGGCCTCGCGTCTCTGTTTTTGTCGTTATTTGTATATTCTTCTATTTTGGCAGTTTCCTTATAGTAAAATAGGTATAATAATGCCTAACACATAATGATATTTTGAGGACTTAATAAAATGAAAGTGCCTAGTACAGTACCTGATATATGGTAGACACAGAATTAATGTTTGTTGAGCCTGAAGTACTCTCCTCACAGTACAGGCTATGCACTCACTTACTGGTCATACCACTAAACTCTGAATGTCTTACTCACTTTCACATCCCCTGTACCTATGACAGTACCTGTAATATAGTAGACACTCAATACATAACTTTTAATTAATTCATCAAGTAATTAACACCTGTTCCCACCCTCACCCTGGCCCCATTTTTCTTGCTGGGCAAGAGTATATTCTTGGCCCTCTCCTATGTTCCCTACATAAGGTTCTGGAACCCAAGCTATGAACAAAAAATTGCCAGACTTGAAATGGATGAAATGATAATAGTCCATTTCCTGGAAATACCAAAGGGAGTTTTCTCAGCAACCACAATGAAGGGAAGAGATTAGGAAGCACAAATTCTGTGGGATGTTATTATTTCTAAGTCCACTGCAGAAATGTGATGTGTTCAAATTAAAGCCAGAGTCCAGGGTGCTATTTATATTCAAAGTATTTCAAAGAACAGAAAACAGCAGACTCCCCAAGGTCCTTCAAGGAGGGAAGAATAGCATTCTAAAAGAAATAAAGAGAGGAAGGAAGAAAGGGAGGGAGGAAAGGAGGAGGGAAAGAAGGAAGGAAGGATGGATGGAAGGAAGGAAAGAAGGAAGGAAAGAAGGAAGGGGAAAGAGAAAGAGAAAGGGAGGGGAAGGGAAAGAAGAGAGGAGGGAGAGAAAGAGGGAGGGAAGGAAGAAAGAGAAAATAGGACAGGGAGAATAGGAAGAAAGCTAGAAGAGTGGATCTCAAAGCAGGCACATGGAAATCAGAGTTAAGCATGGTCTACTGAACACAATTTTATTAAACCTTCACTAAAATGACAATAAACGGAGGAAAGGATCATAAAGTTTCAAGAGAATGTGAAAGCATCAAAAACCAACTGTAAATTTTAAAACTTTAAGAAACACAAAAGCTGTGATAAGTGGAAACTAAGCTACCATACCAGAAAAACCTAGACTTGCAAGAATCGGAAGCCAACAAGAAACCAGATCTTTGGCATCTCCAAGCCCTAGACAGGCTGAGGGACTAGATGACCAGGAACCTCTGAAAGGGGTGGCAGGGCAGGTGTTGGTTTGGGTGGGGCAGAAAAACAGGAAGATTGGTTGAAAGCTTGTGTGAGGAGGAAGACGACTGAGAGGTTAAACACAATAGACTCAAGTCTTAGGAGCTAGGATCCCCCAAGGACAGAAATAAGACAATTTACTAACGAGGGGCAGATTCTTTGAAAGCTTGGATGTTGAACGGTAATGCTACAACTTGTGCCCCATCTCCCTTATCCAACTTGGCTGGAAGAATGCTGGAAAAGGCTTACACCTCCCCAGTTCCCACCCTCCCACCACCAGGCAGGAGTGTGGAGGAGTAATCTCATTGGGAAACTGTCCAGCTCAAGAGAAAAAATCTACAGAATCTGTTATTTTTCTCACAGTGCAATGGCTTCGGTACAGCCCACCTGTCCTCAAACCTCCCACATATGCTCAACACTTACAAATAGATTTTTAGTGCCTCACTTATAACTGTGAACCAACCATCAAGGACCATCAAATATTTGAGGGAATCCTCCAACATCAAAGATAAACCAAAGACAGACCAAAACAAACAAATGAGGAAAAATGGAGGGAAACTTGGAAGAAACAGAGAAAATCCCAGGAAAGGAAAAAAACAAAACAAAACTTTCATATTGAAGTAAAAAGAGATACTGTGTTCTCTGATGCTTTTTAAAGAAAGAGAGAGAGCATTCAAAGAAAAAGAAAGACTCATGGAGATTACAAATAAGACAGAAAAAAAAAATTCAATGGGAGAGTTGAAAAATAAATTGAGGAAATCTACCAAAAAGTAAAACAGAAAGACAAAAAAATTAGGAAGTAGAAAAGATGAAAACAATGAGATACAAATCCAGAAGGCTTAATATCTTCTTAATAAGAGTTGCAAAAGAAAAAAAACAGAGAAATGAATTCATGATAGAATCCTAGAATTGAAGTACATTTGTTTCCAAATTAAAAGGGCCAATGGGTACTCAACAGAGTGAATGAAAACATCACAGTGAAATTTCAGAACTTCAGGGATAAAGAGAAGATCACAAAAGCTTTCAGAGAGAAAGAAACAGGTCATACTCAGAAAAGTCAAGGAATCAGAATGGCACCAGACTTCTGAACAGCAGTCCTACACAGTAAGGGGACAAAGACATCAAAGCCTTCAAAAGTCCTTGAAAAAGGAAAAATGATTTACAATTGTGACCCTTTTTTCAACCAAAGTATAAACTAATCATGAGGATAGAATAAAGGTATTTTTCAGGCATGCATTGTCTCAAAAATTCACTTCCCATTCACCCATTCTCTAGAAAATACAAACCAGATTCCTGAAAAAATGTAGGCCTAACACATGAGGGAGGTAGAGGGAATTCCCAGGATGAAGATGAAGGACAGTTTCAGAATAATAGTTGTACATCAATCTTAAGGAACAAGCAGTCCATATCAGAGCTGGCAGACAGAGAAATGCAAGACTGCTGGATATGGAAACATCCAAGTTAAAAAAAGAAAGAAACTGGGAGATCCCCTGATGTGTTTGAATGTATTACAAAGAATTTTATAATTCTATCAGAAAGCTGGGAGGTGAATTAGTGACAGATACATAGAAAACCAATTAAACAACAATAACAACAATGAAAAGGCAATTATTAATTCCAGGAAAAACCAAAAGTTACACAGGAAAGAGAAAGTAATCACAATGTACTACATGGTTCTTCTCTGAACAAAGTTTACATAAATACTAACGTAAATGTTAATATTGATTTGATAAAAATTGTTGTGTAACTAGAAAGGAGTAAGAGAGCTAAAATTTCATATTCCAAAGTAAGATGTCCATCGAAGGAAAAATTGAGAACTAGCTACATAAGCATGATATATGAAACTAAGATGGTAAAGAGCATAAGAAAGTTTTAGGCTAAAAGTCCGAGTGATTGCCTCTCAGGTGACAGCAGCAAGTGAAGCAAGAAACTATTTTTTGTTATAAGCCTTGTAGTACTTACTATTTGATTTTTTAAACGGTGGCATCCTTTGTTTCCAGAATGATAATCTGAAAGTTGACAGAACAGGCATTCTTAGTTCTGATTCTAGTTCCCTCCCAGGCTATGGGATCTCAGTTTCTTGTATGTCAAATGAGGGGTTGATGATGTCTGTCTCCTTTCTAAAAATGGGGCAGAAATCAGAGCCCAGTCAGTTGAGTCTCCCCAAACACTCTTATTCTCTGAAATCCTGGCATTTGATGTCCATCCTTTTTCCACAATAATTATATTTTCTCACCCTGTGAACTGGAGATTCAGGGGCATCTTTATGCAGCTTGGGGGAAGTTTTTATTACACTTTCTTTTATGTAAAATGATCATCAGATGCAAAGAGTAAGGGCAGTATTTAGAAGCCTGGTCTCTTTTGTTTGATGGCGTCATGTCCTGCTCTCTGACAGTCCTTGTATCCCAAACCTGATCAAATATTTGTGGCCTTTCTCCCCAAATCAGTCGAAAACTTTCAGATGGTAGGGACCATAATTAATGGGTTTTTTGGTTGGTTGGTTGGTTGGTTGGTTGGTTGGTTGGTTGGTTGGGGTTTGTTTTCTGATTTTCGTTTTTGCATTCCACACTGAGCGCTATAGCAGTTTGATAACTATCTGCTGAGCACGCTGGGGGAGGCCTGCCCTGTCTTGGTGAGAGGTCCTGCAGTGCATGGGACTGTAAAAGGGACATATTTATTTTAAAAGAGAATAAAAACAGCGGGATGATGCTGGGGGATTTTGGTCAAAGAGCCTGAGACGCTGCTTGAGTAGTTTTCTGTACCACCCCTGTTTCTATTTTTTGCTGGTTGCTTTGTCCAGTTCTTGGACGCATCACTGGTTTAGGAACTAGAAAACACCAAGACCTTAGCTATGCTTTGCCACTAATATACTGGGTGATTTTGAGAAAGTCAGATGTGGTCATTTGGCCTCATTTCTTCCCATGTAGGATAAAAGGGTTGGACCGGATGCTGCAGGCCCTCCCGGTGCTAACATTGTAGGAATCATGACGAGTAAGGAGATGCGTGGTTGGGACTGCCCCGCGGAAGGAGAATGGCCTCAATGGCAACGGCGTTGTTAAATATGGAGGAAAGGAGGAATAATAGACAGCACCAGGTGGCAGAGGGCTGAGCCAGGCGACAGATGTGAAAAGGGAAGTAAAATAACGTGCAAGCAAATTGCAGGTGGAATAATTCATGAAGAAAAGAGCTCCCCACCCACTTCCCTTCAGGTGACTCTGGGAAGAAGGCGCCGTTGGCCTGCACAGTCTGTGCCCACCGCGAAGCTCAGGAATTCCAGAAAATAGTAATGATATTATTTCCATCAAAGTCACTGATTTTGAAGAGGCTCACCGGTAACTATGTGGGGAAAAAAATCCAGTGAGCATTTGGTGTGAGGTTGGGAGGGCTTGAGGCAGTTGTGTAAGCACAAGTTATGGAGAACTGGTGAGAGTGCAGAGTCTGCCCAGCGCACCGGTACACACCTCACCGTTGGAGAAGGCCCCTCCCCACACCACAGCTCTCCTGAGAAATCCTCCTTCTCCCTCCTCCCCAGCTCTGGTTTCAGCGGGGAATCTCCATGTTCTTCTGCAGCTCTGCCTCCCAGGTGTGGTCAGTTGGTCGCCAATGGATACTTACTCTCATTTGAACCCATCACAGCGTCTCACCCACCTGGCTCAGTTGATAAATCTGTGACCCAAGTCTGGCCAATTAGTCAATTTAATTGGAATATTTCAAATTATGACTAGATGAAAAAAGGGCAGATCCTCTTGTGTGTGTCAAACCTCGGTGTGAGCCAGCCAACGGCTGGTGGAGAAAATTGCTCTGAGAGAATGAAACTCCCAGGAAGGAAAAAACAGAATAGTAAGAGTTCTAGGAGCTCCTGAGCAATTGGTTCCCTATAGCCTGAGGGTAGCTAACATCTGAGAAAGTAAAACCCTCATTTGAGGTTCCTGGAGTCTCTTGTGGAGTTCTCCCTTTCCCTTAAGCTATGTTGAGTTGTTCCTGTTGCTTGGAACCAAGAGTCCCACCTAATGTTCCAAATCTAACGGACTATTTAAAAATCCAGACTTTCTCATGTACTGGACTACGACAGTTTTTAATTTTGAAAAAGTTCCTAGAATTAGTAAAAATTCATGATTTGAAATACAATTTCTACCAAATTTTGGAGCCAATCAAATAATTTTGCTTAAAAATAAATTAATGTTGGGGCACCTGTGGCTCAGTTGGTTGTGTCCACCTTTGGCTCAGGTCATAGTCCCAGGGTCCTGGGATTGAGCCCCACGTCGGGCTCCCTGCTGGGCGGGGAGTCTGCCTCTCCCTCTTCCCTCCCCGTGCTCATGTTCACTCTCTCTATATCTCTATCTCTCTCAAATAAATAAATAAAATTTTTAAAAATATTAATTATGTTCGACTTTTCCAAAAATTTGATCTAGACTCTTCAACAGTGAACATTCCAGCAATAAATTAACGCAGTTGGGCAAACATATGACATGTGAAACAAGGCCATTGTCTTGCTGTTTGTTTGAAATACTTCATTCTTCAAAATGAACATTTGACTCTAAATGCTTTTGATATGGCTCGGCCATATCTTTAGCCAAGCCTACCAGATAACCCGGGTTGCTATTTTGTGAACTTTGTGCCATTATTTCCCTCCTGAGCCCATGGTGGACACTGTGAATGGACCACAGGGCTCTCATCACCTAAACTGGAATCTCCAAGGCATCTCAGGACAGCTTTCCAAGCATCTCCACGGGTTGACCAGAAGTGGTAAAGAATGAAGCGTACTTGCCCTCCCTGAACTAGAAAGTTTCAGTACTAGTTTGCATTAAGCTCCTCAATGGAATTCATTCATGCACTTACCAATTCACTCAGAAAATATTCACTAAGTGCCTTTTCTAGGTGCTGAGGACACGGCGGTGAAGAAACCAGGGACTGTTTTTGTGGAGCTTATGTGAACAAGGAAACAAGTAGTGTAAGTGTGGCAAGCACTATGAGTAAAATGGAATGAAAGGAGCAGAAAGTAAGAAAGATCTGAGGTACATTTAAAATAGAGGTGGTGACATTTGAGCAGAGACCTGAGTGAGGTTGAGGAGTGAGCCACGAGAGATGTGGGGGAGGAGGCTTCCAGGTAAAGGGAACACAAGTCAGAGGCCCTGTGTAGCACTGAGTTCTGCTTGTTCAAGGACTAGCAAGAAGGCCTTGGTTGCTGGAGCAGAATGTACAGGGGAAACGTTCAGGAGATAAGGTCCAAAAGATCATATGAGGATGTGGTAGGATATATGACTGGTAGCACTGCACAGCTGAAACAGTGAGTAGTTTATACTTGGGACAATGGGCTAACATGAAGAATTTGTCTCTTCTGTTTATTTTATCTTTTTGCAATCATTTTCAAAAGTATAATTGGGTCACATGGTGACTAGACCTTTTCCCCACCTCCGCCCCCAGCCTCTTACTTCCCCTCTCCACAATCACCCTTGACAGCGTCCTGTGTATCCTTCCAGGGATATGCTGTGCATCTATAAGAACATTCTAATACCTTTTTTTAAGCCTCCCATGTACACCAATGTTAACATCCTATGCAGATCATGCTTTACCTTATAAGGAATTTGGGGGAAAGTTGGCTCAGGATTAGTCAGGAATTGAATAAAGATGGCGGAACGAACACACACCGTAGTCTCTCTCTTCTACCTCCCCAGAAATGTCAGGAGATACACTAGAGGATTTAGAAATACTGTACTACTGACTTTAAAGTATGGCCCGGTCAGCGTTCTGTTTCGAAAGCTTTGTGAAATCTAAACTCAACCAGCAAACTATTCTGTCTAAACCTTTCAGTCTGATTCTTCAGAGTGGATGACATTCTTGTTGAGGAATGATGGAAAGGGCAGAAAACCCAAGAAACCAAGGTTCGGTTTCTTGCGGCTCCATCATTAACTTCCTGTGTGGCCTTGGGGAGGCCACTTCAGAAGCTGCAAGAAGGAAGGGAAGGAGGGAGAGTGAGTGGAAAGAAAGAAGGAAGGAAGGGGGGTCGGTTGGGGCTAAGTCTTTCCTGGGAATAGAAGTGTGTGTCTGCATGTGTGTCTGTGTGTCTGTGTGTGTCTGTGTGTGCACACGTGTGTATACAGTAAAGAAAAAAGAGACAAACCCCATGCCCTCAGGGAGTCTACATTCTAGCGGATGAGAAAGAAGACGAACATAATTAATTAAAATATGTAATATATTGAATACCTGTAAGTGCTTAAGGAAAAGTAAAGCAGGAAAGAGAGCAGGGAAGTAGAGGGAAGTTTAGATCAGAGTGGCCAGCCAACATCTGGTTGAGAAGGTGATACTGGAATAAGAATGTGAAGTGGGTGAAGGAGCCCGCCTGGGCGATCTGGGGTAAGAAGCAGACGGGATAGCAAGAGCGGAGGCCACAGACATGAGAGCTGCACAGCAAAGGCAGAGAGGATGGGACAGCGGAAATAGAGAAGGTGCCTGGGACATGGGTGGCATCGTGGAGCTGTGCACAAATCCTAGACAGCCTCTGGGCTTCACTTTCAGTCACAAAAGAAACCCCTATTGAGGTAAGTCATTGGAGATGAGTTTCTGTTAGATACAGCTGAACAGAACCCTGAGTTCAATTTATTTTAAAATGATTTTTTTCAAGTGCATTGTTGTAGTACCAGTGGTTACATTCTTTCGGGAAAGCGATTTTCAAAAGCCTTCAACTATTTTTGCTTTTTGACCCAGTGATTCGTATTCTAGAATTCTATCCAAAGAAAATATTCTGAAACGTAGGTGAGAAAAAATTATACACGAGGTAGTATGATCTGAACTGTGTCCGTCACCACCATCCCAACCCAAATTCATACGGTGAAGTCCTAACGCTCTCAGAATGAGACCATACTTGCAGAATGGGTTTTTAAACAGGTAATTAAGTTAAAATGAGGCCATTAGGGGAAGCCCTGACCTGATCTGACTGGTGTCCATAGAAGAAGAGGAGATTAGGACACACACAGAAATACCAGGGATGTGCACATACGTAGGGAAAACCACATGAGGACACAGGGAGGAGGTGGCCATGCGCAAGGCAGGGAGAGGGGCCTCTGAAGAAACCCAAACTGCCAACACCTTGATCTCGGACTTCCAGCATCCAGGGCTGTGAGAAAACAAATTCTGGGGAGGCCTGGGTGGCTCAGTCTGTTAAGCATCTGCCTTCAGCGCAGGTCATGATCCCAGGGTCCTGGAATTGAGTCCCGCATCAGGCTCCTCGCTCATCGGGGAGCCTGCTTCTCCTTCTCCCTCTGCCTGGTGCTCCCCCTGCTTGAGCTCTCTCTCTCTGACAAATAAATGAATAAAATATTTTTTAAAAAAAGAAACAAAACAAATTCTGCCGTTTAAGCTACCCAGTCTGTGGGACTTCATTACAGCAGCCCAAGCAAGCTAATATACAACAGTTTTTTTCTTTTTATCATTATCAGTAATAAGGAAAGACTATTGTACAGTCATCAAAATGCTGAAGCTGTATGGAAAAAAATGCTTAAAAGATAATGTTTAAAGAAAAAGCAAAATAGGGACTCCTGGGTGGCTCCGTCGGTTAAGTGTCTGCCTTTGGCTCAGGTCATGATCTCAGGGTCCTGGGATCAAGCCCCACATCAGGCTCCCTGCTCACTGGGGAGTCTGCTTCTCCCTCCCGATTGTGCTCTCTCTTGCTGTGTCTCTCTCTCTCAAATAAAAAAATCTTTAAAAGAAAAGAAAAGAAAAAACAAGATAAATTATATACACACACACACATACGTATCTCTGTCTGAAGGAAGGAAGTGAATACATACATACTCACACACATAAATATGATAAATACATATATTTGAACTAAGCTCTGTAAAGCTTATGGAGGAAAAAAAAGCTAGAAGAAAGAAAATTCAATTGTGGTGTTACTTTTAGAAGATTATAATTTATATTCTCCTTTCTTTGTCAATGAGTTTCAAGTATGGTTATTTGAAATAGACCTTATTCAAAGAAACAGGTAAAATAGGGAATGGCATAATGGGCCTAGACTGTCTTACAGAATGTAACCCCACAGAGAAGACTCCAGAAAGGAAAGTATGTGTTTAGCCTGGGGATTCGGTTCTTTGTCTCAAGTGCACATACCGTGTTGATAAAATTCCTGCTCAAGCATTCAAAGCAGCAGCTCAAACACCATTCCTCCATTCTTCATTCCTCCGCTGGCCCGCTGGGTGGCTGAAGCCTTTGCTCTTAGGGAGACCAGGCCAGAAAGGTGCCTCTCGTGAGGCCCCTGGAAATGCTTGCTGGAGTCCTGACATCATGGGACTTGCCGCGCCAGCAGTGGGAACAACTGTCCCACAGAGGCTCGAGGAAGGCCTGCCCAGACGTCCACAGAGGAGACCTATTCTCAAAAAGAGCCAGGGCCCCCCTCCTGTTTCTCCCCTTCTCAGCCAGTTTCCTTCCCCAGTTTAACTGATATCTTTCCTTTGACTTCAAGTACCCTATGTGTTGACAACTCTTAAATATGTAGGTCTGCTTTGGACCTTTCTCCTAACTCCAGATTCCTGTGTCTGGGTGCTTCCCAGTCTTCTACCCCTGAACGTCCCAAAGTTAATATCCCTAAAACTGAGCTTACAGATTGCCTCATATATTTCTCTCTTACATTCCTTGTCTCCATCAAGGATACCCAACCACTTTTCACACAAGCCAGAGACCTCAATACCATGCCTACTCCTCTCTCCCTCCACCCGCATCCATTTAGTCATCAAGCTATTGTCAATTCTCGCTGCCTTTCATCTCTGTATTTCACTTCCCCTCCTGAGTCCTCACTTGAGCTCAGGTCCTTACTGTCTCTTGTTTGGCACATCATTCATTCATTCAGCAGCTAGGACATGTTGGGGAAGAAGACAAGGATGACGCCTTCCCTGATGAAAGCTATTTGAGAGGGCGGAAGGCAATAATTAAAAAACCAGAAGTAAATACTAAAATAAAAGAAGGTGAGATTAAAACTGAGACTTCATGTTTGAGAAAGGAGAGTCATGGGTTGAGCCCAAGGACAAGCACTGTAGGCAAGAGAAACAGCTAATCAATGCAAAGGTCCTGAGGTAGAGAAAGGTCGCCACCTGTGAGAGGCTGACAAAGGCCCCTTCCCCTTGAGAAGGAAGTGGTTCAAGAAGGCATGGAGAAGTGGACAGCCATTCTGGGAAATGAGGAGTTTTTATTTTATTTTATTTTATTTTATTTTATTTTATTTTAATCTCTTAGAAAAGTTTAAGCAGGAGAGTGAGACGTCTTTCTGGGTCTACGCCTCTAATCCTTCTTCAGTATGGCTTCCAAGGTGATCTTTCTATAACAAAACTCTAATTATGTGTCTCTGTGGTTTTAAGTCTTTCAATGGCTCTCATTTGCCTACAGAAAATGCCCAGACTCCTTAGCCTGGCCCACAAGGCCTTTCATGATCTTGCCCACATTTCTCCCATTCTTATTTCTCCCTGTGCCTCCTTATCCCCTTTGCTTCGGCCACGCAAAGTGACTTCGGGATCCCCTGAAAGGGTTGCTGGTTCACCACCGTGTCTTCACTCGTGATTCATCTCTTCTGAGCACGGTGTTCCTTGCCCCATCATCTACTCATCATTTAAGACAAAGATCGAATGTCACCTCATCCGTGTAATCTTTTCTGATCACCGCCTCCAGACAGAATGGACCATTCCGTCCTGTGCGTCCTCAGTGTGCCCTGGACAAACTTCTAGCATAAGCCCTTTATCACTGCAGGGCACTTCCTAGTTTGTCTGCATCTTTCCCTGTTTACGCGCAAGCCTCTTTTACTCGTATTTATTTCCTACCACTTAGCATAGATCTTGGAATACTTCATTGCATAAAGAGAATGAGTTCCCCTGCATATTTAGATTACACATGATAGTTCTGCCAAAGTAGTAAGAGACCAGATGCATGGAACATTCTTACTGAATGTTAATGGAAATGTCAGATGAGACTTACAGGGGTCTACCTGGCTTTCAGCTATTCGTGTCCCCCCCATCAGCTGCATCGCCACGTTGACTGGTGATGGAACCAAATGGAACTGGGGAAGAGTTTGTTTGAGCAGGTGCAAATACCTAGGGGGTGCGGGCTGTTTTGAAACCTGTTTCCTTGTCAGACACCTCTCGGCATACTGCCGTGGCCACATCATCAGACACGTCTGTCGTGCTCGCTCAGTAACAGGTGGCACGAGGGACCCATTAGCTGGTGGGTGCAGGGCCGTTGGAGACTGAGCTCTTTGCTTTATATCTCCCTGCTACATGGTCAGCGCTGTGGAGTGCAGGCTGGGGAGAATAAAGAAGCAAACAACTTGTCTATATTCGGGGAGGGGAGAGCATGATTATATCTGTGGAAGATATTAATTGATATTTGTCAAGTGGTGCATTAATACATGAGATGTAACTAGAAAAAAATAGAGGACTGTACCATCAAGAGCTGGGTGACGTGTTACAGGTGGTCCCCACTGTGGATTTTTTCCACGATCTCTTGACCTTGATGTTGAAGGCCAATGTGCGGCTTCTACCAGCTTGTCTGCTTCTCATGGGCTGGGCCACATGCAGAGGAACGTAAAGAGAATCCAGAACTACCTCTGCCAAGCGCTCCGAGGAGCTTCTCTGCTGCTTATTCCAAGCGCCTGCCGGGTACTAAGGAACACATTTGGAACGAGTGCCTGCCCTGCCTCTGCATCTCAGAAGAAGGTGGTTCAAAACTGACCTGGGGGAGTGAAGGGCTGGCAGGTTTGCCGAGCCCCGGAAAATTCTATGGGACGATTGTGGTCTGAGCCCGCTGCCGTCCAGGGTCCAAAGAACTGTGGTCGCCAATTACTTTTTTATGAGTTCTCAGTGGAAAAAGTCATAATTGGACACCAAAGGCAAATGTGCTCCTGGTGAAGAAGACTGATGGTAGTAAATTCGCCTGCTCCGCAGACAGCTCCAGCTGCAGGAGCGGCTGTGCCAAGAAGACATGGTTGCCTGAGCCAGGATCACAAGTGGCCGTCCTTAGGAGAGAGCAGCTGGCTGGGGCTCAGATGAGATGTGATCATTACCAATTTCTGAAGAAAGATTTGAAAGCTTCAACTACAAATTATGACGGCTCACCCTTCCATAAATCCTAATTGTGGTGACTTCACTGTAAGCAGCCTGCCACATGCAGCTTCTTGGTGAAGCTGAAAGTCAATGTATCTCCTCGCTTAATGGTACAAAGTTTCTGTTGACTTTTAATTTTTTTTTTTTTAGCCTTCCATATATTTACTTCTTGACGCATCAGTCGAATTTGATACATATGGTGTCTGCAGAGCAAGGGCCCGTGCAGTTCATTGCATCTAAAAAGCGGATGTAAATATCTATTGCTTGACTGGCATACCGAGTTTTAGCTTTTTAGATCACAGCAAGACATGCCTTCGTATTGATTAAATATCACCTACCATTGAGTCCGTATTCACAGAGCTCCATTGCACACTAGAAGCCCTTTATAGCTACTGGTAGCTAGCTTTTAACCTCTGAACCTCTTAAGACGGAGTTTTTTGTACTCCCATTTGCTTGATCACAATCTTCTTTAATTTTTATTTTCCGCCGAGGTAGAACTTGCGTCCTGGCGGGGGGTGGGAGGGGATTGAAGTCTCTCTCTCTCTCTCTCCTCTGTGGGTAAGAACTGGCGCAATGTGTCAAACCTATCGTGCGCCCAATGCAGCACCCTGTCTCCAAGCAGGTTCCAAGGGAAGTGTGGGCAAGGGCACGCAGTGTTCCAAATCTGTCCTCTGAGCATCAGCTGTAAACACACTCACTCTGGAAAGAAGAACCTAAAGCTTGGTTTTAAAAAGTAAAGCAAAAATGTTAACAGCATTCGATGTTAATAAAATGTGTGACCACGTCCCGATGAGCTCATTTGTTTTTTGATTAGCTGCTTATATTAACCACATCGCCCTGTGTAACTTGGGTCTCTGCCTTCTGTCCGAAGTTTAGCCCTAGGCTGTCTTTAGGGAAGTCGCTCAAAAGGTTCCCTTAAAAGGGACCCAAAGATCATTCACCGAAGACAGAATTAGACACACCTGGTGTAAAAATCACATACCCCCCGATTCGGCTTTTGTTAGTTAGCAGCTCCCCACCCCCACCGTCCATATTTAACAGTTCTGAGCGTGCATGTGCGCCAGATGATTCATGCAAGCTGCTCTGGAAGTCGTCTCTGCTGGTGACAGGAAAGCTGATCCACCCTCTGCCCTCCCCTCTAGCTGGGGAGCACGCAGAGTATCATCTGTGCCCCTGCTACCAGCGCAGGGGGGGCTTCTTAATTTAGGTGCGATGGGCTGAGGCAACTGGCTCCCACACGGAGCTTTCCATCTCTCGATTGCGCTTCCCCATGGATCCCATCTGCCTTGTGCCGCCCAGACGGGCGCGAGCCCTCGAAGAGGGTCAGGACCCAAAGACCCCTCAGGGTCCCCAGGACCCTCAGCCCTCTGACAGATGATCTTGCCCGATGGCTGCATATCCAAGGAGACTCGACGCTCCTATTTCCCAGCTCTACCGGTGTAGGAGTCTCGCTCTAGCTTTCTGCTTCTCAGAGATTCTCCATTGCAAAGATGCCAAAAATTCATCGTCTTTGAACTTTCAGTAATTCTGATGCCGACGATATTAATAGAGAATCTGAAACTTGTGGTAGTTCCGGCTCTGGGGGTTCTTTTTCCAGTGTTTGGGGGACAGATCTGTGTTCTGGGGCTCAGGCTAACCACCCTAAAGCTAAGAGTACTTGTGGGAATTGCCCTTTCCCCCTCCTTGCTCCACTCTCCCTATAGATTCTCACACTCTGGAGGAAAGCCAGGTTTGTTTTTTTTTTTAACTGTAGATTTTCAAGCTAGCCTAGCAGGCTTCCAGCTCTCCCTCCTCCCTCTTCTTTCGTTCCCCTCCTGGCCCCTATTCAATGACTAAAGCTCTCCAGGAGTATTTCTGGACCAGGGTATCTACTGTGACCTTGTGATTGCACTAATCCTCTGGCTTGAGGCTGCTCTGCTCTGACGGTCACAAGGATGATTGGGGGTGGGAGTGGGGAGGAGGACAGTGCATCATCCAGGAGTGGGGTTTATTTATAGAACAGGCCTTTTCCTTTCCCACCTTGAGGTCTCTGCTAATCCAGCAGTTGCCATATCCTCAAAAACTCCCTCCGGGAGATAGGTGATGGGGGCCCCGTGCTCCGAGGTCAAGACCAGAGTTCTTAGAGTCAGTGCCAAAGGGTTGCTCCCTGCTGCCTCCATCAGACAAACCCAAGGAGGCCCGAGTTCATAGGAATGGTTGACCCCTGAGCATTAACTTCCGCTCAGCCCCAGAGGTGCGGCCAGATACTCTTGCTGGGCCACCTGACTCAGCAGCCTCGGGGAGTGTGAGTCAAAATTCCTGGGAAACTCTAGCCTCATTCTGGTGCTGTTTGAGGGCTGGTAGACCTGGCAATCCCTTTGGGGTCTTTGAGGAGCAGTCCGGGAAGCTGCTGTTGGAGTAAGAGGGAAGAAGGACAAAAGGGGACTGACTTGGTACGTCTTGTAGGATGGAATCACTCCCGTCTAGATTAAAGAGAAAGAAGAAAACCAGGACTCTGGGAAAAGAGTGAGAATGACGGCCACCTGAATACACGGACAAGGCCAGCCTAGCCTCACCCCAGTTTAGCACACGATTGTATGCAACCGTGGGTGACCGTAAGTCATCCGAGGGCAGGAACCGTAGGGCGCAGAGCTGGGCGCAAAACTCGTGCTCAGTAAGCCTCGGGGGATCTCACACAAGGATTCTTGCAAGTGACGCTGACTAGCGTTAGGAAAAGTTTTTTGAAGATGACGAGGAGGAGGACGGCAGAATCCTACTGTGGGCAGGAAAACTCGCCTTTTCTAGTCATTCTTCCCTCTGCCCAGAGAGTACAACACACATAGTAGGTTTGCAAAACCATTTGCTGAGTTTTTATTCAATAAATGATGATCATCGTAGCTCCGTGTCTACCACCTAGAACTTTCTAACCTGCCTGGTGACGATGTGAACTGGGCGGGGAGCTTTTCTCGCTCTTAAAAAACCAAGAAGAGGGGCGCCTGGGTGGCACAGAGGTTAAGCGTCTGCCTTCGGCTCAGGGCGTGATCCTGGCATTCTGGGATCGAGCCCCACATCGGGCTCCTCTGCTGGGAGCCTGCCTCTTCCTCTCCCACTCCCCCTGCTTGTGTTCCCTCTCTCACTGGCCATCTCTCTCTGTCAAATAAATAAATAAAATCTGTAAAAAAAAAAAAAAAAACAAGAAGAGAATTTGCTGAGCCTGGCGGTCAGGTCTCCCGTGGAGCCCCTGGACTCCACGGGGTGCGGTTCTCCGGCATTAGCCTTGCCGCGGAGCCGCCTGGACAGCTCGTGCAGACCTGGAAGCTGGGTCCCAGGGTCTCTGATTCAGTGGCTGTTGGGTAGGGCTCAAGAGGGCCCATTCTGCAGCTCTCCTGTAATGGGGGGACCCCACTTTGAGAACCACTTCCATCAGGGTGTGTTGGAAATGTCTCAGTTTCTCTTACCTGGAACTTAAGGATTCAAGAACAGTCCTAGGACTGTGGTGAGAGCAGCAGAGAGCCTTCTGTAGGTTTCTCAGAGGGATCACTGCCCCCTCTCTGCCCAGGGTCCACCTTCTAGAATTTAGAAACAGCCAAAGTGGGACAAAGGTTGACAAGAAACCATTTGGGGATTCCAACCAAATTTGCCTCCAGGCTCACCTCTCCACCAATCTGTTCTCCTCACTCCAGCCCCAGTGATTTTTCTAAATCAGAAATCTGATCATCTCAGTCTCCTGCTTGAAAGCCTTCCATGGTCCCTTAATTCCTCCAGCATGAGGTCCAAACTCCGGGATGCCCTAGCCTGGTTAGCAAAACCCTCATGGTTTGACCCCTGCCTCTCTCTTCAACTGTGTGTCCTGCCACTCCCCGACCCTGGTTCCCAGAGATGACCTCTCTCACCCCGTTCCTCTGCCCAAGCTTTTCCCAGTCCCCTCCCCACTGCATCCTCCCCACAGGGCTCTCCCCTGCTCCGCCTCCAAGGAAAGCAAGCTCCCCTTGCTCTCCCCTCCTGCCTCCTGCGTAGACACCCCTCCCCAGCGCTGTTGTCCTGGAGCTTTGCTCTCTGACTGGTCCCGCCGGGCTACGGAAGGCCCATGGACTGACTGGCCTTTGAATCCCTAACATTGAGCATACTGCCCTGGATGGTAGAAGGAGCTTGGAGAAGGTTTGTGGAATGAATGGAATTGGCCAAGGACTCAGCGGTAACAGACCATACACCGGACCAGTAATCACTTTTACCTTGGGCTCTTTTTGATACGATGTGGGGGCCAGGGTTGGAGGGGGAGGTGTTGCAGGTAAAGATGAGGAGAGGGAATGGAGAGAGGGGTGGGAGCCCTTAAGTCATGCACTGGAAAATGCACTCCTCCAGGCTTTGTTTTCCCAAAGCGCAGTGACAAAGGTGCGTTCAGCGAACAAAGGAAGCTTTTGCGGTTGCACTGGGGGTGGGGGGGGAGTCGGAGGTTTCGCAGAAGGGGAACTAGGAGCCTCCTGAAAGTATAGCGTGGGTAAGAGAGGCCTACCGCCGGCCCTTACCTCCCCGACTCCCCCCTGCTCTCCTTCCCTTTAAACGTGATAGCCTTAGACAGTGACGAGTGGCTCCGAGGCCTGGATTCCGTGTGACGCCGCATCAAGCTCCTCTTTGGGCCTTTAGTCTATCAATGAACTTCATTTCTGAAGCTATTTTTACACTTACGAGGTTGACTTCGATACCACAGGATCGAGTTTATAATAAAAGAAGTGGACTGGGAATCAGGAAACCTGGTTCCTCTTTCTCCTCCAGTCGTATTTCCCCCTTCCTCCCCTGCTGGGCGGTGCTTGATCACACCGCCCCCTCGGGTTTATTTATGACCCTCTCAAGCTGACCACATCGCTGTTTTCCATTCCTGAGATTGCGCCTTAGAAGACTTGGCCCCGTTTTCTAAGTTCTTGCAATGATATTACTCTTTGTGAACTCCAATGGCCAGGAAAGTAGGATAAACAAAAGTGACCCCAGAGGGAGTTTCTCAAGTTCCAAATGTTTGATCTCAAACTCTGGCTGAATTTATCGGCTGAAAACACCATTGACAGAATATTTCTGGCTGACCTTCCTGCCCTCTGCCCCAGCCACCCCCAGTCTGAACGCTGAGCTTCTCAGCCCTTCTATTAGCATCTGCACAGACACCTCCCCTGGGGTAAGAGCCTGTGTTCTTCCTGGAACCAATTTAAACCCAACAGAGACTTTAAAAAATACATTTGATAGTTGGAGAGGCTCCCTCTCCTTTTAGCTTCTGAGCTCATTCCCTCTGGGAACCAAGTGACATTTAGATTCCGGTGTGTAAGTTGTTTTTTCTTTAGATTCGTTATTGTGTAAACATTCCTCTGCAAATTATTTTCACATTGTAAGGCGACTTCTTTCAAGTGTCCAGTCAGACTGATTCCTACTCTGTTCCCTTCACTACCCTCAACTCAACTCTCTCACTCACCAACTTCCCCATTTCTCAACAACTCAAATTCAAACTAATTCTGCTGTTCACTAAAATATTTCCCCAACTTTCTGGAATTTCCATTTCTCAAGGTTATCTCCCCTGGGCTGCAGCCAAAGCGAGGCCCACTGAGATGAATGAAGGCAGCACGGGTCAGGAAGGGCGAGCCATCATTGTTCCATCCAGACGCGGTCAGCAGGAGGCCAGAGCGGCCCTGAGAAGGTGACTCAGGACCAACAAGACAGGCTTAGGGGGAAGGCAGAACACTAGAGCCAAGATGGAGCAAACGGGGTGGGGGAGGAGGACAGCTGTCTAATTGTGACCCTTACAGCAGCCTGGAAGTCACAGACAGAAAAGCAGGCAAATTACCTCCCCTTCTGCTAAGAACCCAACTCTTGTAACAGGCCCACAAGAGTAACTTCTCCTCACGCCTTTTCTTCTAACATTGCCATGGGAAGTTTTGTCTAATTTCCATGTACCCGCTCTTCCTCTCTCAGTTTTAAAACATGTCCCCTTATCAGGGCTATTATGCACAGCCACATGGGCTGGTCCCAATGCCAGGGAACACCATTCACAGGGACTAAAATATAATTTTCCAAAGCACAAGCCACTTAACCTAGAGACATCTTTAATTTTTTCTCTCTTCATTAAGAAAGGGAAGTGGTTCGTGGAAGGAGCACCTCAGTGGTCGTACGACCTCTGCCACCGCGCTCCTGTGTGGCCTTGGACGGGTCACGGTACCCTCCACATCTCTCATCTGTAAAACAAGGGGGGACGAGATCATCTCTGGGGTCTTGCCCTGAGGCAATAATCTCTTCTGATCTGCACAAAGTGACATCGTTTTCATCAAGAAGTTACATGACGGGGAGCTTTCGATTAATCATTTTCCTTTGTTGCCTCTCTGGCATTCCAAGTCGCTGGCTGAGGATTCTGAAGTCCGGCGAATGTGGGCTCGCTGTGCCAATTCTCTTCCTCGATTTTCTGAGCTTGCATCTTTTCTGCACCGTTAAGACCAGAGGCACTAATTTGAGGAATTCACTGAGGTGGTCACTTGGGGTCACACAGCAGCTGTGGCCCTTCAGGGTCTCACTTTGGCAAAGAAATCAAAACAAAACACAGGCGGCAAGAAGGTTGACCAGATAACTTCAGAAGTTTAGGAAACAGAGCATTCCATTCTAAGTTTCTCCCTGCGGGGGCTGAATCACAGCGCCTCCTGGGTTTTGTTTCCTATCAAATCACAACTTGGCCAACACTTTCTGGCAAAGGTCATACACCGGTGCTGTGGAGAACAGCGGAGAAACACCTGCTCCGCCAGTCGTAGGGTCGTTCTGCGATACCAAGTCCCGGAAAGGCGGTTCGGGGGGAAGGCTCTTTTCAGGTGGCTGCATCCAACAAGGCTTTGCCAGGAGCTCTGGTTGTGAGGAGACGACAGCGGGAGCAGTACTCCTGAAACCCGAAGTCAATTAGTAATCGAACATTGTGAAAAATCGGAAAATTAGAGCAGCGCTTCTCATTCGGGCCACATTGCAAGTAACTCACTATTAATACTTAGACCACTAAAATTTGAAAGTGATTGTTTTGAAAATATAAATTAGAGTCTATTCGAGGTCATCTTTCAATACTGAACTTTAAAAACAAGGCCTCTGTAGGGTTGCTAGTTCTCTTTGAAGGAGAGAATTATTTCTGTTTAGGAAAATACCTCGTAGGGACATTAAGATTTTAAAAGATGGGATGAAGAGCAGAGCCTGGACAGACGCATCCAATGGAGGAATTACTGAATTGCTTTGCATAATAATGCATAATAAAGAAGATGGAATCCGCCCCCCATTTGCTGTTGTTATCCTTGAAAATAGGTAAACCGAGAGGTGGAATGGTACCGTGGTCCTGACAATGTGACTGAAAGTGGGGACTCCAGAGTTAGGTCACTTAGGCTCACATCTATAAAATCCACCATGGTGCACCTTGCAAAAAAGCAAGTTTAGATAGAAGAGAAGCGGCTTCCATCCTCTGCCCATCTCCCGTTCTCAACCAGGGTTGGGCTAACGTTCTTTTTAATTGCGGTAAAATACACATAACATAAAATTTACCATTTTTTAAGATTTTATTTATTTATTTGAGAGAGGGAGAGAGTGTGTGTGAGTGCACATGTGTGGGGGGAAGGACAGAGAGAGAGGGAGGGGGAAAAGCAGACTCCCCGCCGAGCAGGGAGTTCCATGCGGGACTTGATCCCAGGACCCTGGGAGCATGACCTGAGCCCAAAGCAGACACTTAACCGACTGATAAGGTTCTTATTCTCTCTGGGGGAGGGGAGAGTGTGAGGGAAGGGAGACACAGCCTCAAGAGACAGAAGGAATGTTTGGCATCCCTGGTGTTCTCCCAGCCCATCTCCCTGGCACCATCTAACCAGGAGATTCCTGAAATTGCCAGCACCATCCTGGAAGTCCAGCTGACTTCGGGACCAGAGATCGACCCCCTTGATATTTAATCCAGAGTGGTCAGTCGTCACTAGGTGGTTGGTGCCAGGCTATAGCACGGAATCAGATAGCACAGCTGGACCTCTGGAATGCCAGCCAGCAACTGGCAAAGCTCATCCCAGTCCTACCATTAGCCTCACGGTAATGCAATCCTGCCTTTTGGGGATTGAAAAATTGGGGCCCCAAATATTTCTTATGCAGGGGTTTCCCGTGTGAATAATAACCATAAGAAGCACTCAGTCAGTACTAGATAGTACTGGGAATGTCTCATATTCAAATTTAAGTTGTTGCATTCCTGTCCTGCAGTCGTTCTACAGCCACAAGATGCCTTTTTTTTTTTAAGATTCTATTTATTTATTTGAGAGAGAGTGTGAGTGAGGGAGGGAGAGCACGAGGGAGGGGAGGGGGGAATGCTAGGGGGAGAGAGAGAAGCAGACTCTCCACTGAGCAGGGAGCCCCATCTGGGACTCGATCCCAGGACCCCAGGATCATGAACCTGAGCCGAAGGCAGAAAGGCTTCACCAACTGAGCCACCCGGGTGCCCCCCAACCACAAGATTTCTTAATTATTCTTGTTGTTGTTATTACTTTGATGAAGATTTAAAAAGATGCTAAGTTATATTTTTTAGTCAGTGCAAGTACAGAGATCTAGAAATAGCCATTAGATTCAGGATGAAGAACAAGAACTCCCTGGAGGAAGGAAGCTAGGTCCAAGTTCAGCATCAGAAGGTAAGCCTCTAGAATTCTCAGTAACTTGTGGGAGGGCATTGGACTTTCCATAAGGCAGGGGATGGAGAGCCAAGTCAATCTTCCCTATATCATCAGTCAATCCTGCCTATCCCATCGAGGAGATTCCTAGGGAATAACTAAGTCATTCATAAAGTCATCCCAGTCAATGCTCTCTTTAATGTAAGAGAAGGGAGTGCCCAGTGGGGACAGTGTGGATTCTAGGTGTCCTGCCCAAGGGTACATGGAGCAGATGAGGGTCACTCATGACACGTGTAGGGCATAGACATGCCGAGCCGGCCCATCTGAATTTTAACTCTGACCCCGCCACATGCTAGCTTGGACATCGGACGGGCTTACTTGCTGTAGATTCCTCATCTATAAAATGGGGATAATAATGGAAGGTGTCCATGAAGTCTGGAAGCAAAGGAAATATACATAGTGTCATCAAGGACATCTTCGATCTATAGAAAATATGTTTTATGGGCCCTGTAGTACTGAATACTGTCAGAAAAAAACTGCTACTTTGAAATAGGCAAAGAAAAGCTCAGTGATTAGCTCGCTCATCTGTGTTATCTCCCTCTTTCATCTTTGAGCTTCTTTTCAGCTCTGTAAATCATAGGAAACTGACACCAGTGAAAAGGATTTTTGTCCACAGAAATGCAAATGACGGTGTCAGATAAAATGTGATTGATTATTGCCTTGAGGATACATCCCTTTTTGTATCTACTTATAAATTTATTTCAGAATTCCTTATTCTCTCTGTATGCTTAAGCTCTTTGGGTTCCCTTTTGAGCCACTTAAAACATTTTATAGGCTCCCTCACTAAGTGTAAATGAGGACGGTTACTATCTATAATACGCGCTATTGTCACTGTTAAGGTCTGTGATGTCACTGTAAAGGTCTCTCTCCTGCATTAGACTCCACCTCTCTCTTAGGACAGGACCTCTGTAATTCCAGCATGGAGAACAGTAGAACTAAGCTCCAAGACAGAACACAGTGGACAGTCAAAAGATACGTAGAATATAACAGGGGTTGGCAATTTTTTTTTGGAAAGGACCAGATAGTTAATACCATAGACTTTGCAGGTCAGTCTCTGTCACACTGACTCCGCTCTGCTGTTGTGATGTGGAAGTGTCACAGAGGTTACATAAGAAAATGTGTGTGGCCCCTGTTACAATAAAACTTTATCTACAGACACTGAAATTTGAAATTAATATAATTTTCACTTGACATGGAGTATTCTTTAATTTTTTTGACAACTTAAAAATATAAAAACCATCCTTAGCTTGGAGGGTCATATGAAAACAGGCAGTAGGGCAGATCGGGCCCCCGGCCATCATTTGCTGACCCCTCACTTAGATAACAGGTAAATTAAAGGCCAGAATTATGCCTTCTTCATATAACCTTTAACCTGGTCCTTCTCATGCAATAGACGTTCGAGAGATATTGAATTAAGTAGCAAATGGTTAAAGGCAAAAAGGAGACATTTTAGAAGAGTAACTTGCTAAATCGTTTCAGAAAGATCCAATCTGTAGTGATGACAGGCTGATGGCTGGCTTGGCCGAGCCTGTCATGTGGGTGGGGTGGCGGTGACTGGTCCCAACTGCATCAACCAAGTCCTTTATCATAATCAGTCTTCACTGAAATCTTAAGTGATGCCAATGGTTTTACACCCTGCCTGCAAACTGCCTTAAATCCTTTTTTAGAACAAAATGGAAGTACAAATAAGTCTAAATAATATCTACTGATCAAGAAATGTGACCAGAGTCACGTTACAGGATGCCTTCTCCAGACAAGCTAGAAAAACTGTCCGATTGTCTTGTACTGTACTGGCATTGGTCAATTTCATAGACCAGCATTAGGAATTTTCCAGAATTAGGAAAATGGCAGATCGGTATCCAAAAGCACAGATAGGCCCAGAATTTGATCCTCCTACAGAACTGAAGTGGACCCAGCTGGAAACTACAGATGCCGCCTGCTTTGCCTCCTGGCGCACACGCCTCCCTCCCCCTCACTCATCTTGTCTCCCAGACAGAACAAAAGCACTTGCCTCCAGCCAAGTGAACCCTGTCCTCCCTGAAGATCACGGATCTGTGGACGTGGGGTACTAAAGTGGGCCACACATAGGTACAGCTGTGCTTGTGTTTGTGATTTGATCTCATTTAGGGACCCGGCAAGCGTTAATCTGGATGGGGGACTCTCAAACAAGAATTCCATAAAAAGCATTTTTCAGTGCAGAACCAAAACCAAAAGAATTAGGAGAGCAGCTGTGTCAGGAGAACATATCTGGAATAGGAAGGGAACCTGAACAGATATTGGAAAAGAGCTCAAGTTTGAATGACACATTGAAATGGCACTATACCTGCACACATACGCGGTTTTGAAAAGAACGTGGAGTCACCGAGTGAGTCCAAACTCCTGGTATTTTATAGCTGAGGAAGGAGGTCCCTGGTATTACAGTGGCTGTCCAGAGCCCCAGCGTGGAGGCCAGACCTGGCACCCAGCTCTCTTTTCAGCCCAACTCACGTGCTTTGCAAAGACGATGCAGGGAGGAAAAGAAAAGGGGCCTTTCATCTGTGGAGAATTATCATACGTAGCTTTAAAAATAATTGTTGGGGTGCCTGGGTGGCTCAGTCAGTTAAGCGTCCGACTCTTGATTTTGGCTCAGGTCATGATCTCAGGGCCCATGCTCATCGGGGAGTCTTCTAGAGATTCTCTTCTCTCCCTCTGCCCCTCCCCCTGCTCTCTCTTTTAAATGAATAAGTCTTAAAAAAATTTATTAAGTTAACATATCTTATTGGAAAAGACATTGCCCATGATACCGCCACTCAGCTATAACCACAGTAACGCTTATTTCTAAGATGGGGTGAATGAAGAGCTCGTAGTCCTTCCTTGCCCCTTTATGGAACATACCACAAAAGTAGAATAAGGCTTGAAAAAGGAGGGGAAAACACTGGGGAAGAAAAGGGACAAGGAGATGGCTAAAGTTCCTCCACCAGCACCTCGCCAGGACTCGGCACATAGTAAGTGCTCAGTGAATACTCAGACCTCCCAAGGAACACTGGTAACAGTGAGATACCAAATAGGGAAGGGCAGACGTGGAGAGCTGACCACAAAAGAGGGAAGAAATCTGGAGAATCCTTGCAACTGGCCTGTAAATCTAAAATTATTCTAAAATGTGTTTAAAATGTTTAGAGAAGCTGGTGGGTTATTTCAACAGATATTCCAGTTGACCAATTATTTCACCAGACCCCAGAGTTCTCTGATTTCCACCTGGGTGACACGGTGGTGAAACCTTCTTTTTTCCCTTAGGTTTATGTCATCGGCCCAAACTTTCATTTTCAGCTTCACATTTTATCACACTTCTAAAAACGCGTGGTAACCTCATGACTTCGTCACTTTCTCACTCAACACAAGTACCCTAACTGCTTGAGGTTACTCTGCTGAAGAATGGCGTTCGTGGTACCAGAAACTCACCCGACTCCAGGGAAGATTTGCAGTAATTTACTGAGTATACACACGTTTATAATTCAGAATGGAACTGCGCAAAAGGAGTTTAGGATACGAACCTGTAATCAGGGAAGAGTCTTGCTTCTAACAGAGGACGTTTCATTTTTTCCAACGGGAGTCAGGTTGGCTTTCAGCCGGAGCAGGGCTTTGAACCTAAGCAGCCCGCCCTCCGCGGCCACAGGGAGGCGGGAGCATTCAGTGCGGTGGGGACCGGGAAGGAAAGAATCTTGCTTTTTCTCTTATAAAACAGAAATTTATTTTTTTGAGCACTTTTGGGCTCACGGGCTTTTATTCTTTATACGCTCTCCCCTAACTTCCTCTTTTCTCTTTCCCTCTCAACTGACCATTAGGAAGGAATTTTTATTATGTCCTGTTTTCTGAACGCAGCGTCTTGTTCCTGTTCTAAAGTGTCGATTTCTTCCTTACTGTGAACTGTGGTTGTTGGGTACTAAGCGTTCTAACTCTGTAGCTTACTTCCAAGAGATGGGCATTGCAACCGAAAGTCCCTTTTCACTCCCGTGAGACGCTGCAGCTGATTCCACATCCCCCTGCCCCAGGACCTGCAGTCAGTGGCTTTCAAACTTTTATGTGTTTTTTTTTTTTTTAACCTTTCAGACCCTCAACCTAAGACATTTAAAATTGCGCCCCAGGGCACACACGTACGTGCGAGATAAAAGTTCCACGGCTCGGGGCTTCCCTCCACTGCTTAATTCTCACCGCCAGCACGTCTGCTCTCTTCGGTATCAGAGCCTCCCTGTGGGTGTTGACCGGCGGTTTGACTAGCGCCCCCCAGTGGCCATCACACACATCTGCATGGGAAGCTGCCGCAGGAAACATTTCTGCCGAAAACGGATGATGTTACAAGAATCAACTGAAAGGGAGAAATTTTAAAAATGCGGCTGGAAAAATCAGGACCTCATAAAAGGCACATGACAGCAAGTGCCACCCTTTCGGGGGGGATCTGAGGTGTACGTGCTTTATTTCACGGCACCTCGAGGTCTGAACGGGTCTGGCTGGACACTTCGAAGATTTTAGTAAACTATGGTGATTATGCCTGAACGCACCACGCTCGCTATCGGCGCTGTCATTTTTGATGTCTAGAACAAAAAAGGCGTAAGTCTACAGAATGTCTTATGGAGTGCTGAATATTTGCGATTATGAGTTTGCACATCTTAAGAACTCAACACGTCTTGTCAAAGGAATTTATTCTCAGAAAGGCGGACAGTACAGGCTGGCCACCTCCACAGGGTGTGCAACCAAAAGCCTGAGTCTGCGGGCATCTTGTCTTGAAACCCTTGAGCGTGTGTCAGCTTGAGTCATGGGAGTGTTGGGGACAGTGGCTGTCATGACACCCTCGGGAGAGGCTTAGAGGATAAAACCTGACTTCATCCCGTGGACAAAACTGAGGCCTAGTTTGGAGCGGTTGGCTGGAGAAAATGAGCACAAACCTGGCTGTTGGCTTGGGGCTTGGACCCAGGCCTTTCCCCTTCCTGTGCAATATGGGCTGGCGTTCGCCTCTCTGAACGCTGCAGCCCCATGGACTCACCATCTCGTGGCAAGTCCACTCCTGTCAAGACATATCAAGATAGGCCTTTCAAGAATGACTTTGAAAGGGAAACCGGGGGACCTTTTGCCTTAGCGTCAGCACTTTGGACAGACCTGTAAAATCACAAATCAGAGGAAGGGAACTGTCCAAAGAAGGGAGTTGGGGCCTGACCAAATGGAGTTGACAAAAACTAGGCCTAGAACCCATGGCTCAGCCTCCCATGCTGAGCTCTTTCTGCAAAGCCAGGATGCCTGAGAGGCAGAATGGAGTTTTGTTTTCCCTTTACAGTGCTTTTCCAGTACAGTAACCAATTATGCATCCCTGGTTAGGTTTCACGCTCTCACATTCTTGAACTGGGGAGACACCATGCAATGTCCTCTCTGCTACCCACTTGAGGTGAGGAAAGAGCAAGACAATTCATTTGGTGAATAAAGTCATCCTCTGTCAACATGGAGTGGCCTTAAGTCAACACGGAGTGGCCTTAAGGAGGATGGGAGGAGATCAGAGAACTGGGTTCACATGCCAGCTCCACCTTCCTGTTAACCGATTCATGTTGAGTGTTTCTTAGCCTCATTTCCCCCCATCGGTTTAAATTAAAAAAAAAAAAAAAAGCCACCCACATGGAATGGTTCACATGACCTATTTGTATAGGTACTTGGCACAGAGAGGACTCAAATGTCGTTTACCATTTCCTTTAAATTAGCTAAAAAGTGAAGTTCTGTTAACTGGATTATATCTGGTCCATTTCTGCATGTATATGCCCAAGAAGACATTTTCTGGCAAAGGAAAACTCGAGATCATGGATACCTAGGATCTCGCGGCTGGCACAGGTCTGGGGGGTCTTGGAACGGTCTGGAGCACACGAACAGGGACATCCATCCCCATTTAATTGCTCAGTCACCCTAACTTTGGGATCTGTCTTCAGCTAATCCTCTACATTTCTACTTCCTATTTATCTCCAATCAAAGAACAAAGTTAGGTAACTCTTACGTTGCCAAAGCTTTGTTATTTTGAGATGTCTAATAAAACTAACAGCAAAATCATTTGACTCTAAGAGGGAGCCTCCATCTGAAACTTTGATAAACTCCAGGTTTTAGGTGATGATAATCGCTCTCCTGCAAGGACCCAAGGGCTCGGCACGATGCATGCATTCCCACGGAGCCCTTGGACACCCCCTCGTGAGGCGGGAACTGTTACCCCGAGCTTGGAAACTGAAGCTCAGGCAGGCGAAATGACAGAGAAGCTGGATCTGAAGCCAGCCTGAGCCGAATGCTGGTCTACGCAGCCTGGTGCTGGGCTGGATTTGTGTGTCACTGTCCCTCCTCCCGGACCCCTCCAGCGCTCAGCGCCTGCCACAGCACTGACGGTTCCACGCCAACTGGACCTGCGTGGGGGTTAGATTTATGTCGTGACTAAACTGTAAGCACCACTGGGTCCCCATCCTCTAGCACATAACTCAGATAAAATAACCTGTAAATCACAACTGGGCAAAGACTTGTAGATTAGGAATGGCTTTCTGCTGGCAAAGAAGTTTTAATTAGCATATCATTTATATTTCAGTGACGTTTCAGTCAAACTTGAAAACAATCTCTCTCGCTGACTAAGCCTCAGAAACTTCGCACGTTTCACTTTCGACTGGAGGTGGAAGTATCTGGTAAGCGAACACATGCATGCAGGAGAAAGGTATTTGGTTTTGACTGGTCCTTAAACGCCCACAAACTTGGAAAATGCCTCCGGAATTATCCAAGCCTGGGAGGACTTGGATTTTAAGATCTTGAGAAGGACGAAGGACGAAGGACGAAGT
The DNA here is from genome assembly GCF_024610735.1 of Ursus americanus. Taxonomy (NCBI): domain Eukaryota; kingdom Metazoa; phylum Chordata; class Mammalia; order Carnivora; family Ursidae; genus Ursus; species Ursus americanus. Next base: position 10,406,703 of record NC_142153.1, read on the forward strand.
GACAATTTTGCTGCCCCTTTTGAGTGAGGGCAACAATGTTTGCTAACATGCAAGCTATGCAGTCTTGGCCACATTTCTCTCTGGGCCTCGGTTTCTATTGTTGCAAAAGGACTTAAGTTGGTAGACTGTTTTTTTCATACTTTGACCACCGGCCATAGTAAGAAATTAATTCTTCGTCATGACCTAGCACATGCACCCGTCTACCTGCAACAGATTTCGTGAAACACGACTTATCCTTAACTTCTGCAGTACTTTACCTCCTGTCATGGTTTCTCTTAGAAAATACAGCTCGCCACTTACTAAAATGATCCCGTTTGCAAACGTGTGAAAATCGCTTTTGGTCTCATGCTATCTAAGAACAAAACTCTGTAAGAGTAGGAAGGTAATTTCCATCTCCTTCCTCCCAATAATGCTTAGAAAATGATGAGATTTCCACCGCTGTGAGCACGGAGCGAAACGCAGGATCCCTCCTGCTGGGATCCCTCCTGCCGGTTCAGGAGCACACGAGGGAGAAACATTCTTTTTAGGAACTTTAGGGGCTGCAACGTCTTATGATGCGGCCAACAGGCTCGGGCTCTCCTCAATGGGTCTCCCACCAAGTTGAGACGTGGAGCGTAACTAGCCTTTTAATTGATCTTTCCCTGCAATAAAACTTACGAGGTCTCCTGCCCAGGCCCCTCTCCCTTTAAGCACAGAGGTGGCCAGGCCAGTACTGAAAATGGTTTTCCTGGGCTTAACCTAGAAGAAACACAAAACGTGAACGATTTTCTGTGGGCTGTTCTGCAATGTTTGCACAGTCCTGGCTTCTCCTGCGTCTGTCAATGAGTCCGAGAGCTGGAGGGGACCTAGGTTCTCAGGGCTTGAAAAATGCCAGGGCAGACAAGCCGTCTCTAAGCAAAACCAAGAAGCACGCAATTAAAAGCTTTGTTTGCACAGATGCGAAGGCATGGACATTTATACGGCAAGGTCTGAATTCCAAAGTTTGTTTGTTTTAATTACATACCCAACCGAAGGCATGAAATTTCACAAAATGAGTGCCGTGAAAATGTCATCTGTTCTATTTTTAGATTGAAATATGGAGCTCTGAAAAGCAGGGCTGTCATAAATGTTCACACTTGGGGATAAGATGACTTCTAACCAGAGGGAAAAACACTCCCACACCCAGATCCAACAGTGGTAAACAGTTTTTATTCAGGCAATGAAACATGGAAAAAATATATTAGTAATCATTATAATAATTTCATTTGTGTGAGTATAACTTTTACAAATATTTACCTGACATATAAAAGGGAAAGTACTGTGCATATAAAATTTATGTAGATGATTTTTCCACACAACACAATCCTGATAGCAGTAGTCGATGCAGCGCTCGCTCCTGCAGACGAGAGGCTCCTCACACGCGGCTCGGCGCCCGCGGGCACGCAGCGGAAGCAGATGTTGGCACGTGAGCACACATGGGCATCTACTGGCAAACACACACTTGCTAACAGCAACACTCAAAGGTTTGCTCCTCCCTCTGAAGTCTGAAAGGAACGCCTGGATCCCGTCCCCCTGGGTGACAAGGACGGCGTGGAGGCTGCGTGTGGGGCCGATAACCCGCAGGCGGCCCTGTGTCGGGACTGGGCGTGGTGTCCGAGTTCAAATCTGTCCGTGTCCACGTGGAAATTATTCACAGAGCATGGGTTAACCACGTGACGAGGACACACTGTGTATATTTCAGATGCCACTGAAAGGCAGAGGGGGACAAAGTGATACCTTCACAGCTCTACAGTGAAGAAGGGACACAGGGAAGGTTCGAGCCACACCTCAGCTCTGTGCCTGGCCTCCTCCAATGAGCTGGAAGCGTTTTTCGGGCTGCCACAGGCCAGCATCACACGCGACATCTCCATATTAGAACTATAACCAGAATATATATATATATGTAATAGCTGTAACCATATTATAGTTAATACAGTCATTCCTTAGGAATCTTGTTTGTCCAAATCTACCTGCATGCTAAGAGGCACAGAAATGGGGTCGCATTTGGACAAAGAACTACGAAAAGTGCAATCTTTAGTCTCCAGAATGCTGGCTCTGGGCACGAGGGCGTGGGTCTTCCCTGGAAATGCTGCCCTTGACATCATCTTCCAGAGGAGACCCTTCGAGAGAAGTGTCTAGAGTATCAGTTCCTTTACCTTTACTGTGGGAGACCCGAGGTTTGAGTGATCCATTGCTTTCCTAAAGCCACTGGAATCTGGAGGCCAGTCAAACCTTTTTGGACAGAAGTCTCCTCAAAATGCTACTTCCTAAAAATCTTTGAAGATGACTTCTTAGACCTTTGGCTTGGCATTCTGGGATTCCCAGACTATATTTGATTCTTTTATAAGCAATAATAATCTGTTATCTTTTAAATTCTTTAGAATATATACATCTTTACTTTAAAATCCTTTGCCTAAATCATTTAATCTTTCAACACCTAGTTTCTCTCTTGCCAACAAGAGGATAAAGTAAGAAACCCACGTCATCCGAGAGCAAGCTCGCACGGTCACGGACTACAGAGGGACGACGGTCGTGGACGACTCTGGAGCCGGCTACCGCTGGTAGTGAAGAACCAAAGGAAATAAACAGGGAGTGTTAGAGCTTCTGCCCCACCAAAAAAGGGTGTGCTGAATCATCTCCGACCACGGCACACCAGACTTCCCAAGGCCTGCTCTTTGTAATTCTATTCTGAGCCGCAGAGCCACCGCTGGGCCCTCTTGTTACCTGCCTTGATGGAAAATGAGTGTTTCACCCTGGCTGCTTAGTCAGCCCAGGAACGTTCGGGGCACCTGGTGCTGCCCGTATATAAACAGCACTCAGTCAGGGCTGTCTCATAAATATCTAAGTGTTTGTGGGAGGGTGGCACAAACTGTGGGATAGGAAGGAAGGGTAACTGGCTGGAAAGAAAGCTCAGCTTGAGCTAGCCTCCAAAATGAAACGTAAATCTCCCCTTAGATTCCATATCATTCTGGAAGGCTGCCAGATCCTCAGAGTTTTTCACCGTCATGTGCTCCTGCACTTCCTAATTTGGGCTGGGTCTGAAGAAGCCAGAAACCACGTGAGAAAACCGGGCTTCTCAATATTTCCAGAACAGTTTTACAGAACAAAAGGTTTAGGCAGGTCACTGGCTTCCAGGAGCTTCTCCAAATTAAGTAAACCTCAGGAGGTCTGACTGTAACTGACCAGCCAACCAAGTGACCAACTGTTCAGTCTGTCTCACGCTAAATCTTCCCATTAAAATACTTTTAGATAAAGACTATCTACACTTTGGCAAAGTCAAAACCTTAAGAAATAGCTCTGGGTTCAGAGCCTCAACAAGACTGATCACCTAATACCCTCACACCCAGCTGGGACAGCAGCTTCCTTTCACCTCCCCTTCCCGCTCTTGTCAACGGGGTTTATTACCGCCAACCTAACAAGTCATGACCCTCGTACGCTTTGAAACAAAACTCTAGGCTATATTCTTACTCTTTAGAACTTTGAAAGTTTTTTTTCTTTTGCTTATTTTTAAAGAAAAACAAACACACTTCTGCCCAGGATATTCTCTTGATTTGCCACCTGAACAAGCTACATTTTTATTCTTGTTGGAGAACATCTATTAAGTGAGGAGGAAGAACATTCCCTGTACCGGCCATGGCTGAGAAGCCAGCGGCGGACACTGCTTAACCAGGGCCTTTTCATGGTCCTTGTGCGGCAACCTCATTCACTGGGGTCTTTTTAGGGGGTCTCTTCCACCAGCGTGCTACGGAAGGATTGTCGTCACCTTGGTTTTAACACACAGCTACTTTTTTTATATACATAAGAAGCCTAAACGGAGGACTGTGGATTTAGGATGGAGACCGCTATAAGCCTTTCATGCCTCAAACAGATCAATATAAAACAAATAAACATGGATATCTCACCAAAACACAGCAGCAAAAAGGTTTAGCAACGCTTCTTTCTGCAAAACGCAAAGTTAACTTCCCTAGTAGCGGAGGACTGAGAGAGATCAGTTCCACCAGCTGGAGACACTTGCACGTCATCGATACTGTGACTGTAGTGTCGCCCTCACACTGAACCACAGCGACTGCTTTCAGAGCCCACATGATTGTCAAGTCACTTCTCCGACCGCAGATCATTTCTGTTGTTCTTTTTTGTACAAAATATTAAGACAGTAGGCTTTAAAATACAGCCTAAGCACCAATTACGATAAATGCATATTGGTAAGACGTGACTTCTAGCTTTAAAAGACATTAGGGACCTCCCTGGGGCTAAAGACTGCACCCATGTGAATAGTACACTGCTAAAGAAAAATGCATTTTTAAAGATCTACAGAGGTTCTCCACTAGGCACAATCATTGCTGAAGTTGGATCATGCAAGAGTTTTTACAGGAAAGGTACGAAAACTTACATGTACTGAATATAGTGCATATCACCATGAAGACTTTCAGGGTGTAAGATTAAGACAAGAGTGCTTTCAGACGCCGCATGGGTTTGGTTCTGTCTACCAGATGGAAGGGGGTTCACTGGCGTTACATGGAAAATCTCCGCCTCGGGGTTAATGGCCCCATCACTCTGACCCACATCCAGGAAGAGCTTGAGGAATTTGGTTTAGTGAGCGGGGCTCTGCTCCCTGCACTCCTCTCCTCCGGGATCCAAATGCCCTTTGTTTAACAATATTTAAAATGTGCTGATTGTTGGAGTGGGTCACATGATTTTTATAGCCCGTTTTGTTAAACATTCTACTAAGTTTGAAAGGATTTTTTGCCTTAAAAAAAAAAAATCCAAATAACAATGCACCACACTCGTAAAAAACCAACTGTTTCTTCACCTTACAATTGCTGGCAGGATTACAGTTACCTTTTAACTCAATGAGATCGCCTAAGCCTTTTACAAGTAGACTTTGTTTGCATTTTTGAAATAGAAAGATGATGAAGGGTCAATGCTGATTCTGTAGCAACAAATAGAAGCAGAGGAGACAGAACGGCTCTGGGACAGACTTGCCAAACCTCGGCTTGGAGGGAGTCCTGCCAGCGCTGCCCTTCGTGCAGTCTGGGGACTGACCCCAAAGGGGCCACCGTGGTCAGGGCTGAACAGTGTGCAAAGAAACACTGTGGCAAAATGTCTCCCCCAGACGTAAAACCTGAGTCTGGGGTCTTCGCACCTTCAATGCCCCGAATTCTGAGGTTGGCATTCTGGGCCACGACTCTATTTCAAAACAGGGTTTTACATTTATGGAAATACACTCTTGTGTGGAGAAGCTCTTATCTGACTCTGCTTCAGACAACAAAACAGCACATATATAAACATACGTGTGTGTGTGTGTGTGTGTGTGTGTGTGTGTGTGTGTAGAAACGGGTACTCAGAGTCCCTTCTTGTTTATAAACTACAAGTAACAATAGGCCAGATTATTTCCTCCCTCCAATAAAACCACTGATGTTGAACACTACATTTAAAAGATGAGATAAATAAGTCACCAAAAAATTCAGACAGGTGGTGGACAGCAGATGACCCAAACAGGAGCCACAAAATCCCAAATTCAACGTGCTCAGAAAAGCAAACGGACAAAAGACAGAGAAATCACGACCCCAAACTTAGCAGCCTGACCAAACCTGTCGGCGGACAGCGCTCGGACGCCACTCCTCCCGGGACTATGCGGTGCTCTAGGGTTCCTTCCGGGGCTGTTTGTCGGCAGCAAAGCGGGACAGGCAGCAGTAGGCATGTGCTTTTCTAAAGTTCTTGTTGTTTTTTTTTTTTTTTTTTTTAACTCTGCAAAGGGACAATTATTCCTGGATAAGGCAAGATAACTGTGGTTAAGAGAAAAGCAGCCAAATGCAGATCTGCTGAGCTAACGGGGGGAAACTCAGTCAGTCTTCCCCAGCTTCGCAATCAGCTCGTCGCAGATTTTCGTTAGTTCCTCGATTTCTTGGTTCTGAAAGACAAACGACATGGTTATGTAGGCCACTTCGTATTCTGAGATCAAGGCAATTACAACCAAATAGTCCGAAGACTGGCTATGCTCTGCCTTGACATCCTAGCTCAGTGCTTCGTAACTTTTCTACATCAGAGACCCTTTAAAGAAAGGGACCCTTCTCCCCTGAAAAATGTTCCTGAGTTCACAAAGTCATGCTCCAGTTGAGGAGGGGATGAGGGTAACCACCGGCCCTCTGCAGCTCGTCCATGAACCTCCTAGTTCTCAAATTTTCTTGTTATCACAGGAATTACCCACAATACTTGTTACAAACACAGGCATCTGGGACCTCACTCGGCCCATGAGCACCTCCAGGGACCTGGGATTCTGGAGTCTGAGTATCCCAGGGAACACGGGCTACGGGTTAGCAAACCCCATGGTAGAAACCCTTGCCCCCAGCTGAAGGGATGCCACAGGCATGAGTCCAGAATTGGAGACACAGTAGGAAAAACACCAGAAGCACACCAAAAAAATGAAGTCCAAGAATCACCGAATACTGAGAAAGAGGGACCTGATTTTTATCTACATAGAGCAGAATTTCTCAACCACGGCTCCACTGACGTTTTGGGCCAGACCAGTCTGTTGTAGGGACTGTCCTGTGCGTTGTTCGATGTTCAGTAGCATTTCTGGCCTCCACGAATGAGATGCCAGTCGTGACAACTAAATACACCTCCAGACGTTGCCCATGTCCCCGGGAGGGTAAAGTTGCAATGCGGGGGCAAGATGGCTTCGTGTATTACATAAAAAAACAAGAAGAAAGAAGAAGAGATAGCCTCACAGCCTAAGAAGCGTCTGGTCCCCTAAACTTTAGTGAATGCAATTTCCTCTCTGCATCCTGCCTGGGGACGTTTCCTACTCATGTGCCTGGGAATTAATGGTCTGCCTTGTTTGTGTCCACCTGAATCCGTTCCCAGAGGAGCTGGATCAAAGTGTCTGGGCAAAAAGACAAGGCTTCTCTTTCATCCAAATCCACTACAAGCTAGCCACTGCCAAGAGGGAAAACCAAGTGGCTCTCCGGTCGTCACACCACACCCTCTGTGTACCTTCTGCTGGAGGGCTCTTTCCAGGGACTCCACCTTCATCTGCTCCTTCCGGAGTCCGGCATGGAGAGCTGCGCTCTCGGCCTTTGCTTTCGTTCGAACCTGAGCGATCTCTTCATTGGCTCTGTTTGTGGTGTTTTGTTTGCAGGATAAAGGGACAAGAAGCACCTGGTTAGTCATCAGTCATAGGTAAGGAACCAAGATACTAACCGCGGACGTCTGTGAGACACAGACTAAAAGAAATGACAACACAGTAAGGGAAACGTCGGTGACCTAAATCATTCCATTTAAATTTATAAATATTCAACTGACACACAACTGCTAAGGAAATTTCCAAGGTGCAAACCAGTGGTAGAATTAATCTCACAGGCCACAGTGAGTTCAAAATTTATATGTCACTAGAAAAGGGAATCATGTGACAGTTTCTACAGCAATCTTGGATTTTTTTTTTTTAACTTAGGATAATAGCAGGCAGGGTCATCTGCAGGATTGTCACAGCTAGAGAGTGAGGACACTAACCACTGACATCCGACACTAGAACTTAAAGTGACTTTACTAATGAGATACAGAAGAAATTTTAAAAGCCATAAATGTCAATTGATAAATAGACAATTAATTGATGAAAGCATGCTAAGAACTCAGTAGTAGTCAGAGGCACGCAAATTTAAATGATAAAATTTTAAAAGTTATCAGACTGGCAAATATTAAGCAGGATGATCTTATTCTATGATGGCCAAGATACAAGGAAACGGACAGGCTCACCAGCTGATGGGGGTAATGAAAACTGGCGCTGTCTTTGTGGACGGTGATATGATTGCAACTATTATGATTTAAAACGCACACATCTTCTGACCCAGGGATTCCCTTGAAGTAACGTATCCGCAGCAAGACTCCCACTTTGCACAACTGTGTGCAACAAGGATGTTCACTGCAGCATGGTTTACGACAGAAAAAGCCTGAAACTATCTAAATGCCCATCAATAAAGGAATGGAATAATCCTACAATCTAGTAAAATAGCTAGACAGAACTATATGTTTTGACATGGAAAATGGCTATGACATATTATTAAGTAGAAAAGGAAATTTGTATTTTAGGACTCCGATATTATAAAAAAAAAAAAGTCTAAAGCCATTTTGGGTAATATTTGTAAAGGCACAAAGAAAACACTGGAAGGATACACACTAAACCTTTGAAAGCAGTACGCCTGGGAGCAAGAATGAGAGAGGGGAACTTGAAATGTTTTACAAATATGAAGATGACAGATAGCAAAAGTACAAGCAGGTATTGCTTTTTAGTTAAAAAGAAGTTGGAAGCATTCTTCAGACTGTTCCCCAGGATAAATTCCAAATGTGCCAGATTTAAGGGTTAAAAAAAAAAAAAAGCCATAAGAGTATTAGAAGGAAAACACGGGAGAATATTTATATCCAGCCCAGAGAAGATCTTTGTTACCACGACAGAAAATCCTGAATAAAAGAAATGACTGACAAATTTCACTACATGAAAATAAATTCCCGCATATCAAAAATACTAGCAGACAAAAGACAAATTAGAAAAACCATTCACAACTCATATCACAAAGGGATGGCATCCTTAGTGCATAAATATAATAATATATTTATATATACAATATATAAACTGGTAATAGAAAACTGGGCAAAGAATAGAATCATTCAAGGTAAAATATATTCATTTTATAGACAGTTTATAGACAGCATATAGACAGTTGCTAAAATATGTTCAATTTTACTTGTAAGATAAACACAATCAAAACTACACTGAATAAAATAAATGCTCTATTTTTTTATCAAAAAAAAAAAAAAAACACACCCCAAATAAACTGAAATGCCACCTTTATCTACTGGACCTGCAGAAAACCAAAAATCTGGTCTGTCGGCCAAGCTGTAGGGAGAAGAGAAGCTCTCATACTTCATGTAGGGACAAACTGATGAAAGTTGAATGAGGGCAATTTGACAACATTTATCATAATTACAAATTCATAGATTCTTTGGCCCAGCAATTCCTTTTCCAACATACAACCAGCTCACCAAATGCATGCCCAATGAAAATAATCCAAGGTTCCTTACTGCAGCCCTGTTTGTAGTGGATGGTAAATAACCTGAGTGTCCCACAGGAGAGGGGTCGGGTTAAACAAATGACACATTTCACACTGGAACATTACATGGCTGTTAAGAAAAATATGGAAGCTCTTCATGGATTGCTATGGAAAGATTTCCAAACTACACTGCTAACTGAAGAAAAAATAAAGTATGCTGTCATCTGCATAACAAAGGGAGACTCTCACCACAGTAAAAAAAAAAAATGGTGATCTCATGGTGTGCTGGAGGTGACAGTTAAGGCTACTGTCGTGTGATATATAAATAGAGGAAATGAACAGGTTGTACACCTTAAACTTGCACAATGATTTATGTTAACTTTATCTCCGTAAAACTGGGGGAGACGGAGAGGGGGAAAAGTAGATCTGCAAGGACTGGAGGAACTAATGACCAAATTAACTGGGGTGAGGAAGTGGGGGGGGGGGAGGAAGTGGGACAGGGTGGGAGAGAGATACTGTGTATCTTTTTATTCTTTTTAATGTTTGAACCATGTGAAGGATCTACCTATTCAAAAAATTAAATAATAAAACGCACGTGTGTGCACACACGCCAATGCAACCTGGACTTGCCCAGCAGGCTTGAGGGTGTTTTTGGCCTTTTTCAACTTTCCCACCACACCATGAACCGTGAAACAGATTTTATCGCGAGCTCTCACTTGTCTAGTTTTTCTTCTGCGTGGATCTTCAGAGCCTGGTAACGCTGTTCCTCTTGTTTAACTCTGGCTAAGTAATCCTGAGCACATTTTTTCAAGGCTTCTTCATTCTGTTCCAAAGTGACAATTTAAAATAAAAGAAACTGGTCATTTTATTTTTCTTCTACTAGTGACAAACCTGATGTACCAGAGTTTTCATTTGCGAAAACCTAATTAATTCAGATGCCTTTAGGTTACACTCCCTGATAATTCAAAACAGGCACAAATAATTCTTACGGAAGAAATTCTAGATAATTTCTACATGTATAAATTTTCAAAACACAGTAAGGTTCAGTTATACCAATACACCCAGTTTAGGGAGGCCGTCATTCAAAAGCGAATAGCAGAGGTGCCTGGCTGGCTGAGTCACTGGTGTCCATGACTTGGGGTTGTGAGTTCAAGACCCACGTTGGGTGTAGAGATTACTTAAAAAATAAATTAAAAAAAAAAAAAAGAGCTCAAAAGCAAATGGCGACCTTAGCCTCATTTTAGGTAAATTGGCCATTCTCATTTTTATTTTACTATAAAAAAAAAAGAATGTTCCCTGCCATGTGTCCTATTGATGGTATGCAACTAAGGTGGGTAAATATGCCCACTTACATGTAAATTTGAAACATTATACTTATTTTCTTCTGGAATATGTAGCCTGAATTTTTCAGTGCTAAATTTTCCCTTTACTAATATTAAATTAAATTGAATTATCAAAACAATTTCTAGAATTCTCCTAGGGGTTCCACACTTCTTACACTCCTTGCCACACTCTGGCTGTGGCCTGACCCAGAAGGGGGACGACCAAGATGTGCCACCTGGTGGGTCAGATGCCTAAACCCCCAGAGAGAGAGAGAAAGGGGGAAAGAAAATCTCTAGCTTCACTGGAACAGACGATACAAGGCGGGTGATGTATGGGCCCCAAGCCCCTGTTTAGAAGGCTACCCACACTGCTGGCATATATGTTTAAAGATCCATTACGTAGAAAATACACTACTAAGGAGACAAAAAGAAAAGGACATGCTACCTTCTTGAACCCTTCCAGAACACCCTTCAGGTTCTCATATCTCCTGAAGAGATCAGAAAGGGACCTTTCCACAGAGTTGAGGTCGGCCAGGGCCTGCTCCTTCTCCATGGTCAGTTGCTGGAAGCTTTTCTGAGAGGTCATATTTGTCCTCTGTTCATCTTCTGTGAACCACAATCAAAAGTAAGGGCAGATTCATACAACAGATGGTTATCAGCTGTCCTCTGTGACTAAGCCATATCCTTGGTAGGGGACCCAGCAGCGGACATAACAAAGTTCCTCTCAAGGACTTACGTTAGAGGGGGATTCGGATGGTGACAAGTGATGGGGGAAAACTAAAGCGGAACAAGAGGGGTGGGGTTCCTTTTTCAAATAGAGTGGCCTCTCTCAGAGGAAAGTTCTGAACGGGGACACAAAGGAGCTGAGGGTGGGAGCCATGCAGCTACCCGGCAGGAGAATATTCCAGCATCAGAATAGCTGTGGCAGAGGCCCTACGCTGGGAAGGCATGAGGTGATGTGGACCGTAGAAAGTATGACATCAGCGCTTAAGCAGAGAAAGACAGGCAGTCAGTCCTGACGATACTGGCTGCAGAGTCGTTTCTAAATTCAATGCAGGAGCACCAACCACTGTCGTTTTATAAAAGGTCCCAGTGCGTCACGTACAGGGAAAAAGTACAAACTGCACCAGAGTAAGGACACTGCACGCCGACGAAGAGCCCACCCAGGGGTTACTGATGATGCGGGTAGGTCATCAACACTCTGGGTGCCAGGTGGCGGGTTTTTCACAGAATTCAAGTGTTTGCTAGCCTCTCAAATGAACCTAACTACGGCTGATGCTCATTATCTGCAAGTTCATCTCCTTGCTAATGTTTATTTGTAAACCCCAGATCAGTACTTGTGGTGCATTCCCGGTCACGCGCAGAGTGACAAAAAATGTCACTTGACGTCACATTCTTGGCTGAGGCTGCACCGGGCGACACGCTGCCTCCTTGTTTCACACTGTAAACAAGTGTCCTTTTTAGTCTATTTAGTATCACGATTTTTGCGTCTTTGTGCTTTCTGTGGGTGATTTTGCCGTCTAAACTGGTCCCCGAGTGCCACGCGGAAGTGCTATCGAGGGCTTCGAAGAGCAAGAAGGCTGCGATGTGCCTTAGGGAGAAAATGCCTTCGTGAGATCACCTTCATTCGGGCACCAACTACAGCACTGCGGGCCATGAGTTCAATGTTAATGAACCGACATTAAACCAGATGTCTTTAAACAGGAATACAGAAGACAAGGCTACGTATTGACAAAGCTGTCGGGACCAGAGGCCCGCAGGAACCTCGCTCTGTACTTCCCCCAAAGCAATGGCTTGGTATTTGCTAATTCAGTGTTTGTGGCAACTCTGTAGAACGGAACCACTGCAAACAGTGAGCATCAGCTGAATCTAAACGAGGGACAAATGGGAGCTTGTATTCGGAATCACCTAGGGAACCTATGGGTCACACCACAGAAAAAAAAAGTCCAGGAGCTTCTGGGTGGCTCAGTGGGTTAAGCATCCACCTCTTGGTTTCGGCTCAGGTCATGATCTCAGGGTTGGGAGACTGAGCCCCAAGTCTGGCTCCCCGCTCAGTGGGAGTCTGCTTGAGATTCCTCTCTCCTTCTTCCTCTGACCCTCCCCCGCTCACGCCCGTACGTGCTCTCTGTCTCAAATAAACAAATAAAATCTTAAAAAAAAAAAATGTCCTTACCAATCATTTGGGCAATGGTCTTTTCATATTCAGCCACAATTTTCCTTTAAAAAAAAGGATTATCAGAAGAGAATTTTCAATGGAAGTTGGAGAAATGCTGCCCTAAACAATTAAACACATTAACAAATGAACATTTGAACATCGCATATGATGTTCAATGAATATGTGAACGATGTTCAAATGAACAAATTTATATAACCCAGTTATCTGCTTTGGAGCTTTTTATATCTATATATTACTGTAAGATTTGTTGATGTTCAAAAAGGTTTTTCCGAAGATTTTATGTTTAACAAGCCTTCCATTCGATTTATTTTATTCTATTTATAGAAACTGCCTTCACTTTCTCTTTGCACCTCCTGTAAATGACTTCAAGGCAATACATTAATTTTGCCTGGACAAATCAATCTTTTACAAAATAAGTGACATTCTTGGTGTTTTTCCTAAGGAGTCTGATCTGAGTTCAGGCTTTTCTGGCCCCCATCCACCCTTTTGGGCAGTCTGTGCTCTCTGATCCAGTCCGTTTTACTGTCCTAGTTCCAAAAGCATTTCAGTTATTCAAAGACTTTAAAGATCACCCTGTCGTGTTAACCTTTCTTTCTGGCGAAGTGCAGTGAAGTTTCCCTGACCCTGTCCAGAGATGAGTGCTCTTCCCCGTGACCCCTCGGTGAGAAATGACAGCTCCCCCGCCCCTCACTGGTGGTGCCCGTCACTTTGGTCCGTGTTTCTTCCGACGGCCATTGTAAGCTAAGGGCAGGGGCTGTCCCCTCCTCTCCGCCACACCCAGCACGGGACCTCACGCCCAGTAAATGCTCACAAAGCGAATAACAGAAGAGCTACAATTCGAGTGGGCATAATTAAAATGCTTCTTCATTGGGGCGCCTGGGTGGCACAGCGGTTGAGCGTCTGCCTTCGGCTCAGGGCGTGATCCCGGCGTTATGGGATCGAGCCCCACATCGGGCTCTTCCGCTATGAGCCTGCTTCTTCCTCTCCCACTCCCCCTGCTTGTGTTCCCTCTCTCGCTGGCTGTCTCTCTGTCAAATAAATAAATAAAATCTTAAAAAAAAAAAAAATAAATAAATAAATAAATAAATAAATAAATAAAATAAAATGCTTCTTTATCATTCAAGTGCTGACTGTACCAGTGTATAAATTATGCTTTTTTCTTCTTCTTTGATGCTATGTTTAATTATTTCACAGCTTCTAATTCTCCTTTCCAGGGAATGAGCAGCAAAAATAAAAAGATTTCAATTTAAGGTCAATCGATTTTGTTTCCTGTTAACATGCTTTTCTAATCTATTTTGTGGTTATGAAATTTGAAGCCATCATGAATCACTGATTTTAGAAAAGTAGTATGAATTACAATGCCTCCATAACTGAATATGTCAATAAATCTTATTATCCTGTAGTGTAAGTGGATTTTTTCACATAAATTGATGTCTCTTCATAAGATGAGAATTTTGTGGGTTCTGCTTACTTGTAATGTTCTCAACAACCCACAGGAAGCTACACTATTTGAATAACTGGTCAGCAGCACTCATTAAAAAACACTGTCAATCACAAATTAAGTTGCAAATATCAATGCCATCTAGTTCTCAACAGCTGGTTCTGGGGTAAGCAAATACTTAGATTACTACTAAATCTAATAATGCATAAAGGTACCCAACCCCTCCCCCAAACCTCTAATCTAACCTCATCTCCAAGACTTCTTGTCGGGTTTCTTCGTATTTTTTCTTCCATTCATTTGCTTCAATTTCCTTAGTGATTATCTAAATTATAATAGAGATAAAGCTTGGTTTTACCTCCTGAATCCATTACAGTTTGACTTTAAGACTGGAAACTGGAAACACACAGCCAGGTCCATCCCAAGACATTCCAGCTACGTTGGGAATATAAAGCCCCAACATCTGTGGGTAATGCTCACAAGCATTTGGGAAAATGTCCTTTCTGCCACACGGGATGATGGAGATGCAGCCCCCAGAGTAGAGGTGAACGGAACATCTCCCAGGGAAGTTCCAAGTGATAATCACAATCTCTGCGAACTTTACGCAGGTCCAGGTCTGGCTCTGCAGGCCCAGAACCATGACTGGGACAGGGCCCCAGAGGAAGAGCCATCGGCCTGGCAGAGGCTCACCTTAGTCAAAGTATAATCGTACTTAGCATAAGAAACAGAACTACGACAGCATCAGACCATTAGCATGACTAGCACATCCTCTTTCTACAGAGATTTCTGACTGCTTGATAAGAACGGAGTCATAACTAAGGGCTCAGACACTCAAAGCCTCCAGCCAGACGCACCTGTAGCTCATCGCCGGCAGGCTCTTGCTCGTCGGACCAGCACCCGTATCCCTGTTTGGGATGCCCTTGCTAAATCATCACCTCAAACTCCACGTGCCTGAACAGAGCTTAGACGGGCATCGCTGTTCTCCCTCTATTATACTTCTCCATGCTTCTCTCTAATTGATACAGTCTTTCTTTTGGTGCCTTTAACCAGAATCTCAAGAACCTAACAGCCAGCCCGTCTGCTTCAGGGGACGAGGCACATCCTTGCTCTGCTCCATTAGGCGGTCATCTCATCGCTGCACTCTCGGGAGGGAGGTGAGGTCGTCTTTTCATTGATAAGATTCTGGTAGGCCTCACCACTGCTCCCAAGTTCTGACAAGGGGATCAGCTGACATCCCTCATTAAGAATCTAATGCTATTTTTTAAAGCTTTAAAAGACTTTTATATGAGGTTCTTAACTACTCTCATTGTATTATAAAAATCACATTGCTACACCAAGGGAATTCCCTTCTTAAAAAAAAAGGTGGAATCATCAAGAAACACACAAACCAAACACATAAAATACAGCACAGAAATATAACGGGAGAGGGTGGTAACTGACTAAGAGCACACGACTGCATCTTCCATATTTCTCTGATCACCCAGAAGAGGCCCAGCAGTAATCTATTTTGAACAGAGGCTGTTCAAGAGACACAGGAAAGGAAGCGTTGATGTGTTTAATTAAAGAATGGCTTAAAGCGGGAAGCAATTTTATATTATTGCAAGTCTGTTAAACGAAGGCACTGATTTAGTTACATATGTGGGAAGAGTTGGCAGAATTTGATATTTAAAAAACTTCAACGCTCAAAGATAAAGAAGCGGCGTCAGCTTTTCCCCGGGACTCCAGCACCAATGAGAGTTTTACAGGGAACCCTTTCTATGAGCTACACAAGCTGCAGGAAATCAGAACTTCCAGCGGGGAAAACACAAGCCCAACAGAGATGGGATCTCCCTGCCGGCGCACGGGCTTCACAAAGACAGGGAGTGATAAGTGGACAGAACACGAGGGCCTTTACCTCCTCTCTTATGAGGGTGAGCACGGCTGTCTTATCTGATTCACTGAGGCAGATGCCATCCAGGGGGCTCTCCCCTCCACAGGCCACAGACACGGGGGCCTTCTCCACAGAGGACTCCAACAGTCCCTGCGGGGGCAAGAAGTTAAACTTAATACCTTCAGCCTTCAGCTTCCTAACCCCAAGCATCCTTCAATAACTTCCTCATTACTCAATTGGTTACAATGTTAAAAAACATGTTTGAAGACAAAAACACAGCAGGGGAAACTTAAAAAAAAAAAATCTAGTTACAGTACTATCTAAAGGAAAAAGTACGCTAATGAACATGGGGGTTGGGAGAGCGAGTTAACTTCCATTTAACAGAGAGCCTAGTGAAGTTTTCTTCTTATCCAAAAAGGAGAAAGTGTGATTGTCACAGTGACCGGTCACCAAAGAATCACATGCATGAAAAGGAAAAATGTCTCATTTTTCAGGGGGTTTCTGGGGATGATGCATTCCACGTAACTTTTCCAAAAAAAAGTATCAACTTTTAAACATACTGAAGTATCAACTTTTAAACATATTGATAATTTCATGTACCTCCTTAGTCACTTTGGATGGAAATGTTTCTAAAATGGACTAGTAACTTTCAGGCCTCAGGAAGCAGAAATGGCAAGCACATCCGAATGCTGACTCCCCTACCCCCACCCCCAGAATGATTCAGGGCCACCAGGAACTTCAGTTGCTCTGTAGTGACGTCCCGCCCTGCCCAGCGATGCTGTCAGGTGGACAGCACGAATGGTCCCTGTACAAAGTGGCCACAGGTGAAGTCCAGGTCTGTGCCTGTACTTTCACTTTTTGGATTCTTCCTTGCTGTTAAGTTTTCAGTTCCCTTCTGATGCAGCAGCTTGCTTTTATCGTACACTCAGGTTCCAGAAAGCCACGGTGGTTAATATTTTTTCACATGAACGTGGACTTCATTCCCTTCTCTTTCCTAACGGGCATTTTTGGCAGCTATTTCCTCCCACCTGTGTAAGCAAACATTTTTGTGTAAATAAGAAAAAAGCTGATCTAGTAACATCCAAAATACCAGCCCAAGTGACCTGGCAATAATCTCAACACTCATAAGAGTCTGTATAAACGAATCAGTTAGTTATTGGTTATAATTAATCAGTTCTCTGGTGTCCTGTTTGAACGAAGACTGAACGGAAAGCCCAAAGTCAACTTAGACCAGTGGCTTTTAAACTTTTCATGGTCATTACAACTCACTGTTTCTCTAGAAAATGCTCAAAAATTCACGCATAATTTTTGCATTTAGCTTCATGGAGACGCGCCTGATACAGAAAACGCCGGCTTAGGCCACAAAAATGGGAATGAGAAAGCCACAAGCTGACAGCGCCTGTTTCAAGCAGCATCTGGAGGAAGCAGCCTACCCTGCCGACAGGAGTCCACGGTTCCGCCAGAAACACTATCCTGGGGTAGATCTTTCACTACAGCCAGAAGCCACTTGTGGTGGGCAGTCTCAAACATGGCGCCCGATGACCCCCACCATGCTGGTACTCTCCTCTCATGTAATCTTCCCTTGAGTCTAGGCTGGACCTGGGGACTCACTTCTAAAGAGACTATGGTAAAAGCTATGGGATGTCACTTTTGAGATTAGTTTACAAAAAGACCGGTCCAGCTTCCACATTGTGAAGAACTCTCTAGGGAGAGGCCCACATGGCAAGGAATTGATGTCTCTGCCAACAGGTAGCGAGGACCTGAGACATGCCGACAGCCACGTGATTGAGCTTGGAAGTGGGTCCGCCCCAAATTGAGTCTGGAGGTGACCGCAGCTCTGGTCAACACCTTGACTGCAGCCTATGTAAGGTCAGAGGCACCCAGCAGAACTGTGCCAGGATTCCAGAGCCAGAAAGGAAGACATCAGAAATGTTTCTTATGGATAATGAATAACCTCTGGACATTTGAGTCAGCCCATTAACTTCCTGTGCCCTGCTTCTCCTCAAGAAACGTGCTCATACTCTTGCTTCCCATGTAAATTACCTACACGGAGGTAACACCCTAGGTCAAGCGGACACATTTGGTTCACTTTGTTGTTAAATTTCTGATTCTAAGTTAATACATTTTAAAATCACTCTTTTGTGTTTTTATTGGTTGAAGCCAGAATCCCCAAGTCAAATCAATTCTAGGAAACAGCCCTCCTGTGCCTCCCAAGATTTCGGGAAATAAGCCAAAAGAGTTTTCTTAGTAAGGAAAATATCAACGTCTATTCTAGAGATTGCCATTTCATTCTTTGTTGAGGGGATAAATGAGCTGTCTCCCACTTGCTCAACAGCTTAATGTGCCTGGAAGAGGCAACACGCCAAGTCGGAGGCAGGTGATCAGACCTCAGATGGGGAAGATATATCCAGATGAGAGGGCTCGGCAGCGTGCAGCCCTCCCCCGGTCACTCCCTTCCGCCTGGCCACGTGCTCTCCGGTCATGGCTCAAAATGCAACAGCTCTTACAAGGAATTTATGGCAATGGCCTATTTTAGCCACCTTTTTTCAAGAACCCTAGGATTTAGCTTTTCACCTTCTTAATCCTTTATGTTGCTTATCGAACAGCATGGAAAGCCTACAGAGGCTACCATCACAAAGAATTGACCCAAAAATCTCATCCTGGGCTGGGCAATCTATTATGTTTAATACAGATGCTAACCCAATCAATCAGTCCCAGCCTTCCTAAAGGGTCCTATTTCATGTCCCCTAATCCTTTTCCCTGTTCCCAAAGCATTCACAACTGAGGGCCGAGAAAGACCTGTCTCTAGACAGTGGAACTCAGTGCAGTCCTGGTTGCAGACTGGCTGTGAGCATGGATGCCACCAAGGAAATCTCTCTGCTCACATCCTTGCAGTGGGAAAATGAGCACCACTGGTCTCTCACAGCAAGCTGAGTTCATCCCATCTTTTGTCCTTGAACCCACTGGAGCAGTACCACCCCAGCCACTTTGCTCTAACACAGACATCCTTGGAAAAATCAAATAAACTCAATTTTTAAGAAGTTTAAGCCTTCCTAAAAAAATAAATTGACTCCTAACTGAAAAAAACGCTGCAGACCAATAGCTGATAAGCAAGATGAGACTTATTGCCCACCACTGACTGTGCTCTGGCCTTAGCCACCTTGCCCTGGCCGCCACCAACTGCGGGCCACGAGACTGCAACAGGAATGCACTTCCAAGAAACGCAGAGAGCCTTAAACAAATGAAAGCTAGATGAACCACATGTCTTTATTCAATGGGTAGGTTCACAGAACTGAAAGGAATTCCATATGGTAAGAGTCAGATGTGTGAGGGAGAGAGGAGACAGGGGAGGCTGGGGAGAAAGGCAGAGTCCCAGCGCAGAAAGCCACATGGGCCACCGCAGGAGTCTGAACTTCTTCGAAAGACAAGGGAAGCCAACCAAGACGTTTAAGCAAAGAGTAGCAAGATCAGTTTTGTGTTTAAAACATTACCTTGGCTTATGTAAAAGGATGAGAGAACAGCCTGGAAACAGGGAGACTGGTTAGGAAACTACCACCATATTTAAAAAGACTGGTGGTGGCCACAGACTGGAGAAAAGTCCGTGGGTTATGGTTTCTGGACATTGAAACCACAGATTTTGCTTGTGGGAATAAGGGGGCGGGAGAAGCCCCAGGGGTCCCCAGGTTTGCAGGGTGGGTTATTAGTAACACTGACCACTCAGACATCCAAGGAAGAAACCCTGGGTGACTTTCACCAACTTTCCTTCACCACCACTGCACTCCAGCCACCATGTGCGTCTCCCAAGTCACCAAACAGTGATGGTTCTACCTGATAAATCTCTCAGCCTCCACCCCATCCTTTGAACTCTTACCTATCATGATGCTCCTTACTTAAAACCCCACAATAGCTCCCTACTGCTTCTACCATGAATTTCAAACCTCCTGGCACCATGTCAATGGCCCCTGATGACCTGGCCCTCAGCTACTGTATGTAGACCACCCTCCGATCACACGAAATGACTAACACCTCCGCTTCCTCATAAAGCCCACGCTCTTCACTCCCTGCCTTTGTGCAGGCCAACTCTGCTGTCCCGAACACCCGTCACTGCTTCATCTTGCAAACCTCGTTCTCTCTTTACAACTAAGTTCAAATGGAGAAACCTAAGACGACACCACCTTAACCACGTGATCAAAATTAATTCCACCGATAACGGGACACCCTGGGATCCACAACGGACTTCTGATGGCTTTGTGCCCAAAATGCATAAACCGAATTTAATTATGAGGAAACACTGGACGAACCCAAAATGAAAGATATTCTATAAAACACTGACCTATATTCTTCAAAAGCGTCAAGGTCAGGAAAGACAAAGAAAGACTGGAGAACTATCACAGACTACAAGAGACTGAGAACCCGAGAACTAAAAGCAACATGGGATCCTGAGCTGGATCCTACACCAGAAAGAGGACATTACTGGGACACCCGACACAATTCAAATACGGCTTACAGCTTAGATAATAATACTGTACCGGTGTTCATCGATTTTGATAACTGTACTGTGATTTATATAAAATGTTAACATTCAAGGAATATGGGTAAAGATTTACAGGAATTCTTTGCACTACTTTGTAAGTCTAAAAAGTATAACATAATTTTGCTTTTAATGAGCTTAAATTCAGCCTCCCCAACACCTGCCGTGCAGGTGGTCGGCCCTGGCTCCCCCAGCCCCTGGAACACATACGATTACAACATGCACATTCACACGGTATCGTCAGTTTCCATTTTGTATCTACTACCAGGGTGTTCAAAAGAAATACAATGCAAGCCACGGGTAATTTAAAATGTTTCGGTAGCCATTCAGAAAGTAAAGAGATACACAAGTGAAATTAATTTTAATAATACAGCTCAGTTTACCTAATATATCTAAAATATCATCTCAACATGCAATCAATATAAAAGTTTAAGAGTTCGAGACATTTTATTTTCCTTTTTTTTTTTTTGTCCTAAGTCTTCAAGACTAGTTATATTTTATACGTACAAGACATCTCTATTCAGACTAGCGACAGGTCAGGTGCTCAGTGGCCACATGAGGCTGGTGGCTACTGGACAGCTCTCAGGATAGACTACGAGCTCCTCAAGTGAAGAAACTTTTATTTATATTTCAGCCCATCACCAAACGATGACTAGAATTTATTTAATGAATTAATGTGGGCTTTAAATACTGAAAAAAAAAAAAAAACCCAACCCTGAGCCCCATACCTCCCCGGCCCCCCACAAGTGTAGAACTTACGGTCATGGCGGATCCATCTTTTTCCATCTTCTGGCACGTCTCTTTCTCTATGCCTACAACACAGAGAGTCATTTTTACAGTTATCCCAAGAAGTCAGTTCCCGTCTTTCCTGGTGAAAAGACTCTGGAGACCCCAGTGCAGGTCCAGAGTGACGTCTATGAACCCATGAACAGCATTTCCAGATTTTCAAAGGAGCACTGGCACTTTGTTGATGGATGCATTGTCTGTGTTAAAAGTCCAAAATATTCAGAAGGGGAGTGTGCCGTCAGCCGGCCACAGGCAGAATCACCATCTTCAGGTGGAAAGAACAGCAAGGCTGCCCCCTTGTGTCCGAAAAGTTTTGTAAATAAATTGTTACTATAACCAAGGGACAAATGTTATTTTTTATTACCGGGTCTGAATGAATTTAAATTCCAGCCCAGAAGGGTACCCTCAGACTAATCAATGTAGCAGATAAAACAATAAGCTCTAAATTTCAATGCCCTAAAAACTAAATTCATTGTCCCCATACGCTTTCAAACTCGTCTCCAGTCTACCTTCCACTCTACCACCAAAGGCAACATTTAAAAAAAATAATAATACTATGCTTTTTCTAATTAAAGGAACAGGTACTCATTGAAGAAATTTTAAAATGAAAAAGCACACAATTTTAAAGCTATGAGCCTCCATGTAGCAACAACGAACTATTTCAGTGTACTATCAACAGTGAATTATTTAAAACACAAATGTGACCATCACCACTCTGCTTCCAGACCTTCAGTGGCTCCCCTTTAGCTACAGGATCAAGTCGAGATTCTTCAGTAAGACCTCGTTTTCCCACTTGTCCTGAATTCACAGAGAACTGCTGAGCATTTCCCAACATGGCAGGTTCCTTCCCACCCCAGAGAGATTCTCGTTCCCTGGGGGCACATCTATGTATGCATCTATCAAGACCTGGTGCAAAGGCAGACTCCCCGGGAAACAAGAGTCTATGCTCCTGACGGAGCCAGAACTCCTCTCCCACCTCCACAGCGCCTACCACTCCGCATGACCGCAGCCTCTGCTTGCTCCCAGGACACGGCTCCTCAGCCACATGCACTGGAGCACTAGCTAGTCACGAACTCTGAGGACAGCACCATGGCTAACCCCAGCTCTAGAAATTTCCGTTGGAGGAATGTCCTCCTAGTGAGGGAGAATATAATCCCATCAAATATCTACATGCTCCTATACCAGAGGAAATTCAAAGATGAATCACTCATAGTCCTTAACCTCAAGAAGTTTATCAAAGACACGTGTTATAATAAATACGGGGAACAGGAGCGGTAAGAAGAAATGCGGTGGGAACATAAGTATACGACAGAAACCTGAAAGAACGGACAGAACTTTTATAGGAGATGGCAAGGAAAGGTATTTCAAATACAAGAAATAATGCAGGTACAAGGGTACTCAGCACCATCCCTGGGATGATGTCAGAGCAGAAACCGGCCTGGGAAGAAACGTGGAACAGTGCCTGGCACGTTTACTCTACAGATGGGAGACGGAGACGTGGGCAGTGGGGAGAGGCTGAAGGGAGAACTCTCGAAAAGTCTGGACTTTCACCTGCTTCCCTGGTTTGATGACATGTTGTGATTTTTGAAATTCTAAGTATAAAAGTCCCCAGATCAAATTACATTGCTGCAAATCTGAGTTTTTAATAATGTTTACGGTAGTCAGGAACATGGTTCTAAACATTACACAAGTCAAGTTTAAGGCCACAGATGTCACTTGCCACCTGGACAAGGGCCTCAGTTCTAGAATGTTCTTATAAGTTCAACAGTGAGAAGCTTCAGCATAGGTTAGTCTAGTTAGTTCTTATGAGAACATTAAGGATTTTTCAGGATATTGGTCGATTTCAAGCTACCACATCGGTGAGTGGGAAAATGTATATTCTAGTTATGAAAGCAATCTCTTCCATGTTAGCATCGTGGTTAAAAGACCGTGAAACCAGACTCTTGAGGTTCAAATCCTAGTTCTACCATTTGCTAGTCAAGCGACCATGGCTGGCTGACTTAACTTCTGTGTCTCACCTTCCTTCTCTGAAAAATGGGGGAAAAAATACTACTGACCAAGGAGTAATCAATTAATAGACGTAAAGCACTTAGGACTGTGGCCGCATGTGGCAAGGCACTACATGTGTTACTGTTATTTCTCTAAGTTGAACAACAATCACAACATGGCTACAGGCCATGATGTGGTCCTGGTCCCGTAACATCATTTTTCAAGTAGTCTCATACATCAGTGTCTCCTGTGCATTCTGCCACGCTCATCCCTATGTCTCTGGTACTTCGATAAGACACCCTCCTGTGCCTCTTTTCTAGGTAAAGCAGCAAAATAGATCGGCCACCTCTATGTATCCTCCAAGTGACCCAATTCTCTAATCTCTTTAAAGCGCCTCCTGCATTAGGCTTTCAGGCATTTCTAGGCTTATGTACATTAGAAAGATGAACATATACTTCCATACCTGCTTCTGAGGATGAAAACGCATGATTTATGGTAGACACGGGAACATTGGAACATTCAAAGTACTCCAGGTCTTCCTCTGGCTCACCTTTCACCTCGGCCCCAGCTGATTTCTGACCAGATGAAGTGGACGCCAGTTTCTCCTCGTCAGTAGCGTGGCCATCCCTATTAGAAATGTCTGAAATCTGGGAGATCACTGCTCCTTCATCCTGGGAAACGCAACAGACCAGATGCTACCGTTTAGGAGGACCAGCAGTGGGAAGGCCACGTCTCAGCCACCATTCCACATAGATACCCAGTAAGACTTCACCATAGACTTCGGTACCAATCAGGGAGGAAGCTGGGGTCTCTCCATCATAGACTACTATGCCTTCCAGAACCTAGCTTCTGTTATTCACACATGAGGTCTGCAAAATTAACCTTTTCCAGCCTAGATTTATAAGCAAGAATTTTAAGTGGTCCACAGTGGTTTTCAAATATTTTGCTCATATACCCCCCTGAATTGTTTTGGAATATCGATGTACCCCCATCGCATTTTCAGGTGACATCCAAAAACTTTTCAGCATAAATATAAAAAATTGCAAAGGACATAGTATCTGGTATACTTTAAAAATGGGCTTTGCTTAATTCAATCTAGTTACTCCAGTGATTTGATGATGCCCTATCATCTACTTAAAATCAAACATGAACACACACTCTTTAATAGTTTTAATAGTCAGACATTTGCATCATTGTTTTTCCTCTCTGAATTTTTATTTCCCTTCTACTTCCACCAAGATATCATCCTTAAAAAAAGCATTTGTATGCTTGAAAGTCTTTTGAAGTTCTCCCTATCATTTTTCTCAGTTAAGAAAGTTAAAAACTAAAAAAAACTTCTATGACCGTAAGTCTCTAAGTACTAACATTTTTTTCTTCTGGAGAGATATCATTATAATTAACTAATGTACAATTTAAAGATTTTTATTTATTTATTCGATAGAGATAGAGACAGCCAGTGAGAGAGGGAACACAAGCAGGGAGCGTGGAGAGGAAGAAGCAGGCTCATAGCGGAGGAGCCCGATGTGGGACTCGATCCCGTAACGCCGGGATCACGCCCTGAGCTGAAGGCAGACGCCCAACCGCTGTGCCACCCAGGCGCCCCAAATACAAAAGTTTTTACTAAAAACAAGTATCGATTACGTTTTGCTGTACCAATTATTTAAAACTTTTGCAGTGTGATACATGTTATTTTTCTGAATCAAATCAAAGGTAAATTTCTCATGGTTCTTGTTGCCTGCTTTAGCAGTATTGGAAAGTGGATACTTCACACATTTGTAATAGATGAAAAAATAAATGAGAGGGCAAATCTTTTTTTTTTTTAATCTTCAGCCATGTACCAAGTTGTTGGTCCAAACTGTGTAAAATAAGTTAAATTTCAAATGCATTTTATTAACCAATGAATGTATTTCTGTAATCACAGTTATGCTAAAATAAAGTTTTAAAAAGGGGTCTCATCACAATCAAATGGGTCCGGAGTTTTGTTTCTTTTGTGTTTCCCAATTCATACAATAATGGACAAATATTTATTGCTACAAGGAGACAACAGTCCATATGAATTTTAATCCTGTTTTTCATTTTTATAATTATAAATATAAATTATAAAAATTTCATTTTATAATTATAAAATTATAAATTTCATTTTATAATTATAAATAAGAAGCCTTAGATAGTTAAGCCTATTTATACAAATAGATGAAAGAGAAAAACGTTTTGTGATAGAAATGTCTCTCAATTCTTGGAACCCCTTTCCAAGTTACGTACCAAAAATTCTATCATCAAAAATTATTTTGGGGGCGCCTCTGGGTGGCTCAGCCAGTTAAGCACCTGATTTTGGCCAAGGTCAAGGTCTCATGGTCCTGGGATAGAGCCTTGCTTCTGGGATCCCTGCTCAGTGGCAGTCTGTTTGTCCCTCTGTCCCTACTCTGGGTCATTCTCTCTCTCTCAAATAAATAAAATCTTTTATTTAAAAAAAAAATCATTTTTTTACTGAGATATAATTGACATACAACATTGTGTCAAAGATAATTTTTAATGATCTATCAGGTGACAACTCAGGTTCTCCCACTTTGTTGAAAGCAATGAAGTGGAAAACCGACTGACTTAAAAAAAATTATTATCCAATTATCAGAGTCAACCACTTTCTAAAAACATGCACCAATATTTCAAATCTGCCCTTTGTTTGGTGCCCAGACATTTCATACCCAGTGAAAATGCACCTTAGTAAGATTTAGAGTGACAGGAAACTTTACCCCAAAGAAGTGGGAAAAGGGTTAATGTGAGGGGGCTCCCCTGTTCTCAGGAACCTTCTCAGGTCACTTTAGGAAGTTAAGGGTCTGGAAATTGGTTTCCTCAAAGCCGGATACTCAGACAGTTGGAAACTCTTCATTAATCCCCCAGCTCCCCACGCCCCACCAGGAGGATACAAACTCCAGTTTGGGGGACCCCTGGTCTAAGAGACATTCTGGTGATGGGCACAGACTCACCTGAGAACAGCCATCCAAAGTAAGAGACTGTGTTTCATATTTCTTCACCTTACAGCCACTCCTGGAAAGGAAAAAAAACAAAAACAAAAAACAAAAACAAGCCACTTTGGAATCACATTGACAACTTCCAAGCTATGGGATGGAGCAGAGAAAGCAATGTGTGCAGAGAGAAGCCAAAGCATACAGCATCACACGTTCTACACCTACACGTTAGAGAGGGCAACACCTTTCCCGTCTCGGAGTCTCTCCCAGGAGACAGGGCAAGCAAGGGACTATAGCTCAGCTCATTCTCTGAAAAGACCTCCTCACGTGCTTCTGCGGGACGTTTAACACCAGTACTCTGACCCCTATGGCTTCTGCTTACACATCACCAAGCCCTTCAGAGGTACCCTTAGCACCTAGAGACATTCAGTTAGTTCATCTGATCCTTACTCCCTTGGCTGTAACATTCATTAGAAAAATTACCACACTGGACCAGAGTCTTTAAAAAAGTTCTTTATTGCACTAAAAACCACATAAGTCTGATAAGACAGTTCCAGACCTGTGTGCTAACAGAGAAGAACTATGGTCAACGGAAAGTACAAAAATAAAAATATTTGTGTCAATGGTTACCATTCCTATTAAGCAGTAAGATGGAAAACGAATGTCATGTATTTGTGCAAAGGTTGGAAGTGGGGAAAACTCCAAGCACCTGTTATTTTTTAACTAGCATAGAATTTATGACCCGAAGACTAGTTCAGATTCTGTTCTAACGAACGTAAAATTCCCAGTAAAAAAGCCACTCTGACAAAATAAATAAATAAATATACACCTTTTTCTTCTTCTTCTGCGGGGAGGGGAGGTGCATATAAAGTTACCAGAATGTGCACGATCACTATCTAGTTTCCGGGGTTTTGTTCCTAATGCTCTTACTAAATGCCACCCCCTGCCACTGAACCACCAAACTGGAGTTGCCTCTAACATGTATCCCCTGCCCCAAGCCAGCAACCTTATCCTATCAAAAAAGTCAATTATTTCCAACAACAGCAGAGCAGTCCCTCAGACCACTGGCGGGATGATCTCGGGGCCAAGCCAGCGCTCATTATCAAAGTGCCACGTGAGGCGTGCCAAGCCAGAGGACACAAGCTCTTGCACCTGAGGTGGAAGGCGCATCTCCACTCCTTTAGGTACAAATTGCAGGGCTAAGCTGACTCATGAAGTGGCAAATGAAATGCAAAAAATCATTAGAAGGTCAAACTCAGAAACAAGCCAACATGCTATGGAGAGATGGTCTGGGGAAAGGAACTGCCAACGGTCCCAGGGACAAACAGAAACGGCAGGAGTACTTACAACAGAAAACAGAGAAATTTCACTTGTTCAGTAGTCCTGATGCACCAATAAATCAGAGACAGAAAAGAGACAGACAGATGGAGAAAAAAATCATGTAAAGCCTGGAATATTTATCTGTAGTCTGGCAGATGTAAAGGCTGCAAAATTCTTTCTATGAGGTGGGATACAAATAAAAATGTCATACTCATGAATGTTATCACTGGTGAGCGAATGATTATCAGGAACCTCTCTCTAACAGACTAAGAGTAGTAGAAACACTCAGAAATGCCTCGTATTCAAATTTATAGATGAAAAGTGAACTTCCAAATACTTGTCAATATATAAAACCAACATTTCACTACTGAGAACATTTACTCTTAGATGTCTCGTCATCCAGATTAAAGGCAATGTGTGAGTACGATAGTTGACAATGGATCTGCTTCGAACTACCGTAAGTGTGTATCACTAAGAAGCTTGCAGTGATTTTACATAATTTATCTTATTTGAGCCTTTAATATACCAATCATAGATGGTACAATGTCTCCACTTTACAGAAGAAGCTGAGATGCCAATTGCATGCATCTTTTAAAAAGCCCCACAAGTAACCTGCTAACAGAACTTCTGACTTTCCACTCGATCCTACTTCCACAGGCACACCTCCAGCCTTTCCTACCGACGAAGTGATTTTCTAAAAACCCCAGAGTTACAGAAGAGGTGGAGCACCCTCTCTTACAGAAAGAACAAGGAGACAAGAGTTCTGATTGCATAAGAGTTTTAAAAAAAATCTATAAGGTATATTAAATCAAGAAGTTCACTCCCCAAGAACAAAACAGGAGGAAAACGCCACTGGGTGAGGGTGGCAGGACTCGAGAGGGTACTTCTCGCTCCTGCGAATTAGGTGTAGGATAAACTCCGTCCCTCTTTGGTCCAGATTTAATCCGATCTAACACGAATGCACTGGCTACACAGCTTCGACATGCAACTAGAAGGGAGGCCCCCGATGACTCCTTACCAACCTTGCTAGCCAGAAGCACCCCGTATTTCGGACATCCCACGTTTCCAAGCACCAAGGCAGTGACGGGGCCAGCACGTACCCGAAGCACTGACTAGAGAGGTAACTAACCTCGGTCACAGAAGAGCACCCTACGGATGCCCACTCAATATTTTCCAGCAACCATTTAACTGCTCATATACATCAAAGAACAGATCAAGAACTACTACTGACATTTCATTCACCTTAGACATTCTGGGGTTGCCGAGGAACTGATTTCTCATGGCTCAAGCTTCTTGGTCCTGATGCTTTCTGCTCTTTAAACTTTCCAACATGATTCATCATGCCATCTAGTATGTTCCGTCAGGTCACAGTAATGCTGACCATTACTTCCCTGACTCGTCTATGGTGACAGCTGGAAATGATGGTACTTCTCATTCTCCCTTTTCACATTTCATCCTCCATGTCATTGGTCCTTCTCTGTATCTCATTTTTAGTAAAATGTCACAGGGACACAAAGGGATATATTGTCATCAACTCAAGTTCTGTGAAAAGGTAACTCTGTAACAAATTTAAACTGAAACTTTACACGAATAAGCTTGATCACTCTGAGAACTCCAAGGACCTTGGAAAAGTGGTTACCGAGGCCCCAGAAAGCGGGGCAGGGTAGGGAGACAACACACGACAAAAGACTCATTTAGTCAGAGTTACACGAACGTTTAAAATGTTCTTGATTCTCATTGGACATTTCCTGCCTTACTGATGGAGCCAGAAGCTAAACACGGAGACATAAGAATTCTAACCAACTTTTAGCGGTAGGTTTGTTTCCAACAAAAATCACGGCTTCCCGTTTTAAGACCTTTCAGGACCTTTCGGGACCATTTTGCACATGTTACTGATACTAGACAGGTAATCTGGAGGCTTGGAATTTTGTTTCATCCACAGGAGAATCTGAAGGAGAATCTGGCTAGCTAGCACTGACACTTGAATTCTCTATATAAAGTAATTCCTGACAGCCCAGATAGGGTTTCGGAAAACCATCAAATCTCTACCTATCGTACACTATTCTTTTTTTTTTTAAATAAGAGAAAAGTACCCAAGGTGTGGAGCTCAATAAGCTGAGGATTCCGAAACAAGGCAGACGCCTGAAAAGGAAGCCTCTGGTATTGCTGACTGTACACCAGAGTCAAGCAGAACAGTGAGGACTGCCGCAGAAAGCTACGAGCCGTGTCTGCCCTGATGCACCTCAAAGGTAACTTCAGTAGCCCAAAACAAGAGCAGCCGGCTGCCAAACTCAGAGTACACAGAACACAACACCCACACCCGCCGTCACTCACGTTATTAAACGCGACTTTGCCTTCTTGGGTGATTCTAAGATTTCATTAATAGGATTACCGGCGGGAGAACAAAAGTCACTGCTTGCTAACGTTGTAGTTGGTTTAAAGGGATCCATGGATTCGTCAAAGTGGTAGGAGCCCTTAGAGGAGAGAGGGGGGGAGTTCTGCAGAGTGGAGTGGCCCCCAAAGGGACTGAAGTTGTGGTGATCCCACTGGCTGGGATCCAGCTTAGCAGGTGCCTGGGACGGAGGAGCACTGTCTGCAGCGGGGTCTGCAGGCTGGTCCGCACCTTTGGCGCCTACCGGCTTACTAACGCTATCTTTCTGTACCTTGGGAGGCAGCCTGCTACCCAGTTTCCTGCCAAGCTTCCTTGGAAGGCCTTTCCTGGACTCTACATTTTCCACATCTTCTGTGAAATCAAACTCTAGTTTCAGAGGTGAGTTCCTTGACTCCTCCAGCAGCTCAACTCCTGAATCATTGGTGTCACTGCTGGGAGTGCTTGATGTTTCCTTAATATCAGGGGGAGATTTCTGGATCCTGGCACCTCCTAGCAAAGGATGTGTGTTCTCCATCTCATCAGGACAGAACTGATAGGACGCCTGGGGGAGAAGCGTGCCCTCCAGGGCAGTATCAGTTTCAAAGAATTCGCCAATGGTCTTCTTCCTCAGAGAGACGGGCTTGGGTTTTCTTAGTTTGCTTCTGCTGGGAACAGGCTCTGGACAGGAGCCGCCGGCCTTGAGGTCAGCTTCTGTGGAAGCCTCCAGTGTAACCCCCATGGTGCCTTCTGTCATTGCCTTGTCCGGGGTGGCTTCTGGTGTGTTGGAGGGCAAAGCCTCACCCGAGACCACAGTTACACAGCCATAAGCGGCCTTTGTTCCTAGAGTTGCCGGGATATCTGGGGGATTCTTGGTTTCTATTGAAAATGGCCTCACTACTGAAATTTTGCTACTCTCATGTTCAGGTTCTTCTTTGAAATCCTTGACCGTGTAAGAATCAACAGCCTGCCAGGCTACCTCATTTCCTGAGGTTCTAGGACAAGTCTCAGATGAACATTGTTCAACCACTTCTGCTACCAGCTGTTCATCAGCTTCTTGTGATTCTGAAACAAAACACAAAAGCCATCTATTAAAGACTTATCTTTTTGGCACGGGTAAATATTCTCTACTAGCTGAACCCACAGAGACAAGCAGCAAGTTCCTCCCTCTTTGTTTTTATTAAGCATCTCTAAGATTCAGCAAGGTCAGCAGAGCAGCCTGAAAGGGAACAGCCGATGCTACACTCTAAAATCACTTTTCCTATCCCAAATTGTATATGTGTTTTAGCGCAGTTATATAAACAATAATTATACCAAACAGAGCTACTGAAGAAAGAGCTAAATAGACGGAGAGGCTATTCCATAGGCTAAAATAACTGGACTGAAAAGAACGTTAGATACTGCCAGCTTAGGTAGGGGGGTCAGATCTGGCCCCTGACAGCTTCAGGGTCCGAATGTTATGCAGGAAGCAGATTTTCATCTTTGGATGTCAAAAACAAGTGTTACCTCCTCCCCAGAATATTGTTTAAATTATTGAACTGTTTCAAAATTAAATGAAAAACCCACCATGGCCTACCTGCCATGGCCTGCTCAGAGGAACTTCTCTGTAGACTTAAAAAACTAAGAGACCCAGCGGCACCTGGCTGGCCAGTGAATTGGGCATCTGCCTTCAGCTTGGGTTGTGATCCCAGGGTCCTGGGATCGAGCCCCGCATCAGGCTCCCTGCTCAGTGGGGAGTCTGCTTTTCCCTTTCCTTCTCCCCACCACTCATGCTATCTCTCAAGTAAATAATAAAAATGTGTGTGCGTATGTGTGTGTGTGTGTGAGTTTAGGAAAAAAAAAAAAAAACCTTGAAATAAAAAAAAATAATAATTTGAAAAATCAGATACAGAAATGAAACAAATAGTCCTGGGGCACCTGGCTGGCTTAGTCGATAGAGCATACATGCAACTCTTGATCCCAAGGGTTGTGAGTTCAAGCCCACGCTAGGCATAGAGCTTACTCAAAAAAGAAAAATCAACTGGATTTAATAAAACTTAAAAAAAATTGATGTTATTTAAAAACAACAACAACAAATAGTCCTTATTTTACTAAGACAAAAATCGTACAATAATAAAGTTATTTTTTCTTTAGAAGCTCTGTCACTAAGCTGGGCCAGGTACCCTCTCAAAGCACTTGTGAAGAATAAAGATCGTCTTTGACTTGGGTTTTATGAGAAGAAATGCTGCAATTAGGAAGGTGTACATGAGGGTATTTCTTTAAAGCACAAACTAAGATAGTGCTTTCCTGACTGAGATACCTGAAGTAACAACAGAAGAGCAGCAGCGAAAACCGAATAAATTGGTACGATCATGGTACCTCATGATTTTAAGGGGAACTCTGAGATGACTCTCTAATCCTACTTCCTAACCCTAATCCTAATCCAGGATCGAAAACACTGAGCCCCACGGGAAGAGTTTTTTAAAGCACTCAGATATGCTTTCTCGACTCCTTTCTGACTAGAATTAGGTGTGCAGTGACTTACAAACCGCTCTGCACAGTCGCTTCAGATATCCCACAATGTCCAATGTCAGTTTTGTTTTCAAATATACATTTAACTACTATTAATACTGTACTTTTTAAGAAGCTCTCAATACATGGTGTCTGGGATTTGCTTTAAAAATACTTCAAAAGAATTTCTTTTTAAAAATAGAAAGTAAAGGGGCGCCTGGGTGGCTCAGTCGGTTAAGTGCCCAACTCTTGACTTTGGCTCAGGGTTGTCGGGCTCTGCACTGGGCATGCAGCCTGCTTAGGATTTTCTCTCCCCAACTCTCTCTGCTCCTAGGTAGCTTCAGGATGAGGGCTGGTCACCGGAAAGGCCAAGCCAGGATGATGGGGTTGGAACGGTCAGCCCCACCCCACCCTCACCTCAGGGGAGGATAGAAGCCGGAAGTGAAGCCGCATCACCAACAGCCAATGATTTAATCAAACGTGCCTATATAATAAAACCTACATAAAAACCCCTGAACAACAGGGTCTGGGGAGCTTACAGGCTGATGACCTCCTCAAAGTGCTGGAGAGGGGGTGCACTCAGAGAGGAGAGGGCACGGACGCTCTGCACCTTCACCTCACTTTGCTCTTCGCAGCCTGAGTTCTGTGAGTCATCTAAACAAATCACCAAACCTAAGAGGAGGGCTGTGGGAACCCCCAAACTTAAAGCCAGTTGGTCGGAAGTACTGAAACTATTTGTAACTGGCATCTGAATGAAGTGGGGGGGGGGGGACACACAGTCTTGTGGGAAGGAGCACTTAATGTGGGGCCAATGGAAACCATGGATAATTAGTGTCAGAATTCACTGAACTACTGATGCCAGGTTGGGGTCAGAGAATCCGAGAACATACAAAACAAGAAATTTGTCTTGAAACAGTGAATATTCAACAGAGATAGCCACAAAGGCCCCTGGGAGTTTTTAAAATGATGCTGTTAAACACTGCAATACTATATTTTTCCACCAAAAAGATTGAAACTCATGAGGAACCACTTCATATACTTTTTCTAAATTTTACATCTGCAAAATTGTTAGACACTCTTAGTAACTCAACTTTGAAACACAAATTTCCTTCTGCTCCTCTTTCAGGCTTCCAGGACAGTTGAGCTAAAGTATATTTTCAGGTACTAAGTGTTTCAAATCCTCATTGGTCACTACTAGCTTGTATAAATCAAGGTTTTCTCAATAACATATAACCCAAACACAACTCAAATATACCGATTTAGATTCCAATTTCGTTATTTTGCATTTTTCAA
The DNA here is from genome assembly GCF_024610735.1 of Ursus americanus. NCBI lineage: Eukaryota > Metazoa > Chordata > Mammalia > Carnivora > Ursidae > Ursus > Ursus americanus. Next base: position 10,440,314 of record NC_142153.1, read on the forward strand.
TTTCATAAATCCCCTTATTTTAAAAACTGATGTTTTGAATCTTTACAACTATAATATATATCACTTCCCATGATCTATGTAGTCCTTTAATGAATAGCTCTATTTATATTATTCAAGTGATACAAATAATAATGAGATGATCTCATCTCAGTGTAACCCACTGTGGCATAACTGAGCACAGAGCAAATGCAATATGGAGAAGAACTGCAAGAGGGTCGAAATTCTAGGGGCTTCGGCGAGGGTAATGAATAGGAAGAGAAATATGGAATATTTAAGAAAGAAAATGAGGTAAAATTGATAAGGCTCAGTCCTTGGCTGGCCATAGGACTGAAGTCGACGGAGGTATCAAAGATGATTCGTAAGTTTTTAACTTATGGGAAGACAAGATGTATTACCATTCAATGACATTCTGGAAATACTAGCAAAAGAGTCTGGGGGCTGTGAGAGCGGGGCCAGGAGTTTGGCTTGGACACGCTGAGAGCTGTTTGGGTCTTTTAAGTAGAGATGTTGAGTAGGTAGTAAGCTCAGAGAGATCTGGGTTGCGAATAATACTTGACATAACTGAAACCATGGGGGTAGATGTGAGTCCCTTAAAAGCCACATGGAATACGACATAATTATAAGTTATCTCCATTTAACACTTTCATCGTTGAGCCTCAGCATATTTTAAATCTGAATTTTTAATTTATTTTATTTTTATTTTCTTTTTAAGATTTTTATTTATTTATTTGAAAGAGAGAGAGGGAGACACAGAGCACGGGGCGTGGGAGGGGATGGGGGAGAGCAGAGCGAGAAGCAGGCTCCCCGCTGAACAGGGAACTGACACAGGGCTCAGTCCCAGGACCCTGGGATCACGACCTGAGCTGAAGGCAGATGCTTAAATGACTGAGCCACCAAGGTGCCCCAAACTTGAATTTTTTTAAGTTGGTATCTTTTATTAAGGAAAAAAAAAAGGTGGGGCGCCTGGGTGGCACAGCAGTTAAGAGTCTGCCTTCGGCTCAGGGCGTGATCCCGGCGTTATGGGATCGAGCCCCACATCAGGCTCCTCTGCTATGAGCCTGCTTCTTCCTCTCCCACTCCCCCTGCTTGTGTTCCCTCTCTCGCTGGCTGTCTCTATCTCTGTCAAATAAATAAATAAAAATCTTTAAAAAAAAAAAAAAGAAAGAAAAAAAAAGGTGTATCTAAAAGTGATTAATTCAATTTAAAATTAAACTTCAAGAAAAAATCAAGCTCAGAGATACAGAGAGCAGATTGGTGGTTGCCAGGTGGAGGGTGAGTGACATGGGTCAAAAGGCACAAACTTCCAGTTATAAAATACGTAAGTCATAGGGTTGAAATGTATGGCATGGTGACTACGGTTAGTAACACAGTACTGCATATTTGAAAGTTGCTAAGAGAGAACTTAAAAGTTCTCATCATAAGAAAATAAACTTGAAGCTATGCATGGTGACAGATGTTAACTGGACTTACTGTGGTGATCATTTTGCAAAATATTCAAATATTGAATCACTATGTTATACACCTGAAAATTAATGTCAATTATATCTCAATAAAAAACCCTGAATTTTAACCATCTGTGTAAATTAAGAGTAACATTATTAATAATGGCATCATAGTTATATATAAAATTGTCCAAATATTTTAGGGATGCATATTGAATGCACATAGGACATGATACCTGGAATTTGCTTTAAAAATATTTAAGCAACAAAACAAAAGAAAAAGGGAATGTTGGAAGCAAGCCCGAGAAAATCTTGATAATTGTTTCATCTCAGCAGTGGGAATATGGAAGTTCTACTTTTCTGTGTGATGTTGGGAACCAATCACAACAAAATTTGTTTCTTTTCTCTTCCAGTGTCTTCTCCTTGCCATTGACTTGTAAACATTGACCATCAGTCTCCCTCATGGGATCCCTGGGTCCCCACACCCCCAGTCCTCTGTCCTTTCCTACAGGCTTGAGAGAACGTGAGGGGAGGGCGAGGCTACATACAGGAGAGTAGCGTGACCCACACCTACCCACTTCTTAGAACCTCACCTTCAACCCCACGCCTCCCAAAGACCAAGGGGAAAGAGTCACCTTTCACTTACCTCTCTCCTAGCTTTTGGTTTCTGCCCTACTCTTCTCTATTAGAAAAGGGCAGAGCCTTCCCACCTTCCCCCACATCTGTGCACTCCTTTTAGATTCTCTCCCCTTTGTCCCCATCTCCACGGGCTGCGTGTGCCAAGCTGAGAACCTGAAACTCAGAGGGAGAGTACTTCACAGTGTGAGGGGACAGGACAGGCAGCCTGAAAGCTGGAGGGGGAGGAACGGCAAAGGAGCAGGATCTCAGTGTTAAGACAGAGTTCTAGCGCTGCCCTCGGCCCAGCCCCAGCCCCATCCCTACAGCTCTAAGGATTCAGGAGCTTTGTGGGCTGCATCATAATGCTTGCCACCCATGGTGGAACGGGGAAGGAAAGCAAACGCCCCTCATCTGAATTCAGCCTGAGCAGACAGGTGGAGGAGCGCTGCCAAGGAGACACCACCCAGGCGCCAGGCCAACTAACATGCCCCGTCATGCACCCAGTCACTGAGGACCCCACCTCGGTCCAGGATCCTCAGTCCCCACTAGAAATTACTTCCGGGTGGGGCAGAGCAGGTGGGAGAGGATTGCTCATTGACTTAAAGCCAGTTTGGGGAGTCGTGAGAACATAAAACAAGAAAACAAACCACAGAACTCAAAAAGATATGTCTGAGTAAGATTTGAATCTTACTGAATCTAAATCTGCCAAGTATCCCAGTACCAGCTGAGCCTACATACCAAGTGCTGCCCCCAAACACAACCTACACTTCAAGGACGACAGAGCAAAGAGTACAATGCCCTTCTTAGCAGGCTCTGGTTCTCAATCTTCCATCAGTCTAGAGTTCCAGCCACAGCTGTCAGGGCTTGCTTTTCATCTGCAAACACTGTTATGTAACCGCCCTACCTCTATTCTTCCTTCTATTTTTACAAAAATCCTGTATTCCTTAAAAATCTTCCTCCGGGGTGCTGGAATGCTGTCTCCCTGAAATGAGTCTGATGAGTTCAACGATTCTGACAAGCACAGCATTGCCTGGCGGCTTCCAGAACACAGACGGTTAGAGATTAGATCAGTAGATGAATTCAAAGCAAACACAGAGGAAATCCAAAAATAGACCCACATTTCCACTTCTGCCACATTTGTTGCTGTTAACACAACCCTTCCTTTCAATTATCAGCCTCCCTTACATCGAAAAGGCTGTGTGAATCGCCCAGGGGTGCTTTAAAACAGAGATGCTTTTCATGCTTATTCAGGATATGGACTATTCTAATGTAAAAGATTTTCCCTTCATTTTACAGCATTTTCAAAAGAAAAAGCACAGAATACCAAAATTTTGAAGACTGTGGTAACAGTCTTCCGACACTGTGGTTTGCACTCCAGTATGTTGAAGATATACTGAGTTAGAAGTCAAGTTTGTGAAAAAGCTCTGAAAGCTTCAGAAGGGGGCAAATGCTATTAACACGAAGTATTTTTGAATCTGAGAAGCGTACTCACTAACAGACACGGAGAACCTACCCGGCTAGCTGCTTTCATGTGTATAATCTCATTTAAGAGGAGACAGAACAGTACCATTTGGAAAACAATGCATATTAACACTTCTGGATTTGGCAGTATTCTCAAATATGCTTGCCTTTTTCCTCTCAGATTTTAATTTTTTGGTGAAACATTGTCTGGAAGCTTCTTTAGATCTGTCCATCAGTTCCTTCCTGCAGAACGTCCCTTTTATGCGTTCCTAAATACCTGACGTGTGAAGTGCGAAAGCTGGCAAAATCTGAACAGGCCTCCTGCATCACACGGACATACATACTGGCCTCTTTCTAACCTCAAAATCCAGTCTCTCACATCTAAGCTGAAGATACAAGGTCTGAGTCTAAGGCCTTAAAACAAAATCTGAGAACGAATACATGAAAATGAACGACCTTTATAGAAATTCAGGAAGGATTTGCAGATAAATTTTCAGGGGGTCCACAAAGCCCCTGAAACTCAAAGAAAAATTATGTCAGAGCATTCTCCAATGGAGAAAATCCAAAGCCTTCGTCATAGCCTGGTACTTAGGAATCGCTGCTCTTGAAGACTGTTATTTCTGGACCACTTTTAGGGTCCTCGAAAGGGCTCCTCTCATTACTTTATGAGTTACTTTATTTATTACTTTACTTTATTAAAGTTATTACTTTAATAAAGTTATTACTTTATTACTTTAATATCCCTTCAATCACTACACTGAGGTTTAAAAACTTTTCAGCTACCTCGGGGGAAAAAATTTTAACATCTAAGAATAAAGCTTGTCACCTCTGAGAACAGTCAAAAGGGATGCGTTACAAGTGCCGTTTTAAGCACTTTTAAGTGTGGACTAAATCTCTGAAAGGGAACATTCACTAAAACATAAATTCAAATAGGTTTTGTTTAAACCCAATGCACCCCCCTTACTTCATTCATGCTGACATCAACACTGGACTGAAGGAACACTAAACATCGCGTGGGAATGGGTGTGGGAAATGGTCTCTCCAGTACCGGGGTGTGGCAGGAAGGGAGACTGGACGGACTACCCCAGGAAAGAGAATCAAACCCCAGGAACAAACTTGAGTAAATATTTTCCTTCTCTGGACGGTGGTTCAGGTTTTGTTGTACAGAGAGCAGCATAAATGTCAAAAGACGCCCAAAATATGGCCTAAGTCCGCAGACTTACGTGGAGCTCTTCTCTAATAAATGCTGGATATTTAGAGAACATTGATTTGAAGGGCGATGCACACTGCTGGACTGCCCGGTGACCTTGGCCTTGCGCTGGCCACGTTCGGAGGTCAGGTGTTCTGAAGGCCTGATAGACAGCAGAGAAGCAGCCACCCACAAGGCCTGGTGTCATGCGAGAGAACAATGAGAGGGAAGAAAAAGGAGGAAGCAGCACTGACTACAGTGTCAGCCACGGTGACTGAGCATTTTACAAACAAAAACTCACAATCAAAAGGAGGATTAAAGAGAACACACAGAATCTCCTGTCTTAAGGAATCTCCGAATCGGAGGCAGCAAGCAGTTTTAGTGAGCAACCAGACCATAAATCCTCCTCCCAATTTCCCATTAAAAAAAAAAAAATCCCTGGTGCTTTCCACTGAAATTAAGAATAAGTTCTATATGATAAAGGCTACAAGCAAGCAAGCAATTTTTTTGAATGACCAAAACGTTTTTGAAAAATATGCTCACTTTCACATAATTAATAAGCAGGATTAAACTACTGATGATACCCAGTAACAGCTGCTAAATAAGGAGGCCAGTTAGGCACTCTCATACATTTTGTGGGTCAGTCTACTGTGGGATCGTTCCGAATATTTAGCAATACCTATCAGAATCCAAAATGAATAGATTCTTGAATTCATCAATGCCACTGCTAGGAATTTAATTATGCCCACAAAGAGGGCCATACACACATGTATAAGGATGAAGATGTTCATTGAAGTGTTGGTTCCTACACACTGATTCTGGGCAATTACAAAGTATCACGGAGGGCTGAAAGTTCACTAAACATGCAACGTTACACTGGAATACTATTGGGTGTTAAACCATAAAGTAGATCTGTATGTGCTAACGGGATAGGATCTCCAACACACGTTCACATGGAAAAAGGAAGGGGAAGAGCAGTGTTTGAAGAGACAGTTACATGGTTATTCAATTTAAACATATAAAGATATAAAACTTATATTCTGAGGCCCAAACCCTTATTAAGCACAAAAATCTCTTCTTACCCAAACTTAATCCCCTTTTATCCATTTCTCTTTTGTCTCCATTTCACTGCAGGATTCCTATTTCCAACCCCACCCCCCCACCCCCCACCCCCCCCGCCGCTCCCTCTCCTCCCAAGACAGAGGGGTGGAACTCATTGTAAAAGGCTATTTTTGAAGTGCCTCCTTTCTGAAAATTTTTTCTTAATTACAATATTGTTGTAACTGCTTGACACTCTAGATATATTACTTTATTTAATTCTCACAAAAACCCTGTGACCTATTTTTTTAATCCCATCTCACAGATGAAGAAATCACGGCTCAGAACGGTTACCACAAATGCACGCACACACCTGCTCATACAAAGGAAGGTGGGGAGAGGGGAAGGCAGTTGGATTCTAGTTTGGGGCACAGGCAAGCCATGGCTCAACCATGCTAGACAGCCCCCCAATTAATTCCAGAGCTATCTTCATTATCTAATTTCTCTTCATTCATGGGAAACCCCAAGTGGGATCATAAGCCAAGGAAGAAAGGGTCCAGAGTGGGGGTTCGATGCTACGGTGCAACACAAATATATTGATTATGTTGTCAAATCCACGGAGGGGTGGGCAACTGAGAGTCAGGGAGCAGAGGGACAGTCTCTGGGAACAAAGCACCAGTGCTATGCTTCTGAGTGCTTAGACGTGAGACGGAGAATTCACATGACCATGTTAGGACACACATCTCAAATACATGGAACTATTCCTACCTACTGCTCTAGTCTATCTTCATTGGTGGAGATAATCCCACAGTTGTACAATTTCCCATGTGGTAACAGATCTCATAATTGGGAAACTTTGATTTATACAACTATAGAGTAGGACCCCTGGTTACCAAGACCTTGGCCTGGATTTCTGAACTCAAGCCCAAAATGTGGGTCTTTGCTATTCAGAGCCACATAAAAGATATGCAGAGAATAACACAAACTTGGAAGGCCCAGCAATGACAGTGAAGTTTTATAAATGTACAACAGCAATTGACTATAAGCCACAGTACTACAATATTCTACATAAAGATCCAAACCAGATGTTCAATGTCACCACTCCCTAATTAATTTAAACCATTTGCTTCATCATGACTTAAGGCCCTAAAATCAAATCACAAAATATTTTCTAAGATAATCATCTAACCAACCAAGCACAGGCCCTTATGACCTGCAGCATACACTATCCTAGGCGTAAAGAGACCACAGAGTGTGTGCGTGGGGCTTACAATCCAGTTAAGGAAACAAGAGTCACACTCAAAGCCCCTTCAGAGAACAATCAAGTGCTGAACAGTGAGGGGCAAAAACTACCACCTTCCCATATGATTGCCACCTCACGTGTTGTTATGCAGAAAACACCAGCGCCGGTGGACTTCTGACTTTAGGGAGTCAGTTTCTTGTATCACCAACTTCTCTTCTCTTTCTAAAGGAATGATTCCTTCTTTGAATTTGCCTTCATATTCAGCAAAAGAAGAGAACTTTCTAGAGCATTATATGAAATAACTCTTTATTTTTAAAAGCTGACTAGGTCATATTTTAAGAGAACCCTTTTGCGGGGGGGTGGGGGCAGAAGGAGAGAGAGAAACTTCAGCAGGCTCCACGCCCAGTACATGAGGCCGACACGGGGCCTAATCTCACAACCCTGAGATCATGACCTGAGCTGAAATCAAGATCACAGCCCTGAGATCATGACCTGAGCCAAAATCAAGAGGTGAACACTTAACTGACTGAGCCAGCCAGGCGCCCCTAAGAGAACGCTCATTACCTACTTAGACGCGAGCTGGGAGGAGGTGGGATGAAGGGAATACAGTGCGTCTAAGGTATGGATTACAGGAGAGCTTAGGAAATCAGTGACTAGACCAAGCTCAGCATTTCCTCAGAGAGGAAAGTAAACAGCTGTTCTCAGTGCTGGCTGAGAGCAGAATAGGTCAGAGCCCACAGTCAATTTCCCAAAGGGGCACTGATGCCCTCTGACCTTGACAGTGTAGGATCTATTTGTTCTACTACTCCTCAGGAAACAGGTAGAAATAGGCCCCAAAATCACTTCAATTCCCCCTCGAACCCAAACTTAGTTCATATTCCTTTGGTAACAAAGGCAGCAATCATTCCCCTGAAATGCAACTGACAATGGAGGAACATAGTACAAATGCTGAATTGCAGACAGTGGTAAAACATGGTTATGCTTTCCTAGAACTAAGAATTTAGAACAAATAAAATACTTCACATTTATTTGATCCTCAAAACATTACCTAACTTGATCCTCAAATCAACCCTGTGAAAAAGGCACAGCAGGGCTTATTAATTCCAATTTAAAAATGAGACACTGTATGTTAACAAGTTAGGTAACTTAGAGAGAAGGTAGACAAATCCCTAGAAAGACACAAACTACTGAATCTGACTCAAGAGGAAATGGAAAATCTGAATAGATCTAAAGCAGGGATAGAGACTGAATTGGTAATTTAAAAACTCCCCCCAACACACACACACACACACACACACACACACACAAAGACTTGAATCAGATTGGTGAATTCTACCAAATATGTAAAGAAGAATTAATATCGGGTGCCTGGGTGGCTCAGTCGGTTAAGCATCTGCCTTCGGCTCAGGTCGTGATCCCAGGGTCCCAGAATCGAGCCCTGTATCCGGCTCCCTGCTTCTCCCTCTGCCCCTCTCCCCTGCTCATGCTCTCTCTCTCTCTCAAATAAATAAAATCTTAAAAAAAAACAAAGAATTAATAACAATTCTTCACAAACTCTTAACAAAAAATATTATGGGGAAAAGACTTCCCAATTCATTCCATCAGGCCCTGATACCAAACCCAAAGCTATCACAAGAGAGAAAAAAAACTACAGACCAGTATCTCCTATTGAAAATAGAAGCAAAAATTCTCAACAAAATACTATCAAACTGAATCCACCAACACATAAGACAGATTATACATCATGAATAGCGGGATTTATGTGAGGAATGCAAGGCTGGTTTAACATCTGCAAATCATTCAGGGTAATATATCACAGCAATAGAATGGAAGACAAAACCCACATGATCATCTCAATATATGCAGAAAAAGAGTCTGACAAAACCCAACAATCCTTTCATGACCAAAACTACCCAACAAACTATACACAGAAGGGAACTTCCTCAACTTGATAAAGAGCAGCTATGAAAACCTACAGCTAATGTCATACTTAATGGTAAAAGATTGATGCTTTCCATTTATGATCAAGAACAAGATACGAATATCAGCTTTTCCTATTTCTATTCAAAATTGTACTAGAAGTCCTAACCAGGTCAATTAGGCAAGGAAAAGAAAAAACAGGCATCTAGATTGGAAAGGAAAAAGTAAAAACTATCTCTATTTGCAGATGAAATGTTCAACTATTATAACTAATAAATGAATTGAGCAAATTTGCAGAATAAAGATCAATGTGCAAATATCAACTGTATTTCTATACACATGCAATGAAAAATCCAAAAAAGATATTAAGAAGACAATTTTATTTATCATAGTATCAAAAAGAATAAAATGCTTAAAAATAACAAAAGAAGGGCAAGACTTGTACTCTAAAAACTATAAAACATCATTTGAAGAAATTAAAAACCTTAATAATGGAAAAACATCCTATATTCATGGACTGGAAAATTTGATATTGTTAACATTACAGTACTCCCCAAATTTATCTACAGATTGAATACAATCTGTATGAAAACCCCAGCTGGCTTCTTTGCAAAAATTAATAAGATGATCCAAAAATTCAACACGCAAAGAACCCAGAAAAACTAAAACAATCAAAAACACAAAGTTGGAGGAGTCATATTTCCTGATTTCAAAACTTACTACAAAGCTACCATAATCAAGACATTGTAGGATAAACATAAGGAAAGGTATATAGATCAATAAAACAATTAAAAGTTCAGGAACCAACCCTTACATCTATGATCAATTGACTTTTGACAAGGTTTGTACGAAGGTACAAAATTAATTCAAACAGTCTTTTCAACAAATGATGCTGGGACAATTAACTGGACATCTACATGCAAAAGAAAGAATCTGCACCATTTCCCCACAACATATATAAAAACTAACTCAAAATCAATCATAGATCTAAATGTAAGAGTAAAACTGTAAAACTCTTAGAAGAAAACACAGGAGTAAATCTTTGTGACTGTGGGTTAAAAAGCAAAGCCTTCTTGGGTATGACACAAGGGACAAAAGAAAAAGTAGAAAACAACTTCATCAAAATTAAAAACTTTTACACATCAAATGATGCCATCAAAAAAGTGAAAAGAGGGGCTCCTGGGTGGCTCAGTCAGTTAGGCTACGTACAACTCTGACTTCGGGTGGTGAGATTACTCGGTGTTGGGCATGGAGCCTGCTTAAGATTCTCTCTCTCCCTCTCCTTCTGCCCCTCCCCCCCCAAAAAAGTGAAAAGATAACCCCCAGAATGGAAAGAACTATTTACAGTCACGTATCTAACAGGGGACTTGTATCTAGAATACATAAAGTACTCTTACAACTCAATAAAAAAAGATAAATAACCCAGTTAAAAAGTAGGCAAAGATTTTGCTCAAGAAGATACACAAACAGCCAACGAGGACCTGAATACTGTTAGACGAGTACCTGAATACTGTTAGACGAGTACCTGAATACTGTTAGATGTTAGGGAAATGCAAACCAAAACCAGGAGACGCCACTTATCATACCTGCTACTTAGATGGCTAAAGTCAGACAGACAGATAACAAGTGTTGGTGAGGATGTGGAGAAATTGAAACCTGCACACATTCTTGGTAGGAATGTAAAATGGTGCAGCCACTTTGGAAAACAGTTTGACAGTTCCTCAGTGTCAGAGTTATCTTATGACCCAGTGATTCCACTACTAGATATATACCCAAGAGATATGAAAACATGTGTCCACACAAAAACCTGAAGAGGAAGTGTTCGTGGCAGCATGAATCATAATAGCCCCAAAGTGGAAATAATCCTAATGTCCATCAACTGAGCAAAATATGGCATATCCATGTAGGAATATTAATTGAAAATAAAAATGAAGTATTGATACATGCTACAAGATGGATGTGAACAGAGGCAGTCACAAAAGACTATAGATTGTATAGTTGTATTTATATAAAATGTCCAGAGTAAGCAAATCTATTGAAACACAAAGTAGATTCTCAGTTGCCTAGGACTAGGGGGTGGAATGGCAAAGGAATGCTAACGGGTACAGAGTTTCTTTGGGGGTGATAAAATGTTCTAAAAATTGGAGGGAGGCAATTGTTGTACAACTCTGTTAATATATTAAACACCATTGAAATGTAGACCCTTAAAATGGGTGAACTGTATGGCATGTGATTTAGATCTCAATAAAGAAAGAAAAAAGGACATGGCTCAAAGGCTCAGAGCAGGAGCAGTGTCCTGCAATTCCTAATAAAATGTTCTACTACACCAAAGACTTACATTTCAGAAAATGCTTTAAATAGTCTCTTATACATATCACTTGTAGGGACACAAATTTCAGAGAGGTGTTGGTCTCACCATCATATCAATTTGGGATTTTAAATTTCTCTTAAGGAAGCCTACAACATGCTAGATAGAGTCTATTTGCAGAAAAAGGTGAAAAAATGACATCACTCCTCTCTCCTACAACAGACACAGCGCATACAGGAACCATCCTAGAGACAGGACAATTAGCAAGCTCCAAAAAAACCCTTTTGGCTTTGTTCTTGTTTGGGGAGGGGAAGTTGTTTTTTTCAACGCTAAGTTTTAACATCTGACTTCTTCCAAGACCTCCCTCACACATTCCCTTGTTAAAACTATCTCTTTGCTGCTAAAACTTCTGGAGAAGTCTAGGAGGCCAAGAAGCCTGGGAAATAGAAGCGGGCTAGCTTCCTCCAGACTGCGCTCTGTGGGGGCCTTATGCCCTAGTCACCCCCCAAGCAGAACCAGAGCACCCAAAGCAGAGCTGATATGCAATCAGTGCTCGCCCACTGCTGGGCCAGTGTCTGACACAGAAAGGACTTCCCTCTCAACTGGTTATCTTTCATATACAGAAAAAGTACATATAAGTAGTGGTGAAGCCGTGCAGCTTTAAACCAACAGCTGTAAAGGATTAACATTTGTTCTTCATATGACCCTTTCCCTTTGAAGAGCTCTCCTCCCTCAAATGTATGGCTTGGTCTTGCCCTCCCACTCCCTCCTCTCCTGTGTTTGAATCAGGGCTTCGGGACGGAAATAAGTGTGATTCTGGCACTTGTGATCTGCTAAAGTGATCTGACCTGAGGAGACTGTTAATAAGGTACATATTAGCATTCAGGCAAGAGTCCAAAATTCGAGGGTTTTTTTTTTTTCCGTTTCATGTCTGAATTCCCAGTCCCTCTGATTACCCCAAAGCTGAAATATATTTTATATATGTACATTCTCAGCCACTTAGTCAAGGGCACGAGCCTTAAAATGGAGTAGAAGTGGACACAATGTATTGCCCAAGGGAGGGACAATAGTGCAAGCAGGCCTTTCCCAGGAACGCCGGGTAGAACCTCAGGGTATGGGCCGCACAGCTCACATTCCCCTGACAACCACTGGGGCCCCGGGTGACCCAGGAGCATGAGAATAAGGAGGGGGTTCCAAGTGGGTGAGTCAAGGCAGGAAAATACAGAACATCCTCTTAGGTATGCCATAATTTTCAGATGTCACTACTGAAAGCAGAAAAACATCCAACACCCAACGCCCCCCCCCACCCACCCCTGAACAAACCCAGACAGCAACAAACAAACTGTCCAAACTTCCTCCTCCCCACCCATAAAAGCAAAACAAAACAAAACCCTCCAAATAAAGCACTACTCAGGAGCTGGGAGGGACAGGGAAGGGGGCAGGGGCAAGTTTAGTCACTTTTTGTGAGAGACAAGGCACCAGATGCCATTTCTCCAGAGATAAGCTTCTAACTCCTGACTGAGGCACACTGCAAAACATAAGACTCCACAGGTAAAGAATAATCTGGAAAGCCACCTGATAAGCTGAAAAAGCTTATACTAAGGATGAAGAAAATATTTCAAATCTCCAAACCAGCAAGTTATGCCATTTTACTTGTCCTCTGAAAGCCAAGATCACAATACAGTAAGAGGGAGGGGCCCACCAATCATGAGTGTCTGCCCACCAGGCAGCCAAACCTCCACAGAAACCCACCCAACATGGCAGGTCTGGGTGGCTCAGTTAAGCGGCTGCCTTCAGCTTGGGTCATGATCTCAGGGTCCTGCAATGGAGCCCTGCACTGGGCACCCTGCTCAGCGGGAATCTGCTTCTCCCTCTTTCTCGGACCCTAAGCCCTGCTTATGCTCGCTTGCGCTCAAATAAATAAAATCTTTAAAAAAAGAAAGAAAGAAAGAAACCCATCCAACGATGAATATGTCTTCTCTTCTCACTCCTAGATGCCCCAGAGTTTCAGAACCATCTGGATTTGTTTGAGGTTACATTTCAAATACATTAGAAATCCCCCATTACAGACAGAAATTGTAGAAGGCCCCCCCTGTAGGACTTTTCCTCCATCCCCAATGCCTGCAGCAGGAGGAGCACAGAGAAAGAGCACGTGCTAACAGATGGGACTCCTCTGCAGAGATGTGAAATTGTGTAACTTCACCCCATTGCTGCCAAACAACCATAATGTGCATCTCTTCAGAAATAATTACTGGAGAATTCAAAATACCAACTGCCTCTCTCACAAAGTAGCAACCGCCCACACAGGACCTGGGGGCTGATGCAGGATAAAGGAAAAGAGAGGAGCCTCCAGACAGAGCAACAGCAGCCGATTCACCAGGCACATTAGATGCCTCCACAACAGGACAGGGACCCGGGCTGAAGACCATGTTATTTCTGTCTCTTCTGCTCCTGCACTCTAAGAAAAGGGGCAAAAGGAAGCAGGGTGCCTGGGTGGCTCAGTCATTAAGCATCTGCCTTTGGCTCAGGTCATGATCCCAGGGTCCTGGGATCGAGCCCCGCATCGGGCTCCCTGTTCAGCGGAAAGCCTGCTTCTCCCTCTCCCACTCCCCCTGCTTGTGTTCCCTCTCTCGTTGTGTCTCTCTCTGTCAAATAAATAAAATCTTAAGAGAGAAAGAAAGAAAGAAAGAAAGAAAGAAAGAAAGAGAAAAAAAGAAAGAAAAAGGGCAAAAGGAAGGCAGGAAAGAGGCCCCAGAGGAAGAGAGTAATAAAAAAGTTGGAAGTCTCTGAAATTATACCCTTTGGTATAAGTTTTTTTAAAAAGTAGAAAAGAGTCTTATGCTAGTCAACCTCCAAGATGGCCCCCAATGAAGGTGCCATTTACCAGGTGAGATGAATCCCATCTCCTGGCAATCATGCTGCTGGACTGACCCATGTAACCAAAGATACTGTGGAAATAACAGTGTGACTTCTGAGGCTAAGTCATAAAAGACATTACAATTCCCATCTTTCTCTTGGATCACTCTGGCCAGTCAGCTGCCATGCTGGAAGAACACTCAAGCAACCTCATAGGCAGAGAGGTCCATCCACATGGTAAAGAACTTGCCAGGCAGGAGTGAGCTACCTGAGGAGAAGTTCTTCCAGCCCCAGTCAAGCTCTCAGATTAATACAGTCCCCGCCAACACCGTGACTGCATTCTCACAAGTAATCCTAAGCCAGACCACCCAGGTAAGCTGCTCCCCAAATTCCAGGCCTCTGAAAGCTATGTGAAATAATATTTATTGTTCTAAGCTGCTAATAAGTTTTGGAGTAATTTGTTATGCAGCAATAGATAACTAATACAGGCCTCTTAGAAACTCCTCTTTCTATCCTGAAAGAGGTGAAGAGTCCCAGGAGGCCACACACATCTGCATGCATGTGCCTCTTCTCACCCACGTGTGACTCACAGGTGGAGAGAGAAAGCAAAAGCTACTACTGAATATGTCCCCTCCCTCTTAACTTCTCAGTGAAGAGCTGAAGCTAAGCATCAAGGGCGCAAAATGTTTTCAACAGAGCTGCTTACCCGGTAATGCTTTTTTTTCTTTCCTGCTTCTGGCTCTGTGTCCAAATTTTGCACAAACTTCTGATATTCAAAATTCCTGAAGTACATTTTATACTTCACATATTACACATGCCAAGTTAATAAATGCAGAATATATATCCCCAACTGAACTTTTTTTTTTATTATTACTATCACTTAACAGGATACTTCAAAGGAGGCTCTCCCCACATCATACACTCTGTCCTGGCAACATTTTAAGAACCTTTATTTCTTCTGATAAGTCTTCTCTTCCATCACTGAAGAGAGAGAATCACGGATTCCCTGGGGAGAGAAGTTGTATAATATGTCCCATAAAGCTCTGGATGTGCGATCTTAAAAGCTGAATTAAGACCCCACTCTACTACTAGCAGTAAGGACACTGGCCTTGATTTCCCAATCTTTGGAATGGAGATCACATGCGTCCTACCTCATAACATCACTGTTCTAAACAAGTAAGATGCTGAAAAGGAAAAAAAAAAAAGGCTACTTGCTTCCAATACATTCAATAAACTCAGCTGACACAGAAAGCAAGATGGTCTGCTGCGGGGGCGGTGGGGGGGAGTCTTACAGGGGAAGCTGGAGATCAATAATTTGTTGTTATATTTCCAGCAATGATATGGGAAAGAGGGTACCTGGATTGGCTAGGAAAATGTCTGTATCTGCCAAACAGAACTGCCAGATTATGTTTTTTTCATTTGTTAAATAATGAAATATCCATTCTGCCATTAGCAATCTAACCCCTGGAGATCCAATCATGTTTGTGGAAACTCATAAAATTAGGTTCATGTACAAGTAAAGGTGAGGGTGAGATCCTGAACTTAGAAGCAGCAATCCCTTTCTAGGCCCAATGCGAACAGTTTTCAGGCAGTTCAGCAACCCTCATTTATCACATCCCCACCAAGACGGCTGTTTTGGTTTGGGGAGATAAGCCAGGATTTTCCCATCACTGACCTGAGGTTAGGAGATTGTGACGAAATGGTTTAGGCTGCCAGGACTTCCTATGAAGAGTGTTACTGCCCACTTGAAAAAGTCACTACAAGTACTCTTTTACCTAAATGTTTAAATGGCTTCAGACCATATCCATTTTTTTAAGTGGAACATTAAATGGCAGCAACATCATTTTGGAAGGGTTGACCCCAGCACAACACACACAACTGATGCCTTCAACCACCAGAAATTGTCCAAGTAAGCTATCTCGCTTTGTTTGGAGGCTCAGGTAAGCCCCAAACTGCACAGTACAAGTCAAATGAGTGGAATCCTTACAGCATTCCTTCCAACATCTCTCAAGAAGATCCTGAATTTACAATTCATTTTGAAAGAAAAATACTGCTTTATAGTTATTAAAATGTCTACTTTCAGCAGGCAGACTTTTCCCCTGCCTCTAAGTTTTTGATTCAAACATTGTGGCTCCGCACTTTCTGAGGTGTCTGCTGGAAAAACTATACTTTTTCCCCAAGAAAACTTTCTCTTTGGGCGGAACACCATATAGAAGCTCTACATGGCTCATTTACACTGGTATAAATAAAGCAACAAAGAAACATGGCTCCGATCCCGTTTACTAACTAGAAGGAATCTCCAAAGTTGAGAGCTAAAAACGTTATCTGGGGGGGTGGGGGGAAGAATTGTACCATGCTGCTGTGGTTTTCAAGCCTTAAATATCCTACAATGATATAATATAAAAATTTAAATTTAACTGTGAAAGAGCCAATTACATCAAAAAATAAAAAATAAAAGGGATTGGGATGGCTTCAGATATTGTTGAAGGAGCCATAGGGGCTGAACTATTGGACTAGGTAACATTAAGGGTCATTACTAGTCCCATTATTTCTAGGAAATTGTAATAAAGCAATCCCTGTGGTAGGGGCAGGCAGAGGATGTGAAACTAAATTCTTTTTTTTTTTTTTTTAAGATTTTATTTATTTATTTATTTGACAGAGAGAGAGAGAGCGCACGATCAGGGGGAGAGGGAGAAGCAGGCTCCCTGCTGAGCAAGGAGCCCAACTCAGGGTTCGATCCCAGGACCCTGGGATCATGACCTGAGCCAAAGGCAGCTGCTTAACCGACTGAGCCACCTGGGGATACTCATGGATTTGACTGGAACACTTCAATAAATACTGAAAAATGTCTGCCTACTATTTTCTTATATATGTAACCCAAAGCCTTAGAATCAAAAACCTAAGGCTTACATTTTAACAAGATTTGCATTCTAGGTCTTATAATATGTACAGTCTGAAACAATCCAATAAATATACCATTTCAGCCCTACAACATATACCAACAATATACCACATCAACCATTGAATAAATTCTGAAACACCCAATTAAAACCATTAAATGAAATTAAAACCATTAAATTAAAACCATTAAAAAACACTTAATGGGCAAAAGTTTAAAGTCTATATATGTGCACTTATATTAAATGATTCTCGAACTCTCTTAATTCTTCCCTTATTTCCTTTTTTCATAACTCCTTGGATCTTTTAGTTCATTGAAAATCAGGTACACCGACAGACCAATGACATTTGTGTTTTGCAAGGGAGACAAAGCCAGCCCAAACTAGTCTTACCCTAAAGACTTACCTGACCATACAGGCCTACGCCAATGGCACCTGGCGCCACACTTCACTGTTAATTAATCATGGATGGCCTTGGCGCTTTCTTTAAAGTTATCCCAAATTACTTAAGCTTCAGATTTTTATCAAAACTGTCATAAGTGTGGATCTAGGTCGGCAAACATTTTTGTCAAGAGCCAAATAATAAATATTTTAGGCTTTTGCCGGCCAGTCTCTGTTCCAAGTACTCAACTATTGCTATTGCTATTGCTATTGCTATTGCTATTGCTATTGCTATTGCTATTGCTATTTCAGGGGCGCCTGGCTGGCTCAGTAGATAGAGCATATGACTCTGAATCTCAGGGTTGTGAGTTCAAGCCCCACAGTGGGTGTCGAGCCTACTTACAAACAAACAAACAAACAAACAGAAAAACCTCACTAATTTAGTGTGAAAGCAGCCATATTAGACAACACTGAAGTGAACAAGTGTGGCTACACTCTCACAAAACTTTATTTATGGGCCCTAAAATTTGAATTTCATATAATTTTCTCACAGCACAATTTTTCCCAACCATTTCAAAATGTAAAAATAATTCTTAGCTCCCAGGCAGAACAATAATCGGCCTCAGCAGGCAGCAGGCCACATTTGGTCTGTGAGCCACAGTCTGATTCCTGATCTAGACTACCCAAAGCGTGTCAACAAACAACTCTGCATTCCCCCCAGGCCTCCAGCAGTAAATATCAGTGGAGTGACCCTGTTTATCTTTCCTTCTATTCTGGAGGACTATCCTATGACTTTGAAATACTGAGGCATCTAATTAACACATCAAACAGTAGATGTACCGAGTTGTTTCAAGGGCATATGAGAGCTTCAGTATGAATTATGATTTTCTATCTCAAACAAAGGTAACAAACTATAAATGAAGGTATGTGTGTGTGGTAAGGAGGTTTCTAGTAGCAGAGGACATTCAATTTAAAGTCTAAAACAATGGACAAAACCACAGTCCACCCAAAAAAAAAAAAAAAAAAGGATAAACTTGAGATTGAAACTTCTGCAAAAGTCCTCTCATAGGTATGTCTCTTCACTGATCTATCCCACAGCAAAGAGAAAGAACAGTAACAGCAGCAGCTTAAACACTCTTTGCTGGGGGAGGCAGACAGAAAACACAGAATTACCAGCCCAAATAGTACAGCCACTACTCTGGTATTTTCAAGGAAGCTCTTTAGCTCAAGTTTTATTTTAGCAGTTAGTCTGAAACAGCTTCTATCTGTGGCTTAAAAAAATCCCCACAACCTCATCCACCGTTTAATTCCTAGAATGGCATATAGCTTTGTCTCAAGAAGCATTATTACAGAGTTCAGATACCGTTAAGTTCCCCCCAAAAAACTTCCAATAAAAAGAAAATTAACTTCAAATAGATGTAGAAAATTAACTTCAAATGTTTCCCTGTGTTCAAAGAATTAGATGGAGTTTGGGGAGGGGGCCAAGGGTATGGGATATGGGATGCAGCCCATACACTGGAGGGCCGTTATATACTAGGAAGCTAGGATCTTTTACATATGTTACCTCCAACCCCTGACTAACAACTCATAAATCATCCCTCCAGAAGATACAGTCTTATATAATCTCTATCTGCTGCCCCACCATGTCCTGAATCCACAGAAATATGAAAGACTAACTTTATCGGGAGCCAAATGATCAACAATTTCAGGAGAAAGAGGACCATCCAAGCCCAGAAATTAAGACTTCAACCTGAAATGAGTCTCTGGGAATTTTTGTCCACCGATACCTTTCCTGGTCAGACCTGTGCTTTGGTAGTATTTTTGTATTTACTGTGTATGTATAACAAGGCCATCAACAAGACTCTGGACTAACAAAGTCTCATTCTACATGCTGGGCTGAAGGAGTTCTAAAAGGCAAGATACTACCACGTTGATATGCAATCATCCTATTATTTAAAGACCCTAAATTGAAAGATCTCTTAATATGGAGTGGTAATTTCCCAGACTGTACACCCTCCCCCATTCCCTACCAATACATGGCCTTTAATCATGATCTACTCCACAGAGTTTCCCTGGTCCATGACTCTCTAAAAAGAAACCTTTTAGAGATGGTGAGAAAGAGTCTGAGCTACAAGTTACCAAAACATGTAAAAAAGAGCCAGTGGCACAGGAAGGACTAAACAATTGGGTCTCTATGGCTCTGGGGGCCTGAGCCATACAGGCCTCTATGCAATTAGCAAAGAATTTGTCAAGATGAATCAGACTACCAGCTGACAGAACGGTGAGGAAGGGGCCGCCCAAGCTGAGGGCAATTCAAAGAGACTTTCAAGTAGCTACTTAACATGTCTGGTGAGCATTATTTAAATTTGATGGGAAAGCTTCAGAATAGTTCTTTCCAGCTTTCAAATCTCCTTTCTGATCTGCCAATCTTCAGAGAGGAAAAGGGAAGTTATGAAGAACAAATGCATCTTCCATGCTGTAAAGCTAAGTGCCCCACACGAGTGCTCCAATACATAAACTTGCCTGTTCCCATGTGGTCTCTTCCGAAAACAATGGTGAAAAGCAACCCAGGGTGAGTTGAGAATATGGCTGAATTCTCCGCTCTCGATTCAAAGCAAAATCAAATCAGAAAAAGCTGGCATCATTTCACCAATAATTCCAGCTCCATCATGAAGTCTATCACAGAGCACCTACCTTCCCTAAGCAACCTATGAGGAAATCATGAAGCCATAAAATATGGTAACTGTTCGGAGAAAAAAAGTCATCATTGGGTCAGGAATTAGTTAACAGGATAACTGAAAGCTGGTTCTATCTGCCCTCATAGGGTGACAGTGACAGACACTGGAAAAGGGAAAGCACTGAAAAAGGACATCCATGCTAGAGAGTCCCTTCTCCAGACAGCAGCTAAGTAGCCTATTAAAAAGGATGTCAAAGCATGATGTCTCTGCTCCAAGCCCTCTGTTGTGGGTTAAACTGTGTCCCTCAAAAAGCTATGCTGAGGAGCACCTGGGTAGCTCAGTTGGTTAAGTGTCCAACTCTTAATTTCGCTCAGGTCATAATCTCAGGGTCGTGAGATCGAGCTATGTGTGGGGTTCTGTGCTGGGCGTGTAGCCTGCTTAAGATTCTCTCTCTCCCTCTCCCTCTTCCCCCTTCAAGCACTCTCTCTTTCTCTTTAAAAAAAAAAAAAAAAAAGATACGTTGAATTCCTAACTCCCCATACCTGCGAATGTGACCTTACTTGGAAATAGTACCTTTGCAGATGTAATCAAGTTAAGATGAGGTCATACCGGATTAGGAGAGTCCCTATATCCACTAACTGGTGTCCTTAAAAGTATGTCGTGTGAAGGCACAGAGACATATAGGGAGAAGCCTGTCATGTAATGAAGGAGGCAGAGACCGAAGTTATGCTGCCACAAGCCAAGGAACACCAAGAATTACTAGCAACCACCAGAAGCTAGAGGAGACAAGAAAGGATTCTTCCCTAGAACCTTTGGAGGGAACATGTCTCTGTGGCTCTGATGACACCTTGACTTTGGACTTCCAGCCTCCAAATCTGTGAGAGAATACATTTCTGTCATTTTACGCCATTACAAAATGTTCCAGACTTCCCTTTATCTAGCTAACAGCTCCTACAGTTCCCGCCCTAGTCACTCCACTCGAGGTACCCTGGCCTCTTCATTGTCCTCAGAACCTTCCCACCACCGGGCCTCACCCCATCCCAGGCTGGTCCTGCTTCAGGCCTTTGAGAATACCATTCACTCTGCTGAAAGGGTTCCCTCCCCAAGAATCTGCAAGGCTGTTCCCTCAATCTTCCCTCAGGGCTCTGCTCAAGTTCCCTTATAGGCAAGGCTCCGCCTAAGTACCCTTCAGCATCTCTTATCCCCACCCCATACACCCTATTCCTCCTTCCAGTGCTGTATTTTTCTCCGTAATACTTAAGACAAGATGACATATATATCTTGCTTAACCTTTAAGAGATCCATCTCCCTCCGTAATATTAGCTCAGTAGAGCAAGACTTTTTCACTGCTGAATCACAGCGCACTCTTTTGAGTGGATAAACAGATTCTATCAGGACAGGTGAAATTTTACTCAAAACTGGCTGTGTGACAAAAAAGGTTTCTACTAATTAAATGGAACAACAGAAGCTTTTGTAGATGAAGGGCAGGCTCAAGGTTGAGCTCTGAGGGGGCTAGGAGACAATCTCTGTGCCAGGTTTTCTTAGGTAGACTGAGAAGCTCCCCACCATTCCTATGTAGGTGAGGGGAGAGGTAAACAATTTTAAAACAGCTTCTTAAGATTCCTTCTTATCTAAAAAAAATCAACTTCCACCTATAATTTTTGTCTCCGGCCACACACACCCCTGGAGAAAGTAACTTAGCTTGAGAAATACCCAAAGCCAAATTTAAACATACCTCCCTCCACCTCTGCATTACTATATGCATTTTTGGTTTTGGGGGGCTGAGGGGAGGGGCCCAGCAGGAATGTTTGATAATGGTAATCTCATCCTGCAAATGTACAAACTACTTAGGAAGAAAGCCTCTGACCACCACATTCCTAAAAAACAAACAAAAACATTTCAAATAAGCCAGGAGCTTTAAAACAGCTCTTTCCTAGTAAGTACTCAATCCAAAGCTTTTTAAATGGCCCTAAGTTAACACTCTTCCTTCCCCCATTTACATTTTCAAAACTTTAAAACAAAAGAGGCAGAAAATGAAAGTCTTTCTTTACCTTGGGTTTTGGCCCCCCGTCCTGCCAATCCTAGGGATGAATCACAGGATTCCTTGAGAGGCGATCTGATTGGTGTTTCGGCTTCAGGGGTCTCAAAATTACCTTCAGAATCCGAGCTGCCAAGGGGGAAAAATGAGGAATTACCACTTTCAACGGTATTTCCGACACCCTTTACAGTCTACATGTTGACAAAGGCTGAAGTCCAGCATTTTTGCCTAACTTTACAACCCACTCGTCCTCAGCAGGGACTGGCCTGCGGGAGCTCACCACAAGGTTTTGTCGCCGGGCCCTCCTCGGCCTTCTGCCTGCCAACCTGTCTCCCTGCTATCCCTCCATCCTCCGGAGCTTTTCTCCATCACCATTTATTTTTGAGGTCATCCTTTCTTCTGATATCCCCCCAAAAGCGCTTTTCAACAGACTCCTTTTCTAACAAGAACCTTTTCTCATAGGCTTCAAAATTAAGATTGCTCCCTCCTCCTAAAAATTAAGTCAGCTCTCGCCATGATGCCTTTTTCTTAGGCAGGCCTCTACCTGTTTGGAACTCACTCGGCCCGAAGCTGAGAATACCGTCACCTGCCTTCCTCAATCACTCCGTGACAGCTCAGCAAAGACCACCATTTCTCACCAGCTGCCAGGGGCCTGTCATCACGCGACCTTCTTTACCAAGGCTGCATTTTCGGGACACAGAGGAACACCAGGAGGGCCTGGGAGCGACTTCTTCCCCACAGGGAGGGCCCCAAGTTCTACCGGGTGTGATCAATGACACTCTGTGTGTGTAGGGGCGGGGGCTGGGGGCTCGAAGCTTAAGAGAAAGTGACTGAAGCAGACCGGGATGCGGAAAGACTGCAGATTCTGGGTTAGGTTCTGAAAGCTCACACTGAAACGGGGGGGAAAGGTAATGCCGGACAGAACATCCTGAACTTTCGAATGCACAGCGGGGACCCGGTTACGGGTAGGGACGCAGCATTGCGATGATAATGGTTACGCGGGTGAGCGACCACACACACGCACACAGAATGAGCCGCAGATGGATGGATGGCAGCACGTCTGCATCTCGGCAGGGATGCGTGTACTTGCCTGAAACTCAAGGATTTGGTCTCGGCTTGCGAGTCCTCCTCCTCGGGGTCGCCCTCTGGCCCTCCGGCCTCGTCCTCTCCGGCGCCCCCGCCGCGCACCGCGGACCAGGTCCATTTCGCCCACTGCACTGGGGACAGGATCTGCCAAGGGCTGAACGCCATGAGCGCGGCTCCTCCGGCTCCAGCTCCTAAGAGTAGGGGAAGGGGGAGAGCCTTTTTTCCCTTTCAAAATGGAGGGAACGGGTGACAGGCGCCTGTAAGCGTTTCCAGCGGAGGCGCGGATGTGGTTAAACGAACGCCGTCGGGGGCCCGGGTGGAGCGCTTCCTCTCGGCAGCAGCAGCGCCGCTTCCTCCTCGTCCTCCTTCCCGAACGGTGCGGCCGCGGCCACCCCCGCGCCGGCGACTCCCGCCGAGAAGATGCCTCTCCTAGGGCCTCCTCAGGGCCCCGGCCCGCAGCGCCGGGCGGCTCGGGTCTCGGGGTCTCTGGCTCCCGCCTCCGGGCCGGCGGGGCGCGCATCAGCTGCCGCGGGAGCCGCGCCCCAGGAGCCGCCCCCTTGGACCGTACTATTCGTGCGCGCGGGCGGGGGCGGCGGCGGCGGCGGCGCTGGGCCTTTGAAGTCCTCGGCGCGCCCGCCCGATCCCCCCGCCGCGGCGCCGCTCTGGTCGCGCCCGGACTGCGGGAAGGGGGCTACCCCGCTGCGACTCCGGCGGGCTGGGCACCCAGGCGCCCCCAACAGCTCCGTCAGCGGCAGGAGCAGGGCAGATCCATTTTCTGCGTCCGTGCACGCTGGACTTTTCCTCCTTCCCTTCTTATTTTTTCATCTTGCTACTGTGACTTAATGGCGTTGTGACATTGGACCGCACAGAAGTGAAGCCCCTTGTTAAAAAAAAAAACAACTTTGAGGCCGCTGTTGCCTGATGTTTCTCCCCCTCCCTGACATTGACAGCGTGGAAGATTTCAGCCCGTTCACCTCCGACCCTGTCACTCCCAGGATTTGGAAATTCCTCAGCAACGCTGCAGGAGTAGCCAAGCACTGGAACTGGAGATGTCTCGTCCCTCCCCAAACCGCACTCGTGGACGCTCTGGGGCCAGGTCTCTGGCAAAGGGTGCCAAATTACCCTGTGAAATTATAGCCTGAGCGGGTTCCCATTCTCCTTTTCTGAGGCTTTTCTCTTCATAACTTCTAAGTCTCTGATTTCTGACTTCGTCTGCTGCTTCAGAAGTATGCCAACAGGCCTGGTAAGGCAACCTTCAAAATAAAAACCCTCTTTATGTTGGAAGGCAGAAGAAAATAGCAGAGCTCTCCTCGGATTTTCTTCATTTTCCATATAGAGATTGCTCTCCTCAGAATTTCCAACGCACCAAGGACGCCGGCAGCCGCAAACCACAAACACCAGGCTTCACGATCTCCTTGCCTGGATAGGGCGTTTCTTGGGCTATTGTTAATTTCCCAGAGTTGTGGTGAATCTGTGAGGTGACTTCAGGTTCTCACACAGAGAGCAGCTCCCGAATTTAGGAACAAAGTCTTGCTGAAGCTGCACGACGCAGACCATCTCCCCTGAAAGGGGATGATGGCACTGTTGAGGAGTCGTGACTGTCTCGCACATTCGATAACAAAAACAAGCAAAAATCATGCAAGATAAGCCATGGGAAGTGGTCTTACCATAACAGAAGGGCAAAGGTTTGCCTGAAGTCTAGATCAAAGGGTTGGGGGTGTCAGGATGCTTTAGAATTCATCCAGCTCCTTCCCAGAGACAAACACAACTGTCATGACTGTTCTGGAGACTACAACGATGGGAAATAAGTAGGAGTCATTTTTTTTTTTTTTTACGTCCACATGAAATACATCACAACGTTATCCAATTCTTTGTATTTTTAGGTTTATGGCTCACCACTTACACCTTCAGGTTGTAAGGTCCCCTAGGTTCCTGGATTTCACACAAGTGTTTTGTTGCCCGGAAATAATATTACCCCATGTAAATTAGTAGCTGGCATATCCTAGCTCCGGTTCTGTTCATTCTTCCTCCTGAGTAGTTCTCTAATCTTTTCACTCCTCTGCATCCCCATTGTAACTGCCGTATAGTTCCCACGCTGTCCATTTTTCATAGGTCTACTGTAAATGTCTTCCAACTAGTTCTACTTCTGAGGGTTTTCGCACCTGGGGTCACCTCACCTGACTGATATGTGACTTGTGCTCTAGGCTTACTGTTCCTGTTCCTCTTTACTCCCAGCCCTTTGTATTCCTTGCCATAATCAGTGGAGAATTGGTTCTGAAATTTCAATATGTCCCAGAATCATCTGCGTGCTTCTTTAAAAATGCTAATCCAGATTACCAGCAGGACCTGGAAATCTGTATTTTTTTACCAAGTATCTTGGGGAATTTTTTTCACAGGATAAATTTGGGAAACAATGACTAGCTTGGACTGACTAATCGCTGCTTCCGGAACAATTTCCCTCTTGCCTGCTGAGTTTTGCACGTTTCAGGGAGCCTGGGTGGCTCAGTCAGTTAAGCGTGTGCCTTCGGCTCAGGTCATGATCCCAGGGTCCTGGGATAGAGCCCCGCATCAGGCTCCCTGCTCAGCGGGGATCCTACTTCTTCCTCTCCTGCTCCCCCTGCTTATGCTCTCTCTGTCAAACAAATAAATAAAATCTAAAAAAAAAAAGTTTTGCACATTCCCCTCCCCCTTACCCCCCACCTTGAGCTCCCAGACCTTGACTGCCCAAACTTCTTTCATCACCCAGCTCAAGTGTCTACTCGGGAAAAACAGGCTGATTTCTCCCCCCCCCCCCCCAATCTGCTATCTCTATACTGCAAACGTTAATAGAAACCTTTATTGTGGCCCTTAGATGGTTTTGAAAGGGGGCACTATGAATACTTACACCACACAGCAGGCATAAACCAGGATGTCCCCAAGATGTAAGGTCACCCTACACTTAGCACACGACATATAATGAATTTGTTTACATATCTGTCCCACTTCTACACCATAAGCTTCTAAATGGCAGTGACATCATATTTGTGATTTATTTTTATTTCTCCAGACATTAGGACAAGGCCACACACTTAGTAGGTGCGCAGTAAATGAACAGAGAGGGAATATTCTAGGTTAGTAATAGATTTTATGAATTTGGCGGGATGACATAAATTCCTAAAGCCTGACTCTTCCTGGGGAAATCAAGTTTTGGAATCAGCGCAGAATGGAACTTGGAGCAAGTAATGGTCCCAGTAAGACAAAGCCCAACTTACAGAGCAATTTCTTGAAACTGGAGAAGCAAATACTCAGGTTTCTGAACATCACTCCCCAGCAAGCTCCTGGGCTAATGTGAACAACAATAAAGGAAGTAATGACTCACTAGCTTGAATTTATTTTATTGTCTAGAAGTTCAGGTAATGAGGCTGATATACCAATTTTCCTGTAATTCTGGGAAAGAATGGGCAAAGTTTGAAAACAGATATCCTAACCAAGGTAAACCGTTTTGCTGCTATGTCCTCAGAACCACAGAGCAAAATGTCTGGAGAGACATGACCACATAACCAAATGAAACGTATTTGTTTTGGAAATGACCGAAAGCGCAGAAAGGGCCCCATCTGTTCTCTTCCCTCCTCTGCTTCTTGCCCTTCACAGAAGCTTTGGATCAATACAGCATGAAAATCTGAAATGTAACTCCCTTGAAACACTCCATAATTGTGGTGTGGCCAAGCCAGGCACACCCCTTGCCTGTAATGGATGCTCCAGAGGGATCTGCAAGATGGGTCTCTTCAGTTAAAAAAAATAACAAAATAAAACAAAATGAAAGGGTAAGCAAACTCAAACAGGCAAACAACTAACCATTTCATAGCACAGCTATTCTAGAAAAGCCTGTAGGGACGGGGCAGGAGTTGGGGCAGATGTAGCTGGGGCCTAATTGGTATGGGATCATTGGTATGGATCCCATAAGTAGATCTTAACGCAAGTTGAACTTGATCCTGTAGTGGGGGAAACAAACAGAAGAACCTCCCTAGATAACGTAAGGGAGTGACAAGGCATAGCAGTAGCCGTGCCATCTGGAGAAGCCCGCTGTGGCTAAGGGGCAGCCCTACCCAGTTCCTGGTGCCCAGCGTTGCCATCTAACAGCCTTCCAAGAGAAACTCAAATTGTGGATTTTACAAGACCTCTTCCAATCTTTAATGTTCTTACTGACTTAAATTGTTTTAAACCTTGTGGAGGCCAACATGGTGCTGGACCAAAACAAAGCCATCTGGGTGCCTGGTGGCCCAGGGAGCCTGGATGGGCAAAGGGGAGTCATCAGGCTTTGAGCAAGTAAGTCACATTTCCATTTAGAAAGACCATTCTGGTAACAATCTGGGGGATGGGAGGGAAGGAGGCAAGACTGGGGGACCCAGAGAACCGCATTTCCCTGCCCCAAACTACCTAGAGAAAACAGACAGCCTCTGCCTCCGAGGGTAAAGAAGCAGAACTGACATTTGTGTTCTTAGCTTTCACTCCACTTCTTTGGGAAGTAAGCAATCCAAGCGTGATGGGAACACCTTTACAGGGGAACGACAGGAAACCGAGCTTCTTGCAGCCAGTACAATAAGAAAGCACCTGCTCTGAGATGATGTGAGGGAGTAGAGAGAGTCAAGGCAGGAGGGTAGGGCCAGGATGGCACAAGGGAATCGGGGCTGAAGGAGACACAGAGAAAACCGAAAGGTCAGGCAGGCAGGCAGACAAACCCATCAATTGTATCCGTATTCTCTCACAATTTAGGAATCTGGTGAGCAAGAGATACATCGAATTCAACTGAGATTAGACGCCAGATGGATGATGTCACCGACGCGGCCGGGCGGCTCTGAAGCGTGTAGGAAATGCATTGGCCCAGAAAGCAGCAACTCGGTTGACGTGCCTCAGTGGAACCTCCGCAGACGTCTCCCACTCCCCAGCCCTGCTTTTTGAGAGCCATCTGTTCACTGGATGAGGTTTCCGAGACGCGGTGGGAAATTCCCCGCACGTGGTGATGCCATCAACCTGATCCCTGAATGTTCTCTCCTTACTCACCAAGCTAAATGTCCTCGGGAGCTCCCTGAGACATAATGACTTAACAGGACCTTATGTCAATCACATTTCATCTGCGCCTTATAATCATTCCCCCCGGTAGCGGGGCAGGTCTTCTCATTCTCAGCTGGAAGGTGAGTTGGCTAAAGCAGAAAGGGCAGCCACCTGCCTGAAGTCACACAGCTAACTGGCGCCAGCACTGAATCTGGAACGCTGGTCTCCTATCAGTACCTTTGGCGCTATGCCACATTGGAAGAAAGCAGAATGTCCTCGAAACCACTGGGTAGTTGCCATTCCGTCAGCTACACACTCCTCTCAAAATACTGCTGCTGCAGTTCCCGCTTCCTGCTTACCTAGCATGAAAGCCGAAGCTAAGAATACCTAGCTCCCCACCCCCAATGCCAGCAGGAGGCCTGCTGTCCTGGCCGACCTCAGTCTAACCAGGCAACAACGTGCTGATGTCTGCACAAGACAACATGGCCAATAAGGGCATCTGACACATTCAAATATGTTAACATTACAGTCTTAACCTTGTGAGGTCAGATGTTATTCTTACCTATAGGCTACAATCACCTGTAGAATTACAATCTTCCCTCCACTACCCAAGCACACCCACATCAGAATCTGTACGATGCCTTTGCACTGAAAATTATATCATAAAGAGAACCTCCTTTCTAATTTTTTAAGAGAGGAGCCAGATTTATGTCCATGGTTAACACTCTTTCAGCGCTCCAGAAAGATTAAAGGGGATCTAGATTGCATCCTTTAGAGACTTGGCCAAGCTCCCCACCGAGGGCCGGCTCAGGGACCCTTGTTCAGGCTTTGCTCTGCTGAATGATTCTTGTCAGGTCAGCCCTCCGATCTATTTTGCTCTGTATCACAAAAGTAAAGTCTGACTTTCCCAGAAAGTATGACATTCAGCCTAGGTCACGATCAGACTTATAGCAGAACTGCCACATAGCAGAGTTGAGCTGTGTCAGCTTTCAGTGGGAAGCGGGGAAAAAAATAAATCTATTTTATGATGTTTACACTGAACCAGTGTCATTTAAGGGCCAGTTCTATGAGGTCCTCTCCCGTCCCCATCGGACAGCATGACTGTATGTTTATTGACTTTATGAGAAAGTTCACTTTAGCTCTACCCTGGGATGTAGGAGTATTAAAGAAATTGTTGTTGAGTACAAAGGACACAAACAGAAATAGGTCAGTCTGTTCATTCTAAGTGAGAAAAATAACCCCAATACTATTCCTAATTCTTCCCACCAACGACCACAAATCCAAAATTGAAAACAAGCCTAAAATAAACACAAAAGATCCAATTAAAGCAGTGAACGATCTTTAAATTTAGAAATATCTTCCATTTCAGAAGATATAAGTGGTTTTTCTAGCTATGCAGCATTATTGCAATTACAGAGCCTGTTAAACGGGTAGACTATTTTGTAAAATTATCGTTATTGATTTAGCACATTTTGTGTTCTATTTTTTTAAAGATTTTATTTATTTATTTGAGAGAGAGAGCACAAGCAGGCAGAGGGGCAGAGGGAGAGGGAGAAGCAGACTCCCCGCTGAGCAGGGAGCCCAATGTGGGACTCGATTCCAGGACACTGGGATCATGACATGAGCCAAAGGCAGACCTTAACTGACTGAGCCACGCAGGCACACTTGTGTTCTTCTGTTGAATTTATATTCCTTTTCATCAGATTAGGCATTAAGAAAAGTGGGCCCTCTGAATCAAGCAGCTTTACATATTAAGCCTCAGACAAGAAAACCATCTGAAACCCTAAGTTGTTTATGAATTTAAGTTTCTAATAATGAATATTACTCCAAATTTGAGAGATCTACATTACTTCATTTACCGTGGTTAGGCAGCGGGTGGAATCTAAGGCTTGAGTTAAAGAGGATGAAGGAATTTAGCAAATTGAAGTAGAATAATATTCCTTCTTCTGTGGGCGTTTTATTCCCTCTCCTCTATCCTACCACCAAAATAAATCTCCCAAATAATACACCCGGAACACTACTGCAACACTCACATGACCCAGGTTTTCTGAGATCATTCTGAGAGCACATATCCTACCCACTCTCCTTGTAAACACATGTCCCCGTTTTCAATTTACAAAATATTGTCACTAGGGAGTTGGAAGATAACAGATTGGGATGACAACTGGAAAGGACAGCAGAGATGGGGGGGAGCAGTTAGGAGGGAGGGTTGTGTCCACCCAGAGAAAGAATAAAATCACCAAAAGCTTTCCAAAATAATTGGGACACCCACTCCACCTAAATCCTCATTTGTGGTGGGGATTTCATGACAGTAATTCTTTGTGACTGATAATCTTCTTGTGCTTCTAGGAGAAAAGGTGGGAAAGTAAGTAGCAAACTCCATGACAGGATATGCAGCCTTCTGTTACTTCCAGCCTTTATCTTTTTAGAGCAAAAGTTCAACTGCCATATTTGGGTTCTGAAACCACATGCGTGTGAAAACTGAAGGAAAATATGTCCTTTTACTTCTCTGTTACAGTACGAAGTGGGGAGAAGGGAAACCTGTCCTTTTTAAGTATGTTAAAATTGTTTTAAAACTCCAAATGTTAACACATTGCTCATTTTCATCGCTAATAAATATAAACTAACCAACCAGCTGAACAAACGGAAAGACGCTACAATGTTTCAAGTTGGTAAAACGAAATATTTAAAGATGGCAATACTACCCAATTAATCAATAAATCTAATGCAATTTCAATCAAAATTCCTAGGATTTTTTTCCTTGGGATTTGTGAATATTTTCCAAAAGTTTATTTAGAAAAATAAACAAGTGCGCATATTTTAGATTCTTTAAAAAAAAAAAGAGTCAAGAAGGGGATTAGGTCTACAAGACATTAAGACACGTTGATGCCAAAATAGGCATATCCTTGTTCTGTGAAACAGGATGGAAAGCCAAGAAAAAGACACTTACAAAATACAGGAATGTATTATATGATAAAGATGTTATAATACAGTAGGGAGGGGAAGGTTATTTAATAAGTGGTTGGGGAAAAAGTGCTTGGCAACGGAGAAAAAGATCAAGTTAAACCCCTCACCCAGTACATATACCAAGATAAATTCCAGATGGAGGAGAATGCTAACTATTAAAAATCAAACCATGGGGAGAAAACAATCCAGAAGCAACAGAATCTGTCAAAGCTCTGTCAGAAGCATGACTGTCCAATCTTTCAAGTAATTAATGAAATCACACACAAAATAAAGATTGCAGATTTGGCTACATAAGACGAGTAAAGCTACTAAATGTTTGCCTTCAAATTAAAAGGCAAACGAAAGGCTGGGGAAAACAACAGCAACCAAAAGCTAATACTGTTATTACCTAAGGAACTCATGCAAATCGTGAGGATAATCGAAACCCCAGCAGAAATGAGCAATTCTAACTGCTTGCTATGTGTCAGACACTGCGCTAAGCGCTCTTTACCTGAATTTTCTCCTCTAATCCCCACCCTCTGGCCCCACAGTATTGAAGGGTATTATTATGAGGAAGGTATTAGTATGGCCTTTTAAAAAACAAAATAAAACAGGTCAAATTGACTACATTTGCAACTTCTAGCTCAGGGGCTTAACAAGAGGGGTGACCTCTGAAATTATATGCAAAATTATGTGTGTTGTGTATTTGCACCAGTCTCTCCCTGCCTCTTCGCCACAGAGCCTCAAGTTCCACCCAGAAAAAATGCTTTAGGCTGATTAAAGATTAACTTCTGAATCTGAAAGTAGAACCAAAAGATTCTCTTCCTCTAACAGTTACAGGGAAGTTCTAACCCAAAGGGCCCTTACACAGAGAACCCAAACCCGCCAGAGATTAATACAAGAAGCGGCAAAAGCTCGGATGACACGCAGCGTGATGAAGCCACGGGTACTAGTGGGCGCCCTGGGGGTCTAATCTAAGTGACACCCTCTTTCCAAGGAGGCATTTGCTGTGGAGCCAAGGGGCCACTGAAGGAGATTTTCCCAGGGACTTCCTACTGACCTACCTGAGCATCCTCGAGGACACACAAAATTGGGCCAGGGTATCAAAGGGGGCGGCCCTGGGGGGCTCAGCCGTTAAGCGTCTGCCTTCGGTCGTGATCCCAGTGCTCTGGGATCGAGCCCCGCATCGGGCTCCCTGCTCAGCGGGAAGCCTACTTCTCCCTCTCCCACTCCCCCTGCTTGTGTTCCCTCTCTCGCTGTCTCTCTGTCAAATAAATAAATAAAATCATTAAAAAAAAAGTGTGCTTTATGTGGAAGGGGCAAGGGACTCATTTTTAACATGTGTCTCTTTGGGGTGCTCTCCTTTTGGGGTACTTCCCTTTTAGAGTGGTTTCTTCCAGGAAACCATGTTGATGAGGTATGCCGGACTCCAGGAGTCCCTCCCGTTATCCACCATGTCCCTTTTTGTAATTTCAGTTACCTGTGATCAGTCAGGGTCTGGATGCGGACGATTCTCCTCACACACTGTCAGAAGGTCAACAGCAGCCTAACGCTGGGTCCCAATGTGGACGCCATTCACCTTGCTTCCTCTCATCACGTAGACATTTTGTCATCTCACATCATCACAAGAAGGGTGAGTGCGGTACAATAAGACATTTTGAAAGAAGGACCACGTTCACATAACTTTCCTTATAGTATGGTGTTATAATAGTTCTATTTTATGGTTAATTATTGTTGTTAATCTCTTCCTGTACCTAACAGATAAATTAAACCAAATCATAGGTATGTAGAGGAAAAAACATAGTGTATATTGGGTTCGGTACTACCTGTGGTTTAGGCATCCACTGGGGGTTTGTCTCTGGTGGGTAAAGGGGAACAACTGTACTAGGTGGGAGCCTCTTCCCATCTGGGAAAAAGCGGGAACAGTGGTGGGGCTCGGTGGTGGACCAAGGCACAGGACACGTAGCCAAGGCCTGGTTCTGTGCAGCAGGAAGCTTAAGGATCTGGGGAGCTCTCTTTAAGAAAAATACAAAAGCAACTTGTGAATACAATGCTAGGGCTCTTCTGGAGACCCTGGAGCGAGCCTACCCAAGTGAGGGGTCCTGAAATTTAAGCTGCATTCACTTCGTGGTAAACTCAACTCTGTTCAGAGAGCAAAAGAGATCCTTGTGTCTCTGGAGTGTCCGGCAGAGCCCCAACTTGGTGAAAATATTGATATATTGAAGGAAGGGGTCACATTGCCCTCCTCTATCTTCCAAAAGGCATTGAAAAATTTTAACTGTTGGAAGCTTGATAAAACTGTCAAAAGTTATCTCCTGTACAAAAGGTGAAACATACCTCATGGTTCTATTGTTTCTGTACAAGTGTAAATGCACACACACACACACACACACACATATTTTAATTACGATAAAAAATAAACACCCTAACACTTCTCTAGCATCGTGTGCCTTCTGCACCCTTATCCTTTGGATTTCCGCAGCTACCAGGGCAGAATCTACCCCCACCCCCCCGCCACAGCCATTATTTCCTTATTTCTTCTGGTAAAAGAGCTCCCTGAGTTTCCCCTGGGCACATGGCCACCCAGAGGGCCACATTTCCCTGCCCTTTCTGCAGGCAGGCATTGTCTTGCGACTAGTTCTGGCCCGTGGGAAGGGAGGCAGGTGGCCGGTACGACTTTGGGGTGATGGCTTTAAAAAGAAAACTGCTGTCCTTGCCCCGTGTTGTGGACTGGTGCTGAGCCAGCTTCTACTGTGGGGACGGGGACCACACTTGGGAGTTGGCAGAAGAGATGGACGGAGCCAAGCCAGGCTAACCTCTGGAGCAGAGCGGCCTGCGGCCCTGGACCAAGACACCTGACAGCTGTTATGTAAGAGAGAAAAAAAGTCCATCCTTGTGCTGCTGCACTGTTGAGTCTCTTGGGGACAAGCAGCCTCACTTCCTCCTTCACAATACAACCTCTTTTGGAGCGTTTTAGCATCTTCAGTTCCCTCAGATGGCAATATGGGAAGAGCCTGCCTTAAATGTCATTCCATATCATCGTGAGAAAGATGACATTTTGGTTCTTTCAAAAATGCATCTTATATCACAGTGCTGTCTTTTTCTTAAAGCCAGAAAATTGCCCAGCCGTGAGCCTCAAACCTGCCACATGGATGAGGTGGTCTAACTATCCTGAAAACAGGACTGAGGGAGGCCACCTTCCCCTACTGTAATGACTTGAGTTCAAATATCACCTTTGTGGAAATCAGGCAGTAGTGTCGTTAAAGATGACAGGTGTGGACGAGAAAGCTGGAGGGAAAAGGAAGTCAACACTCAGTCTTCCAGGCAGGATGCCTTTGGATGTTGTATGAAGGATATAATCTTCTTTGGGAGAATATTCTCTTCTTGAATTCTTCTTGAATATTTCTCGAAAATATGATTTTATAAATCGAGAAATACTATATAATAAATACGTGTATTTGCCAATTCAAAGGCTAAAATCACAATTGACCCACGTTCTATAAAGAAATTCGTCATTGTTGTTGACTTTTACACCAACTGGTGTTAAGGATTTCCAGTACACACCCATAAAATATTTATTTAGAAACATTTCCTACGGACTTGTGGTTAGTCGGTTATTTTGTTGTATTATCTTCCAGAAGTGCCATCAGTAAGGTTATCCTTACTCTGCTTCTCAGTACCTCACCGTGTAAGATGTGGTAATACCGCAGGGAGCTTCTACTTCCTTTTGCCAAGGCACAGACCACTACTGAGTAGAATGTATTTGCTTCAAATCGTTTTCTGAACAAATGATAAGTCAGTCCGTGACTCCAAACCTAAGCTCCCACCCTAGATCTCACAGAACCACAGGAATTTTTATATGGAAAGGACCTTTGCCAAAGATCACTGGGCTGAATATCTTTGTTTTCAGATGATCACATGAGTCCCTGAGACATTCGGGATTGCCCCAGGGGCAGTCAGGCACCAAAGTTTGTACAACTAGGACTCACACCTTTCTGGCGGGAAGTATAAATTCCAGGCTTTCTCCCCGACCCTAATGGACATACACACTTGGTATATGTAATAGAGATAAAACTCCACCCCCCCCAATATTTCCCTCATTTTATTTTATCTTTTTTTTTTAAGTAGGCTCCATGCCCAACATGGAGCCCATCACCTCCTCCTAAAAAGCAGCTTGAACTGTTTTATAAAGCAAAACTTCTTTATACAAATAACATTGTGCTTTGTTTTAGAAGTATTTTAAATACCATTAAGGGAAAATAATACATATGTTCATTCTTTCATTCAATCGTCCCACAAATTTTACAAATGACAAAACAAATCCAGTTCTTGTCCACACGGAACTTGCGCATTCCTGAGTTTAGGAAGCAAAGAAATAAATATGTAACTTACAAACTGTGCAGTGTGGTTTATCAGAAAAGCGCAGGGGCAATGGCAAAGGCCAAGGGAGGAGGTGGTTCACGGAGATAATCAGGGAGGGGACAGGCTGAGGCCTGAGCGATGGATGTGGGAAGTGTTGGGGCAACTCGTCCTGGCAGAGGGAACAGCAGCCTCTGCTTTAGAGCAAGCGTAGCTAAAGCGAAGTGAGTCGGGGGCTGGATTGTCCAGGTAATGCTGGTGGAGTAGGAAAGGCACAGGTGGCCAGGGGACCTACGGGACCACGGTCTTTGAAAAGGTGAGTTTTTGATGACACAGAAAAGAACAAAGACGAAAGGAAAACTCACCCATAATTGTGCTTTTGATAAACAGCCACCGTTAAAACGTGGGTGAACAATATACCCTGTTTTTATCTTTTTCAAAGCACTTTTTACATCTGGCATCAAATTATTGCTATTTTTCTAATTATTATCTGTCTTTCCCGACTACAAGTGGCCCCATGAACACAAAGCACCCTGTCTACTTTGCTCTGTCTGCTGATAATATTTGATGACTGAATAGACAAAAACTTCCAAATACCCTTCTTATAATATATAATATTATATATATAAATATATATATTATATATATAAATATATATATTATATATATAAATATATATATTATATATATAAATATATATTATATATATAAATATATATAAATATATATTATATATATAAATATATATAAATATATACACATGTACTTATAAATATGGATAGACAGGAAGGTAGACAGATACTTTTTACACAAATGAGTTTTAAAAATCATACCACCCTCTGCTAGAGGTGAGGACTAAATCCCACTTCTCCAGTTTTAAGCTGGAGCTCTGCTCCCCAGGGGAGGAAGTGGGGACCAGGATATGAAACCAGTGCCCTTCCTGACCTGGTAGAGCCCACATGTTCTGCCCTCTCTCGCTTAGTTGCAGTAATAAGCCTTTCGTTGTCTACAAGATTTACATCATTTGTTCCCCATGGAGAGAACTTTATGGGGTTCACTGTTCCTCATTATAAGTGAAACTATGGTGAATAACCCTACACGTGCATCTTTTCACATGTAGACAACGGTTTCTTAAGAGTTAAAACTCTAGAAATGGGATCATAGTGTCAAAACACATTTTAGTATTTGGAAACGTATAGCAAAACTGCCTTCCGGAAAGGCAATACTAATTTACCTTTTTAAATGACAGTGTTTGAGATAGCCTCTTCCCTCAACCTCAATCAACACTGAGTTCAGTTCATCTAAAACTATGGCAAGTAGGTGGACACGACACACCATTGTTGGTTTTATTTGAACACATTTGATTGCTAAAGGAAGTCTGAACACCCTTTAACGTATTTGTTGAACCGCTGGCTGACTCCCTTCCTTTCCTTCTTTCTTTGGTAAATGGAGTGTTTAAGTCCTTTGCCTTAACTCAGTAGTTCCGTGTGGCTCCTGGACCAGTAGCGTCCGCACTGCCTGGGAATCAGCAATGCAAATTCTCAAGACCCATCTGGAACGGACCCAATTAGAAACTGGATGGGGGGGGGGGCAGCCTCTGTGTGCCTGCCAGTGCGAAGCAGCCGCACTGCAGACCCTCACTCTCTAAACAGGACATGTGTCTCTACCTCCAGACTAGAGACAAAAAGCTTTTGGATCACCAGCAAGTTCCATGTTTCCTCCACAAAATGCTAATGTGGACCGAATTTCACTTACTATTTCCTTTCATTCAAAATACTCTGAATAACCTCACCAAGACCCAGAAGTCCACTGCACCACCAGTACCCACGTCACAAGGGTACCGCAGGATACCTGTAAGAAGTATTCCCTGTGCTTGTCTGCCCGGCATCATTAACCCGTTCTCTGAGCAAAAATCACATTTTCTTTGAGGAGCCACCCCCTCCCACTCTCAGGGCTTGTGGTTTGGGTATCCGGCTCCCTCCCGATGCAGGGGTGGGAGAGTGAGTCAGGCCTGACTAAACACTACATTCCACAGCCGGCCCCCCTGACCCCCCCCCCCCCACTTGGTTCTGCAAAGGGCACATGACCCAAGCCCATCCAACTTACGTCTCCTGACAACCTCTCTAAACTTTGCCACCACTACCTCTCCTCTGCCCTGTATCAAACCTGGGCCCTGTGACAGGATTCGGAAGGAAATCCAGCATCCCGAGGGAGGGAGGCACGCTAAAAGCTACCCACAGGAGCCACCTGTAGGAGAAGCGGCCTTCACCATGGTAACTGCAGTGTATTCGGCAGGCATCCCAGGGCGATATCCGTGGACAGTAGGTGCGCAAATGTGACTCTGCACTGGGATTAGCCCAACACGATGGGCATTTTCATTAGTCACTGGCCTCTTGGTTCAATAATCCCT
Organism: Ursus americanus; assembly: GCF_024610735.1. Classification (NCBI taxonomy): domain Eukaryota; kingdom Metazoa; phylum Chordata; class Mammalia; order Carnivora; family Ursidae; genus Ursus; species Ursus americanus. The sequence continues at coordinate 10,478,215 of NC_142153.1, forward strand.
TTATTTAAGAAGCTCTGTAAGCCTCAAGTAATGACAGCTGGTGGACACATTTCCCAGGCTGGTGGGTGCCAGGAATGGAGATGAGGAGTTTGTGTGGTAACATTCTCCAGCCTCATTCCAGGGCTCCTCATACATCTGTTCGGTAAAAAGTGGCTTCAGTTGTTCCCAGAATTCCCTCTCCCTCACCAGCACCACCAAGGGCCACATTTAAAGAAACTCCCTCTCAGATATTATTAAAGTGTCCTCGTGCTGGAATCTGTCTTTTCACCCCGTGGTTGTTGATTTTTTTCCCCCTCAAATAAGATATTCAGAATTGTTTTATCTTTAGTACCTACCCTTTAATTAAATTCGCTCATTCAAAAACAACTATTGAGTGCCTCAGCACGGGCAAGGCAGGCCAAAGGAACTCCTTATTCTCTCTGGAATCGCACACAACAGGCCCATTACGGACAGCACAATGCAAGGAACTGATCGGTCTCACACACCCCGAGCCTCTGCCTGATGACAGTGGAGGGAAGCTCAAGTATGACCAAAAAAGGAAACAACATGGTTCAGCTTCCACAGAGGGTTTTCAAATGCGCGAAGGGGAGACGTACGGGGGGAGGAAGAAAAGAGGGAGGCAGGGAGGGAAACCCGAGCGTGGTGATGTTACTGATTGCAAAAGAGGAATGTGAGTCCAAGTCCATGCTCCCGTCAAGATTATTCTGCTCCTGGGGAGCTATTTTCATGCCACTAAATAATGTAGCATCAAAAAAGCTCTCTGCTTTGTACGGAACATGAGGAATCTGGGATTTGATACTGTCAGCTAGAGTATTCATATATACTCTATTCAAGACGCACAGACAGCCCTAAATACAGCAGTTTGGCTCAGCAGGGGAAACCACAGTCATGACATCTCTCTGTCTGCCACCGTCACAGCTCTGGGAGGAAGGCTGCGTGGGAAAATCAGGGCCGGCAGCACAGGCCCATGTTTGTGCACACACACACACCATGTACACACCTCACACTCATGCGTGTGTGCACACACACAGTCCCACGCAGAGACCCACATACGCACACCCACACACCCCTACACACAGTCACATGCACACCACACACAGACATACACAACAGAACCTCACACACACACACTCCCACTCATCGTCACACACATACCACACTCCCCCACATACCCACACACACCTCACACACATACGGTGCACACACAGACACACACACATGCATACACACAGACACACACAGCCCCCCCCACGCATACACAGGCATACACACCCCTCAAACACTTCAGTCCCGACACGAGCCCCAGCCCCACTGACCATTCATTCATACAGGGGTATGGAATCAAACAAGAGAGACAATCATCAGGGGTATAAAAACGACTCCCACTTAAAAGAAAAAGACCACAAAACTGGGAAAGGACTGCCAAAGGAGAAATTAAAAAGTGCAGGCCTAGGGAAACAAAGACTGAGAAAAAGCCGTTGAAAGCGCCAGTCAAGTTTGGATTTAGTTTGGTTTGGGTTTTGGTCTCTGAAGAAGATGCCTCAAAAGCAGGGCTAACCCACTCTTGTTATTAGAACTGGCATCCTGCTGGGTGGGGGAAGCAACCGGGCCCCCTCCTCTCTCTGCGAAAGAAACCTCCTACTGTACAGAGTTGCCGGCCAGGAGACACAGCGGCCACCAGAGGGCGCCAGAAAGTTCTATCACACATTCAATCAACAAATACTTTTAAAAGAGAATTTCTTCAAGGTTTGTATTTCTAGAAATACAAAACGTCACCATGAGTCCCCTCTGCATCCAACACAGGGTGTTTTTCCTGCAATTTAGCCCTTGCACACCAATGAACAACACATGAAGGGGGCGGAAGCCTTCCAACTTCTCCCGAGCCACAAAAAATACGCTCACAGGCATGTCATTTGGAGTGAAGAAAAACACACCCATGAGAGGTAGGATCCCAGCCAGCAGAAGGAAAGAGAAGTATCGAAATATTCAAATTCGTCCTCCCTCGTTCCCTGTTTTCTTCTCTGACATGTACGATAAGTTGGTATCAGATGACTCTCATTTTACCCCACCCAGCAAAGGAGTCCGCGGAAGAAAGTCTCACCTCAGGCCAACGCCCCGCCAAGAGCTAAGCGGATGGCGGATGGCGCCCCCTGGTGGGAGCACTGGCGAACAGCGCCTTCTACCGGCCAGGAAGCGGGCGAAAGAGGCTCGCTCCACACCGTCCTACCTCTCTCTCTCCCTCCCCGCTCCTTAGCTACTTTTGAAATTTGGACACATCTCTTAGTTCTAATCTTGTCCTCAAGGGAACCTTCCAACAACCACGTCAGGTATCCACTGTAAAGGTGGCCCATGTTCTTCAGAACTTGACTTGTGTTCCCAAATGTCATCACTAAGGGCCACTGGACTTGTAGTGGAACCGTGGCTTCGCACACGTGGAACCAGCGCATGCACAGGTTTGCGAAGGCAAAGGAAGGAATGGGGGAAGGGACTGGACTCAGAGAAAAGCATCAAAGGTGGTGTCTGGCAGGTAAAATGTCAGTCAGCTTCCCACCATTACTTCATGTCCAAGCCTTCCTAGTTTTGTTTTCTCAAACCCCTATTTAAGAACAATTTTGATGTAGCCATAGAAACATAACATTTTGCAGTTGTTAGGAAAGCAAGACTCACAGACAAAAATAATTCTGCAAAGAAACCCAGGAAAAGCATTCTATCTGCTCTGTGTAAATGCAATAGAGCATATGGGTATTTACCTACAGAATGGGCTGGACGATATTTCTCAAACATTGACTTTGCTGACGCCACGTATCACTAGGGAAGGAGCCATAAAAGCTTATTTTCTAGCAGATAAACAGAAGCCTCTGCTGGTTAATGAGTTGCCTATGTGGCCTACCGACTCTGGAAATGACTGGTAATTTTGTTTCTTCTGCTTCAGCCAAGTGCGTTAGACCTGAATCCTATCGCTACCATTTACTAGCTTTTAACTTTGTCCAGGTCTCTTAACTTTGTCCAGGCCTCAGTTTATTTATCTGTAAAATTGAGATAATAATATCCACTTCATAAGGTCTAGGAAAGGATTTTTTTTTAACATTTATTTATTTTAAAGAGAGAGTACATGAAAGCAGGGGGAAGGGCAGAGGGAGAGAGAGAATCTCAAGCAGACTCCCCATGAGCGTGGAGCCTGACATGGGGGTCGATCCCACAACCTTGAGATCATGACCCCATGCCCCTGAGATCATGACCTGAGCTGAAACCAAGAGTCAGACACTCAGCTGACTGAGCCACCCAGGCGCCCCGGGTCTAGGAAAGGATTAAACAAGATAATGCATTGGCTTCAGGACCCCTGACACTCCTAAATGTTATATATTGAATATATGTGTACTTTCATTCGGAAAAAGTCTACATTTTTCATAGACTTACATTACATTTTATCATATTATCAAGGCATCTGTGATCGAAAGGAGTTTTGAGAGCTGGTGCTCCAGAATACAGCATCTTTGTAAGATTCCTAGGGCTCTCACCCTCCCCAGCGACATACCACACTGTCAGGCTTTTATGGGGACATGCGGTCGGAGACAAATGTATGCGTTATATTAGAAACAGAACTAGCCTGCTTTCAGAAAATAGATATGACTCCAAAGTTCCTATGTAATACCCCTAAATTTAAGCAAGCCAAATATAATTCTTTTTGCCTACAATTGTTATTAATAGCATTTGCAGCAGGCATACCATAAGATTGGTCAAGGCAAAATTGTACTATGTACAGGCAAAAAGAAAATTGCATCCACAGTGTCCTTAACAGTGAGAATTCTGAAAATGAAGACATGTCAGCGTGAGGAACTCTCTTACTCTCCAGAGTTACCGAGTCTCTGCAGGTAGACGAGCTGGCAGATGAAGGAAGACAGAGAATAGTGGTTAAGCATTTGCCATTCCTTAGAGAAATCCGCAACGACTTTATACCATATTACCGTGAAAAACAGAGTCTAGACTGTCCAAGGAAAGTGTAAGCATGACAGAGCATGTAAATGACCTAAGAGTTTGAAGGCACCACTGTTTCCATAGGGGAAGTTAAACTGTTTAAAATGAAACCTTCAAAGGCACCGCAGATTGACCTATGTCAGTGTAAAAGCTATGGAAAAATCTTGATTATGAATATTTTTTTTCCCAAGCTCCACATATCCCCCTCCATTCCCAAAGTCACCTCCACTTGTCTGACTCTCTGGCAAATGTCTTGCCTCCCCCCCCCCAAATTATAAATGAATACTCAGATTTAAAAGCATTTAAAAATGCTTTTCTCTGCTCATGTAAATTCCTACCTAAATAATAAATAATATTCACAGGGCCTGAACACAAGAAGGCAATCAGTTAATATTTGTTGAATGGATAAGAATGGAAAGAGAAAAAACAAGAAGGGTTAAACAGAAGGAAAGAGAGGTTATAATACTCAGTTTTTAAAATGGTATTACAATCTGTGGGAAGACGGGGATTATTTAATGCAGGTTTGCCTCAAATTACAGTGGGGTTACGTCCTGATAAACCCACTATAAGTTGAAAATATCATAAGTCAAAAATGCATTAATACGCCTAACTACCAAACACCATAGCCTAGCCTTGCCGACCTTAGACGTGCACAGCACACTTACACTAGCCTGCAGTTGGGCAAAATCACCGAACGCAAAGCCTATTTCATAATAAAGCGTCGAATGTCTCCTGTGACTGATGGAACACTGTACTGACAGAAACAGAACGGCTGTCAGTGTAACTCCGAGATCGCGTGGCTGACCGCCTGTGGCTCCCTGCCACCACCCAGCATCGCCAGAGAGCATCGTCCTGCCTCCGGCTAGCCCACGAAAGGACCAAACCCAAAACTCGAAGTATGGTTTCTACTGGATGTGTGTGGCTTTCACACCATCCCCAAGCTGAAAAATCCTAAATCAAACCCTAGTAAATCAGGGACTGTCTGTACTTAAGACTAGTATTGGGGTAACTTGGCTAGCTTTTTTGGAAGAAAAAAAAAAAGTTAGTGCCTTATCTTACACTACTGTTTCTAGACATTTCAGATACAGTAGGTGGTTTATCATAAAAGGAAGTCATAAAACAACTAGAAGAAAAAAGTTATCTCGTCTTGGGATAGGGAAGAACTCACTAAGCATAAAAGCAGAGGAAGAAACCCTAGAGGAAAACATGATAGGTTTATTTATATTAAAAAGTAACAGGACTACTAAATGCAATGTGGTATTCTGGATAGGATTCTGTGACAGAAAAAGGCATAAGTCCAGGTTGCTTTATTTATTTATTTAAAAGATTTTATTTATTTGTCAGAGAGAGAGAGAGCACACAAGCAGGGGGAATGGCAGGCAAAGGGAGAAGCAGGCTCCCCGCTGAGCAAGGAGCCTGACACAGGACTCAATCCCAGGACCCTGGGATCATGACCTGAGCTGAAGGCAGACGCTTAACCAACTGAGCCACCCAGTCGACCCCAAGGTTGCTTTTAGTAAGTAGATGCCTATTTTGTTATATGCTGCATTTTTATTCTTAATCACCATGAATTATGACATTTTCACACAATAAAAATAATTTATATAAAAAAAGAAAAAGGATATCAGATAAAAACTACATAAATCTGAATAAAGTACAGCCTTTAGTTAATATATCAGTGACGGTTTCATGAATTGTAAAAAATGTACTATACTGGGATGCCTGCGTGGATCGGTCAGTTAAGCACCTGCCTTTGGCTCAGGTCATGATCCCGGGGTCCTGGGATTGAGTCCCTCATCTGGGCTCCATGCTCAGCGGGAGCCTGCTTCTCCCTCTCTCTCTCTGCATGCTGCTCCCCCTGATTGTGCTTTCTCTCTCTCTGGCAAATGAGTAAATAAAATCTTTAAAAAAAAACACAAGAAATGCACTATACTAATATGAGATGGTGATAATAGGGAGACTGTGTGTGGCATCTGCAGGAACTCTGCAAGTCTGCTGAATTTTTCTGTAAATCTAAAACTGTTCTAAGATAAAAATTTAGAAAATACCTCCCCCTTGGGGTGCCTGGGTGGCTCAGTTCGTTGAGCATTAGACTCTTGGTTTCGGCCCAGGTCATGATCTCAGGGTCCTGAGAACCAGGCCTGCATTGGGCTCTGGGCTCAGCAGGGAGTCTGCTTGAGATTCTGTTTCTCTCTCTGCCCCTCCCTCACCCCCACGGGCAAGAGCATGCTCTCTCGCTCTCTCTCAAATAAATAAACAAATCTTTAAAAAATACCCCCCTGTCAAAACAACAAAAAAATAGTGAACAAGGGTTATTAGATTTGTACGACACAACAGCGAGGCATTTAGGTCTCTGGATTCAGGCTGTCTAGGCTTAAATCTCAATTTTGTCACTCATTAGCTGTGAGACCTTGGGCAAGTTGTTCGATCTCTCTATGCCCGTTTCCTCATGTATAAAATAGGAATTTAAAATCGTACCTACTTTCTAGGGCTATCTTTGAGAATCATGTACGTTAATGTATGTAAGACGTTAACATTTTCCTAGCACATAGCAAGTGCTCAATGGATGTTAGCTGACCTCATCATATAAAGAACCCTCACAAACAAATATGAAAAAATTAGTATTTCACTATAAATCGGCCAGCAGAAATATATTAAAAATTACAGTTGGCTAATAACATATGGAAAAAAGTTTACTCTCACCGATGATAGACACAAAAATTAAATCAAGATTACATATTTTTTTCTTACCAAACTGGCAAAGATTCAAAATGATAGTGCCCACCCTTGGAAAGGATGCTATACTGCTGGGGGGGGGGGGGGAGGAGTGTAAGTGATACTAGTTTGGGGGGGATTCTTTGACAATTGTAGCCAATATATTTATGTATATTATATATATAATATATAATATATAACAAAACATTCAGAATGTTCACATTCTTTGATCCTGTAATTAAACTTCTAGGAAAGTATCCTAAGTTATTAAGCAGAGATGTACAAAGAATTATAAGGATATTTATTAACTGTGTTATTTACAGGAGCAAGAAGAGTTACCAACCTAAATGTCAACCATGTAGGAAAAAACTGAATAAACTACGGTACGTGTAGATAATGTATAATCAGTATAATGATTCAGAGAAATGTTAATAACATTAAGTCAAAAAATCAGAATGTACAACATAGTATAACCCCACTTTTGTATGGCATGGAGCACTGGGTGTTATACGCAAACGATGAATCATGGAACACTACATCAAAAACTAACGATGTACCGTATGGTGACCAACATATCATAATAAAAAGGAAAATTAAAAAAAGAAAAATATATTTACTGGAAAAAAAGAGATAGCAAAAAAATGTACCAAGATATTAATAGTCATTGCTGGGTAATGAGATGATGAAAATAAAATTTATAAAATTTATAAAAATAAATCTATTTTTTCTTTATAGTTTTCTGGGTTTTCTAAATTTTCAAATTTTTTATATACTTCATGATTGTAAAAGGAATATATGCTTCTCATAGAAAATTTGGAAAATCAGGGGTGGGGGGTGATGGGGTAACTGGGTGATGGGTATTAAAGAGGGCACGTGATATGATGAGCTCTGAGTGTTATACACAATTAATGAATCATTGAACATTATATCAAAAACTAATGATATACTATATGTTGGCTAATTGAATTTTAATAAAAAAAGAAAATCTGGACAATCAGAAAAATGGAAATGTTTATATATGCTACTGAATAGCTAATAAACAGAAATGAAAACAAGGTAAGGGACTGAAAAAGGAAACTCTAGTCCCCCGGATGTGCTTCCCAGGGTAGGAGGTGAGGTGCTGGGGAGAATCATAGGAAGTTGTGGTTTACTGGACCCCCCCCACCATTTGGTTGAGCTACTCTGCAAGAATACTTCTCCCCAGTTTTGTCCAGGGCTACCATGGTGGTTTGGCCAACCCCTCAGCTGAAAATTTCCATCTGTGGTTCCTGAAATTAAGTCCGAAGCCACATAGCCACAAAGACCTCATAGCCACATAGCCACAAAGACCTCATCACCCAGACTTTATCCATTTCTCCAAAGTCACTGCTTCTCAATCCCACCAGTCCATTCCGCATCCACCTCACTCCCAAACCCTCACCACTCCGCAGATAAGGCAAGCCCCTGACACCACGGGGCCATGCTTCACACAGGCTTTCCTTTCATCTGGACTGCCCTTCCCTGACCCCCTCACCTGGCAACTCACTCCTCCTTCAGGACTCCTTCCAGACTCAGTTTCTTCTCTGGGAACAGGTGGACTTCCTGATGCTCATCTCTCAGGACCTCGGACCCTCACAGTGGTTCCACTCTCCTGCCTGCATCTCAGGGGCTCTTGTCCACATCTAGGTCCTCTCTGGATAGTCGGTACCTGAGTGTCTGGCCAGGGCAGGTTCCCAGCAGATATCTTGGGGTGTAAAGCCTGGTTGCAGGTGGGGAAGCAGGGAGGGCAGAGGAGAATTTCTGGGGCATACTGCCACTTGAAGGCAGTCTAGCATTCTCTCATGCAAGGCTGGCTGACTGTCACCAGTCAAGAAGAAAAAGCAACAGAGAGAGAGACACACACACACAGAGACAGAGAAAGATTAACACACACAAAAAAAAATCTGAAGGATTCATACTTCCTAATTTCAAACTTACAGCAAAGTTACAGTAATCTCAACAGTGTGGTACTACCATAAGGAGAGACATAAAGATGAATCAAACAGAATAGAGAGCCCAGAAATAAAACCTCACATATATGGTCAGTTGATTTTCAACAAGGGTACCAAAACCATTCAGTGGGGAAAGGATAATCTTTTCAACAAATGGTGCCAGAAAAACTGAACCCACATGCAAAAGAATGAGGGAGCCCTTACCTTATGCCAGATGCAAAACTTACTCTCAAAATGGATACAAGACCGAAACTTAAGAGCTAAAACTAGAAAACTCCTAGAATAAGACATAGGGCAAAATCTTCATTGGGTCTTGCAGTAATTTCTTGGCTATGACACTAAAACCACAGGCAACACAACAGAGTAGATAAACTGGACTTCATCAAAATTAAGAACTTTTGTGCATCAAAGGATGCCATCAACATCGTGAAAAGGCAACCCACAGAACGGGAGAAAATATCTGAAACCACAAATCTGATAAGGGATTAATATCCAGGATAGCTGAAGAACACCTATAACTCAACAACAAAACAAGCAACCTAATTCAAAACTGGGCAAAGGACTTGAATAGACGCTTCTCCAAAGGAGATATACAAATGGTCGATAAGCACATGAAAGGACAATCAACATCACTAATCACCAGGGAAATGCAAATCAAAACAAAACGAGATGCCACTTCACACCCATTAGGCTAGATATTAGTTTAAAAAGAAGCAAAAAAAAAATGTGTTGGAAGGATATGGAGAAACTGGAACCCTCATGCATTGCTGGTGAGAATGTAAAATGAAGTCCTAGGAAAACCATTTGGTGGTTCCTCAAAAAGTTAAACACAGAGTTACCATATGACCCAGCAATTCCGCTCCTGGGCGTATACCCCAAAGAACTGAAAGTAGAGACTTGAACAGACACCAACCTGCACAGCAGAATTACTCACAATGGCCAAAAGGCGGAGGCACCCCAAGTGTGCATCAACAGCCGAATGGATAAACAGAATGGGGTGTATACGTACGCTGCAGTAATACCCAGCCGTAGAGAGGAATGAAATTCCGACACATGCTAAAACAGCGGTGGACCCGGGGGACATGATGCTGAATAAAGTAAGCCAGACACCAAAGAACAAGTACTGTATGCTTCCACTTACAGGAGCGACCCAGAACAGGCAGAGACGGAAAGCAGAATAAAGGTTACTGGCGGCTGGGGGGGGCGGGGGGAGGATGAGGAGTTACTGCTTCACGAGCTCAGAGTTTCTGTTTGGGATGCCAACAAAGTCCTGGAAATGGGTATCTGTGATGGTCACACAACACTGTGAATGTTCTTAATGCCACTTCATTTTAAGTGCACACTTAAAAATGATTTAAGTGGTGAATTTTATGTTATGTGTATTTTCCCACAAGACAAAAAGAAAAAACATCCCACAGTAGCCTGAGCGAGCATCCTCAGAAGATGGGCCTCCACGTTCCGTGGCCGTTGGGATGTGACCAGTTCACTTCCTGATCTTGGGTTAGCAAATTCATGCACCTTTTAGCCCTCTCTGCATACAAACCAACTCAGATATTACATAATCGACTTTGCTAGCTCAGGACACCAGCAGCCATGCTCTGCCTTTTTTCCTTTTCTCTTCTTGATTTTTAAAGATTTATTTATTTTATTTTAGAGAGACAGAGCGCAAATGCGAGAGAGTGCATGGGCGAGGGAGGAGGGGCAGAGGGAGAGAATCTTCAAGCAAACTCCAGGCTGAGCTCAGAGCCCAACTCAGGGCTGAATCCCCAAGATCACAAGCTGAGCCAAAAGCAAGAGTTGGACACCTAACCAACTGAGCCACCCAGGCGCCCCTTCTCTTCTTGATTTTTAATACTGAAACATGTACCAGCTGGGAGAAGCTATAGAGTAGAAGTGGGGGTGGGGCACTGAGTCGAAAAGAGGGAAGAAATCATGGAACAAAACCATACCTGAACTTCCTTACAGTTTCAATCCTTGGTAGAGCAACTGCTTTACCTTTTCATGATTTTCAGAGAGGGACTTTTCTTCCCTTGTTAACCTTTTTACCGTCTGAACTACCCTAACGGTCTAGAAGTTGTGACCACTATACTCATCATATACACACCAATAACCCCCTTGTCTTCCAGTTCGCACCATTTCCTTTTGTGCTGGCTTCACCGAAGATGGAGCCATTTAAACACGGGTATTTTAAAAATTTCTATAGCAATTGGGAACTTAAATGTTTTTAATGACAATAAAAATTGCAATGGGTTCCAGAAATATTATTCCCCAAATTTACTTATTTTGAGTCATGTTGTCCTGTATCTAAAACCTCAAAGCCAGCGCTTCCTTTTCAGGTCAGGGACATCTGTCCCACAGTGACTTGCCCGTCAAGAAGCCCTTGAGTTTAATTGTTGCTGATTTTGCAGTTCACTAGAACCTTGTAGAAGCTGCATCTAATTCACATGATAGAAAGGTGCACGGCATGGGGCGCCTGGGTGGCACAGCGGTTAAGCGTCTGCCTTCGGCTCAGGGCGTGATCCCAGCGTTATGGGATCGAGCCCCGCATCAGGCTCTTCCACTATGGGCCTGCTTCTTCCTCTCCCACTCCCCCTGCTTGTGTTCCCTCTCTCGCTGGCTGTCTCTATCTGTTGAATAAATACATAAAATCTTAAAAAGAAAAAAAAAAAGGTGCACGGCAAAACCACTCCAGACTTCAGAAAATCCTCCTGACGCTGCCACCATCCTGTTCCATTATGATGTACTCTGAATCCAAAGATTGGTCTAAAAACTTAGTAAGAATGACGGCAGGTGCGTATCTTGCATTCCAGGCAGACAAGCTCAACAAGTTGCGGATGAATTAGTTACACACCATCTTCCCTAATGAATAATAGGCTCTGTTTATGTCATTCTTCAAATCTCTCCCCAAATTATTTATTGCTCTTAGAAAACCCACCCTGGCCACACTGCCAAAACTAACCACCTAAGGAACCAGCGATGTCAAACATTTCACCAAACTGCGTATTCCCAAACACACGCCCGTCCTCTTGATCGTGCATCTTTCTGGAAAATGTAAATTTTTTTTTAAAGATTTTATTTATTTATTTGACAGAGATAGAGACAGCCAGTGAGAGAGGGAACACAAGCAGGGGGAGTGGGAGAGGAAGAAGCAGGCTCATAGCGGAAGAGCCTGATGTGGGGCTCGATCTCGTAACGCCGGGATCACGCCCTGAGCCGAAGGCAGACGCTTAACCGCTGTGCCACCCAGGCGCCCCCTGGAAAATGTAAGTTAACTGAGGGGAAAAAATTAACTCAAAAAAGTTATTGCCTTGCTTCGTCTCTAAGAGGCCTTGCTGAATTAGGGCACAAGTCGACCTTCCCTTCAGAAAAGACCCTGCCTTCTTCAAAAATATACATCCCAAGGAACCCAGCACAGTATCTGGTTTATGGGTTCATTTACATACAAGCATTACAATAACTCAGGTATTGTGCTGTCAGCAAGTGCAAGGCCCTACACTAACATACAAACCACTTCAAAAAGTAGTTACGACTACTGTCATTTTATTTATTTATTTTTTAAAGATTTATTTGAGCACGCATGCGTGCTCCAAAGTGGGGGAGGGGGGTGTGCTGTTGCAGAGGGAGGGAATCTCAAGCGGACTCTGGGCTTGATCTCACAACCCTGAGATCACCACCTGAGCCAAAATCAAGAGTGGCCGCTCCACCGACGGAGTCACCCAGGTACCTCACAATTATTGCCATTTTAAAGACGTAGAAATTTTGCCCAACAGAAGAATTAAGTGACTATTTTCCACAGCTTCCCGAACCAAGCTAGTAAGCTATCTAGCTGGAGTTCTAACCCAGGTCGGCCTCGCTCTGCAGCTTCTGTTCCTAATCACCATATTGTGCAGCTTCCCTGAATAAATGAGTGAAATTTCCCCTACTTTCTACCAAAGCTAGCAATTTTGTTTCCTTGGGTTTGGGGGAGGAAGACAGCTGCAATTTTTAATAATAATGAGCATTATCTTAAAATCGGACATTTCTTCACCCAGACTGTGCACAGAGACTGCGTAAAAAAAAAAAAAAAAAAACAACAACCAAAAAACCCCCCAGACATTTCTTTTCATGTACATCCATATTCCTTTATATTTCACAATAGAGCTCTGCTATGAGAGATTTGTCTGGTTAATTTTAGCACTTGATTACATTATTCTGAAATATAAATTGTGAACATCCTGAAACATAATTTCTCCCTCAAAAGACAAATGCCAGTAGTAATGCTTTCCTCGTGAGATTCTCATGTATTTGTTTATTTTTTTTAAAGGAACAATAGATTTTGAAAATGCAACTGAAAAGGCTTGAGTAGGAGAACTTCCTTGAGGTCAGCGTTATCCACAACAGCCATACGTCCGGCAGGAAATCTGCGGCCACGTGACATTAACAATGAATCCCCCACTTTCTTAGACCCTGGAGAGACTTGTGGTTTCTACATCTAAATAAGGCAGGGCTTGGATAAAGGGCATACTTTTAGCTTTTTATACTACAGGCACGGAATCTCATATTTCTCGTCTTTGACCTGGTACACGCCAAGTGCTTTGTAGGGTTCACTCCTTAAGCAGAGTCTGCACGCTCTGAGACCAAATAATCCTATCACTGCCTACCTGAGTTTACGTGCTTCTTCATGCATGCAACGGAGTGCAGAAGGGCATCTCTGGGCTGCATTCCCACATCCCAGGTGAAGATCAAAGATGGGCTTTTATGTGATCATATTTAGGCCAGCTTGCTAAATATCGAAGGTACATGTAAGAACCTCACTGAAAGACAGATCCTCTCTCTATTGCCAAGGCATTGAATGATCTAACAATGGGGACTCAAATTCCTCACCCTAACCACCGAACCTTACAGGTTCAGCACGCTGAGTTCAGCATGCTCCCAGTGAATGAGTCCAATATTTACTTTCAAATTACACGGTAAACCCTGCCACATGTTCAGAAAGATTAAACAGTCAACTTTTATCCTTTGCGAAAACAAAATCTTGCTCAGAGATAAAACTATAACTTGCTTTTCATATATACATGATCTTATGTCCTCTTCAGAACAGCCTGTGAAGTGGACATTGTTTTCACTCCCATTTTACAAATAAGGAAATAGACACAGAGAGGTTAAGGAACAGATAAAAGAGCTCCAGCTGTTAAGGAGCAGAGCCTGGAATCAAACCAAGGGCACTGTGCTTCCAAAACTCTTAACTTCATCTCAATGTTACACTGCCGCTTGTGTTTGCTTTTTAAAAGGTTAAATTGACTTTCGGCAATTTCCTCTGAGTAGGTACTAAGCATTGCTAATTCAGATTTCTCCCTTATTCAGGAAGAATTAGAGAAAAAAAGCGAGATGTATTCTGCCAGCCCAGGCAAAAGTTGGCTTCCTAAGATAGCCCCAACTCTCCAGTGGGAGGTAGCTTCAAGAGTTCTGGAGTCAGAGAACCTGAGTCCATCCCGTTCTAGCTGTGTGACCTTGGACAAGTCACTTAATCTCTCTGTCCTTCAGTTGTCTCATCAGTAAAATGAGGACAATGATAGAAACTAACTCCATGTTCTCGGGGATTAAATGACAGAGTATTTAAGTGTGTTGCACATTTTAGATGCTGGATAATTCTCAGCCATCCCTATGATTAATAAGCTTCCTGAACTAAGTTTAGTGATCATAAGCAGCAGGAGGCGTAACTAACACGTCTATCATTTGGAAATTTCGAGCTACTTTGCCTCGAAAAGACGACCAAAAAGCCCTCGAAGGGCCCAAGCCGCTATATGTGAAGCCTAAGTGTATCTTTCTCAAATAAGTTTATCATGGGCTGAATTAAAATACAGTGTGGATTCCTCAACATGACCTCACCTCCAAGATACACACACGCTCTCAAATTATTTTAAATTAAAAGCTTAACGATTGTTTGGGTTCTCAAGTAGTTATCAACGCATCCTCTCTGGTGAGAACCGTGCAACTAACTTGCTCTAAATCGCGTTCTCTAAAAATGTTCCTTCGCAGCTTGCATTTCAGTTACTTGGTGTCCCCAATTGTTGTTGTCCCAGAACAAAAGCCTAATTGCTGCTGCTACAATACAGCCCTTTTTCTGAGATCATCATGAAGCCCTCGGAGCAAACAAGAGAGGGAGTTCTTAGGCGCAACAAGCACTGCATCCAAATTCCTGCACTCCGAAGGCCAACACGAGCCAAATTACCGGAGACTCGAGCTCCTTTCTACGATCTACACCTCCCTGCATATAGCTGTCTCGCGAATACTTCAGAGCCCTTTAGGACACGTGTGTTTTCCTGCTTGGACGAGTTCGGGAAAACTCGGTGTCCCCTTCCACCCGCGCAGCGTGGACAGGCGCAGGGCAGCGGCCCCTCCTGGGCGCGACTCTGTCGCGGGGGGGTCGTGGCCGGGCGCCCCAGGACCCCGCGGGATCAAGCTCGAGGCGGGACGTCCCACCAGGCCCACCCCGGAGCCCCCGGCCCCCCGCGGGCGCGGGCGGGAGCCCCACCTTCCCAGCCCCTGCGGGACTGGCGCCGTGCGCTCGCATCCCGGGCTGGCACGCAAACCCCCGAACGGCGGCCCCGGGGAGGGCTCGGGACTCACGCGCTCTCTCGGGCTGTCGGGGGCCTGTCCCCGGCCGGCTCCCGGCCCCGCGGGCTCAGAGAGTGCGAGCCTCCCATGGCTCGGAGCTTGGCGCCTCGCTGCGCCCGCCCGTGCTCCGCGGCGCGCCGGCTCGACCCGGACCCTGGGCGGGGAGGAGGCGGCGGGGCGGGGGAGGAAGGGTGGGGCGGAGGGGCGGGCGATGGAGGGGAGCCCTGCCTCAGGGTCCCGGCCGCCGGGAAAGCCGGCTGAAGGGCGTTGCTCGAGACGCCGCCAACTTCGCCGCCAATTGCAGGGCTCGGCCTGCGCCGCGGCCGGGGCTCCCGCCCCGGGAGATGCTGAGCGCTCGGCTCCCGCCGGGGCCCCGCGACACTGCCGGGGGGACCGGGCCGCGGGGGCCGCACTCCCAGCCGGGAAGTCCCTTGGCCGCGAACGAAAACAGGTGGAGTGGGCGGGAGGCCTGGACGCACCCCGGGGGCCCCGCGGACGGGGAGCCGTCGCCGTCTGCCCGCCCGGCCCGGGGCGGTCGGCGGCGCCTGGGGAGTCCCTGCTGCAGGCTAGAAGGGGAGCGGCTCTGCAGGGAAGCACCGGAAGGGGGCGTGTGTGTGTGTGTGTGTGTGTGTGTGTGTGTGTGTGTGTGTGTGTGTATCCCAAGACCGAGGCTGCATTTCCTAACGGCCTCCCCACCGTAGCTTCGCCTGAAAGCGAGGCCAGGGCTGAGCTGTGGAGAACAACGCGTGTATCCCGGTTCTGCCCCCGACTTGGGACAAATTACGTCACCCTCTGCGAGTCTTGTTTTCTTCGTCTGTAAAATGAGGGAGTATGTTCATTTTTACCTCTAATGTCCCTTCTGGTTCTGATATTCAGTTTGGAATGAGTTCTCTTCCAAACTCTGTCTTAGGGAAAAATGCACCCTATCCCTCCCATTGCACCTGTGATCCACGTAATGATACACCTAAGAACTCCCTTTTTTAGAACAGGTATGCCCTTTCTCACCCATTCCCATCTCCTACATCCCTCCTCTCCAGCCATCTCTTCTCCATCCCCCTGTTTTGTTTTGTTTTTAAACAAAGATTGGAATGCCCTTTTCTGCTATCACCTATTTGTCCTTCCAGACCAACTCAGACCTCCCTTCTGTAACACTATTCTGCGTCCTGGTGGTACATCTTTTTTGTTATTGCCTGTCTCTTTCATTGGAGTGTAAACTCGGCGAAGATAGGGAATTGTTTTGTTTTCCCTGGTCCCCCAACACTGCCTGGTGCATAGTGGACACATAATGGTCGATACATGCATGTTATCGTTTCCCTCCCCAGTGTTCCTACACCATGTGTTAATTCCTCTAACACAGCACTTACGATCTTATTTTGTAACCATTTCTTTACTTGTCTGTCTTTCCACTAGAATATGAGTTCTATAATGAAAAGAATGCTTTGTTACCTGTGTATGCAAGCTTGGTTCCTGGCACAGTGCCTGTATCCTGCCTTATATATCATAAGTATTTGCTGAATGAATGAATGAATGAATGAATGAATGAGACTGTGGCAAAGCACACAGAATGGTGTTCAGCATTAACTTCGTTCCTGACTCGAAGCTTTAGGCAATAAAGATATACGTGCCTACATTTTAATGTTTCCAGAAAGGGAGGGAAAACTCATAATGGAGACTTGTATTTACAACAGATCTTTTTTTATGTCAAATTTTGACTTCCTGTTTATACATTATCTTCTCTGTACCCTAGCCAGAGAGTTCCTAGGGTTCAGGATGCTTCCACATTGTAGGCATAGACAGGCGGAGTATTTGGGCATGGGAAAATAAATATTAATTAGTACCAGTGTAGTGAGACTGGGAATTGATATTGTGTGGGAAGGATTTCAAACAGCTGAAGAAAAGTTGACTCTTGGCCGATGATTTTTTAAAAAGCTCACATTCTTCACACATTCTGTCTGGAATACTTCGGCAATGTGATTGAAGTGCCATTGATAACGCAAACATAACCCTGTCAGAGCTGCGGTCCCTTTCAGAGGAACACTCAGCCTCTCCTAGTGAGAAAGGTCTTTATTCCCAGTGGATCACTCCAAGGGAAAAATGGGAGGGGAAACAACAGGAGAGGAGGGGAAGGAGGGGAAAGTTTTCTTTCTACTGGGTAGACAAGATGGGCTGTTGGGGAAAGTTTTATTATTATTAGTGGAGAAAGGCACAGAGTAACATCACTAACATTGTCTGAAACAAAAGGAAAAGAGTGAAGCCCACACCCCATTGTGATGCAGAGAAACCAATGAGGAGAAGAAGAGTCTGCAAAATAGTGAGAAAGTTTGGCTATAGGGGGCCAAAGAGCATCTCTGCATAGATGCTTGTTTTTACTGGTTTTGCTGCCTTCGCTGGTACAGAGACTTGGGCAGCTGGGGCTGCAGACCCAGGGGAGTGAAGACAGTGAAAGGGAAGTCTTGTCTTTGGGAAGTAAACGTTTGAGGGCTTTTCAGGGAAAATGCCCAGGATAGACCTGAGAGACCCAAACAGCCCTCTTCCCCGCAACACGTAATGATTGGCCCTTCACCTAGAAGCAGAGCCAAGTTCTGTTTCCCCATCTCAGAGACGGGCTGCAGATCTCCAACAAAGGGATAGGCTCTGAGATATCTACAAATCCTCTGCTTAATGTCTCTTGGTTTAAAATCCTTCTGGCTTTTTATATTTCAATGAGAACGCAACACTTAAAAGCTCAGCAACCCTAATGAAAATACAGAGTTGTTACCATGCAATCATGAGTCCTTCTCTGAGGAAAATTATTAAAGAAATGGAAGCACTTCCTCTCCCTCAGTGTGGTTCTGAGGTTGTGCGCTCAAAGGCCAGCTCTAAGGTGTGGATGACCCTGCTGTCATCTGACCCATTGACCGAGCAAGGAATGCCAGTTCTGGGGCTCAGAACTATTCACGCAGCCGAGGAGTTGTCCTTCAAGGGGAGGGCAGAAGGGTAACAGCTGGACACCGCTTGCTATTGCATTTGATACGGAATAAAGGGAGAACAGAACCTTCTGGCTGTTTTATGGTGTCCTGTAGCTTCTGCCTAAAGCGACCAAAGGAGAAGAAAGGGAAGAGGGGAGGAGGGAGGCAGCCGGCATTTTGCAGTCCCTGGGCAACGGGCTGCTTACCATGACGGCCAGCTGGGATCAAAGCAGATATATGGCCTGTGATGGAGTCTTGGAGGGGTGGTATTCGATATCCGGTGTTAAGGTTTCCATTTTGTGTTACAATTCTGTCAGTAGGCATTTTTTAAACACTGAAGGAATAGTCAAGAAAGAAAATTTACGAAATGGAAATTTATCATTGCCCCCTATATCGCAAAATACGCTCGTCAGTGTCAAACCCTACCCCTAGAATGCTACTTAGGCCCCGCAGAAGGATGGGAGCTAGCATTTAGTGGATACTGGTGGTTGATGAAAGTAATCACATTTCTTCCTTATAACACAAGGAAATGATAACAGGAAGTAACAGTTTTTTGAGGACTTTTTATATGCCAGACTGTTCTAAGTGCTTTAGATTTATTAATTCATTTAATGTCCATTACAATGTTTATAGGCACTTTAGTATCCTCGATTTACAAATGAGTAAAGTGAAGCATGGAAAGGCTCAACATTCCCAAGCCCACACAGCTACAAAATGGCAGAGATAGGAATAGAATCCAGGTTAGCGCCAGAGTTATAACACAGCCATGTGTTAAAACTCTGTGCTGTATTTCCTTAATTTTTACACTGTGCACCCCATTTTAAGATGAAGAAACTAAGGTTTACTTTTTTTTAAAAGATTTTATGTATTTATTTGAGAGAGGGAGAGAGACAGCATGAGCGAGAGAAAATGCGAGCAGGGGGGAAGGGGCAGGGGAAGAGGGACAAGCAGACTCCCTGCTGAACAGGGAGCCTGATGCAGGGCTCGATCCCAGGACGCCGGGATCATGACCTGAGCTGAAAGCAGACGCTTAATTGACTGAGCCACCCAGGTGCCCAGAAAATGAGGTTTAGAGAGGTAAGTGGTGTATCCAGTATTTAAACCCAGTTCTGTCTTGATCACAAAGCTTATGTTCAGCATGGATTTTTCTCCCCAGCAATCATGCCAAATGAGCATTACCCATCATAGTAGCCATCTTGGGAAATTACATGCTTATCTCAGAGCTGCACCACCTTTCCTTTTTTGGAAGTTACTGAAATGCCAATTTAAAAGCCAAAAGAATAAAATTAGGTTTACCACATATTGTTAGTAAGGGCCACATATTGTTACTGCAAGAGCCACATGTTTTTCTTGAAATTAGGTAGTATAAGTGCTCCAACATTGTTCTCCTTTTTCTAAATAGTTTTAGCTATTCTTGGTTCTTGTCTTCTCATATAAAGTTTAAAATAAATTTGTAAATTTCTTTAAAAAAAAAAACCTTTTCTGGATTTCCACGGGGATTACACTGAATCTACTGACTAACTTAAGGACTGCTAGTTTAACAACATTGAGACTTCTGATCTATGAACATGGTATAGCTCTATTTATGGAAGTCTTGAATTTCCCATAAGGTTTTATAGTCTTCAGCCTATAGGTCTTGCACATCTTTTGCTAAATTTATTCCTAAATGTTTTTATGCTATTTTTAAATATTTTTTACAGATTCTATTTATTCATTTGAGATAAAGAGAGAGCACGAGTGGTGGGGAGGAGCAGAGGGAGAGGAAGAAACAAAATCCCTGCTGAGCAGGGAGCCCCATTTGGGGCTTGATTCCAGAACCCTGGGATCATGACCTGAGCTGAAGGCAGATGCTTAACTGAGCCACCCAGGAGCCCCTTTATGCTATTTTAGATAAAGAAATAAAATTGATTATTGTATGTTGTATCCTGCAAACTTACTAAGTTTATTATTACTTCTAATAGTTTTTTTTGTGGATTCCTTAAGGTTTTCTGTATGTCACTTGCAAATAAAGACAATTTTACTTCTTCCTTTATACTCTGTATACCAGTGCCTAGCACAGGTATTCCATTGTCTAGGCACTACAATATTAAATGAAAGTGGTTAGAGCTAACATCTTAGCCTTTTCCCTGATCTTAGGTGGCAAGCATTGAATCCTTCATGTTGTAGCATGACATTAGCTGTCATCTTTTGTAGATTGCCTTAAGTTGGGAAGTTTGCTTTTATTCATAATTCGCTGAGGTTTTTTTTTAAAATGATAAAAGGGTATTGAATTTCAAAAATGCTATTTCTGTACTTATTAAAATGATCATATTATTTTCCTCTTATATTCATTAATTTGTTGAATTACATTGATTGATTTTCAGATGTCAGGCCAGACTTGCATTGCCCCTTGATTATGGCATATAATCTTTTTATATGCTGCTAGATTTGATTCGATAATATGTTGTTGAGGATTTTTGTATCTATATTCATGAGGGATATTGATCTGTAGTTTTCCTTCTTATGATGTTTTCATCTGGTTTTGGTATCAGGATAATACTGGCATAATAAAATGAGTTGAAAAGTGTTTCCTACTCCTTTATTTTCTGGAAGAATTTTTGTAGGATTGGTATTATTTCTTCTTTAAATGTTTGATAGACTTCACCAGTGAAGCCATCTGAGCCAGAAGTTTTCTTTGTTAGAATGTTTATAAATTCCAAATTTCATTTCTTTGTCATAAGGTTGTTCAAGCATTCTGTTTCTTCTTGAGTCAGCTTTGTAGTTTGTCTTTCCCAGAATGTGTCCATTTCACCTCAATGATCACCTTTAATGGCATAAAGATGCTCATCCTAATAATAATGGAGTATTTGGGGCACCTGGGTGTCACCTCAATTGGTTGGGCATCAGGTTTTGGCTCAGGTCATGATCTCATGAGTAGTAAGATCCAACCCAGAGTCAGACTCCAAGCTCAGCAGGGAGTCTGTGTGAAGATTCTCTCCCTTTGCCCCTCCCCCCACTCTTCTGCTCTCTCAAATAAATAAATAAATAAATCTTTAAAAAAATTTTTTAAATAATAATGGGGTGTTCTTTTAATGTCTGAAGGATCTGTAATGGAGTCCTCTCTTTCATTACTGATACGGCAATTTCTTTCTTTCCTTTTTTCCTTGATCAGTTGGGATTGAGATTTATCAATTTTATTAGTTTTTTCAAATGACCAGCTTTGGGTTTTATTAATTTTTGCTTTTTTAATTTTTTTTCTGTTCTCTATTTCATTGACTTCTGTCTTATCTTTATTATTTCCTTCCTTCTGATTGCTTTGGGTTTAATTTGTTCCTTTTTCTAGTTTTTAAAGGTGGAAATTTAGGTGGAAAGGTGAAAAATTGATTTGAGAGCTTTCTTCTTTTGTCTTCTAGGCATTCAAAGCTATAACTTATTTCCCTCTAGGTGCTAATTAGCATATCCCACAAATTTTGATATGTTGCATTTTTATTATCATTCAGTACAAAATATTTTCTAATCTCTTGTAATTTCTTCTTCAACCTACTGAATAAAGTGTTTAGTTTCCAAATAGTTATGATTTTCCTAGTTATCTTACTGTTCTTAGTTTCTAATTTAATTTCATTGTGGTCAGAGAACAAATTCAAAATCTGAGACTAGTTTATGGTCTAGAATATGGTCTATCCTGGTAAACATATTGTACACTTGAAAAGAATGTGCATTTTGCTGTCGTTGGGTGAGGTGTTCTATAAATATCAATTAGGTCAAGGTGGTTGATAGTATTGTTAACATTTTCTTTCTTTGCTGATTTTTGTTTGTTTACTCTATCAATTTCTGGGAGAGATTATAATCTCTAGTTATGATTACATATTTCTTCCTTTAATTCTGTCAATTTTTGCATCATATATTTTGAAGCTGTTATTGAGCGTAGGCAAATTTGTGATTTTTATGTCACCTTGACTAATTAAAACTTTTATTATTCTGAAGTGCCCTTCTTTATCTTTGATAATACATTTTGTTTAGAAATCTATTTTGTTTGATACTAATATAGCCACTCCAGCCTTCTTGTGCTTACTATTTACATGATATATCATTTTCTTTTTTTTTTTTTAAAGATTTTATTTATTTATTTGACAGAGAGAGAGACAGCCAGCGAGAGAGGGAACATAAGCAGGGGGAGTGGGAGAGGAAGAAGCAGGCTCATAGCGGAGGAGCCTGATGTGGGGCTCGATCCCAGAATGCCAGGATCACGCCCTGAGCCAAAGGCAGACGCTTAACTGCTGTCCCACCCAGGCGCCCCGATATATCATTTTCTAACCATCCATTTTTGATCTATCTCTGTCTTTATATTTAAAGTATGTCTATTGGTTTTTTTTAAACAGACTTTATTTTTTAGAGCAGTTTTAGGTCCACAGTTACACTGAGCAGAAAGTATAGAGAGTTCCCACGTACCCCCCGCCCCCAAACACACACACCCTCCCCAATATCAACATCCCACACCAGAGTGGTGCATATGTTACAACCAACACTGACATCACCGTCACCCAAAGTCCATAGTTTACACTGGATTCACACTTGGTATTGTAGATTCTGTGAGTTTTAACAAACATATAATAACATGTATCCACCATTGCACTAGCATACAGAATAGTTTCACTCCTCTAAAAACCTGCTGTGTTCTGCCTACTCATCCTCCCCCGGCCCCAATTCCCTGGCAATCAGAGATTTTTACTGTTTTTGTAGTTTTGCCTTTTCCAGAATGTCATAATAGAATCAATAGTATATAGCCTTTCAGACTGGCTTGTCTCATTTAGTAATATGCATTTAAGGTTCTTCCATGTCTTTTTGGTGGCTTGATAACTCAATTCTTTTCAGCCTTGAATAATATTCCTTGTCTGGATGTACCACAGTTTATCCCTTCCCCTACTAAAGGACATCTTGGTTACTTGGGGTATTTTTGGCAATTATGAATAAAGCTGCTGTAAACATCATGGGAAGATTTTTGCTTGCACAAAAGCTTTTAACTAATTTGGGTAAATACCAAGGAATATAATTGCTGGATCATATGGTTTATTTGTAAGAAACCACCAAACTATCTTCCAAAGGGACTATACCATTTTGCACTCCTACCAGCAATGGATGAGAGTTCCCGCTGATCCACATCCTCACCAGTATTTAGCGTCACCAGTGTTCTAAATCTTTGCCATTCCACTAGGTGTGCAGCGGTATCTCCTTGTTTTAATTTGTAGACTCCTGATGACATATGATGTGGCACAGCTTTCATATGTGTATTTGCCATCTATATAACTTTTTCACTGAAGTGTTATATTCGGCTTTTCTAATCCATTTAAAAATAATCATCAGCACGGGGCGCCTGGGTGGCACGGTGGTTAAGCATCTGCTTTCGGCTCAGGGTGTGATCCCGGTGTTCTGGGATCGAGCCCCACATCAGGCTCCTCCGCTATGAGCCTGCTTCTTCCTCTCCCACTCCCCCTGCTTGTGTTCCCTCTCTCGCTGGCTGTCTCTGTCTCTGTCGAATAAATAAATAAAATATTTAAAAAAAATAATAATAATCATCATCAATTTTAGTCTTTTGATTGGAGTGTTTAGGTTATTAACATTTAATGTAATTATTGATATGGTTGGATTGAGTACTATTATTTTATTTTATTTTATTTTATTTTATTTTATTTTATTTTATTTTAAAGATTTTATTTATTTATTTGACAGAGAGAGAGAGAGACAGCACAAGCAGGGGGAGCTGCAGGCAGAAAGAGAAGCAGGCTCCCTGCTGAGCAGGGATTCCCAACGCAGGGCTTGATCCCAGGACCCTGGGATCATGACCTGAGCCAAAGGCAGACGCTTAACCAACTGAGCCACCAAATGAGTTCTATCATTTTAAATCTTTGTTTTCTACTTTTCTCTCCTGACATTTGCTTCTCCATTTCCTGCCTTTTTTAAACATACTACTTTAATATTTTATAAATTATTCCATTTTTGTTTTATTGATGGCTTTTTAGTTACGGTGTTTGCATTTTTATCTTAGCAGTTGACCTATAAATTACAAAATATATCCTTAACCTTTCCTAGGCCATTTAAAGTTAATAATGTACTTCATGCAAATTCTGAGAGACGAAAAGTTCAATTTCTGAAAAAAATTTAACAGATGGACTTAACTACCAAATGGATATGTTAAATGAAAGAATAATAAACTTTAAGATAGATCAACCAAAATTACTCAAGCTCATGCCACGCCAGAATCTGTTTACTTCCATTTCCTCTTCAGTACCTTCTGGTAGTCACTTTATATACGATGTCCAGGTTTTCGAGTTATTTTCTGCAAGAATGGTCGTAACACCCAGAATGGCCCGTAATATCTAGAGGTAGAAGCCCCCGTATATTGTTCTTATGAGAAGATTAAGCTCAGCTTCATCACCCACCTTACACATCACAGTTGTCCTGAGTGACTGCAGTTTCAAAAATCAAACCCACCTCCACAAGATGAAGACTCGTCTAGAATACTGAGAACAATTTGCTACGTGCTCTGAAGACAACTTTAAGGGCATTGAGCAATGGAAGTATAATTGCACTAAGTCTGTAATATCTTAAGGTGACAGAAACGAATATTCCCTAATATCTGTTTTTCTCTTCTCTCTTAGTAAAACAAACAAGTAAGAAACAACCCTGACCTTTAGCCATTATGAATAATAGCTACACTTCCCAGTCTCCACTGCATATAGGTGTGGCCATGTGACTAAGTTTGGGTCAATGGGATAAAAATAAAAGTGCCAAGTTCAACTTACATGAAGTATCATTAATGGGAGGTGCTATGGTCTGAATGTTTGTGTCTCCTCAAATTCATATGTTGAATAATCCCCAAAAGTGATAGTATTAGGAGATGGAACATTTGGGGGGTGCTTAAATCCTAAGGGTGGAACCCTCATGAAAGAGATGGTGCCCTTATGAAAGAGGCCCCAGAGAGATTCCTTGCCCCTTCCACCATTTGAGGACAACAGCTAGAAAGCACTGGCTATGAACCCGGAAGACAGCCCTCACCTTTTGCTGGCACCCCGATCTTGGACTTTCAGCCTCCAAAACTGTGAGACATAAATGTATAAGCTACACAGTCTGTGGTATTTAGTTATTTTGTTACAGCAGCCCAAAGAGACGAAGATAGGCGGCGAGCCCTTTTTGGCTCTTTCTTTTCCCTGCGGGCTGGAATGTAGATGGGATAGTCCAGCTCGGGCGGCCATGCTTCTTGCGGTTGAAGGAACCTGTATCCATGACACCACGGAGCCCCTAAGTCTGCCCCACAGACCTTTGATGTGAGACAAAAAATAAACTTAGATGTTGCTTAAGCACTCTTATTTTGGATTTCTGTAAAACTGAGCCAAAGCAAATCCTAATTATATTCTGGTCATTAAATTATGGAGAAAAAAAGTCCTACCACCTTGTAGTCGAACCATCTGTACTGGAAGAAAGGTAATACTAAGTGGTCCTGCCAGCAATCATTCTACCTACTCTTTAGATAAAGAGTGTATGTAAATGAGGGGCGCCTGGGTGGCTCAGTTGGTTAAGCACCCAACTCTTGGTTTCAGCTCAGGTCATCATCATCTCAGGGTCGTGAGATTGTCCTCCACACTCTGCAGGGTGTCTGCTTGTCCCTCTCCCTCTGTACCTCCCCCTGATCTCTTTCTCTCTCTCGAATAAATAAATAAAATCTTTAAAAAAAAAAAAGAGTGTGTGTAAATTAGCCCCTAACCCTAATACTTCCTAGGGCTGAAGTACCGCCCCTGCTGAATGTGTCCGTAAAATCGATCCCCAGCCGTCATTGCCACCCACGCAAATCTGTGCTCTATCCCAAGTAAACGTCCTCCAACTGAATGCTTCCATTCTCTTCCCCCTCAGTCCTACCCTGAGTGATTCGTTCATTAGTGCATCCATTCATTCATTCAACAAATACATACAGACACGTACCTCAATGTCTATCTGACTCTGAATTCATCTTTGCAAAAACATTGCGGAAGGTGAGAGTTGCCTGAGACCTGCGCCAGCCTCACAATGACCCTGTTGACCCTAATTCCGCCTCACATCATTGTTACGGCACGGCCTAAACTTAACAAAAAAGTCAAAACTAAGAGACTGATTTCTAGAACAGAGCTGGAGAGGACCTTAGAGGCCATCTAGTTCCAGGTTCTTTTATTAATGTAAGTGAACCGAAGCCCTGACACACTTGAGACTTGCCGAAGGTCACAGAGACAGTGCCAAAGCCGCAATCAGGACTCAGGTTTCCCCGCCCACCCAGTCCTTTGTCCTTTCTTCCCTTCTTATTCCTTCATTCACACTTAATCCAAATACAAAGGTTACGTATCTATTACTTTGATTAGAAAATAAGAACATTTTACTTTAAAAACCATCCCAGTTATACTCAGCGTCAAAGAAAGGAATTACCTTTGGTGATTTGTCTTTGAATTTATTCTCAGTTTACCCTGAAGAGTGAACATGCCAGCAACCCAGAGCAGGACCTTTGCTCTGACTGGAGCCCTTGGGACTGAAGAAAATTAAGTCAGGTGAACGTCACATGATTATTTACAAGGCAGGTTTTCAGTCCAAGTTTCCAGTCAAATGCCTTTTGCCTAAGGCTAATTCTCAGAAATTCCTCTGTGGTTCCACCTGTGTGTATCACTGTTCTCTTACACTCTGCACTAGCAAAGCTGAATTCTGGTGTGCGCGCGCACACACACACACACATGCACGCGCACGCGCGCGCGCAGTCTTTATTCCCCCAATTCAAGGTGATACAACCGTCATCCATAGCAGTTTCCAGAAGAAAGCTTGTGCTTCAGACCTGTGATTCTGCCCTCCTACTGGGAACAGCTGGCAAGTTCACAATTTCAACCTGTATTCTCCAGGAGAGCAATGAAAGCACTTAAAAAAAAGAAAATTCTTTTGTTTTTTATTTCATTTACTTGTCATTTCTACTCCTACATAATGGTTCCGGGACTATACCCTTTGTGTGCTTTCTATTGATTTTGTTTTTAAAGCAGGATGTTTTTTGTGCCCTGGCATTGTCTTCAGAGGCAGAACCTACCTATCATTTAAACATCCTGGACTCAGTCACCTCAAGTGTCTTCTTGGAACATTAACTCTTGGTACTTTCTTGGGTCTCATCAAACTCAGGGGTAGAGACCTGGAGCAACCTTTGGGTATTTATTTTTAACTCATCTCTACATCTAACGTGGGGCTCAAACTCCCAACCCCGAGATCAAGAGTCACATGCTCCATCGACTGAGCCCGCCAAGCGCCCCAACCTTTGGGTATTTAAACATGGATTCCGACCCCCCCGTCTGGTGCTGAGGGCTGGAGAGTCGGGAGAGTACACCGTGCATCTACTCTCCAACCCGGCAGGCTCCAACTTCAGTCATTGCACGAAGACATGAAAAAGCGGGTAGAAAAAACCAGAAAGTTGGCAAGAGTCCCGAGGGCCTGGGTTCAAGGAAGTGCTTGAACTTGTGAACATTAAATTTGGAGTTAAAAATCAGTATGATGGTTCATTGTACCAAAATAGCAGCATAAATATTTTTTAAAAGTTACTGTTTTCTGGCTGGGCAAACACCAGGATGTACGGAATTATAGGTAGGTTCTGTCTTTGAAGACAATGCCAGGGCACAAAAAAAGCTACAAGCAGAAGCAAACTTTCAAAGGAAATCTCTAAAGCAAGACAAAGAAAATATAAAATGTTCTTTGGCTTAGAAGTTAAGACTGTCCTTAGAGGGCACGTCAGGACCTTAATTATTTATCCTAGGACATTCGTGAGCCAGCCAGAGCTGCCAAGTCACAAGAATAAAACAGGCTTTCGCCATAAGGATAAATACAAAGAAGATTAAATGCAGGTAGAACACACCTCAGAGCCGCTCTTTCCTCGAGCAGTCTCAAGGTGTCCCGCCTCCCTACGGAGAAAGACCAGAATTGCACTGGAGTAATTCTGAACCTGCAGGTGGAAAATCCAGGACTCCCCATGGGAGTCAGGATGGAAGAAAATAAAAATACGACACTTTGCCAGATGTAGTGCAGGCACCGGCCAGCGGGGAGTACTCCTGTTTACCTATTTTCCGTGCTCCAGGGAAGGGTGGTATCAGACCAGGATTTGCTTTGGGTAGTCTTAGCTCTGAATTGTCCAACTCTCTTGCTTGGGCTCGCAAGTTTTTAAAATCTGCATTCAACTCCATGATCCACGTTGCTATTATTGTACTATCACCATTTTCTTGAGCATCTGGGATCCAAAAGGTGTGGGCATCACAAGTGGAAGGTACAGACGCCATCATTTGGCTCCTCCACCCCTCCGTGAATAGTCCCTGGGAGGAAGGGACTAATCCTACCGCTAGGACGGAGCCGGGCGTGAGACAGTCAGTGCAAGAAGGGAAACAGAAGCTTGAGCAAGGTGGAGTAAATTCGAGAAACATAATACCTGGATTGCCTGGTCAAAACATGCTGAAGGACACTCATAGGGCTCAAGAACTGAAAGGGGCCAATGGGATCATCTGATTCCAAATTCCACCTGATTCAGGAATCCTCTGCTTGAGAATCGTGACCAATGGTCAGCCAACCTCTGCTTGCAATTTTCAAAGATATTTTTGGCAGATGAAGAATTGCAGCGCTCAGATCCCTTTCCCAGAAAGGACTTAGCAGCCCAGCTTCAAGGAATGTGGTTAGCCGATAACCTCCAGCTGTTAGTGCCCTCAGGGTCCGCCTCAGCTTTTCAGTCTTCTCTGGGAGTCCACAGCCAACGGCTGAGCAAAGTGGTGGTATAAAGACCTGACCATTTCTGCCCAACAGGGCACTCCTCTTAGTGGACGATGTTTGCTTTGGAGCTCCTCACTGGCCTGGCAGAGACTTAGTCAGAAGTGCAGTCTGAAGGCTCTCCTGCCCAATCTTGCTTTCTCTCCTGTCCCAGGGTTACACCTTAGTAAGCCTTAAGACATGAAGCACAGGGGATTTTTTTAGGGCACGAGCTATTCCTTTATTTTATTTTTATTTTTTTTAATTAAGTAAATTTTACCCCCAACATGGGGCTCGAACTCATGACCCCGAGACTAAGAGTTGCATGTTCTACTGACTGAGCCAGCCAGGTGCCCTGGGCATAAGCTATTCTTTATGATACTGTAATAGTGGAAACATGACGCTACACATTTGTCAAAACCCATAGAATTTTACAGCACAAAAAGTGACCCTTATTAAAGAAAAATCACTTAGGAGGTCAGTAGATCCCAGGATGGAATGCAGTCTGACGAAACGATCTAACTGTATTACAAATATACAAAACCCCTTTACTTGAAGGGGTTGAGGGGGAAAAGGTGCTGACCTAAGTAACCTTGGAAACGAGAGGCGTCTGTAAGTCTAACAGCCATTAAACTACACATAAGCACTGTACTCTGGCTGATAAAGTTGTTTCCCACAGGAGCACACGTTCACAACTCTAGTAACGCTATATGTGTAGATTGCAATGGAACAAGGAAGTAAATGGAAGGCAGATGGTGGGAGCCAGTTTTCTCGGCTGAAGTGGGAAGTTACAGGTAAGCAAAGGGAGGTCTAGAAAGAGCCATGCGGTAATAGATTATAGTTGGAGCCATCACTATGAATCATGTTTTGTTCCATATAGATTCAGATGGTTCCATGTAGAAATATTTATAAATATGTATATATACACAGGTTAGGATACACACATATATCTTGCTCTATCCGCTGAAAGGGCATAAAAGCAACAGCCCCTCAGGAGCAACAAGCATATATAGCACCCAGAGCTTGGTTTTCAATTTCTTTCTCCAAAAAAAGGAACCAGGACTACTTGGAGAAACGGATGATTCTAGGACTGGGGCAAGAAACATACAAGAAGATTGGCAGTGTCTTATAGTTCTGGAGAGTAAAGAAGTGCTCAAGAAAGAAACACGCGCAACACCAACACCCACAGTGATAGAGGCATAACATAGGGGCACAGAAGCCGACTGAAAGAGTTCCTGCTGGCCAAAGCTGGAACAAGTTGAGAAATGAAATGAACAAATTAGTGTTGGATTACAACCTGAAGTATGAAATAATTACGTGTAAGTTTCTACAACATAAGTAAATGATTTAACAAATAAATAAATGAAGAGAGAAATGTTCCATGAAGAAAAATTCTGAATAACTTATGTAGAGACTCCAATCTCAGTGAGGCAATTCTTTTTTTTTTTTTTTTTTTTTTTTTTTTTAAAGATTTTATTTATTTATTTGACAGAGATAGAGACAGCCAGCGAGAGAGGGAACACAAGCAGGGGGAGTGGGAGAGGAAGAAGCAGGCTCATAGCGGAAGAGCCTGATGTGGGGCTCGATCCCATAACGCCGGGATCACGCCCTGAGCCGAAGGCAGACGCTTAACCGCTGTGCCACCCAGGCGCCCCTCAGTGAGGCAATTCTTAATTCTCCACTCCTTAATCATGGGCGGCACACAGTGACTTCCTTCCAAAGAGTACCGTATGGAAAGAGGAAAAAAAGAGTCACTTTATAGTGGAGAAATCTGACAAACACTGCTTTAGCCATATGATCAAGGTAAACATCAGTAGTGATTAGTCATGTTGACAGTATGTATCCTTTTTTTCTTTTTTTTTAAGATTTCAGTTATTTATTTGACAAAGAGAGCACAAGCAGGAGGAGCAGCAGAGGGGAAGAAGCAGGCTTCCCTCTGAGCAAGGAGCTGATGTGGGGCTCGATCCAGGACCCTGGGATTATGACCTGAGCTGAAGGCAGACGCTTAACCAACTGAGCCACCCAGGCGTCCCAGACAGTATGTATTCTTGATATGATGCAAGGAAACGGTACTTTACTCCTGTAGTCTTCCTTCTAAGAACCCACAACCACAGTGTAATCATGAGAACAACATAAAACAAATTCCAACTGAGACATTTTACAAAATATGGGATCAACAGTCCTCAAAACTTTCTGGGCTGTCAAAAACATGGAACATCTGAGAAACTGTCAAACTAAAAGTAACCAGAATAGGTATAACCAGTAAATACAATAGGGCATCCTGGATGGGATCTTGGAACAAAAAGGGGACATTAGGTAAAAACTAAAGAAATTAAATAAAGTATGGACTTTAGTTAATAATAATGTATCAATACTGGTTCATTCATTGTGACATATGTTCCACACAAATGTTAAATGTTAATTACAGGGGATTCTGCATGTGGGTTATATTGGAACACCAGCTTCATAATTTTTCTGTAAATCTAAAACCACTGTAAAATGAAAAAGTTGTTTTTAAAAACACTCCCTTATATTGTTAAAACTGACTTTCTCATATTTAGCTGACATCTGCCTGCCAAGAGTCTTTACCCCCTTGAGTGATGTTTGCTGATTCTCTGCCTGGATCCCTCTTACCCTAGATCTTCACGTGGCTGTCACTCAGGACTCGACTCAAACATCACCACCTCAGTGAGGGGGCTTCCAACTACCCAGTCTGAAAAAGTATCTCCCAATCCCCACCCCTATCACCTTATCTTGTCTTGGTTTCTTCTGAAATTATTTTTATTTTTACGTATGCTCTCATAACCACCCCCACCCATGAGGCCCAGAACCTCATAATTCTTGCCCACAGCAGTCTTTGCAAGTACCTAGAAAAGAGTCTGGAAATACAGTGAGCACTCAAAAAGATTTATTCATTGAATGACCAAATGAAAATATTGGTCTACTTTCTTCGACATGATAGTTCTTTGAACATATGGACTTACATCCCTCCAAGTTTTCTTTACTTCAAGCTGGAAACCTCTAGATTCTTCCCATGTTTCTCACTTAACATAGGCACCTGGTATGGGATGATGATACAGTAGTAATAAAATTATGTATGTATTTATTTATTTAATGCTTTATCATAAACTGGGCACTGTGGTAAGTAAGCACTTTTTAAAAAAACTTCTCTTTTATCTGCGCAAAATTTATGTTCTATAAATTGGCATTGTTGGATGATTTCTGGAATGTCATTATCCCCCTTAAAAATGGCCCCAGATCTGGACTGTAGCTATGAAATTACCTTCTCTGCTTTGTCTATCAACATGACCTATTTGGGGGATAGGTCTGCTTAAGCAGCAGGGCAGCCATGTTGTCCTCTAGCCAGTGGTCATCACACTGGTCTGTGATGAGATAAGGAGCTCGTAGCAGACTGTGAACCAACCACATCACTAAGGACACTGTTCAGTTCGGCTGGTTTGTTTTTCACAGCAAGACCTTCTCAATGAAGGAAGCTGTGTGTTGGTTTCTATTCTGACACCAGCTCTTCATCTTGTAGACTGCCTCTCTGGTGGCACTGATCTAAGCCACAATTCTCAGCATTGTTTTCTTACTCTGTGTCGTAACAGACTCAATATCTAGTTCATTCCTGCCGCCAACCAACTTCGAGCAAATGGAACTACTCAGGGGAGAAATCCTACAAAGAATACTCAAAGATTGCCCAGAAGAAGGCAAGTTGGTGAGAAGGTGTGAGAAGAAGGTGAGAGGGTGGCATAGTGGAGAAGTCCTTAGACTGAGTCCTATGACTTCTATTTTAGTCTCGGATCTGTCATTCGCCAGCCATGGGTAGAGAAATTCCCCTCTTCAGGTCTCATTTTCCTCATCTGTGAAAGAAGGTGATGGAGGTAGGTAATTTCTTTCAGTTTTTGTGCTCTAGGTTTTAACTCCTTGAGTCAAATGACTTCCACATACTAAATGTCCCTAGGCTAAGCCTTCCCACAACTTGCATGTCCCTATCACATCGGCTACCATTCTGTTTCCCACAGCATTTTGCCTGGTGACGACACAACTGGCTTCAGAACGGGAATGTCACAGTGATATCCAGCAGCCAGGCCCAAAGATAAGGAAGTTAGAGTCTAGGGGCTGAAAGGCATCTTCAGCAGTATGTGTCTCCCAATGATTGAGCAATGCTTTTGTCAAACATAGAGGTATCCATAAATGCGTGCCATTAAAATTGTTCTGGATTTTTCCAGTACTGCATGTAAAGGGCTTGGAAGTTACTACTCTGTCCTAACAGCAAGTAAAAAGCTGAACAGACTGAAAAATCAACAACTCTTCTTGGATCCATAGGAGAGGGAAGGACATTGGACAAACCACTGCACCCAAGATTGGAGAGACCGACAGTTGAGTATAGAAAGTCATTGCTTACCAGAGCAGAGATTCGTAAGCAGAACGACCATGGAAATCTTTTGGATGTCAACAAATTGATTCTAAAGTTTAAATGGAGAGGCAGAAGACCCAGAATGGCCAACACACTTTCAAAGGACAGGAACAAAGTTGTAGGACTGACACTACCCAACTTCAAGACTTACTGTAAAGCTACAGTACTCAAGACAGTGCAGTATTGGTGAATAGACAAATAAATAGACAAATAAATAAAAAATAAATAAATAAATAATTAATTAAAAAATAGACAAATAAATCAATGGAACAGAACGGAGAGCACAGAAGACCCATGTACATACAGTCAAAGGAGCAAAGGCAAGACAATGAAGCAAAGATAGGCTTTTCAACAAATGGTGCTGGAACAACTGGACATTGTACCCTCACAAAATTAACTCAAAATGGATCACAGACCTAAATGTAAAATGCAAAACTGGGGGCCCCTGGGGGGCTCAGTCGGTTAGGCGTCTGCCTTCAGCTCAGGTCCTAGTCTCAGGGTCCTGGGATCGAGCCCCAGGTCAGGCTCTCTGCTCAGTAGGGAGTCTGCTTGTCCCTCTGCCCCTCCCCCTGTTTTTTCTCTCTCGCTCACTCACACTCTCTCTCAAATAAATAAAATCTTATAAAAAGAATCGTTCTGAAGGGATTCATCAGTGCTTCTATCACTCTCTAGTAAGCTGAACAATGACCCCAAAGATATCAAGTCCCATTCCCTAGAACCTGTAAATGTGACCT
This sequence comes from Ursus americanus, assembly GCF_024610735.1. Classification (NCBI taxonomy): domain Eukaryota; kingdom Metazoa; phylum Chordata; class Mammalia; order Carnivora; family Ursidae; genus Ursus; species Ursus americanus. Next base: position 10,512,329 of record NC_142153.1, read on the forward strand.
TATTTAGAAAAATGTCATTTTCTTTGCAAATGTAATTAAGGATTTTGAAACGGACAGATTATCCTGGATTATCTGGGTGGGCCCTGAATGCAATCACCAGAGTCCGTATAAAAGGGAAGCAGAAGAAGTTTTCACACAAAGAGGAACCGGCAATGCGACCATGGAGGCCAATACTGAAGTGACGTGGCCACAAGCTGAGGAATAGAGGCGACCAGCAGACGCTGAGGAAGGCGAGGCACAGGTCCTCTCCTACAGCCTCTGGAGGAGCATGGCCCTGGTGAGACCTCGGTTTCTGCCCAGTGACACTGACTCCGGTCTTCTGGCCTCCAGACCAGTAAAAGAAAACATTGCTGCTGTTTGAAGCCGCCCAGTGTGTGGTCATTTGTTGCAGCCGCAGGAAACCTGTCCACCATCTTCCTAAATTCACCTTCCTTTCATGCAGACTTTTCTTTCTGTGATAAACAAAGCCACCCCCACATATCGGTCAGGACCGTCCCCAGTTTGAGAGTTCTATAAAGGGACTGTATATGAATGTCTGAGTAGAGTTTGAGAGACATCAAGAGAGTGCCGTTTCACAGAGCTGAACGGTGGGGGGGACCCCACCCCAGGCCTCCAGGGTTAAGGGGGACAGAGCTGTGTAGAGAGAGAGGGCCGGACAGGAGTCGTGGCCTGCAGCCAGGGGACACAGTCGGCCCGCAGTAACGCAGCAACAAAGCAGCAGGGGAAGAGGCACCTCCTATCACCCTCTTCCCTTGCTCTGACTTCCTCTCAGTGGCCTCTGGTCACAAATGCAAGGGAGCCATTCAGGTCAGCCTCCTGGACACAGAGAAGAGTGGAGAAGAGTGGAGAGTGGATTTATAAGGGCAAATGGAAATCTCTGGCACCCATATAACTCCAATCCCTTCTCAAGACCGTCCACATAACAGACTGGCTTTGCGAGGCAGAGGGCCCCCTGGATCCTAGCTCTGTGGCCTTGGGCAAGTCCCTACTTCCCTAGGCTTCCTTCTCCTCACCTGTAGGATGAAGAAATTAGACTAGAAAGTCTTTAAGATCCCTTGTAGCTCTAATGCTTGGGATTCTAGAAGCAGACTAAATGCCTTACGAGGCTGAGGCTGACATGTGTCTGGAGTCCTGACAGCTGTTTACTTACTAAAATATAAGCAGGCCTCTCTTTCCATGACGCATCTCTGCATGTGTGCAAGGATGGGCCGGGGAGGCTGGTTATCAAGCCCCTCCAAGGAGAGGAGCAGACTGTGCTCGCTCACCATGTGGACATATCGCAGGCATGCTGGAAAGGGGCACGTGGGGCCAGAAAACCAGAGCAGGCCCTGGGCAGCCAACGGCATGATGGGAGGAGGCAGACAGAAAGGCAAGCCACCCACCCACGGCCAGGACGCAGTCAGTGGGCACGTCTGCTCGGTCCTCAAGAAAACTCCGGGGGGCCTCAGCAGCTGGCAGCAGCTGGTGCGGCCCTCGGCCTGGCCCGGCGACTCCACTGGCAGGCCCGGCACAGGGGTGGCTGCCAGCAACCACACAGATGGTAATAATTAGCCTGAGAGTCAAACTGTGGAAAGTTCCAAGGGTCCAGGAGAGCCCCACACTGAACAATGAACATACACCAAGCCTTCCCCTGCTGCCTTGAGACGTTTTGTTCTCGATTACGCCTGCCTTTCCAGCTACTCCTGTCTGCTTCAGTCTCTTTGGCACCTCTCTTTCAAAATGGAGGATGAGGCAAAGGAAGAGAGTATCTTCATGAGCCCTCCAGGCCTGAAAGAGCGGACGGTGTAAACCATCCACCCCTCCCACCCCATCCCCACATAGGTTGGGTGGCCTGGGATAAACGAGATTTCCTCCCTGCCCCTAGGCCCCACCTGTCATCATTAACCGGGACCCTCCACAACTCCTGATGGGCCCCACATGAGCACTGGTTTATAAGTGTATGTTCTGGGGGTGGGGGGGTCTAACCAAGACCTCTAGCCCTAAAAACCCTCCCCAAATTGCTGATTCCTAAATTCCATTGTCATCTTGTGCTCAGCAAAACAATTCGGATCTCGGGGCGCCTGGGTGGCACAGTGGTTGGGCGTCTGCCTTCGGCTCAGGGCGTGATCCCGGCGCTGCTGGATCGAGCCCCACATCAGGCTCCTCTGCTATGAGCCTGCTTTTCCCTCTCCCACTCCCCCTGCTTGTGTTCCCTCTCTCGCTGGCTGTCTCTATCTCTGTCGAATAAATAAATAAAATCTTTAAAAAAAAAAAAACAATTCGGATCTCATTGTACACACACCCACACTTGGGAAATGTGTGCTTTAAGGTTGCTCAGGGAGTTAAGGGCCGGCCCGAAGGTCCCACTGGAGATAGGAAGAAAGAGGAGTCTGCATGTGAGAGACGGAGGTGGGAGGAAGAGGGGCCACCAGGAAGGACAAAAGGACAGAGAGAAAGGGCCCTGCGCACTGAGGGATGGCTTCACCCACTTCACATGGCTGCCCAGAGCTGCCCGCTTGCGTCGGTACCATAAATGCTTTCTGAGAATTCAGACAAGCAGCTTCTCTATCAAGAACACGAGATAAGAAATAGCGCAGAGGATCATAGGGGAAGGGAGGAAAATCTGAAAGGGAAGTCATCAGAGAGGGGAGACAAACCATGAGAGCCTCTTAACTCTAGGAAACAGACTGAGGGTTGCTGGAGGGGTGGGGGGGTGGGGTAACTGGGTGATGGACATTAAGGAGGGCACGTGATGTGATGAGCGCTGGGTGTTATACGCAACTGATGAATTATTGACCTCTACATCTGAAATTAATGATGTCCTATATGTTGGCTAATTGAGTTAAAAAAAAAAAAAGAACATAAGAGAAGCTTGCGCTGTGGACCTCAGACCCTCAGAAAGGAGCCTGCCTTTCCAGCGATGGGGTAGATTACAACCCTGGAATGTGGTTAGGGGGTGCCTGGGGGGGGGGTCTCCCTCTTCCAATATGCTTCTCCTATTCTAGGCACCGCGACATCTGTCTCCCAGGAGAGCCGCACCTGCACATCAACTCATTTATTAATCACTTCCCAGTAGTTTGCTAAAAGTCAAGCACTGGCCCAAGGGCGTTCTGATGGACAAGAACTAGGATTAATTTTAGATCCAGGGTACTGAGGGTATTAGGTGCAGAGCAGGGCCCAGTGGGAGGCTGCAGCTGGGACCTTCTCTGTCTTGTCAGTAAGCAACAGATTCTTGCAGAAAAGGAGGGAGGAATCCCTGGACACAGGGCCTCTGGGAGAGCACGGAGATAGCTTAAGATGGCAACCCGCTCCACGGGTTTACCCACACCGGGCCCTGCCTGACGGTAGGCCTGCTTAGAGGCGGGTGCGCTGTGCCCCTCCCCACCCATATCAGGCACCCTTTGTATCTTCTGCCCCCTGTTCTCCAAAACGCCTAGCGCTGCGCTCAGACTTCATGCTGTGGGTGTCCTGCTCCCTCCATCCTCTTCCAAACACGGCAGATTTCAAACAGACAGAAATGGACTCAGTCAGGGAGGACTAGACCTACAAGAACCCAACTGCAAGCTTTAAGCACCCACAGGCAAATCAGACAGTCCTGAGTCGGTGTTGCCGCCGCCCCTACCCCCCAGTACTTACCAGCTGGGTGTGTTTGTTCCTCATTTGTAAACTGGGGATAACAAGAGTAGCCTCTTGATATGCAGTTTTGAGGATTAAACAAATGAGAAAATGCATATGAAGCACTTAGCACAGGGCCTGGCTCCTAGTAAGCGCTCAATAAATGTCAATTATTAATTTATTTCTTGCCCACTTTTACTTCCAGTAAAGGCTGGCAAACTGATGCTCATAACTTTCAGAATCATTGCAAATTTAATCTAGACTTAAGCTAGGCTCACAGATTTGTTCTTTGAAAAAGCCACAAAATTCTTTTTTAATTCATGATCTCCTTACTGGTTTTTTTATCTGCTATATTTAGCTCTTAAATTTTATATCTCAGCTTGAAATCCTAAAGTCATCCTTCCAAAAATATAAGTGGTTCAGCCAATGGCGTTTACTCACTGAAAAAACAAGCAAATTTGTTTTTTGAGATAACAATAGGTCAGAGGTGGGACTAATTTCCATAACTTCAAAGATAAAGAAATTACACTTCATTTAATCGACGGGTCCAATTTGACAAGGCGACCCTCAAGACTAGTTGCTTCAGTTCCACCCCTTTAATCTCTGGGAGAACAGCTCAGCTCCTTCTCCGAGGTCCTAAGCTGTCTCTCAGGGACCCTGGGCCTTTCTGGGTGGGGTCCAGAAGCAACCTTCTCCCTCAAGCTCACAGTCGAAATCGTTCGTGTCCATTTTATAGTCTCGAACAGCAGCTACTTATTTCCAGACGGCTGCCCAACCCCCTCAGGTTAATCCCAAACAACCTCTTTTGCACATAATAACATATTCACTGAGTGTTTACCACGTGCCAGACACAGCTCTAAATGCTTTCTGCGGACTACATCATTTTATGGTAATAATATCTCTGTGAGATAGATACTGTCATTATCGTCCCTCTACATGGGACGGCATTACTTTGATAATTTGCCTATGATGACCGAGCTAATATGTGGCAGGACTGGGATTTGAACCCAAGGAGTCCGGCTACCGAGATGCTCTCTCCCACTAAACCATACCACCTCTGAGAGAAGAGGTGAAGTTTATCGGGGATACCGCTTGAACAAAACTCCTGACTCCACTCTTTCACAGAAGTGCCCTTCCTTCCACGGAACATTCTGTCCTGACCCCGTCACTCCGTTCCTTCCAGCCTTCTCTCTGGGGCATCCTTTGCCAAAACTATGAACAAAACACACCACAATACCCCTCTTACCTCTGTCAAACAGGGCTGCAAAAATATTCGAGGCAGTGTGGCTCAGTCTCGGAGGATGGGGCTCCAAACCCACCGTTGGCACTAATTGGCCGGGTGCCCTTGAGCAAGTCAATTCACGTCTCTACCTTTACATGCCTTATCAGCAGAGTGGGCAACATGCCTTTGTGGGGATTGCATGAGCTAATCCGTGTAATGTGCTCAGCACAGTGCCTGGCTCAATCAGTAAGCTGTTATCATTAAGGAAGATCGATGGCAGCTATTAAGATTATTGATCATGCAGTCCATAACTGTGAGCAGAGTTGAGAAGGGCACATTCAGAAAAGACTCAGAGAGCAGCAGGGTTGTAACGCAAGCTCTCCGGAACTCTGCCCTTGCTTGTCCCTGCACACGAGGACAGCCTGCCTGGAATGGAAGAGCCCGTCCCCACACCTGGCTGGCACACAGCTCCACTTCGTGTCCCTGGGCAGGAGGTGACCACGAAATAGGAGGGGGTGGGAGGGCCAAGTGAGCGCTTAGACGGGGGAGCTAGAAATCCCACTGTGAATCAGTCTCGCTCCTGAAGCAGTCACTTCCAGCCCACTTTAGTCGTTCCAGATTAGCAGTTCTGAAAATGGTTTTCGAAACTTTCTTTCAAGTGGGCACCCCAACATATAAGTCAGGAAAGCTGGAACTGCTTCTGGCGTGCTTGCGGGCTCCCGGTTGAGCTCCTCCCCCAAAAGGACCCCGTGTCCCCTCTAAACAGCAATGATGTCCTCAGACCACAGTTTGAGAAGCATTTTTTAAGAGAAACAAATGCATACACTACATGAACCTTGCCCTTAGGGAGCTTGGGAGTCCAGTGAGCTGGCAGCTACGGTCCTGAACTGGCTGGCAAGTGGGCTCCAGTGTCCCTCGCGGGAGGTGCAAATCCGAACACGGCACTCTTGCTAGCTCCTACCGAACCTCGAGGCTTTTCAGTTGCACGAGCTCCTTCTTCATTTACACCACACACTAGAGGGACAGGGAGGAGCTTGTTCGCCTTGTTCACTTGTTTCAGTAAAATAATCTAAAACTAATTTCCCTCCCACAACACTTCTGTGAGGTGGGGTGATTACTATCCCATGTTACAGATGAGGAGCCTGAGGCCGAGGACTTATCCAGAGCCACCCAGCCAGGCAATGCTGGAACCAAGATCCAAATCCCGCTCTGCCTGGTTCCAGAGCAGGTCCGCAGGGACTTGAGGCCGAGGCTACCTCAGTGCAGGTCCCATCTCTGCCATGGACTAGTTGTTTCTGCCGAGTCAACACCCTCATCTGTAACTAAGGATGGTGATAACGACGCCTACCGCCCTTAGAACGGTGCCTGGCACACAGCCCGTGCCCACCAAGAGTTAGTTGCTGTCTTGGGATCACCCGCTAAGAGGTTAGGACTCGTTTGTTCAACGCACCCTGTCGTTGCTGTGGCCTGTGACGAGAGCAGGGCAAGGCAGTATGTGTGTGGCCGCCGACTGCATGTGTGCTATGGATGAGTAAAAGCCAAGGGGTTCAAACGAAGGGCGTTTGAAACGCCTCACTTATGACTGCTTCGTAAATTTTTGAGTACTCCTTGTGCAGAAGCCACGCTGAGTTCTCCATGTCAGTCCAATGTCAGCACGCTTGGTGTCAAGGCTAGCCTTCCCGCCACTGACGGCCGGGAGCGCGTTCCCGACAAAGCCAAGGGCCCCACACAGCCTCCTGGGTGCACAGGTTACCTCTGCCACGGTCACCTGGGTCTCCCACGGCACCTGGGCTCTGCCCAGAATCGCCCAGCACTGGTGCTCCAGGGCCCTCGGGGGCACGGGCCGCATCCGCAGGCCTGGAGGGGCAACTCAGAGTGGGAGTGGGGGGCAGGGAAGAAGAGAGCCCCGGGAGCTAACAGAACACATGGTCCCGGTCCTTGCACGTCACGCATGTCTCCATCAGTCTCCCCAGAGCTGAAGGTGTTCATGAATGCTCCTTGACATTCCAGGCACTCAAAACAAAGCAAACACAAACACCCACCCCAGAATTCAGGGAACTCTCAGAATTCTGCCACGACACTTTCCATACCAGAGCTCCAACAAAACGTGTGCTTCCAGAAGCCCAAGATTTAAAGTTCAGTTTGGAAAGAGAGGGGAAAGAAATGTCTGACCTTCTGCCTGAGTCCGCCCACCCACCACGCACACCCATGGGCAAGAAAACGCCCTCAGCCCAAGGCTTAAAGGACAAGTGCCTCCTTTTGCTCAATAAATGTCAGGCGATCGCAAGAATGTCCAGTCGCCCGTTCCTACCTCTCCGGCTGGGGTCCCCAGGGTCGTCTCGCTGCCGTTGGCACCACCTGCTACCGCGGACGCATCATCCCTCCTTGGGAAGCCGGCGCTGCTGCTCAGGGAGGGGTTCCGCGGAAGGAAGGGGAGGGCAGGCACTGAGATCACAGACGTGGGAAGGGGATGGTCTCCGAACCAAGCACTTGGTCAGAGGGAAAAGGATGTTTTGTAATTTTTGGCCTGCATTTCCAGAGGCAGAACAGGAAATGTCCACTGGGGCTGGGAGCTCCAGGGAGAAATGGGCTGCGGTCTCCCTTCAGAGGGGGACTTCCGTGGGCTCTCAACAGCGCCCTGTCTGGAATTTAAAGCTCCGTCTGAATTCTCGTGCCCCTTTTCCCCTTACTCTTTCCCTTGGCACATTTGTTTTTTCTTAATGGAACGTCAGTTTCGTTCCTGACATGCTGGAGAAATTTTCCCCTGCCTAAACTTGGCTCAGGAACACTCTCTCCTTGTGAGAGAATTTCTCCTGTTACAAAGTTCAGTTTAAAAAAAAAAAAGGCTATTTGTTTTGCCAACTTCTGTACTAAGGACATTTTTGACGGATTGTTTTTTTCATCTGAACCTCTGGGTTTCAAGAAATATACACACACATATTCCTCTTGACTGTTCCCCCTCCCTTCGAATGGAAAAACAACAGTAATAAAAAGTCCTTGAACTGTGGGTCTCGGTCAGCCTTGTCTCTGCTCACATCTCTGCCCACAGTGCAGGGTGCGAGGAGTATGGTAAGAAGGGGGAATGCTGGTCTCCAAGACCCTCTCTTCGTTCTAGGTCTTTCTGTGATGGTGACACAGGAACTGCCTACCTTTCCCAAATGGGGTCCAGTTCCACGTAACAAACTGCGTCCTCAGCCCCTCAGGGATGGAGCTTCAACATTGCTGGCTGTGATTCTTGGAGCTGGTGGGTGCGGGTGCATGGAGTGAGAAGCCATCGTAAGATTTAGCTGTTGGTAATAGCCTGAGGGTGGCATGTCTGTGAATCATCACATGCCACCACAAATTGGGAACCTTTAGGGTACTTGTTGACCCTTGCAATAAAACTCAGTAGTTCTCACAGTGCTAATTGGGGATTAGTTTACGAACAGGAAATGAGGACATCCCCTCTGCTCTGCTTATTAAAAGAAGGTAATAAACAAATTAATAGTGTAAGCAAGATAAAAACAATTTTTTTTGCCAATTCATGAGGTTAGAAAATTTCAAATGTTTTAGAAGTCTCCTTCATTTACCAAAAATTATACTGCATACATAGTAGCCTGAGGCCAGCGATTTTTAGATTTTTGACTTGATTTATTGATAACATATTTTTATCTAGTCAGTAAAGCAAGACTGATGTAGGTGATTTTTTTGTTTGTTTGTTTCTACCTTGAGTTTTGTACCTAAACATGAAAGTCATTGAAATGCATTCATATTCTGAAATTTAGAGATACTGTCATTTCAGTTTTGGTTTTAGTGTGGAAATAATCCCAATCAACAAAATTTAACCCATCACGAAAGTATTTAACTAGGTGCCCATTTTGTTTTCTTAACATATCTTAACATAATAGTATATGTAATATACTATACTCCCTCACTTGGTTTTTGTTCCTAAATTATCTCAAGAATCACACTCTGAAAAGACGTAGACAGATCGCGTCTATGTGATATCTAAACAATAGACGAACTATGTTCTAAAAAGGTTGCTCATGCCCCCAACTGAGGGCAAAAGTCTAATTCGCCAGATGTGGAGTGTGCAGCTTTTGGTGGGCACAACTCGCCACAGGGATGGGGAAATGTTGCCAAGCAGAATTGGTGGGGTGATATTTTTTTTAAAAATATGTATTTATTTATTTGAGAGAGAAAGAGAGAGAGGAGGAGAGAGAGAGCGAGAGCATGCAGGGCACAGGGGCAGAGGGAGGGAGAAAGTCAAGCGGACTCCACACTGAGCATAGACCCCCATACGGGGCTCGATCTCACCACACTGAGATCAGACCCAAGCCAGAACCAAAAGTCAGATGCTTAACCAACTGCACCCCCAAAGGCACCCCAGTGGGGTGGTATTTCTAATTCTTACCCTGAGAGCAAGTGTCACTAGATAAGTCAGTCATGTCTTTCCACTTGCTAAACTAACTGCTTTGATATGCAGACAGATGCATAACAATTTTACGGGCAGCAAAAGACAGAGCTGAAGGTGAAATGAAAACCCGGCCTTTTCAAGGTTACAAGGTTTCAAAGCTAGACGAGATGTCACAAAAGGCCAAAGTATGGATTGGTTTGTGGGTGAGGGACCGTACTGAATTTAACCAGCTACATAGTGTTGGTTGAGTGCCTAGTGTGTGTGCCAACTCTATTTGAGGCCTCTTCAGACAGAAGATGGTTTTAACACAACAACTCCATAAGGTATTGTTGTTCCCATTTTACAGAAGGGATGGTGGGGTTCCGAGAAGTATCTTTTGCAATTTTACTTCCAGTGTCAAGATTGCTCATGATTTTATTTTATTTATTTAATTTTTTAAGATTTTATTTATTCATTTGACAGAGAGACAGCCAGCGAGAGAGGGAACGCAAGCAAGGGGAGTGGGAGAGGAAGAAGCAGGCTCCCAGTGGAGGAGCCTGACGTGGGGCTCGATCCCAGGACCCTGGGATCACGCCCTGAGCCGAAGGCAGACGCTTAACGACTGAGCCACCCAGGCGCCCCTGTTCATGATTAAAAAAAAAAAAAAGATTGTTCATGATTTGAGTTTTTTTAAAACATGCATTTTATTGATGCTGCCTGTCTAGTCTCCCAACTCCCTACCATGTTCCATGTTAGAATTGCAAATATCATCCATTTCTTCATTCCAGTCCATGAACATTGAATGAACATCTATGTACATAGGACCGGGCCAGGATATGAAGGCCTCAAGTTCTGCCCTGGGGGTGTTTGTAATCTAGTAGGGGGAGGAGAGAAACACCTCTGTATCATTGCATGCAACAAGCCTACTTCTAGCTATATACCCGAGAGAACTGAGAACGCATGTCCACACATGACTACTTACAGGAGCACTATGCATTATAGCTGCTGAGGGGAACAACCCAAATGCACATTAGCTGATGAGAGGGTGAACAAAACTGATACAGCCATAACGATACAACATTACTCAGTCATAAAAAGAAATAAGTACTGACACTTGCTACAACGTGGGTGCGCTTTGAATACACTCTGCTAGGTGAAAGCAATTGGACACAAAACACCACATATTACATGATTTCATTCGTGTGAAATGTCCAGAATGAGCAAATCTTTAGAGACAGAGAATAAGTAAGTGGTTGCCGAGGGCCGGGGTGGTGCTGCAGCTGGGGTTGATAGTTAAAACCACAGGGTTTCTTTGGGGGCTGATGAAAATGTTCTAAAACGGGTGGTGGCAACAGGTGCACAACTTTGTGAATATACTAAAAACCATTGAATCATACATTCTAAACAGGTGAATTTGTGGTACGTGAATGATATCGAAATAAAGCTATTGCAAAAACAATACACGTGCCTGAAAAAAAAAAAGTAACTATATCTGTTTAGTTTGTAACCCACCCCAACTTGCAAAGTGCTGTTATTCCACATCCAGTTTCTGGTTTCCTTGGCTAAATCATTTTGAGGTTTTATCTTGAGATGATATGGAGACTCAAGGAAAGAATCCTTTCTTACAGGAGCAAATTCTTCTGCATATTGTGATTCTTTGATGATCTGCTTTCTTAGGGAGACCAATATCCCCGAGCTCTTTCCATTCTGTCCTCTACCATGACTCATATTCAGGCAAAGATGGCAAAAGTGTAATTACCCTGAGATTCAGGAACCAATTACTGTAGGATTACTCTGTGTGCATTTAATTAATAAGCCAATGTTTGATTGTCTTAAGCTACTGAAATAAATTCACTCTGATTTTAAATCTCTCAAAAACTCCTACTTATTCTGGGTACCCTGAAAGGTGCAGGAACTGGAAGTCTGGCAGAGGAAGCAAGCAAGCAAATAAATGTAGTTGGCAGTTCTAGGTGCTATGATGGGAAATACAGGTACGGTAAGGACGGCATTGGGGGCAATGAGTGTATGGTGTGGGGGATGGCTGGAGTGGCAGGTGTGTTTACAAGGAGGCCTGTGGAATCACTTCCGGATTCGATGGGAGCCACCAAAGAAAAGTTGGAAGCAAGAGAATGTCATGTTTTGGAAGAGATCTGGAGATACTGAGAACGGACACTGGTACTTTCACTCTAGAATTCCTGGCAAGTGAGTGAAAGAGGTCTCATTATTTTTGTTGTCATCGTTTTGTTTTACTTTTAGAATTTTTTTCTTAAGTAGGCTCCAGGCCCAGCTGGAGCCCAAGGCGTGGCTTGAACTCATGACTCTGAGATCAAGACCTGACCTGAGATCAAGAGTCAGATGCTTCACTGACTGAGCCACCCTGGCGCCCCTCTTGTTGTTTTATCTTAAAGGATGGATTACGTAGGGGTAATGTAGTAGGGGCTTTCTGATCCCTGAAATATGGTTTAGACTAAAACAGAAGAGAAAGACAGTTCAGCTGCTCTTCTTTAAAATCCAGGACCAGCACAATAAACTTCCTTTCTCCGTGTGGGTCAGATGTCATTCTCACATCTGTCCAGTAGATGGAGGCATTGCTGTTCCAGAAAGAAAACTCTTGCCAAACTTGATATTGGAACTAGGCCCCAGGAGTGGCTGCCATTTACTCCTTTCCATTGGGCGGCAGACAGGACAAACAGCCCAGAATTATGCCGTAGAAAGATCAGCCGTTTCCAATCCGGACTCTGTGCCTCAGTTCAGTGACCTTGCGCACGCTACTTCGTCTCTCTGGACCTCAGTTGCTTCATCTAAAAAGTGAGGGTTTCCCAAGTCTAGAATCCCTTGTCCACATTTCCAAACTCCCACACTCAGAAAACCAGAAGCAATTCATAACTCACTTGGCAGCAAGACCTGAAATAAACTGACCTGAAGCTACGTATTTTCCTACTTAGGGTGAACGGTCTTACATTTTGCTGCAAAAGGGCTTCTATGTTTGACTACCAGGTGCCTCCCCCCTGCCCACTGGGGCTTTGCTATAATAAAAGGTATAATGCAGAATTAGCTTCCTAAAATCTGAAAACAATCGGAATCCTGCAGCACACCTGGCTTTTGTGTAAGAGCTCACAGACCTGTGATACTGATTGCAAGGGTGCTATGGGAATGAAAGGAGGTGTCTAAAGCATTAAAGCACAACATTGCAGAGTCCTCCGGGGCTCTCCTCCCTTGTGCCCAAGCCAATCAGATTTGGGGTCTGGCAAATAAGAGAACACTCAGGGAAAAACAAGGCAAAGAATTCCTATTGATGCCTTCGTATCACTCATTCATATGACAAAGATACATTTAAGCACCTCCCACGGGCTCGTTCTGAAAACAGGATGCAGATGTGTATGTGTCCCTGAGTATGTACGGAGACAAAGATGGTGGGTAAGGATGCCACCAAGGTGGGGTGGTGGCCAACTGGAACACTGCCATGCAAACATTTCTAACCATTACAAACTGATTCCTCTTCTGTCTTTAAAAAGTCTTCCTTTAAAATTCGAAGACTTCTGGGTCCCACCTTACGTTACCTTAACATCAGAGAATTTCTTGAAGCCAGAAAGGAATTTAGGGGTAACACCTCAGCTATCCCATCAAAACCTTGTGGGTTTGGTTAATGGGCGACTAGAATGGGACAGCTCTGACGGCAGCTGGCTAATAAGCCCCAGTGAGACCTGTTGATAGGGTGTAAGAAGGTACGCTAGTAAATTTCTCCTACTTGGTTAGTTTCTCCTCTAGCCATTATCAGTAATCTTCTGCTCCAAATACAAGGTATTCTCCACCTCCCCATGCCTCTCTCTTGGCCTCCCGCCACCATACACCAGTTGCTCAAACCAAAGACTTGGAGATCATCCTCTCCCTCCCCCATCTCTAACACTCAATCCATTTGTAAATCCTGCCATCCCTGGTCTGACCACTTCTCACTGGGAGAACTCAGGTCAAAGTCACTGTCGCCTTGCTGGAACTAAAGCTTCAGCTTTCTAATTGGGTACCTGCCTCTATTCCTGTGCCCTTGACTACGTTCTCTTTTATGGCAGCCAGAACCAGCTTCTCCAACTTAAACCCTCCAATGGCTTCCACTAGAGAAGGATCCGAACTCCTTACCACGTTGCAAGGCCCCTGCCCACCTCTCCAACCTTACCTTCCAGGCTACAGCCACGCTGGCCTTTCTGTCCCTCCAACATGCCAAACATTCTGCTGTTTCAGGGCCTTGAACGTGCTCCTGCCTCTTCCCCCTGATCCTCATACACAGGCCCAGCCCTAGCATTAGTGGGGCCCAGGGCAAGGGTACAAATAAATGGGGGCTCACACACCACTAAGAACTGTTACATAAGATATGTTCTCTCCTCTTACCATGACAAATGCCTTCATCATGACAAAATTGAAAAATATGTGTAAACATACGGTTTTCATGACTCTAAATTAGCAAACAATAAAAGACAATTGAAGTTAATTATTACTCTCATATTTGAGTGTTCTGTTGCCTGGTTGGTGATATTTAAATAACAAAATTGAGACATACATTATTCATAACTTGTTATATATTTATTCCACAGAAATTCACTCTTTGCTTTCATTTAAGTGAAATCACTAATGCAATCATTTTCAAATAATTTGTGTTCTATTGAGATGAGTGATATAAAAGATTTTTTAAATGTTGTTGTTCTCAAAGTGTATAAAACTTGAATATATTATCATTAAAAACACAGCTGAGGGGCGCCTGGGATCAAGCCCTGTGTCGGGCTCCCTGCTCAGCGGGGAGTCTGCTTCTCCCTCTCCCTCTGCCCCTCCCCGAGCTTGTGTTTTCCCTCTCTCCCTCACTTTCTCTCAAATAAATAAATTAAATCTTTTTAAAAATGATTTTAAAAAACACAGCTGAAGGTATATATAAAAAATTAAAAATTAAAATGATTTTCTTTTTTTTTTTTTTAAAGATTTTATTTATTTATTCGACAGAGATAGAGACAGCCAGCGAGAGAGGGAACACACGCAGGGGGAGTGGGAGAGGAAGAAGCAGGCTCCTAGTGGAGGAGTCTGATGTGGGGCTCGATCCCAGAGCCGAAGGCAGACACTTAACCGCTGTGCCACCCAGGCACCCCTAAAATGATTTTCACACATGCTTTCAAAAAGTTCCCTTTTTCAAACACTCAAAATTATTTAAAAGTAGACAAATGCATATTATAATTATTGAGTGTGAAATTTTAAAATTAATTTTATTTAAATAGAACTGAATAAGCTTTTTGGAAAATTTAGCCAAATTACATTAAATATTCTTATTAAAAATATGATTCTCATTATTAGTGTTCAAGGTCTATGTGGTTGTTAGGGTAAAGAATTGGTATGCTTCAAGCATCTTGCATCTAGACAAACAAATATAGGAATTTAAATGAAATATGAAGTATTTAACATTGTAAAATGTTCTTCCCAAACCAAGTGCAAATGTTGCAAGTACTGTTATAATCCATGAGCATTTCCCAAACACAAAGCAGAGGGGAAAAAAAGATGCTCAGAAACTCTGGGAAACAGTTATTATTATTTTTTTAAGGTTTTTAAAATTTCTTTTAGAGAGAGAGACAGGATGAGTGGGAGGGGCACAGGGAGAGGGAGAAAGAGAATCTCAAGCAGACTCTATGCTGAGCACAGAGCCCCATGTGGTGCTCAATCCCAGGACCCTAAGATCATAACCTGAGCTGAAACCAAGAGTCAGTCGTTCAACCAACTGTGCCACCCAGGCGCCCCTGGGCAACAATTCTTTATGCAACGATCTATTGCACTGATGCTATCTGAGAAGCAGGGTTTAACAAATTAATTAATTTGTCCTTTCTCTTACTTAAGCATTTCTGCATGCCCACCGTCTCTGTTTTAGTTTGTGTGTGGGGGTAGAGCTGGAAAAGTATGTCCCTGGGGTCCAGCGTCAAGAAAGGAGAGTGAGGTCAAGCAGGGGCTGCAGGGTGGGGGCTCCTACTGCCTCACTCCAAGGATAGCGCTGTTCATAAGGTCACTTCCCTCCACGTCCCAGCCATAGAAAGGCCTCCCAGACCACCCCGGCTGACTGCAGTGATGCCCACCTCCCCGCCCCAGCCGTCCTCTAACCCGTTGTCCTGGATGCCTTTCTTCACAGCGATGAACGCTCTCTGAGATCACATCCTACCTTATTTACCAATTGTTTATCATGTTTCTCCCCCCACCACGGACTTTGTGGGGTCTACTTTATATACTCGGCAATTACAAGAGAGCATGGCAAATGATTTGTTAATTGAACATCTCTGACTTTTTAATTCTACAGGTACAGCAGCTGTGTACTTTTCTTTATGTACTTTTATTTGTTAATACTTACACAGAGCCGGCCCGTCCATGCTCCTAACCTCGGAAGTCCCAAGAGCGTGATGGGGCTAAAAGATGTTAGGAGGTCTGCCAGTGTGAGTGCTGGGTCTTGAAACCACCCCTCCTAACCATAAAATTAGGGTTCTTCCCCGTGTACCGCTAGAGGGAAGAAGGGGCCTTGAGGGCTCATCAAACCGCCTGGAAACAGACACCCACGCTGAGCCGCCCTGCGCATTCCTTCCCCTAGGGGGCAGTGGCTGCTCACGCGCGCGCACGCCTGACCGAGTTGGTCCGACACTGGAAGGCGGGGATGAGTGCCCACATCTTCATCTTCGCAAAGATCTCAGAAGCCCCCCAAGACATTCTGATCGCACGGAGGCTGCAATACCAGCTCTGCAGATGTCAGCTCTGTGTGTTTCCAGAAAGGATAGATTCCCTGCCTGCACCCCATCTTTATCCAAGGTGAAAGTGAGAATTTAAAGCCAATACATCTCTGTTCCGTTTTGCTTTTCAGATACCTTATGGCCAGGGGTTCTCAATCTCCACAACACTCACATGTTGGACTGGAAAATGTTTTGTTGGAGAGGGACTATCCTGGGCATCGTAGGATGTTTAACAGCATCCTGGACGTCTGCACACCAGTCACCCGCGGTGCTCACAACCCTCTCCCCGCCCCCACCCCACACGGTTGTGACAACCGAAAATGTCTACGGACCTCACCAAATGTCCCCAGGGAAGGGAGGGGTGAGATCGCACTATCACCCTGGTTTTGAGAACCCCTGGGTCCTTATAAAACACGAACCCCAAACTGCCCGTTGGAGAGACGACATGGGGTCCCGTTGTGAGTTGTGCTTTGGCGACTGCTGAGCAGGAATTCACAAACGTTGTCAACATAGGATCTCGCGATTTCCGTGGAAACTTTTCTTCCAGCGACATTTAATTTTTTATCATCTCCAAATGGCAATCATTTGCAAATTAAGTGGTGTTTATCCTCCTGGCTATGAACTCTCAAAGGAGTGCCGGGGATTTGGGTGGTGGTGGTTGTTGTTGTTTTGTCTGCACAGATCCTAGTCCCTGGGAGTCGTTGATCTCCCTCTGACTGTTGCCGCTGCTCGCTCGGCCTCCCCCTCCACCAGACAGGCTTAATAACTGGCAATCATCACAGCGCAGGGCAAAGCGGTCGGCAGCCACCCCCGCACCGGCGGAATCAGATGCTCCGCGGAGCCTGTGCTCGCTGGAGCCCTTGCTTCTTTTGTTTTCGTCAGGCTGACTGCAGTTTTGTCTCTTGGCTCTCCCTGAATGAAGAGGATCTTAAAACATCGTGCGGCGGCAAATGGCTTCGTCTAAGCTGGAAGGCGCAGTAAACAGGAAGTCGACAGCAAAGGCGAAATAAAAGTGATCAGTTAATTAGGCTGCTAGGACGACTTAAATCCTCCCGCCCCGCCCCCCGACCTCCCAGACATCTTTGGGCAAAGCCGGGCTGCCTGAATCAGGCTCGGGTATACAGGCCCCCAGAGCAGACCAGCAGGGAGGCCTGCAGGGAGCCAGGGAGGGCTGCGGGTGCCAAACCGCTCTGAGAGCCAGAGATCTGCCAGCAGAGGCAGCACAATGCGGCCCACATGCGTGCGTGGAAGTCGTCACAGCCAAGTTGCAGAACTTACATGACAATTTTTTATCCTTTCCTGGCCTCGGATGAAAGGCTGCTCTGTGAGTGGGGGAGCTCGGCTGCTCTGTGAGTGGGGGAGCTCCGCAGCCATGGCAGCCCGTCGCACATCTGGCCGCTCTCGGGGCACTCCAGACTTGCACGTTCAGAAAGAGGCGCCCCACCGTGTTCTTGAGACACGAGGGCACTGAGACTCCAACTGAGCCCCTGAGTCTGCTTCTGGGGACCCTAGCTGCCCTTCTCCAGCCGCTACCCAGCACCTCCGGCTTCCGGGCCCAGTATCCCCACCCAGCAGTGCCCCTCCGGAACCGAATCACTGCCACACCGGTGTAGACCCTGATCTGCCCTCCCCGGGACTCTTTCCTGAAAGCGGCATCACAGAGAATTTGGGGGATGATACAGAGACTTCTTTGATGTCACTCTTAAAGGGAAGGGATGCCTCACAAAACTAAGAGAGAAAAAAGAGAGACAGAGATAACACCGGGGTCTGTGTCTTATTTCACAAGATCAGATTGTGCAGACAGGCAGCTTAAGGGGGAAGAAAAGGACGTAGGAGGTGGCAAACCAGTTTGAAGTAAAAGGTTAAGAAACATTTTAAAGCCAGTTTCTAAGGCTTCCTCGGGGATGCAGGGGAAGCACCATGTAGACCACTCTGATTAAAAAGTAATGCTCTCGGGGCAACGGGGTGGCTCAGTCGTTAAGCATCTGCCTTCAGCTCAGGGCCTGATCCCAGGGTCCTGGGATAGAGCCCCGTATCGGGCTCCTCCACTGGGAGCCTGCTTCTTCCTCTCCTACTCCCCCTGCTTGTGTTCCCTCTCTCGCTGGCTGTCTCTCTCTCCGTCAAATAAATAAATAAAATCTTAAAAAAAAAAAAATGTAACCCCCTCTTCAATCGCTCGCCCCCAGGTCCCCTTACTCTGTCACAGGTTGTTCTACGAATGGAAGCGCAGGGGGTTGTCTTCCTACCAGCGGTTCCACTGTGGAGAGTGGGGACCTTTTCAAGGAGGCCCCTGAGAAGACTCGAGTTCTGCATGAGGTAAAACAGCTGGATGATGGCAGAGCTCTGCCCTCAGTGTTTCTGAACTAGAATCGGAATTAGCAAGTTGTTTTCCGAAGGCGACACCGTTGTGACCAGACTGGAGGAGACAGATCTCAAGAGGTGTGGGAAGGTGGTTGGTCTCCAGCTTCTGGTTCAGCAAAGGTACCCCTTCCTGGAGACGCTTCTGCCGTCGGGGCTCCGGCCTACTGTGTCAGAGCCACTTGGGGGAAGCACCCACTGCTGCTCTCCCCGCTCACTGCCCACGGGCAGGCCCCGAGGACGAGAGGACGAGCTCTCGAGACCACACCCCCAGCCTCAGACTTCTATTTCAGCAGCCTATGCATGAATGTCCAGCTTCTTCTTAAGCAGACCCAACAGGAATCACGCAATCACAACTACGTAACTACGTAACAAACACAACTACGTAACATGCCACGCGCAATCACGCAATCACAACTACGTAACTACGTAACAAACACAACTACGTAACATGCCACAACTTGGACATGTAGTAGCAGGGCACACATTCTGCTGGGGTGGGGAAGGCCTCTCAGTAAAGCCTCCGTTTCCCAGATAAACTAAGTGCCACGACTTGACCCAGCCACTCATCACGGACAAGAGATGAGTCAGTGGACAAGAGCCTCTGCCATGTGTCTGGCCCGTGTTGAGTCCTGCAGGTCATATTAAAGAGGCCCAAACGGTCCTGGCTTGTTCCACACACAAGACTAACAAACGTGCAAGGCCGAGACCCTAATAGAAGGCCACATGATCCTTCTGGCCCTCAGGGAGCTCCAGCCTGAACATTTGGGTAGAGCTTGGGACTTCATTAAAGAATATCTCACGCTTATTTAATTTGTCCTGTATCACCCCGTGACTTAGAAACCCCTCCAGAGTAGGAAGCACAGCTTACTTTTCTTAGGGTCTCATCTCACACACACACACACACGCACACACACCTTCTAGAATAGTGCTGCACCCACAGCGAGCTTCTCATTATGCTGTCACTGAATGCTCCAGTAAGTATGACCGCGTAGAATGGAACCTGATTGCAGCCGGGGTTTGCGTAAGGGCGCAGTCTGGGTGGGCAAGAGGAGCTGGAGGAGGGAGACTTCACCAGAGACGCAAGAGGCAGCTGACAGTAAACCCTCTCTGGTTCTTCTTCTCTCTCTCTTTTTTTTTTCTTTTAAAAGTAGTGATTAAAAATAACATTTAAAAAATTATAAAAGCGTACATATTCATTATGGAAAATTTGTAAAAATACAGAAAAATACAAAGAAGACAATTTAAATCACAGATAATTTGACTCCCAGACGTGTGTAAACATACAAAATATATAATTATAAACTTGCAACGAGAGCTAGGAAGGCATGGATGCATAAGAGAATAATGGGAGACCCGATTGAGAGAGAGCAGGGAGGCCTCTCTGCGGCTGTGACATTTACGCTGGGACTGAGCGGTGGGCAGGGGTTGGACAGGTGAAGAGACGAGAGAGAGCATAAGAGGCAGGTGTGTGTTAGGAAAGATAGTTTTTGAAAAGGTAAATCAGGGGCGCCTGGGTGGCTCAGTTGGTTAAACATCTGCCTTTGGCTCAGGTCATGATCTCGCGGTCCTGGGATCGAACCCTGCAGGGAGCCTGCTTCTCCCTCTGCCTCTGCCCCCTTTTCCCCACTCCTGAGTGCACACTCTCTCAAATAAATATAATCTTTTTAAAAAAATAAAATAAAAATACATAAAAAGGTAAATCACACAAATATAAAATGAACATGTGCCAAAGATTTTTTTTTACCTCATTAATAAATGAAGAGATCGTTAAGATGTTACAAGTGTTTCACAGGAGAATTCCAAGTATATATACATGGACTGGCCAAATTGGGTGGAGGAAAATCAGCTGCCCTTCCCCTGAGCGGAATTTACTGGCACATGGAACTAATCATTGGCACTGCCCTCAGTTATCTACAGCTTCCAGAGTTGTAAACGAGCTCACAGAAAAGGAAAGAGGGAGATAGATGACCAGGACGGGTAAGTTAATCAGGACACCCACGAATTTTTTTTTCTCTTTTAAAGTCTTTCACGGTTTTTCCTGACATGTGCAAATGCCCTGGGGAAGGAAAGAGCTTATTAGAACTGAAAGAAGAGGAATGTTGCTGGGATGTCATGAACAAGGAGGAGAGTGGGTTGAGATGGGGGTCACGGCATACCTTCCAGTTTGTAGCCTGCTTTTTCATTTAACAATATAGGGTGAACGTTTCTCCATATCATCCAATATCCATCTGAAGCATGATGCTTTTTTTTCTTTTTGGTTTATTTATTTATTTAAGTAATCTTTACAACCCAGCATAGGGCTCGAACTCATGACCCTGAGATCAAGAGTCAAGTCCTCTGACTGAGGTAACCAGGTGCCCTCAAAGCATGATTCTTAATGGTAGCACCATGTTCCCTTGAAGTGGACTCCTAATGTATTTACCAAGCATCCCCCCTTGGCCACTGAAGTTGTTCTCACTTAATATTCTTGTGTGTGAATCTTTGTTCTCACGAATCTCTGATTACTTCCTTAGGACAGATTTTTTTTTTTAATTTTTAAGATCATGTTGCTTTAAGACTTATTTATTTATTTTAGAGAGAGAGAGGCTGCAAGCCAGTGTGGTGTGGGGCAGAGGGAGAGGGAGAAGGAGAGAAGCAGACTCCCTCCTAGGTGGGGAGCCCACGTAGGGATCCCAGGATCCTGAGATCACGACCTGAGCCAAATCAAGAGTTGGATGCTTAACCGACTCCGGCCCCCAGGCACCCCCCCCCACTTTTAAAAAAGATTTATTCATTTATTTGGAGAGAAAGAGAGAGAGAGTGGGAGAGGGGCAGAGAGAGAGTGAGGGAGAGAGAATCTCCAGCTGACTCCCCATTGAGCATGGAGCCAGACGCAGGGCTTGATCGCAGGACCCTGAAACCGTGACCCCAGCTAAAATCAAGAGTCAGATGCCCAACCAGCTGAGCCACCCAGGCACCCCATCCGTAGGATAGATTTCTATAAGTACAATCTCTAAATCAAAGATTATTTTAAAGGTGTTGATGAGCGAAAACTGCTTTTTAAAGATATAATTTCTACGCCTAACGTGGGAGATGGATTGCATGCTCTACTGACCGAGCCAAAGGCCACAACAAAAACTGCCTTAAAATGAAATGTTTTTTTCTTAAAGATTTTATTTATTTATTTTGAGAGAGAGAGAGCAGGAGCAGAGGGAGAGGCACAGAGAGAGGGAGAAGCAGACTTTCTGCTGAGCAGGGTACCCAATACCGGGCTCGATCCCAGGACCCTGAGATCATGACCTGAGTCGAAGAAGCTTAACCTTAACTGACTGAGCCACCCAGGCGCCCCTCAGTGAAATGTTTTAGGAAAATAATGGGGCAAGGAGAGATAGAAGTTGAGATGAGCTAGAAGGCCCATGTAACAAGGGGGCGTGAGGTGGGAGGAGAGTGAACTAGGGCAAGAGGAAGGAGGGGGAGAGAGGGTCAGGGAGAGAGGCGTTTAGAAGCAGCAGCAGACTGGTCTGGGTGTGCAGAATGGAAGTGGAGGAGGAGTAGGCTTTGGGCTTGTGTTTGTCTTAGTCACCCTTTGGAAAAGGGCACGTTTGGAAGAGGAACTGATTTGAGGGACGTGGAGGGTGTGGGATAACCATAGGAGCATTCAGGAGCGCGGGGGCAGGGTCGGGGTGGAGTCACACAGAGATCTGCTCTTTGAAACGAGGAACTAGGGGATGCCCAAGTGAAAGGAGCCCTGGCGGAACCCCCCCAATCAGGGGTGCGCTTGGGGACCCAGCAAGTGAGCAAGCAGGAAATAAGAAGGTAGGGAAGACTGTGCGGGAGGCCGGTAACTAACAACTTTAAATTTTGCCACGAGGTCACAGAGGACGAGGGCTAAGGAGGAAAACCATTGTGTTTGGCCAGAAGAAAGTCATCGTGACCTTGACAAGAGAAGTTTCCATAGAATGGTGGGGGCGGAAGTCAGCGGTTAAGGGAATAGGAGAAGCAGGCATTGAGTGTCGGCCGCAATGTGGAGGGTTTTGGCAGCAAAGGGAATACGCAAGTCTGGAAATGAGCTAGAAAGGAGGAGAGCCCAGCATTATTGTGTGTGAGTGTGTGTCTTGTTCGTATGCCAACCCAGCAGCTTCCGTCGGCCTTCCCACACCCCCCACCACAGTTTCCTCCGCTTCTTTTTCTATCCTAAGTATTTTTTCAACCTCAGAGGATATTATGTGGCTTCATGTGACAAGCCTTCACACAGAGCCAGCGCATAGTAAGTGCTCAGTAAGCGTAGCTATTGTTATTTTTATTAAGAGTCCTTAGGAGCAAAATACGCAAACAAAAAGGAAGGACAGTACACCAGGCGCCAGGCGGGGACAGAGTGAGCACAGATGAGGTTAAGGAGGGCCTGTGCCCTTAGCAGTGCCGCTTTTAGAAACATAATAGGCCCTTTTTCTTTTTGTGGCCTTAATTCTAGATCCGTTGTTGGCTTAATTCTAGGTGCAGTTTCTATAGAAGATGTCCTGAAGGCCCCTGCCTATTGTCAGTCTGCGGGTAGCCTTGCGACTCTTCTCAAGGACTTCTCTCTGCACTGGCATTCATTGCTGTGAGGTCAGTCCGAGCTGTAGGTCTGGCCCTTGGAACAGTGAACACAGGAGCAGTCCCCAAGGGACAAGATTTGGGAAGAGAATGTGCGGGGGGGAGATACGCAGACACCAAGTGTGCGAGCAAGTCACAGCGAGTGCAAGCGAGGGATAGAAGAGCCCAAGAGCCCACGTCTTCAGCAGTGGACTGAGCCATGTCACGGCCAGTCATCAACGGGGGGGATCTGGGCAAGAGCAAAAACCCAGAGGATTCTGTTTTCAGGTGAAGGCGTAGGAACAGTGTGGGCTGAGGAGCAGAGGGGCCAGTCCTGCTTCTCCTGTCCTCAGACGACGGGATCAATCCACACTGCAGCAGGGCTGTGGGGAGAAGCTACAGTTACTTTATTTTGTCTGTAACTTCGCTGGCCTTCCTCCTCTGTTCTCCTCACCCACTGGTTAGAAGGCGGAAAAAGTAACTAACCGTCCAACTGAGTTTAAAGCTTCAATAATTTAAACAGTCCCCTTTGCGTGGAGTTCAGTCTTTCATGGATAAAAATGCTCCTCGTCCCTCTCACCCGAAGACAGCCTCTGAGTCACAGAGGAAGGGCCCCGTGTGGCTTCCAAGAAGGAGGGCCTCCCAGGCGTCCGAGGTGTCCTGGGAAGCACCGCGAACTTTCCTGTGTCTTCCTGGTTGCTACTTGCTCTGATGGCCTTCTCAGGTGAAGTGGGGGCTGTTTAATACGAGCTCTGGCCTCCCTTGGCCTGACCAGAGCTCAGCGTACTCCCAGATAAGTTGACTTGGCTCTCCTCTTGCCGCATGCCCCCCAGAGGCTGTCTGTGACTGCCATTAGTTCCCAGTGCCAAGATTCAACTCTTGCTGCCCTGGCTACAGGGACACCCGTCCCAGGGATAATTCTTGTCTTTCTCTCAGCAGCATTGCTGGTCGCATTCCTTTTCAGTAGCAGAGGCCCTACTGTTAGAAAAGCTGACCGTCTCACTGCTTGATTTTACAACTGGGCTAAATGTCAGCCTGGGGCTGGGGGTGGGGAAATCTGTTCTTGAGGCTACCCACGGGATGAGCCATGAGCCCCCGGAGTTCCCCTGCACGGAACGATGCTTCGGACCCAATTGTTTGAACGGACCAGTTGCATCGGCATTTGGTGGACACGGCTGTTTTTGGCCAGGTCTGCAAACCTGAGAGTCTTTTATTTCAAACCCTCTAAACTCTGTGCTCAATGAGTATGGAAAGTGTTGCATGTGGAAATTGCTTGGGCGACTGGGGGAAACGTTGCCAAAAGAGAAACTTTCCAGTTCTTAGCTTTCAAAGTGTGCTCTGTGCCACATGTCATGAAGTAATGCGGATTCTCTGAATGGGGGCGCCACAGCCAACGAAAGCCGTGACTTCGACAATCAGCAAATACAGTTCTAGTCGCTAATCAGAGGCCAAAGAATGGCTAAGAAAGAGCAAAAGTACGGGCCACGAGAATCTAAGGAGCACAAAATGGGGGGAAGCCGCCCTTGGGCCCAGAGCTGCAGTTTGTTTAGAAGGAGAAAATAAGCGCAAAAGTGTTCTGAAGCAGCAGTGTTAACGTTAACAGATACCATCTGGAAATCAACAAAACTCAGATTTTGTTTTTACAGATTTGCACCGAAACCCAGTTCCAGCCAGGGACTCTCAAACCTCAGAAGTCTCCAGCGGGGCACTAAGATATAAACAACCATTTAGCAAAATGCGCAGTCACAATGGCAGATGAAGGCTGCTGTCTTGTCCTCTTTACTGAAATCGGGACATGAGGTCAGACGTGACCAAGCGTGTGGTGCATTTTAAATAATTTTAATACATAGAGCCCAGCCTCAGAGACAGGCAAAATTGATCTTCAAGACTTCATTCCCCCCAAATATCTAGTGCCCTCGTTCTGGCCCCCACAGATTTCTGTTCTTGAAAGATAATGATTTAATGGACTCGTTAGTCTTTTTCCTCAACTACCCTACTGTCTCCCCATATTTACATTTAACGGGGCTTTTCAGGGATATAGGTATCCCCCGCTTGTAGAAAGTTCGCCTTACGCCGCTTCGCTTTTACGAAAAAGACCTGTTCACACTAAGTGAAAGAAATTCAGAGTATCTTTGCTTTTATGCATGAAGGTGGAAAGCAAAATAAAAAATAGCATTCAGAGTCTGTTTTGCACCCCTGAGCAGGGAGGGCCGCCTGGCCAAGCTCCTTCCCCAGAAGCCACACTGAGCATCTCAGCATCAAGCCAGCGGAGCTTGAACTAGTCTATGAACATCCGTGCTTATCTTGATTTATCTTGTGCATTCCTTAGCTAGATGTGTCCTAAGGTATCAGAAAAGCCTAAGGTAGGTTATTTTCGGGGTCTGGGAGTGTTCCAAATTACCAGTGGTAATTGCTTTTTGTTGTTGTTGTTTGCTTTATACCATTTCAGCTTACGAAAGGTTGCATAGACACTCTACTTTCAGATATCGGGGGGAATACCTGTAATACCTCTAAAAGAATTGTCTGAATTGTGGGAATTTCAGACAGCAACCTGGGGGGCTTGAAGGGGTGAGAGTTGCATTTTGGGAGTTGGTACATCCCTCAAGTTACCATTCTGCAGACAGTTACCTGCACATGCGCGTTCCCTGGTCTGAGGCTCGCTGTAACTGCCTTTGGCTGGGCTTCCCATCTCCTTCCTTATCCTGGCTGGTGTGAGCAGGGCTATCTGGGACCGTCTTGCACGAATTACTCTATGTTGTTGGTGGAGAACAATGAGTGCAGGTTTCCCTGCGTAACTGGGCGAAAAACAGGCTTCATGCATAATTCCCTGCCTGTGTGTGTGGCTATTTCCAAGCAAATGTTCCGAGCGGAAGACCTCAGCTTCTCAGGGAGCCTCATGCCTGGCTTCTCTCTGGCCCTGCCCTGAACTGGGATTCGGCAGGTCACAATTCCAAGGCTGCCCAGACGCACTTTGGTGCTTCCTGCTGCTTCACACTGGGCTGTGGGTATTTCCTGCGCTAGGGAAGGTCACAGGCTTGTTAATTCGACGGAAAGCAAAGACAGACAGGATACAAATTTTCCTAGAAGGACACCAGCATGTGTGATGTCAGTACCATCAACTTTTAGCAGTGATTATGGCCACCACCCTTTCCTGCTTCCTGAGGACACCAGTTCAATAGGACTTTCAGCACAATTAAAGTGGACAGCTTAGACCGAGCCAAGGTGAAGCGGGGTGGAGGCCTCAGACCCACAACGCACTGGTTTTTTTCATTTGACAACTCAAGGGGGTGCTCAGGCAAAACCGGAACTGGGAACACACACGATTTCCTAGTTTTATTTTTATTTGTATGCGAGGTATGTTTGCACGACATTTTATTTTTGGCATTTAGATACATTTTGGCATACATTCACAATCTCATTTGAGCCTTACCAGAATCATCCGAGGTAGGTAAGGTGGGAATAAATCTTTCCCTTCGATAAATAAGGTATCTGAAGCTGAGAGAAAAGGTAGGGATAATTCCAGGTTTCCTGGCTCCTTGACCCTATTTCTATCATACCAAATCACCATTCATTACAACCCAGAGAGACCTGTGGGTTGGCCAAATCCCACCAAATCTGCTCAAATGGACCTGCGCTTTTTTTTTTTCTGTCCGGCATCCCTTCCTTTGGGAATCCCCCAGCCCCCAATTCTGCAGTATCCATCTACTTTGGCCGTGGTAGAACCCACCATATTCCGAACCAGGAACAGGGAACTATAAAGCCTGGCCAATCAGAGAATTCTATTATCCTGGTCACATGATTGGCTCAGGCATGAACACATGATCTAAGCTGGCCAATCATAGTCTTTTCTGGGCCTTTTGTTAAAGCTTTTGGGAAAGGTGTATTCTTTTTCTCTGGGTTCTTGCTGATAAGAAACAAGAGTCTGACTGGCAATGAAGGCAAGCAGAAGCTGCCAGAGCTGAGAGATGGAGAGGGTCCCGATGTTATTATTTGAAATGTTGTGCCTGAAACTCTCCAGTGAGCCAATAGATTGCTTTTTTACTTAAGCCAATTGGAGTTGTATTTATGACACTTGCAAATACAAATAAGTTATTGACTAATAAAACTGCCATTTCTGTCTCTCCCAGGATTAGGAAATTACCCCTTTAAAACTGTTTATTTGTAGGGGTGCCTGGGTGGCTCAGTTGTTTGAGCAACTGACTCTTGATTTTGGCTCCATTCATGATACTGTGGTCATGGGATTGAGCCCCTCCCCCATCCCCTGTGGAGCCCTGCTTCAGGCTCCACACTCAGCAGGGAGTCTGCTCTAGATTCTCTCTCTCCCTCTCCCTCTGCCCCTCCCCCAACTGGCACAGGCACTCTCTCTCTCTCTCAAATAAGTAAATAAATCTTTTGAAAAACTGTGTATATTTGTAATATGTCTTATTCCCTTCCACAAAAAAATTCTGAGGCACCTTATAAAAATAAATAGGCAAAAAGCCAAAATCAAATGGTAAGTTTAAATTTAAAAAAAAAATTTTTTTAAGACACTGAGAGAGAGAGAGAGTGCATGCATGAACACAGGGTCAGGGAGGTGGGGCAGAGGGAGAGAGAATCTTAAGCAGGGTCCTCCCCCAATGCTGAGCCTGACCCAGGCTTGATCTCAGGACTCCAAGATCATGACCTGAGCCAAAATCAAGAGTCAAATGCTTAACCAACTGAGCCACCCAGCCACCCCTCAAAGGGTAAGTTTAATACACAAAATCCATATCATACGTATATGTATAGCACAATCTTTATATTCAACTGACAAAACTATTTTTAAAATTAAAATAAATTATAATAAATTATAATTATAATGTGGAAGAAGCTAGGAAATGGACACTTTTGGAGAAATTATAAATTGGTGCAAACTTCTTGGAGAGAAATTTGATGACGACAACAACAATTCTACTTTGAGGAATGCATCTGAAGGAAATAATTACATAAAAAAGGATTTTGCAAAAATTTAGCTATAGAAATGACTTATAATCACCAAAAATTGGAAAAGAGCCTGGATATCCAGTGACAAATTACAAGTCAAAATAATGGAATACCATTGGAATACCACGTGTATATTAAAATAACGATGTGGATTTTTATCCACTGGCCCAGAATAATATTCACATGTTATGGAATGGCTTGGGGCTAGCACACCTAAATTCTCCCTAAGCTGCAGCCAGATTCGTATAAATTGTTCACTCTTAATCCCATGTTTTTTAACAAAACAAAAAAACCTATTCATGGATTATGGTAATTAAAAGAGGAAAAATATAGAAGTGGCAAAAATTGCCCCTCTACTTTTTACAGTTTGGGTACTCTTATTTGGGTTGAATTTGGTTCTCCATAGATGTGTGGTTAATTATCCCCTTTTGGGCCATTTGTTATCCATACACTCTCCATTTTCAAACGCTTCACTAGTATTGGAGGGTTACTTATTGGCAATGAGTTGAGTCTCACGTATCATGTCTTCTAGACCACTGATCACCAAAACGTGTATATGCGCGAAACAAACCACTGGGTTATAAGAAGAAAATTTCAGTATTTCTATTTATGGATAACTCTTTTTTTATTTTCTATTTCTGTTACGTTTTATAATGCATATAATACAACTGGATAATATATAACAAGTATACAAAGATTGCTAAATGGTTTCGACGATAAAGTTCTGGTTATCTAACTGCTGCGTAACAAACAAACTGGAAACCGAGTGGCTTAACACATCATTTTATTTCGTTCACAGTCTTGCAGATCAGTAATTTGTGAAGGACTCACCTGGGCAGTCGATCTTTGCAAGAAGCAGTATTAGTTGGAACAGCTCAACTGGATGGAGAAGATCCATTTCCAAGATGGCTGGCCAATTGGCCCTTGCTATCAGCTGGGAGCTCAGCCGGGAAGACGGGTTAGGGGAGAAGGTATCGCAGTTCTTTTCCGTATGGCATCTGAGTTGCGCTGCTTGGGCTTCCTCACAGAATGGTAGCTGGGTTCTGAGAGGGCATAGTTTATCTATTTTATTTTTATTATTTATTTATTTTTTATTTAAAAAATTTTATTTATTTGAGAGAAAATGAGAGCACAAGAGAGAGCATGAAGGGAGGGGAGAAGCAGAGGGAGAAGCAGACTCCCCGCTGAGCAGGGAGCCCGATGCGGAGTTCCATCCCAGGACCGTGGGACCATGGCCTGAGCCACAGACGCTTAACCGACTGAGCCACCCAGGCACCCCCTGCGAGGGAATATTTTAAAAGACAAGAGGTAGGAACCTGCCAGTCTCCTAAGACCTGGAGCAAGAAAATAGCAAAGTGTCATTTCCATTGTATTCTCCTGGTAAAAGCTATTCAGGAGTCCATTCAAGTTTCAAGGGGAAGAGGCATAGAACCTATGTCTAGTGAATGGTCTGTCAAAGAATTTATGGCCATCTGAATTTAAATTTTTTTCCTCTTTTCTTGTGACTGGCTTTATAAATAAGCATTCTGTCACTCAAGAATGGAAAACCTAACATGTTCAATTTCACAGCAAGAAAATATGGCTTTTAAAATTAAATGTCATTTTAAAATGAAGTATCAACTTAGCTTACTTTTTAAAACTTCTTATTGAAGTATCATTGACATACAATATTACATTAGTTTCAGGCATACGACATAGTGAATCCACAATTACATACATACATAATGAATTGCTTATAAGTTTAGTTACCATCTGTTACCTTACCAAATTGTTACAGTATTATGGGTATATTTCCTATGCTGCACTTTTCATCGCCCTGACTTAGTTATTTTATAATCGTCATATTTAGGGTCTTTTGTGGTTCCATACAACTTTTAAGATTATTTATTCTAGTTCTGGGAGCAATACTATTAATATTTTCGTAGGGATGGCATTGAATCTGTAGAATGCTTTGGGTGGAATGGACATTTTGACAGTGTTAATTCTTCCAATCCAAGCACAGTGTATCTTTCTATTTATTTGTGTCATCTTCAATTTCTTTCATTAATGGCTTATAGTTTTCAGAGTACAAGTCTTTCAGATCCTTGGTTAAATTTATCCTTAGGTATTTGTGTGGCCATCTTTAATTCACCACATGGTATATGATCACAAGTGTCTGAAGACCACTGATTTAGATAAAGGGAATGTGTCCCAGCAGCTCCGCCCCCAGACGGGGGCTCAGCTCCTTACATAAGGAATTCCTGGCCATCAGAAGCAGGTCTGCTCCCACTGGTGCATCTCCTCAAAGCTGGTTCATTAGAAATGAAGCTCAGGCTTTTCTCTTCATGGCTTTTTTAATCCAAAAGCATAGACAGAAGAATATATGCAGGACAATGTGGGGAAAATAGAGTTTAACTCTTACTGGCACCACTGCTTTGTCTCGTCGGATAAAAATGGTTTGACTAATAGCAGAAATAAAACATTTATCTGGTCTGGTTTTGATGACCTTTTAAAAAATGTCTCCTTTACAACAGTATACTCTAAACCAAAATTTATTGAAAATTAACCTAACTATAGTCAGGATGACTTTTATGACTCAGAGGATATGATTGTAACAGTATTCTACCAGAAATTTCCCAGTGCACAGGCTGACACCTGCTTTGCCTTTCACATCAATCAAGTAAAATAATCACAAACAGAACTTCAGGATTTCTCCCATAACACATACTCTTAAAGAAAACAAAATGGGTTACTAAACAATATAAACCCATTTTTGTAAAAAAAAAATGTGTGAGAGAGACAAGAGTAAAATTTTTCACTATTGATGATCTTAACCTCTACTGTTAAAGAGAAAGGATCCTGAGAAGAACACGTTTTCCCCGAGCAGGGTGATGGGTGAGGGAGTAAATTAGAAAAAGCGAGATAATGAAAATTTGTTTCTCAGAAGAGGAAGAGCTGTCTGAAGGCGGCAGACGCAGAGAGGATGAGTAGTTTAAAAGTGTGAGTCGGGGATAATTTTGCTGCGTGGGCTGAGGGGACTTTCCTCCAGGTTGTCACAAACCCTCCGGTAAAATCTGTACTGATTGACAGTCCTTTCTGGGGTCGGGTTGTGTCCTTTGGCAGACGATTCCAGTTAATGTTGGCATAAGCGTGTTGAAGATAGGTGCAGGCCAAGAGCAACGGTAGCCTAACCAAGTTCAAGTCACTCGTAAGTAACATCCAAATAAGAAAAGTCCAAGATCTACATACAGACCCCAAATTGTGACAGTGAAAAGCTTTGGGTAGCGGACTACAAAGGGTATTTCTTTCATTTCCTCTTCATTTTTGCATTTTTTATTTATTTGACACAGAGAGAGAGCACAAGCAGGGGGAGCTGCAGGCAGAGGCAGAAGCAGACTCCCCGCTGAGCGACTCGATCCCAGGACCCTGAGATCATGACCTGAGTCAAAGGCAGATGTTTAACCAACTGAGCCATCCAGGTGCCCCATCATCTTTGTATTTTTAAATTTTGCTATTAGTTGTGTTGTTAAAAGGAAATTATTTGGAAACATATTTGCGACCAGACAGATCTATGTGAGAACCCAGCTCCACTTCTTAAATGTGTGATCTTGGACAAGTTCCTTGATTTTGTAAACCTCGGTCTTCTCATTTGTACGAAAAGAATAATAATAAATTATATCTGACGCGTGGGTAGTTGAGATCATGCATGAAATTCTGTGCATAAAGTTTTTCAGACAGCGCCTCAGACCTGAGCAGCCATACAATGAATGGTATAAATTATTATCGTTTTGCTGATAACCAACACCTGACGGTAGTTCTCAGATCCTGGAAAGGACCAGCTTTTCCTGCTCACCAACAAGAAGTTAAGGCAGCCCCTGACTATGTCTATATTCTTGAGAGACCCAGCAGAGTAAATTCAACCG
The DNA here is from genome assembly GCF_024610735.1 of Ursus americanus. Lineage (NCBI taxonomy): Eukaryota > Metazoa > Chordata > Mammalia > Carnivora > Ursidae > Ursus > Ursus americanus. Next base: position 10,544,033 of record NC_142153.1, read on the forward strand.
AGTCTTATCCCTACCACCGTAAGTCACACAACATATCATCCTCCCGAAGAAAAGCCCTTCTGAGTACCTACTGTCTGCGGGGCATTTAAGTTCTCGAGAAGACACATGAAGTGTAGCCTTCATCTCAGAGCCCAGTCAATTTTGGCCACTAACGCCCAAGTGTCTCAATTCCTAATTAAAAACACTTTAAGGGTAGGCTATACTTAGGACTGGGCCCACATGTTCTTAATTCCCAGTGAAGAACACACATTACGTTTCAGGACTTCTACACTCGCCAAAGTGTTCTGATGTGGGGTTTGAGCTCCTTGGCGCTCTCATGTGACCGGCTTTTTGATGTGGTTTCTGTTCCAGTAAGTTAGACTCTGGCAACTCACAACTGGCACAGCCTGCCATGCTCCAGATGAATTCTGAGCGCAGACGAAGGCTGAATCCGCATGCCTGCGGCCCGATGGAACCACAAACCGCCACGGGATTAATTAGCCCGAGGCTTTTCGGTGCAGCATGGCCCCACTCTTCAGAGTTTTCTCGTTGCTGCCGTGGAGCCTGGCTATCTAAAACAGTGCTCCTCAAAATATTTTTGGTCTTTGACCTCTTCCATGGAAGGAAAAAAAAAACCTCTGAACTTGGCATATTCCTGCTGGAAGCTAGAGAAGCCAATTTAGGATTTATGAAACATCTCGCTGTTCTGGGTGAGGTCTCCCCTGGGGTGCCTGGCGTCTGTGTAGTCATTCCATTAAATAAATAAATACGTACATACATACATAAATCCTGGCTGAACAAAGTATAAACATTGTGGTAAATATCAGTAGTGTGCCCACCAATATCTGGCTCTCCTCTCCAGGCACATAGAAGGCCGGACTGCCCAGCCATCTGTGGTTAGACAGTTATGGGGCGGGTTTAGGTCAATAGACCGTTAGCTGCAGTGACATCTCTCGCTTCTCGGCCGAAGCGTGGAAGCATTGGGAGCAGGTGAGAGGTCCAGCCTCTTTCTGCCTGCTGAGGAGACCAAAGGAGTCGTGTGTGCTGGACGTTGCAGCAACAATGGTAGAGGTTCCATCAGCCTGGATCCTTGAGTATCTGCTGCAGCTGAATTTTCCCAGCACACATACCCCCACCCTTGACTTGCAAGGGACATATGCAAGAAATCAATCTTGTTTGTCTCCAACGCTGGGATCTGGAGGTTAATTTGTTATCACAGCACAACCTAGCCTATTCTAACTAATGCAATTATCTTGTGAACATTAGTAACGCAGAGAGCGGTGTGCTGTTCACCTGTCAGGCCTGTCACTGGGAGTAGGCCAAGGCTGTCTATGGTGCAAGATAGAGGACAAAGGAATGCAGCAGTTCAAATGAGCAAGTTCAAGGGTCCTGGACTACACTGCAGTCTACGGTGGGATGCCTGGAGGCAGGGCAGAACTTCCAGGTGACGCTCAGTCTCTGGAGGTGCTTATCCCAGGTACACCAGACTCCAGACCCAGGTCAGTCAAGCATGGCAGTCCAACTCCCAAGGATGTAAAGCATTCCCAGTTGACCGTGGACCTTGGCCTCATTGGTTCAGAGCCTTAGTTTCCTAGAAAGTGAAAGATGCTTCATGGATCACTCCAGATGCACAGGGTGTTAGACTATGATGAGAACTGATCAACGGGTCTGTATTGTTTTTTCGTTTTTTGGGTTTTGGAGTTTTGTTTTGTTTTTGGGTTTTTTGTTTGTTTGTTTGCATAGACCCTGAGTGTTTCTGCGTTCTGTGCAAAATTATCCAGATGGGAGTTAAGACATACATAGCCACCACGTAAGGCTCAGTGAAATGCACCATAAACTGTAAGTTAACAACTCTGGTGTGACAGGAGTCAGTGCTGTACTTTCCAACCTGAAATTGCAGCTGCCTCATCCAAAGCCATGCACGGCTGAGTAAACTGGGCAGAGAAGAACCTGGAAAGGGAATAAGGAGAAGTTTTCTTTCTTGTCATCACTGATGACATGGCTTATAGTGACCAGAAGTCAAACTTACCATCTCTCCTCTGCCCGACTAGCCTGGAGCGAGGTGGCTTTCAGTGGACAGCAGCAGAATGATGTGTGTAACCTAACTCCTCATGGTGCCCACCTGCCTTCTCATTAGAACTGGAAGAAAGAAGGAACGATGTTGAATTAATCTTCTCATGACTCCCTCCGCTGGAATTGCTAAGTGTTTATACTTCTGTGTAAGGTTGTCTTTGTAGAAACCTACCTCTCTGAATTCACTGGGAATGCAGAGCCAGGGGTCTGGCAACAGTGAGATGAAAGTGTTCCCTGGAACCCATTTTTTTTTTTTTGCTACCTTTCTACTTAGTAGAACTTTTACGCTGAAGTCTCTCAGGATTTCTAATTTTTACAAGGTAATTATTTTCAAAGTCAGAAAGGTGCAGTTTCCCTTACTGAAAACCTCCTGATGTAAGAGAAATGGGATCTTGTTACAAATTACTTAAGTGACCCAGCTTCCTCTGTCTAAATCCACTCTGTTGGGAAGGCTAGCTGGAAGATGAAAACCACAGCTTCATTCCCAGGTACACTGCTGTAAAATAATTACATCAGATGTTATCATGGTGAATCCATTTGAATGGAGATAAATTCCAAATGCAAATATATCTTTACTTGGAATATAATGCACTTAAAAAAAGAAAATGCCTGGACAGCTACATGCAGAAAAATGAAACTGGACCATTTTCTCACACCATACACAAAAATAAACTCAAAATGGATTAAGGACCTAAATGTGAGACCTAAAACCAAAAAATTCTAGAAGAGAGCACAGGCAGTACTTTCTCTGACATTGGTCATTGCAACATTTTTCTAGATAGGTCCCCTGAGGTGAGGGAAACAGAAGCAAAAATAAAACACAGGGATTAGGTCAAAATGAAAAGCTTCTGACAGCAAAAGGAACAATCAACAAAACTAAAGACAACCTATGGAACGGGAGAAGATGTTTGCAAATGACATATCTGATAAAGGGTTAGTATCCAAAACATATAAAGAACTTACACAGCTCAACACCAAAAAACCCCCAGATAATCCAACTTAGAAATGGGAAGAAGACATGAACAGATACTTCTTCAAAGAAGACAACCAGATGGCCAACAGGCACATGAAAAGATGCCCTCCATCACTCATCATCAGGGAAATGCAAATCAAAACCACAATGAAATATCACCTCGTACCCGTCAGAATGGCTAAAATCCAAAACACAAGAAACAACAAATGCTGGTGAGGATGTAGAGAAAAAGGAACCCTCTTGCACTGCTGGTGGGAATGCAAAGTGGTGCAGCCACTGCGGAAAATAGTGTGTAGGTTCCCCAGAAACTTAAAAATAGAGCTACCATATGATCTGGTAATTCTACTACTAGGTATTTACCCAAAGAATCTGAAAACACTAACCTGAGAAGATATAATCACCCCTATGTTTATTACAGCATTATTTATAATAACCAAACTGTGGAAGAGGCCCACGTCTGTCGATAGATGAATAGATAAAGAAAAGATGGTATATATACACACACACACACCCCGAAATATTGCTCAGCCATAAAAAAGAATGAAATCTCACCATTTGCAATGACATGGATGGAGCTGGAGAGTATAATGCTAAGAGAAATATGTCAGAGAAAGACAGATACCATGCGATTTCAGTCATGTGTGGAATTTAAGAAACAAGACAAATGAACAAAGAAAAAGAGATAAACCAAAATAACAGACTCTGAACTACAGAGAACAAACTGGTGGTTGCCAGAGGGGAGGTGGGTGGGGGATGGGTGAAACAGGTGATGGGGATTAAGAGCACACTTACCATGATGAGCACTGAGTAATGTATAGAGTTGTCAAATCACTATATTTTACACCTAAAACTAATAAAATACTGTACATTAGCTATACTGTAATTTTTTTTAAAAAGCTGGATAAATGGGGTGCCTGGGTGGCTCAGTCGGCTAAGTGTCTGCCTTTGGCTCGGGTCATGGTCCCAGGGCCCTGGGATCGAGCCCCACGTCAGGCTCCCTGCTCAGCAAGAAGCCTGCTTCTCCCTCTCCCTCTGCCTGCCGCTCTCTCTGCTTGAGCTCTCTCTCAGTCTGTCAAATAAATAAATAATTAATTTTTTTAAAAGGCTGGATAAGAAACTTACATATGATTGCATGTGAACCACAAGAATGAACAGATTGTTTGCTTATAATTATATGCAGATAACACACATAAAATTCACTTTGAAAAACGAAAGAAAGAAAGAAAGAAAGAAAGAAAGAAAGAAAGAAAGAAAGAAAGAAAGAAAGAAAGAACCTGTGCTTTTAGAATAGTAGCCAGGTTTCTGACCTCCCGCCCTGACTAAATAAAGGATTTGGAGAGAGTAAATAATGTCAGTTGAAAAACATTGGCAAGAACCTATGTAGTGGTTCCCGACCTTTTAAAATCCATATCCACAGTACTAAACATGTACTTTAATCATGATTTCCAAATCTCACCTCAATCCTCTGTGAAGTGAAAGAAAAAGTCCCAGATCCTGGGATGTATCATAGTCACTTATTTTTCAGGTGCTCTGAGAGCGCTTTATTCCCAGAGGCTGCTGCTAGAAAGATTCCTGGGAGCTGGGGGGCAGGCAAAGCCCCTTGCTCAGAACCCCACAAGGACTGAGCCAGACCTGGAGCCAGTTCTGTCGTCTACTGTTATTGCCACATGCCCGGAGGAATGAGGCCCTGGATGGGCTTCTGTTGATGCAGCTGTAAGTTGTACCTCATGTGTAGAAAACGTATCTTTGGAGGCGCCTGGGTGGCACAGTCGTTAAGCGTCTACCTTCGGCTCAGGGCGTGATCCCGGCGTTCTGGGATCGAGCCCCACATTGGGCTCCTCCGCTATGAGCCTGCTTCTTCGTCTCACACTCCCCCTGCTGCGCTCCGTCTCTAACTGGCTGTCTCTCTGTCAAATAAATAAATAAAATCTTTAAAAAAAAAAGAAAATAAAAAAGAAAACGTACCTTCATTCACATCTAGCCGGACCAAGGCTCTACCGAATGGCTATTCACAGCACAAGTTAGGAGGCGTGTGCCATTTTTGCAAGGAACAACTAGAATTTTCCATGCCTACTTAGAACTTAAAAGTAAATGAATGGAATCTCCAAACAATTAAAACTGCACAAACAAACAATGAAAGGAAAGGAGAGAGGAGGTTGTGTTTCTCATATGCCAGAGGACGGTGATGTCGACTTCAAATCCCTGCTTCGTTCTGGTCCAAGGCCATTAGAACAAAGTTCTGGGAAGGAGCACAAAGAGACTAAAGAAACAGACTCTTAACGAGCTCACACAATGACTGGCCGTCCTTGCTGCCTGAAGCATCACACCTGATTGAAGGGCCCGCGATCTCTGCCCCCCCCCGCCGACCCTGGGGAGCTGAGATTGATGTGCAGAGTGGGAACACGAACCCGGGCTTCACAAGCGGTTTGAGGTCGAGTCAGAATTTGTTTCTGTCCTGCCTTTCAAAGCGTTGTTTTTATATGAACCATCCATATTAATGACTCAGCTATTGCTGGTCTGGGGAAGTGGGGGGCGGGATCTTTGCGGAGATTCAGAATGGACAGTTCATTAGAAACGAGGGAGGTTGGGGCTTTTCCTAAAAGCATTGACTAGAACTGGAATTCTGTTTAACCGGCTACCGGGATACTCTATCTCCACCCATCAAATCCCACCCCTTGTGCTGCTGGTGGCCTTAACTAGAATAAGTAATGCATGTGTAAAGCCCAACAGGGAGTCTATTCAGAGTTACCGCCACCCATTTCCAAAGCCCAGGCCAATGTAAAGTAACCCAAGACTCCACTTCTCTTCGGGAGGCTACCGAACATCCTCTGAGGCAACGGAATCATGGGAGCTGTGCAAATAAGATTTTAATGCAATGCTATTTCCAGACATGGTGAACGCATTTGCAATGAATTGAGTAGTTATTCTGTGACACGTAAATGAAGCATAGTTCTTGGATGTACTCATGATGATAACAGCTCATTAATGGCTTTCCTTTGTAAAACATTTATAGTTTACAAAACAGCTTCACATGAAGCATCTCTTTTATCTTCAAAAACGGTATGGCGGGTAGGATGCACACCATTATTTACATTAAGTGAGGAAGGAAGCTGAGAGCTGGAGGTTAAGAGGCTTATCTGGAGTAATAGAGCTAATTGATGTTGGATATAAGATTAGAACAAAGATCCCAGGTCCAGTGCTTTTTCCAATCCATCCCACTGTCTCTACAAAACAAACAAACAAATAAATAAAGTCTTCCTGTTTCTTGAAAGCTTAGAAACTTACAAATTGTTTAGTACTTATTATTTTGTTTGATGGAAATGAAACACAGCTAATGTTTGTTGACCCATTTCAAAGTTGAGTCATCGTGTTGACTATCAAGTGCTCAACATAATTTTTCTCATTTATGAGGTAGGTATTATTGTCCCCATTGCTATAGATGAGGAAACTGAGCACAGAGAGGTTTCTGTAATTTGTCCAAATCACGCAGCTAGTAAGCAGAGGAGCAAGGATCTGGAAACAGTCAGCGTGACTCCAGCACCTTTACTACAGTGCTGTGCAGGCTCCTACCCTCACATGCCTGTGGTGAGGGAGGCAGTCCGTGACTTCTTCAACTGATGATCGAAGAACCATAGGTCCAGACGCCAGTATATGGAACTACCCACGTTGCCGAGATGTTTCACATTGTCTGAGTCCTTGTTGACTGCTACAGCTGAGGGGCAAAGTTGGAACCAATAGACATAACTAAAAGCCAATAGGTATAAACCAAATAACCAACTGAAACCAATCACTCTGCTCTTAGATTTGGTTCTTCACCTGCCACCCTCCCACCTTATGAGAGCCCTCCTTTCCCATCAGCTAATTTTTTCTTCACAATGGCACCACTTTGCCTCTTATTTCTGATCCTAAAAGCCCCCTTTTCTCTCAGTTCCCATATCCAGTCAATTATCAGGGATTCCTATTTCCTGGTTGTATATGCATCTAGACCTTGCTTTTCCCCTCTTCTGTCCTACTGCCACTACCATAGTCAGGTTGAATGACCAGACATTGGCCTCTCCACTTTCAGACACTTTTCACAGCAGACTCCAAACTGTCCCCAACCATCCTAAGAGCACAGCTGTCTTTATCACATTGCATGCTATGAAACCACAATGGCACCCTGTTGTCTACACATCTGGTCTACTTTTCCTACCAATCCATTCTCTCTCCTTTTTCTATTGTCAAGAAGATCTCCTTCTTATACCCAACACATGTCCATCTCTTTATCACTGTGCCTTTGTTGTTATTTTCCCTGTTGGGTTATTTCTCTTCTCTCATGCTTATTCTAATCCAGGTGTCCCTCCAGTCTTCTAGGAAATGTTTTCAGAGTCCTCTTCTTCTTGGACTCCTACTGTTCCTATAGAAAGTGCCCCAGACTTTAGTGTTTGATAGTGTTTTCTAATTGTCTCAGTAAGAATTTCATCTTTTCCTGTAGACTGTCAGTTTCCAGGGTCAAGGATCTTCTCAGCTTTTTTCATGATCCTTGCCAGGTGTACCAGAGTACTGAACTCAGAGAAGGACCTTGTTTGGTTGGCTGATTTCATTTGGTGGAGGTCATTGGCATCAGACCAGAAGGCAAACTAACACAGGTTGATTCAGTAGTTCTGATGAGCAATCCAGTGGCCTCGCTCTGGGACAGTTACTCCTCCAGTACTTGACGCCAACATCAAATTCATTTGAAGGTCAGGAAATTATAAGAAGGCCAATTCACTTTCTGTAGTGGAGTTGTCTGTTTGCCCACCTTCTCGAACAGCCGAGGAACCCACCTTCTCTGATTCCTTTCCCAGGTCTCAGTAACTGTTCTCTAAGGGGGTATGATAATGGAGCGGTGGGGGTGAGGGGAAAATGAGTTATCCGAGTGAAAGACCACGCAAGTGGAAGCTGATTTATAATCTCCAAAGTGATACATTAGAGAGTGGAAAGTAGCTCCAGGCAGATGTTTTAAAATAATTCATGAAACAGTTTTCACCAGAAGAGGAGAAGTTGCAGGATACAGCTAAGCACTGTTCAGAATCAGCATGTTAAATGGCCATTCATCAAAGTTAAAGTTGCCCCAGGCAGGTTTCTGAGAGCCTAGTACTCTGGAAATATAATAATGATAATAATAAAGTTAGTATATATGCACGCATTTGAAAAGTGTGTCATACTTTCCGAACTATGTTCTCCAGCACCATTATGAATTAAATCCTTTTGAGTTGGAAGGAGTTCTGAAGGTTATCTGGTTGAAATAGGGCTAACATTTTTTTGAATACTATTTGTATACTTTTATTTTGTCAGAGACATAAATCTATCTTTAGATTTCTACAGCGTGAATGCAAAAAGAAGAAGAAGGAGAAGAAGAAGGAGGAGGAGAAGAAGAAGGAGGAGGAGGAGAAGAAGAAGGAGGAGAGGAGAAGGAGGAGGAGAAGAAGGAGGAGAAGAAGAAGAGGAAGAAGAAGAAGAAGAAGGAGAAGGAGAAGAAGGAGAAGGAGAAGAAGAAGGAGGAGGAGGAGGAGAAGAAGGAGGAGGAGGAGGAGAAGGAGGAGAAGGAGAAGAAGAAGGAGGAGGAGGGAGGAGGAGGAGGAGGAGAAGAAGAAGGAGGAGGAGGAGAAGAAGAAGAAGGAGAAGGAGAAGAAGGAGAAGAAGAAGGAGGAGGAGGAGGAGGGAGGAGGAGGAGGAGGAGAAGGAGGAGAAGGAGAAGAAGGAGGAGGAGGGAGGAGGAGGAGGAGGAGAAGGAGGAGGAGGAGAAGAAGAAGAAGAAGGAGGAGGAGGAGGAGGAGGAGGAGAAGGAGGAGAAGGAGGAGAAGGAGAAGAAGAAGGAGGAGGAGGGAGGAGGAGGAGGAGGAGGAGGAGGAGAAGGAGGAGGTGGAGGAGGAGAAGGAGGAGAAGAAGGAGAAGAAGAAGAAGGAGAAGAAGAAGGAGGAGGAGGAGGAGGACGACGACGACGACAGGGAGGAGGAGGACGACGGGGAGGAAGAGGAGAAGAAGAGAATATTCAGGTTCTCACAAGCCAAAGTGGGATTTTTGTAGGAATAATAGTTGTAAAAACCAGGCTTTGTTGAGAGTATAGTGGGATTGTCTAAATTTCTTTAGCTCCCATTTAGCATAGCAAGAACCAAGTCCAGAGATGGGACTCCGATCACGGAACTGTTTGCACGTGTACAAGTACTGAGTCTGTCTACAATGGGTAGGCTGGGAGGCTAGGTGGTTTAGGGTAAGAGGAGGATGATGAATTGTAGAGGTAGGAAGCTTTCCATGTCTGGTCTCAAAGGACCATGAGAAGGAAAAGGGAGACATGCTGGAGAGATACATTGCTCTTGACTTTCTGTCTCTGGGCTGCCCGGAGGGAAGGTGTGTTAGTTAAAATCAACACAAGGCCTTTGCCCCAGTTAAGACTGCTTGGAAACACAGGCTCCCCACACCAATCTGGGAGTGGCTACCTCAGAGTAGACTCAGCAGTACAGCATGGTTAGACAGTGGAAGGATTAGAATTTAGCTTTCCCAAGCTACCCTCAGTTCCTGTGTGGTGTGGAAGGAACGCAGCATCTCCTGTGTGCCCCCTGGGGGAGGCGTGGTGGTGAGGCACAGATGTTGTCTGGAATCTGGCTAGAAAACATACCAGAGAGGGATGACCATGGTGGGGGCAAGATGGCACTGTGGCCAAGGGATGTGAAATAAACTGCCTAGGCCCTGACCTCACAACCAGACCCAGGGGCCCATAGCCCAAGGGAGTGCCAAAGGGGGCCACAGTCAGAAAAAAAGAGGCTGGGCTCCGGTTCAGCTAAGAGAGAAGAGGAACCACAAGCTACTTGGCCCATAGCCTTCAGCAGCAAACACTGGCCAAATGCCAAGAATTTGGACGACCTGGACATCAGTGGTCACCAGTCCGGGGAGCAGACCAGACAAGCCACCCTACAGCAGACACGGGGAGGGTCCAGAGAACACCATGTGGCCTCAGGCCTGTCCCCGCTCCACCCATGAGACTACAGCAAGCCCCCTCATACACCCAGGCACCTTCTCGGTGAGAGAAGGGAAAGGAGAGAGACATGTGAAACTCTGGGCATTTTGCCAAAACCAAAACCAAATAAAAACTGCGTTATCTAGAGAAGACTGCCCCAGAGCATGGGACTGGACTGAGATTGGAGGGTTGGAGTAACTTAGTTTCCTGCATGCCCGTGGGATGGGTGCTCAGTGAACAAACGAGAGCATTTCCACAGTCTTCTGCACTCGACTCTGAGAGTAGGGTGAGCACTTTTGTGACCCTGCTCCCTTGCATGAACGTCTCCTTTCTGAGCAGAAAAAGGCTCGTGTGGACCAGGGGGCCAGGGAGACAGATGTTACTGTATTCATTTTGCACATGTAGAAACCAAGGTCCAGCGATGACACGTCTTATCCAAGGTCAAAAGGCAGCTGGGCAGCACACCCACAGCAGGAGTCAGACCTCCTGATTCCGCCCCCCCCCCCCCCCCCCGCTCCTCCTGTAGAGCTCATGACGCTGCAGGAGATGCCCACGTACGTGGGCCGGCGGAACAAGGATGAAAGGTGCTTATGCTCGGAAGCACGCCTTCAGTTCCTGTGTTCAGGCCCCAGCCCTACCTTCTAGCTTTCGTTCGGGAGAATCCTATGGCTGCCGACGTTTTGGGGGCGTATTTACATCTGGGGGTGGCGTGGGGGCAGCATGATTCTATGTCCCTTTCATTACGCCCATCTTCGGAACGGAACTGGAAGGACATTGATTGAACAGAGTGGTTTTTTTTTTTTCCTTTCTCTCCTGTTTTTCCTCCCAAGTATCACCTAAAATTAAAATCTTTATTGGCTGCAGTTTTTATCCATCTGCAAAAACATATTAGAAAGAGAAAGAGGTTGGCAACTGACTTCAGGCTTTCCCCCCCAGAGTGTTACTTACCTGACTTTAACCAGATGCTGCGTATCAGCCTGTCTCTCTCCTCCACGCTCAGCGGGTAAAAGACAAAAATACGAGGAATGCTTGTTATGCTATAGACTCTCTCCCCCTCTCTTTCTCTTTCTTTCTTTCTTTCCCCATTTTTTTTTTTATCCCAGGACCGGATATACAAGTTCCAGAAGAGGAATATACATCCCCAGAGTCTGAAATCAAATCTGGAATTCATATCCTCTGTAAATGTACTTTATTAAAAGCAGGAATCAAGAAAGGTTTTGGAATTATTATATTGGAGAGGTTGATTGTGTAGAGAGGACTTGGAATTAGGGATAATTTTAGACATGTTTTGCAGGCAGCCAGCTCCATGGACGAATGGAAAAACTGGGCACTTTGGCATCAGTCCTATCCCAAAGACTTTAAAACCAGCCCTCGGACTGCATTACCAAGTCAGGAAAGAAAGCAGGAGATTGCACTAGAGCCCAGACATCTATCTTTATTGCAATCAGGTGAACCGAAATTTCTGCAGGAGCCCAGAGGTAGAAATGCCAGGCCTCACGCTGTCAGCTTGGGGTTAATCTCCATAAAATCTGCTGCCACGTAAGGATGTTTCGTGCAATCCCAGACGGGCTGCCAGGGTTGGAAGGCATGAGAGTTGGTGTGTGCGCGTAGCTGTGCTTGTGTGTACAAACGCGTGAGGCAGCTGAAAGTGTTGGTGGAGCTCCAGACCCGGGACTGCTGGAGGCTGTCAGGGGAGGAAGCAGCGCGAGTCACTGCCCCTTCCCGGGAGCCTGTCCTGCGGCCGGCGGTGGGAGGGAGCCACGAACTCGTCCGTGCATTGTTCCCATAAGGCCCAGGCGGTTTTCGATCAGCGAACTGTCTCCGAACATTTTCTCCCCTTGGTTTTGGCAGCACACCCTTCTGAATACCAAGGCGGCTCACGGTATTTCTCTGATGAAAACCACCACTTCACAGGGGTCGGCCAACTCGACAGCGGGAGCGAAGTGATTATGAGATTCACATTCCGGTCATAAAGGAGGAGCTAAGCCCTCCTGCGGGTCAGAGAAAGGCGGGAGCCCCTTGCGAACCAGAAGAAGGCCCTGGACTCCGAGAGGTCCCGGATGGACAGAGGGGCGTCAGTGCTTCTCGGAGGATTTAAAGGAGAGCAATCGCTCAGAGGGACAGGGGTGCGGGGCTGCCTGCCATGCTCCTGCCGGGGCCACTACCGGCTTGGCGCCCCGCGCGAATCTGCCCCCCACCCTCCTCCCGCCCCCGGGGCCGCATCGCATCCAGTATCTCTCCTGTTGCTCTATTTGAAAAGTTTCCTTTCTCAGAACACATGGGGAGGTACTGTGAACATTTGGATGGCTAAGGTCCTTGACTCTTCGTGTTGGCTGCCTTTCTAAAACTTTTGAGTTATTGTCTTAATTATAGCAGCCATAAAGGAGAATTTGAAATTACCCCTACAGTGGCTCCCAGGAGAAACAGCAGCGGGATCGTTTCCCCGTGTTCCTGTCTTCTGGAGAGAGCTGGATTCCTCGCCTGATCGCCCCCCCTCTCCTTCTCCCTCCGCAGGGTTCTGGCCTCCGGAGATGAGCGTGGGCCTGGAGTCTCTGTCCCCAGGGTTCTCTGCAGGAAGGGTGGCTGCTCCGATTCCAAGCTTCCTGCCTGGACCAGTGACGATTCTAACACCCCCTCAGGGAGGCGGTTTGCAATGTTTGTCCTGTAAACTCTTAGGTAACTGTTCTGTTCCACCAGAGGAGGTCATGTGGCTTCGAGAGAAAAGATGTGTTTTTCTGTGGGTAGCTAAGGACACTGAGACGTGGCCAGGCAACCTCGCCGACAGAACCCCCTCCCTGAACAGCGAGCACTGTTGAGGGAGCCAAGGGGAAATGACATTCGTTGTCAAGTGCAAATCCGGGTGCTATAAACAGCCTTGGGCACTAGGCTGGTGGCACTTACACATCCGTCTTCAGAAACTTCACTGTAGAAACATCTCCTTTCGGAAGGCACGAATCAATGAACCGATACACGTTTCATGAGCGACTTTCCAGAATTCTCGGCCCCTCTGCCAGAATGTTCCCGGGTATTTGTTCTTCCATTAGTTAACTCGTGGCTGTGTTTTTCATTATTACTTCGGCTGTAGCTTGGAGTCTCCCCCTCCTTTCAGTTCAGGCCATCCTGTTTGTCTCTAAAAGCCAAAAACTTTCCCCAAATGCATTAAGAGCAGCAGGTCGTCAGTGACTAGAAACTACTGAAGGTTGAAAGAAGGGGGCTCTGGCCCCGGACCTTCGGTGGGCCTCAGGCCTTGCCTGCTGCCATGCCCCAGATGAAAACAGAGCCAACCACTCTCTGCTCGGATGTTTTTATCTTCTTGGTTGTTGTTTTTTTAATGGAGGTATAATTTACATACAATGAAATATGCAAATCCTAAGTATGTATTTATATTTATATTTTTCAAACTGCTACCAACCAAATCAAGAATGTAGACCTTTTCTAAGACCTTAGGGAATCTCCTTGTGCCTATCCTGTTAAACTTCATGTTTCAAGTCCCTCTATGAACGTCTTGCGCTATCAAGCTCTCTCCTCGCTTGGGAGTGTCTTGCCTCATTGCCTCTCTGGCTCTCCACCAACTCATACTCCAATCTTTCCCTCCCCCAGACACCCTCCCAACAGCTGGACAGCCAACAGCCAAGACAGCTGGGGCAGATTCCATTGTCTTCTTTTGAAAAGTGATCAGCTGGGAGGTTCAGAGAAGTCAAGCAATTTGCTTCTGGCCACACAGCGTTAACAAATGGTGAGAAGGCTGGAACCCAGCTCCTGCAGGTTTGCTCTTGGCTCTCTTTCCTCTGCCTGAGCTTCACTCACGGCACAAACATGGCCATTTTCAGAAGAGCACGAAGCTATGCCCCACTGGACTGAGAGCTCATCACGACGCAGACCACACACAGGCCACAGGAACAGGTGCGTGCGGCCCAGCTTTGTCCAGGTTAGACAATGTCCGGGCTGCCTCTCCCCCGAATGTCAGCCCTGCCTGGCAAGCTCTCTTTACACCCTCTCCCTCCTCTTCAGAGCCCCAGCACCAGCGAGGAACACACTGGTCCTCAAGCTTAGTATGCCTAAGAATCATCTGCAAAGTGGGTTAGCACACGCCAATTCTCTGGCTTGGGGCAGGGCTCAGGAGTCTGCACTTTTGCCAGGCTTGCTCTCCCCGTCCCCCACTCACCCCAGGGAATCTGTGGGACCAGGGAATCTGTGGGACCAAATAAACACCGTGTGAGAGCTGCTATCGCCTCCACCTCTGCAGCATTCAGCAGTTCCCGTGTTCTACCCCTCTCCCACCTGTCCCTCCCTTCCTGGAAGATTGCCCCCATCCTTAACTTCTTCCTTCCTGGTCTTTGCCGTCGGCCCAGTCCCTGTCCCTAGATTATCGGGTTCCTTTTGATCATGATTCTGTTACTCAGCCTGTTCACCTAATCTCTAGTTCTTCCCTGAATTGGTCCTTAATCTCCAGAAAGCCTTAATGCTTATGGTGACTTAACCCAGTCCACACACACCACATACATGCAAACACACCCTCTGCTGGAAACCCTCCAACTCCACTGAGTCAAGTCCAGACTCCTTCAAGTAGCACATCAGACCTCTAGGTTCACCATCCCTCCCGCTTCCCTACAAATTACCCTCTCCACGATTTCCCTGCAAGCTTAGGCAAGCTCTCCTCCCTTTGCCTGGAAAAGTCCTCCCTTGGGCCCATCTGCCGCATGAACACCTACTCTCCTTTCAGGACTGACTGAAGGAGGGTTTCTTCCTTCAGGAAACATCTCAGGCTCTCCCAATACCGCCCCCCCCCCCGAATGGATTGTTCCTTCTTTTTCGGCAATGTCTTCTCTCTCTAACCAAATCAGGAGCCAGTATCCTCAGAACCTGCATGGGGTCTGGGCCCATAGAGTGGGGACTGAGGGCAGAGCCACAATCCAACAATTACCTGGACAAAGGACTGTGGCCAATCTTATGTCAGGGTCGTGTGCTAAAATAATATGCCAGTGATAATATTGAGTGTTTCCTATAAGCTAGGCACTGTTTTAAGTGGTTTTTTTTTTTTTTCCTATTAGGCTTATTTGTATAAGCTGTTGATTATTTAAAATGACCACGTGTCTGTAGAGTATAATGTCTCGGGTTTCAGAGGATGCAGTGTAACTTTTCATTGTAGCATCTAGGAGTCAATGAAAGCAATTCAGGGTTCCACCCCTATGGGAGGCAAGCTATAAGCTGGAAATCTATGATTCAGTCTTCTGAACGGGATTTTTTTTCTTTTTTTTTTTCCTTGTAGGTTTTAAAAATGCTAATTGAATAATTTGAGGGGTGATTTTATTATGTCAGCCCCACCCTCAGTATATCTGAAAATCTGAATAGAAGTCAACGAGGGAGAAATGATTCAAACTACACAAATGATTCAATACAAAGACATTTATTTTAAAAGCCACCTCTCTGGACTCTGTTCCTATCCAGACATTAAAATGCCACAAGGAAGAGCGCCATTTCTCTAGACAGAGGCTTCGCACTCCCCTGGATTTATGACGTGGGATATTGTTGAGGTGTCTCAGTGCAGAAGGAGGAGAGAAGCGACCGAAGCCGAGTGATCGCTAGAACGCGCTGGCATTTCCCAGGAGACTGGCATTTAAAGCCACCAAGAGGTACTTCTTGATTCATTAATCTCTTGGTTAGGGTGGGAGTGGAGACAGGGCAATCTGTTCCAGATAAGCATGAAGTACAATATGACTTTGCCTTCTGATAAAGAGCCATCATTCATATAAATTGCATCCTTCAACCTTTCAAGGGATTAAATGCTACAAGACAGACAGCATCTGGTTCAAACAGCAGCAAATCAAAGCGGGTAACAATACACCGCACGGCGAATAACAGGCAGGCTCCTGTGTCCATAGGAGGCCAAGAAGAGGGAAACAGAAACCTGCGAGGGGCACCCTCAGAAAGGGTACACCTGTAGATGTGTCGGGGAAGATAGTGATGACTGGGGGATAATAAGGCCATTCTTCTAAGGTGACCCTCAGCGGCGGGCAGCCGGCCTCCTCCAGGGGGTGGAACACAGCTCTCCTTGACCCAGGGACCAGAGAAGAGAATAGAGGACAGAGATCCTCCCTTCTGAAAGCCACCAGCCAGGGCCATTAATGAATGTGCAGCTCAAATTGGCTTCTTAAAGGGATTCTTAAGAGAGCAGAGGGAGAGGCTGTTTGTCTGGAATTAGATAAAAAGTCGTGAAAGTTTGACTGCTTTGTCTCGGTCTCCTCTTTCTTCCCCTCCCCCCTCTCAAGTCTCCTCCCCTTCATCTCCATCTCTGGCTCTCATTACTCTCTTGACCTCTGCCCTTTGACCCTTCGGAGGAAGGAGCAGATGCATACCATTCACACCTCCATGTAAAGTTAATCCTCCGGCATCTCCCAGGTATTCTGCTTTAGCCATACCCCCCAATGAAAGGCTCTGCTCTGCTAAGAATTTCAGATTGACAATGCCATGTGCTTTTCTGACTGGTAAGAAATTCAAATGCTGGAGGTTTTGAGTGAGGCCTGCCTTGAGCCTTTCAGGCCACTCTTTTCTGGAACTTCTCCCGAGTCCTAATGAGAGTATTAATATTTAAGGATAGCGTGCCCAGAACTATCCTAGGTTAATTTATATATTCTTTTACAGTTAGTTTTAATTTCTATCAAAGTTATACATGTACCTTCTCAAACATGCCTGAACTTTAGACTCTATCTGGAAAACATGTTTTTAAAATCTTGAAGCACAGACTTCACTCCAGACCAGCTAAGTAAAAATGTGTTAGAAGTACAGCCCGAGTAAGGGCTTCTAAACAAGCCCAGGGGACGCAGTGTGAGCCGCTGACAGGTCTGAGGGGGAGCGTCCTACACGGCATACTTAAAACCACCCCAGACCAAACAGCAGCCCCCCTCAAGCCTCACCTCCCTTATTTCTCACCTCCCAGAAATAATAAAGTCAACTATATGAGCTGATTCATCTGATATTTACCCTTGTATCTCTAAATTACATGTTTACGTTGCTGCTGCTTCATTTTGCAGCCCTGATCATTTCTTGACTTCCCACCATGGAAAATGGGATTTAGCTCTTTCATAACCACCACCAGCCACACCTCAAAAGCTCACACTGCCCAGCCCCCAACATCATTCCAATACTGTTATAAGTTGGTTATATCAATATTCGCATTCTGATGATCTTTCCTGTTTGCTTAGTTTTTCTATGTACTTATCTATATAATTCAACCCCACACTCTTCCCAAATTGTTCTCTTCCCGGTTGGTGAAATGTTTGGAGGAAATCCTCCCGCCGCCTTGGGACCTTCAATCTGGATGGCCACTCTGTCAGACTGCTTCACGGTGATCCCTGTCACCATCGGCCCGGGGATTCACACCTCTTGGGTTGGATCCATTGTCTTTGATATCTTCTTTTTTGGTTTTCTTCCTTATTTTTGTGGAGTCTATCCACCAGGAACTTCTGGGGAAAGAGTACATAGGAGCAAAGCTTTTGAGACCTTGACCGTCTGAAAATTCATTATTCTCTCCTGGAGTTTGGCTGGAGATAGAATTTAAGGCTGGAAATAATTTTCCCTCAGAATTTGGAAGGCATTGCTCCATTGTCTTCTAACTTTCAGGTTGCTATTGAGAAATTCAGTGCCATTTTGGTACTTGATAATTTGCATGAAAATTTCCCTCTCTCTCTCTCTCTCTCTCTGAAAGCTTGTTGGATCTTCTCCTTGATCCCAACATTCTGAAATTTCATGACGATGTACTTGGTGTAGCTTTATTTTCATCCACTGTGCCAGGTACTTGGTGAGCCCTTTTAATCAAGAAAGGCAAGCCCTAGAGTCTGAGAAATGGAATTATTTCATTAACAATTTCCTCTTTCCACTATTTTGTTATAGACACCATGCTATACATTACATCCCCAGGATTTGTTTATCTTATAACTGGAAGTCTCTACCTTTTGAACACGTTCAGCCATTTTGCCCATCCCCCACTGCCAACTCTGATAACCATCTATCTCTTTAGATTCCACACATAAGTGAGATCATACAGTATTTGTCTTTCCCTGACTGACTTATCTCACTTGGCATAATGCCCTCAGGGTTCATCCCTGTTGTCACAAATGGCGGGATTTCCTTCTTTGCCATGGCTGAAAAGTATTCCATCGTATGTGTATACCACATCTTTATCCATTTGCCCATCTATGGACACTTAGTTGTTTCCATGTCTTGGCTGTTGTCGCAATGAACACAGGAGTGCAGATATCTTTTTGAGATAGTGATTTCATTTGTTTTAGATAAATACCCAGAGGTGGAGTTCCTGGATCATAGGGTATTTCTATGTTTAATTTTTGAGGAATCTCCATACTGTTTTTCATGGTGGCTGCCCTAGTTTACGTTCCCAGTGACAGCATGCACGGTTTCCCTTTTCTCCACACTCTCACTAACACTTGTCGTTTCTTGTCTTTTTCTTTTTTTTTTTTTTAAGTAGGCTTCATGCCCAGTGTGGAGCCCAACCCAGGGCTTGAACTCACGACCATGAGATCAAGACCTGAGCTGAGATCAAGATTTGGACACTTAACTGCCTGAGCCACCCAGGCGCCCCCTTTCTTGTCTTTTTGATACTAGCCATTCTGACAAGGGTGAGGTGATGTCTCTTTGTGGTTTTGATTTGCACTTCCTGTTCTCTCTTTTTAGACCTCTTGTTCTTGGACGTTGAACCCCAAGGATTTGTCCTATAATTTTCTTATTTTTTTCTCTTCTGTTTTCCAATTCTTTGTCCTTTGGTTTTACTTTCTGGGTGATTTCATCTCCAACTTCCAACTCTTTTATTAAGTCTTTCATCTCTGTAATTTACGTTTAATTTCTAAGGTCTCCTCCTGTTTTCAGAACATCCCTTGTGTAGAGCCTTCTGTTGTTTCAAGACTGCAAAATCTTGTGTCATCAAGGACTTTGGAAATCCACAGTCAGCAGGGCAATGCATGACTCTGCTTCCTCCACACAAAACCATCTTTGGGACTCACAGTTAACATATCTGGGTAAAGTGAATAGTGGACCATCTTCAAGAGACGGACGAGAGGTGTTAGCAGCATAATATATGTACAAAAATAGTGCACAAACCCAGAAAGGCACTGTCTCCTAACTATGCAGGAAGCTTCTCATCCATGACTTATTATCCTTGAGGATCAGAGCATAAAGGATAAGTTCTCTTTTGATTGCTTTTGAATAATATGGAATCATCTGTTCTAATTTATAATCCATTTGTTGAAGATGAAAGCTGTAGTGAACTAAACATTTATAATAAGCCCTTTTTTCTATATGCAATTTCTCATTTTACCAAGAGTGTTCACAAACATTGCCCCATTTGGTCCTCATAAAGACTGAGCAGACAAGCAGATAATTCTTCCATTTAACAAATGAGGAAAGTGCTCTTTCCTCCACACGTGCTGTGTTACTAACACCCCATGTGGCTGTGTGATCACACTTTGCCACGGACAAGGATATAGCAAAATGGGAAAAACAGTGGAGTGGAAATCTAGAGACCTAGATTTTAATCTAGACTCTACCACTAATCCATTAAGTGAAGTTGGGCAATTTATTTCTTTTTCATTAACATTTTGGGGGCCTTTCCTATGTAGTAGGTATTATGCTAGGTGCTGGAGGTACTAAGTTGGATAAGACACAATTCCTGTCTTTAAATTGCTTACAGTTAGTCTGAGAAGACAGATATATACAATAATAAAAAGGCAGTTTTCTAGAATCATTTATGAAAGTAATATACGAATATATGTCTTGAAAGACAGTCAGAGGGCATAATTAATTCTATCTGGAGGGGAAAACCAATACATTTTCAAAGAGAAGGTGAAAAAAATCATCTTTAAAAAAATTATAAGAGCAATACATTGTTTCAAGAAAATTCAAACAAAATATGTGACATAGAATGTGAGAAATCACTCTAACTCCCTTCCCACCAAAAGATGAATGGTGCTAGTTTAATGTTGACTAACAGGTGATATTTGATCAATTTTTTTCAAATATTCTTTTTAAAAAATATTATTTATTTATTTATTTGACAGAGAGAGAGAGAGCAAGAGAGCATGAGCAGGGGGAGCGGCAGAGGCAGAGGGAGAAGCAGACTCCCCGCTGAGCAGGGAGCCCTGTGCGGGGCTCAGTCCCAGGACCCTGGGATCATGACCTGAGCCAAAGGCAAACGCTTAACCAACTGAGTCACCCAGGTGCCCTTTGACTGATGTTTTAAATGAGGAGTGGAGGTTTGCCTGACAGGAAAGGTGGCTAAGGTTGGAAAGAGAACTCAAGGCAAAGGAAATAATACAAAAGGGGAAGGTAAAAGTGTGTGGCAAGTTTGGGGATACGGTTTCTGAGTCAATGACAAGACCTAAGAATTGCACTGGGGTTTGTTATCAGGGTTGAATGTCATTACCACAGGATCCTGGGCCCTCCTCGTGACGGTGTCTTCAGGCTTCCGAAGCATTCATTCTTAATTTGAACCCAAGCAGACAGCCTCAATAAGTACCTGTCTTACTAGTCTTCTTTGGCCAGAGAAATGGTCGTACCTACCGTATGAATACGTGGTGGGGGTGGGCCGGGAACAGAGACAGATGTAAAAAGGGATTTTAGCCTTTAAGAGAAAGCTGGAAAAGGGAAGATTTCTCCCCTCCAGCCTCCAGAGGGAGGGAAGAGTGGCTTTGCCAACACACAGTGACACTGATTTTGGCCTTCTGGCCTCTAGAACGTTGAGAAAATAAATTTCTGTTGTTCCAAGCCACCAGGCTGGTGCCAATTTGTTACAGTAGCCGCAGGAAATTTACACAACTGGTTATAAAGATAGGGGCACGGAGTGCCACAGCACAAGAGGAGAGTTGTCTTGGGTGAGAATAAACATCAACTGGTAGCCATGTGGTTGCTAAAGGTAGAGTGGCAGTGAAGTGAAATTGAAATAAACGTCATAAGCGCTCACATGTGCTAGGAACTGGCGAGGCGTATGGCGCGCACGATCTCATTTAGTTCTTACGGCCACCTCTTAAGGTCCTCTCCCTCTCCCGTCTTTTTTTGTTGGTGAGAAGATTAAAGTGCAGAGTGATTAGGAACCATGGTGAGCAGGGAAATGGAATTTTGAAGTCCCATATCTCCATCCCCAAAGTTGGGTTTCTATCCACACCCCAGGGAGGCTGAGGCTCCCGTTACTGCGCGCCTAGTGGACACTGAAGGGGATACAGAAGTTGGCGTGGGGAGAAAGACTAAACGTCTTTATTTATTTATTTATTTATTTATTTATTTATTTATTTATTTATTTTTAAGATTTTATTTATGTATTAGAGAGAGAGGGAGACAGAGAGAGAGCATGAACAGGGCGAGGGGCAGAGGGACAAGCAGACTCCCCGCTGAGCGCAGAGCCCAACGCAGGGCTCCATCCCAGGACCCTGAGATCATGACCCAAGTGGAAGTCAGACGTGTAACTGACTGATCCACCCACGTGCCCCAAGGCTAAATGTCTTTAATAAATGCTCAACTCTACCCCTGAATCCAAGACGTTTGTGTGCTTTGAAAGGGTGGGAGGGGAGTGCTAGGTCCCTCACTTGAGGGGTTTCAGGGACAGTGGTATCATTATGGCAAAGTCAGGTCAATTAGAACAAGGAAGCAGAGAAGGCATATTTCAGAAAAGGGAGATTTCTTGGCTGTGGAACTGTAAATTGCAGAGGGCACAGTGAAAGTCATCAGGAAGGGAATCTTAGAGACTCCCTGATCTGGCAAAATAGCCCTAGGACAACATAGAAATATTCCCATATAAACACTTAGAAACATCTTATAAAATAAAACCCTTTAAATGTATGATGACAACAGCACAACAACCTGATTAAAAAATGGACAGAAGGCTTCAATAGACATTTCTCCCAAGAAGATATGCAAATGGTCAATAAGCCCATGAAAAGCTGCTCTACTAGTCATTAGAGAAATGCAAACCAAAACCACAATGAGCTACCACACCCATTAGGATGTCTGTTATAGGAAGGCTACATAGGATGGTTGCTATAAAAACAAAAACAAAACAACAGAAAATAACAAGTGTTAGCAGGGGTGTGGAAAAATTGGTACATCCACTGTGGGAAACATATGACAGCTCCTCAAAAAATGAAAAATAGAATTACCATATGATCAACAATTCCCCTTCTGTGTATATAACCCAAAGAATGAAAAGTAGGGTCTTGCAGATATCTTTGCACACCCATGTTCCTAGCAGCATTATTCACAACAATCAAAAGGTGGAGGTAACCCAGCTGTCCATGGATGGATGAATGGATAAACAAAATATGCTATATGCATACAATGGAATATTAATCCGTGTTAAAAATGAAGGAAATTCTTGGGGCGCCTGGATGGCTCAGTTGGTTAAGCATCTGATTCTTGATTTTGGTTCAGGTTATGATCTCGGGGTTGTGAGATAGAGCCTCGGATCGGGCTCCAAACTGAATGTGGAGCCTGCTTAAGATTCTCTCCCTCTCTGTCTGCCCCTCCCCACCCTGGTCATGAGCACACATTCTCTCTCTGTCATAAAAAAAAAGAAAGAAATGAAGGAAATTCTAACACATGCTACAAGATGGATAAACCTTGAAGATATGCTAAACAAAATAAGCCAGTCACAAGAGGATAAATATTGTATGATTTCACTGATGTGAGGCAAATTCATAGAGACAGACAGTACGATGGTTATTGCCAGGGATCGGTGGGGGAGGAATAAAGAGCTGTCTTGTCTAATGCACACAGAGTTTCAATTTTGCAGGATGAAAAGTGTTCTGTAGATGGATGGTGGTGACAGTTGCGTGATGTGAATGTACTTAATGCCATTGAACTGTAGTACACTTAAAAATGGTTAAGATGGTACATTTTATGTTATGTTATGTGTATTTACCACAATTAAAAAAAAAATGAAAATAAACGGATAAAGCATGAATGAGCTCGACAGGTAGAAAAAGAAATCTCCAGGTACTGAAGTGAAAAGAAATAGTTCAAACAGCAGACTCTGGAACTTATACTGCTGTGGTCAAGGGCAGATGATTTGATCCAGCAAAGGCTAAGGGCTTGGCTTTTCACACTCATGCAGGACAGGATGATGCCTCAAGCCTGGGTGAAGTGAGGGTTAGAGAGTCCCCTACATGAAGCTCAGATGCTGTCAGGAAAGCCATCAACCCAGAAGGACATCAAGGAAGCTCATCTCTGCTCTAACTCTAAATGGGAAAAAACAGTCTCCTATGAAAAATCAAAACCCTAGTCATGTGCCTGGCACAAGTTTACAGCCCAAATGTCTACTACCTGCATCAGAAGGAAACCCCAAGCCAAGAAATTAACATAAATTGGTCTTTAGCCAGTGATACCCCTAGGATACCTGGCAGAAGCAAATATAAAACCACTGGAATTAAACTTCAACACTGCAGGCCACAGAGAATTCCCACAGGAAAAAAATAAAGCCCTGCCTACAACAAAAAAATTATAAATCAGAGAGAAATAATCTACCATGTACAAGAGTCAGCAGTCAAAATAAACAGTAGGGGTTAAACTCCTCAAAACTTGAGATAATAGATAAACTATTGGACAGAGACTACAAAACTAGAATTTTTAAATGATCTTAAAATCAAAGGATATGCCTACAAACAGTACAAGACACTATTTTAAAAAGAATAGGAAGATCTCAAATGAGCTCATGGAAACTTCTAGAAATGAAAAATACAGTTATTAGAACTAAAAGGGCAAGGGGTGCAATAAATAGCAGATAGACACACAGGAGAGGGAATTAGTAAGATGGAGAAGGGATTTGAGGAAATAGTACAAAATGTTCCAGAGAGAGACAAAGAGATTAGATATATAAAAAGTTAAAAGAAAGGATGAAAGAAAAGAGCCAACCTATGTCTCATAAGAGTACCAGAAGAAGAGAACAGGAAGAGGAAACAATACTCAAACTCTGCTATCAGGGCTCAAACATGGCCTTGCCAATTACTGTCTCAGCGTGGACAAAAATTTTAACCTCTTTCTTTCTTTCTTTCTTTCTTTCTTTCTTTCTTTCTTTCTTTCTTTCTTTTTTTTTTTTTTGATTTTTTATTATATTATGTTAGTCACCATACAGTACATCCCCGGTTTTTAACCTCTTTCTGACCCAGTTTCCCTGGTTGTACAACGGCTGGTTACAGGACCCTGTTGTGAGAATTAAATGAGATGACATGGAGAGCACAGCACAGAAGAAACATATAAGATACGTGGCTTTTATTGTTAACAATGGGAATTATCCCATGTTGGTAGAAGAGTCAAACAACTGTTAAAAGAATCATGTGGAAAATAAACAAAAATAAATCCATACCTAGATGTGCACACTAAACTCCAGAACATCAGAGATTAAAATCTTAAAGCAACCAGAAAGGAGAGACATATGGCCTACATGGGGACAATAATTAGACTTACAGCAAGGATCCTTCTCAATAATAGAAAAAGAGGCCAGAAAAGAAAGGACAATGTCCTCAAGATGCTGAGGGAAAATCACTGTCAACCTAAAATTCAATACCCAGATAAATTGTCATTTACTACTGAAGGTGAAATAAAGGTACTTTTCAAGGTTAAAAAAAAAAAAGAAAGAAGAGGAAGAAGAAGGAGAAGAGGGAGGGGGAGGAGGGAGGAGAAGGAGGAGGAAACAGATTCCAGAAGGAAGACATGGTATCCAAGAAGCTGCAGTGAGAAAAGGGGTGGGCCTTGTTGGGGCGGGTGGGGGTGGGGAGAAGAGTTGGGGGATGGGTCTGTGAGAGAGGAAAGGCAGCCCAGGAGTTTCTGTGGTGGGCAACCATGGTGAACGGCAGAGGAGCTGAGGTAAAGATTACAGAATTATGGGGGCGCCTGGGTGGCGCAGTCGTTAGGTGTCTGCTTTCGGCTCAGAGTGTGATCCCAGCGTTCTGGGATCGAGCCCCACAACAGGCTTCTCTGCTGGGAGCCTGCTTCTTCCTCTCCCACTCACCCTGCTTGTGTTCCCTCTCTCACTGGCTGTCTCTCTCTGTCAAATCAATAAATAAAGTCTTTACAAAAAAAAAAAGATTACAGAATTATAGAGAAGGAAAAAAAAAAGAATTTTAGAGGAGAGATGTGAATGGAAAGCTAACTAGAATTTTGGTGAGGAGAGGGGCATTTGGCTGGCTCAGTCAGTTAAGCATGGGACTCTTAGTTTTGGCTCAGGTCATGATCTCAGGGTTGTGAGATCGAGCCCCCAGTGGAGTCTGCTTAAGACTCGCTCCCTCTGCCCTTCCCCCCACTCGTGTGTGTGTACACGCGCTCTCTTTCTCTCTCTCAAATAAATAAATAAATCTTAAAAAAAGAAAAGAATTTTGGTAAGGGGACACAGGGGCCATCTCAGGGGTTTTGAAGGAACTGAATCACTTTCTGGGCCTCAGTTTCCTCTTCTGCAGCACAGAGTTGGAGCTAATGGTCACCGATGATCCTTCTCCTTGGACTTTCTACGGTGTTGGGTAAAGTGGGGGAGACGTGAAGCCAGGGCTCTTGAAAATGGTAGGGCTCAGTGTCTGGAGACTTCTGAAACTCTGAGGGCGGTTTCAATCTGGCTCTGAAAACAATGCAGCACCCGGTATTGGACATCGAATGTTCCTCCCAGAAGGAGGGGAGAGAATGGGTCTGAGCATGGCACAGACATAAATGGGAGCGGTAGATGACAGGCGAAGTCCTAAAAAGCCACATCCTGCCTTCCCTGCTGCCTTCCAAGGGCTCTGAGTTTGACAGAAATCCAAACATGTCTTGTCTTGAGCACTTTCCCCTTTAATTTTCAATGTATATTTTAAGGGAAATTTAATCCATGTGGCTCTGAATTATGCACAACAAACTCCTCTAAGAGACACAATACTGGGAGGGTTTTTCTGTGTGAATTTAGAACAACTTGTCACAAGATGCTCTTTTTTAACTGATTCTGTTTCCATCTCTCTCTCTACCCAAAGTCCAGGATTTGGGTCGGATGCTAGGAACCTGCCTGTCTCTGTGCTTTTCTTCCTCCTCTTCCTTGGCGGTCAAAGGGAACGTATCCAGGCCAGGGGGCATCGGGCTTAGCTCTGTCAACGAGACCGTTGTCCTCGATGCCAGCACGAACAGGCCCTGACTTTGGTTCTCAGGCACAATGGCTGCATTTGAAGCAGGGTTGGCAAACGGGACTCCAGTTTCCAAACCGCGTTTCCTTAGGTTGCAAGAAGCACCGCGCCCAACCTCGTTATACAGCGGCAAAGCTCACAGCGGCCTGTTGGTGGTTCAGACCCTTCTGCTGAGCAGAGCCTCGTCCCACAGGCTCCAGGAGAGGAAGGGATGCAGCCAGATGGGCAGCAGGGTATTTTCCTTCAAACGTTCTCAAGTTCTGCTGGCTAAGAGCACATGGTCCCGGCTGACTCCGTGGCTTGAGCAGTTCTGTGGTGTACCTCACTTCCAGGAATCTCGGCCAGCCCGGGGCGGGGGGGGGGGAGCCTGGTCACGTATTTGCCCACGGGCCGGTTCCAAGATGCAAAATCATGCCACTGGCGAGAATTTCCAGTCTGTGACTTCGGCCCCCCCCCTCCGTTTCTACATTTCCTTGACAACTGGTCATGATATAGGTGTTTACAGCACATCTTCTCTCAGACGTGCACATTCTTACTCATTTCACTTAGCTAACTTTGAGCAGGGGTTGCAAAGACCAATCAAAGGAAAGAGTCAAATCTTGCCACTTAAAAAAGCATCATCAGAGTTGAAAACTACCTGAGGGCTGCTTTTCTACATTATTCCACCCCCCCCCCCCCCGCCGCTTTAAGGTTGGAATTTGGAATTACTCAAAGGAGCTGCTTATGGGGCATAATTTTAGGGGTGACCTTCCCTCGATAATGTCCCTCAGTGACATCTGCTATTCCATTCTTAACTGTTATTAGCCACCACTTCTGTGTTAGGATTGCTGGAGGAAGAAAAGAGAGGAATTTGGAACACACTTGTAAAACGCATATACTCTTGGAAATCAAAGCACACCGAGTCCAAAACACTGGATGTAAATGAGTTAATTAGAGCAGGAAGCCCAGCGACACAATGTGGTTCAGCAGAAAGAACGCTGTGCTTGGAGTCCAAAACAGAGACGGAATTCTCTCTCCACTGTCTTTCTCTGCTTTAATTCCCTCATCTGTAAATTGATGATAACCACGCCTATCTCATTGTAAGGCAGTGATTAAGATTGAAGTGTGTGTGTGTGTGTGTGTGTGTGTGTACCCATGAACATATTCTGTAATGACTCTAGGAACATAGCACATTTTGAGATTTGGAGGGCAGGGGCCGTGAGAAACGAGGAAAGAAAGAAGACGGGGCCCCAGGACTTGCCGCAGGCTGATGGAGGGCTCTGAACTCCCCAGCGGCCAGCCTCTGAGCCCGCCAGGCAGCCCACGGCCGGACCAGGCTTCCCCAGGATGATGCTGAAGAACTGAAAAAGGTCTGAGTGCCCGTTGGGGTCAGGGTTCCCCTCTGGCACACCCAGGGCCTGTCTGACACAGCCCCTCCGCTCTGGGCCCCTCCAGCAGCGTGCGCGCCTCTCTTCCCCATCGTGGCTCTTCAGTGGGAGGCTCGGAGAGCCGGCTGGACAGTTGGAAGCTCTCTGGTGGCATTTTAATGAAGACCGTTAGACCTCAGGTGTAACTTTTACTGACTCCTAGGGAAGCCTGCTCACCTCTGCTTGGGGCACCTTTACTCTGGCTTCATAAAATATTGTTTATAAGGCCAAGCTCAAATAAAGTTAGAACAGTACAGCAGGGTGGTGGGAATGGGCTGTACGACTCCAGCCCATCACACAAGCAGTTTCCCTGTCGCCCCCGTATCTGCAGGCTGCTGGATTGCCCCCAAGAGTCCCTTCTCTGTGCGTCTGGGCAGATGTCCCCCCAAGGCAGGCTCTGGCGCGGCCAGGCCATGGCCACAGGGAGAAACGTGGGGCTGCCATGTGAGCCCCCAAGCGGCAACGGGGAAGGGGGGTGGTGGTGTTGTTTCACCTCCGGGCTTGGAAAAGCAGCCTGACTTTTGGGAGGGAGCCTAATTGATTCTACCGGTGGCGGCACTGCGGTGGAGACCCCTGGAAAGAATGATGTTTGGGGCCAGGGTACCAGCGCCGAAGGCACACACACTTCCTTTAATTAACAGGAGCACGAGGCCAACAAACACACCAGCACAGGGGAAGTGAGGGCGGCTAACAGGCAAGCCTCCCGACTTCCTCAGGCAGCGCCCTGCCAGCCAGGATTATTCTCTGTTCTTGTTTCCTTGCAAAAAAAAAAAAAAAAAAAAAAGCCCTGTGCTCGGTGGAGAGGCCTGCCCCAGGTGCTGGCAGACCCCAGGCTGGCAGCACTGCCTGGGCTTGTCTCCCTGCCTCTCTGGCAGGCAGGTTTTTCCTGAGTGGCTCCTTTGAAGGCTTCAGAAAAGCCAGGGGACCTTTCTACCTCCTGACCTTAAATGGCCATCTTCTTCTTTTTTTTTTTTAATATTTACTTTTATTTATTTATTTGACAGAGAGAGAGAAAGCACAAGCAGGAGGAGCGGAAGAGGGAGAGGGAAAAGCAGGCTCCCCGATAGGGGACTCGATACCAGGACTCCGGGATCATGACCTGAGCCAAAGGCAGATGCTTATTAAGCCTCTGAGCCACCCAGGAACCCCTTAAATGGTCATCTTCTGCCTCCCTTTTT
Source organism: Ursus americanus (assembly GCF_024610735.1). Classification (NCBI taxonomy): domain Eukaryota; kingdom Metazoa; phylum Chordata; class Mammalia; order Carnivora; family Ursidae; genus Ursus; species Ursus americanus. Next base: position 10,572,754 of record NC_142153.1, read on the forward strand.
CGGTGGTTTGGTATTGCAGGGCTGTGTTTATTTCTCCTGATAAACTTCATCTCCTTCTCTTTCCAGATCTCCCACAAACACTACTTACCCCCACCCTGCAAGGTCTGAAATGGTCTCTAGCGCCGGGGAAGCCCACCCATGTGAGGAGTGGGCTGCCCTGTCTGTGACTTTTCCCACGCACTAGCTCAGTGCCTCTCATTTCTAGAGCAGTCTTTCCTAGGGTATTATGCTCTATGAGTCTCTTTTGATGATTAGCAATTGCAATCACAGCCTGAGAGACAGGGATTCATTCAGGAAGTGGAATACACCAAGTTATGTGCCAGGTACCCCAGGTACCTGAGGTCGGATCCTCGCCAGGTAAGGAGCCAGAGGTGAGGGCTCTAGGCATATGTCCAATGAGCCCCGGGTACACAGTGGAAAGACCATCTTGACTATGCAAAGACCATCTGAATCAAAGCAGACTTTTTATAAATGCAGATTCCCAAGTTTCGTTCTAGGACCTTCCAAATCAGAGTCTCAGGAGGGGGGTCCAGGAAGATGTATTTTTTTGAAGATTTATTTATTTTGGAGAGAGAGAGAGAGGTGGGAAGGGGCCGAGGGAGAGGGAGAGAGAATCTTACGCAGACTCCGCACTGAGTTTGGAGCCTGACGTGGGGCTCAATCTCACAACCCTGTGATCACCACCTGAACCAAAAACAAAAGTCGTTTTGTTCCCCAGGAAGCTCCCCAAGCATCCCAGGAAGAGGTATTTTTAAGGAGTTTCTTAGATAATTCTTATTCACGATAAATTTTGAGAACCATTGTCCAACTTACGAGCCTCTGTTCTAGAAGTAGTTAGGAAGTGATAGCATTGGAAGTTTTTAAAAGGTAAGAGTCTTTATTTAAATTTGTATTTTCCTTGAAAGAAATTATCAAAGAATACCTTATTTTACATATATTATATATATATTATATATATATATATTACATATATATTACGTGTGTGTGTGTACACATCCTAGTTTTATGAGGTAGTAGCTTATAAAACTTGGGTGACCCTTTTTAAATATTAAAAACAATTTAAAAAAATGTTTTAGTATAGTCACCATGCTGCACATTATATCCCAGGACTTGTTTACCTGACAACTGGGAATCTGTGCCTTTGACAATTTTCACCCATTTTTCCTGCTCCCCTCCCCTTTCCTTTGGCAACCTTCTCCATACCTGTGAGTTCAGTTTTGTTTTTTCAGATTCTACATATAAGTGAGATCATATAGTATTTGTCTTTTTCTGTCTGATTTATTTCGGTTAGCATAATGCCTTCAAGGTCCATCCATGTCGTTGCAGACAGCAAGATTTCCTTCTTTTTATGGCTGAACAATATTCCATTGTGTACATACCCTGCATCTTCTTTATCCATTCATCTGTTGACGGACCACTTAGGTATTTTCCATGTCTTGCCTCTTGTAAATTACGCAGCAATGAACATGAGGCACAGGTATCTTTTTGAGATGGTAATTTTGTTTTCTTTGGATAAATACCCAGAAGTGGAATTGCTGGATCATATGGTAGTTCTATTTTTAATTTTCTGAGGAAACACCATCCTGTTTTCCATCCATTGGTCGCACCAATTTACATTCCCACCAACAGGGCACAAGGGTTCCCTTTTCTCCACGTTCTCACCAACATTTGTTATTTCTTGTCTTTTTGTCATCTTGGGATGACATTTGTGGTTTGGTTTTGTTTTTTGACATTTGTGGGGTTTTTTTAAAAGATTTTATTTATTTATTTGTCAGAGAGAGAGGGAGAAAGAGCACAAGCAGTGGGAGCGGCAGGCAGAGGGAGAAGCAGGCTCCCCACTGAGCAAGGAGCCTGATGTGGGACTTTATTCCAGGACCCTGGGATCATGACCTGAGCCGAAGGCAGACATTTAACCGACTGAGCCACCCAGGTGCCCTGACATTTGTGTTTTGAAGGATGAATAGGACCTCTAAAGTGAGGGAAGAGCAAGGAGATACCAAGCAGAAAGAATAAAGTAACAAAAGGCCATGGGGTACAAAGGAGTGAGTGAGAAAGACCAGAGCACATGTGGGCAAGAGGGCAGATTGAGGTCAGGCTGGGAAGGCTGTTACATGTCACTGTAGCACGTGTATGTTGACCTTCTGACCACCCAGCGTCCAATCGCCACTCCTAATAAACACCCAAGACTGGGCACTTGTCATAAGCTAGACCATGCTAGAAATACCAAAATTCTTTCTCCTGGAACTTTGAAAATAGAATGGAGAAAATCAGGAGGGAAAAAAAAGAGGTTTAGAGAGCATTCATTCCAGCATAGTGCCTGGGCCAAATCTCTTTAATTCATTCCCATTTCCTTGAGTTAGCTGCAGTTGATCTTATTGTTTGCGACCTGAAAACATTGTCTGACATAAATATGAAAGGAGTAAAGTGGGAGGTGGAGTCCTTAATACTTCCTCTGTGCCAGGAACTTACTTACATACATTGGTTTAATTTATTTTCTTATGCTTTCTATAATTTTGCAGACATAAAATTTTTCTTAGGTGGGGCTGTCTTCACATAATTTTCTCTGCTCTTGGTGTTGGAGTTTCTAGAGTCAGAAGAGAGGATCTATTCACCCGAGGTTTTGCAAATGGCTTTTGCTTGACTCATGACTAATAATAAACGTGAAAAACTTCCTTGCTGAGGCAGAAGTATCTAAAAAATGGCCTGTAGGGATGGATCCAGGATATTTCTATCAAATCACGAGGGCACAAAGAGTGTGTTTACTAATGTTGTAAGAAGAGGAGAAGGGTAAGAGGCCTGACCGATACCCAGGAGGATAGGCTTCCTTTTCACAAGGATTTCAGTAAACATCTGGGGAAAAAAAACCCAAACAGACCGAAAAAAGGTCACATGGAGCAGGAAGAAAATACTACCATATGAAGAGAAAGCAAATCAATCAAGGACAAGTTGGGAGAATGAGTGCCATGCTTGAATATGGATGGAAAGATAGAGGTCAGAGTCTATAAGTTGTTCAGTAACTGGTGGTGACACACACATGTGCACACACACTGACAGGAAGATGGTTACCGTTAAGAAAGAGGGCAATTTGGGGGACCTGGGTGGCTCAGTTGGTTAGGCGTCTGCCTTTGGCTCAGATCATGATCCCAGGGTCCTGGGATCGAGCCCCACGTCAGGCTCCCTGCTCAGCGGGGAGTCTGCTTCTTGCTCTCCCTCTGCCTGCTGCTCCCCCTGCTTGTGTTCTCTCTCTTGCTCACTCTCAAATAAATAAATAAAATCTTAAAAAAAAAAGAAAGAGGGCAATTTAATACATAAATTCACTCTCTCCAACACCACTACCGCACACAAGAGATAATTACATGTTTATAGAGAATATGTGCTCTCGTTCAGCAGTTATTCGTGGCAGGCCTACTGTGTGCCAGACTCTGCGAAGGCAAGCCTTATTATCTCATTCTGCAAAAGAGGTAACTGAGCCTTAGAAACCTTGATAAAGGGTGGAAATAGAATGCAAGCCAAGCTCTTTAGACTATGCGTGGAAAGCCTATTTCGAGCTGTTTCGATTTTTCAGTAATGGAACTAGAACTCTGCCCCCTTCACATGCTCTGGAGTTCAGATTACATCCCGTAGGTGACAGATGCTGAATGTTGTTGAGCAGAGGTATTACCCTAGCAGGTCTTTGGATTGATAACTCTTGGAAAGTTATCTCGGAGAGAGAACTCTGATCACCAGGGATAAGACGACTATGATAATCCAGACAAGAAATGACAAAGGCCCAGACGAAGGCAGGTGCACTGGGAATGGAGGATAGGAGAAAAGCTGGACAAATAGGAGGTCCTCTGTGAGACAGGATGGCTGGACAAGGGGATGGAGATGTGTGGGTGCTCCAAAACAATTCTCTCTCATGGCTTTAGAAAATTGAGTGGGTACACCTGTCGCTGGCCAAGACCGAGGATGCTGGAGACAGTGATGCCGTAAAGCAAAGTGTCTGTGATACTGAACCATTGCTCTTCTCCTTCCCCCACCGTGGTCTAGTGGGCTTTCCCAGCTTGGTCTTTGCTGTCCTCCCAACAGTTTGACAAGCCCTGACATAGTCCAGCCACCCAGAGACATCATCAGCTCTCCGCTTTGGCCAAGAGAAAACAGTGGGTTCATTAAGTGCTTTGCCTACAACAGGATTTCACCATAATGTCTGTGGGCAGCTTCATGATTCCTGATTCAGACTATTCTCTGAACTGCAAAAGCCACTGAAATGTGTCTGGATGAGCATCTCATGCTCTCATGGCCACTACCGTGGAGACTGGGGGTGGCGGGGGGGATGCTGTTCCTCTGCAGATTTTTTTCTAGCTGTGGCTTTCACAAGCCGCATGGAAGACTGCAAGTCACATCTGATCAGCAGGCTGAAGACTGGGGCTTGTATGGTACTTACTCGGTGGCACTGTTTGGTGTACCCACAGCCATAGGATGCTTTGGCTGCTCCTGGAAACCCAGAGCAGTGGCAAAGGCTGATTCAATTATTGGGAGGAGTTTTGACAGCCTGGAATTTGAAAGAGCCACAACAAATTTGGTCCCAGGAAGAAGAGCGTTACAATCAGATATCCTGGTTCTGCTGAGCCTGAACAAAGCACCACCTCTCTGAAGACAAGCACAGAGTTGGGGTTCGCCCTGAAGGTGATAGCTCTCAATGAGAGCAGTGTAAAACGACAAATAAATGGGTTTTTTTCCCACATAGTTCCTGTGGGTCGGGAATGCCAGAACAGCTCAGCTGTATGGTTCTGGCTCAACGTCTCTCGTGAGGTTGCAGTCAAACCATTGGCAGGGGCTACGGTCATCTGAAGACTCGAGGGAGGCTGGAGGACCCGCTTCTAAGCTCATTCATATGGCTCTTTGTAGAAAGAGTCAGTTCCATGTCAGAGTATTCCTCTTATTAAAAATGTTTTAATTTACTAGTTTGGATTGGTAGTACGTTTCCAAAAAGAACAAAAGGGGTACAAAGTAAAAAAAGAAAAATTCTCTCTGCCACCCTATCCCCCAGACACCCAGTTTCTCTGCACCAAGGTACTGCATATTATCAATTTCTTACGTATCCTCCTGGATATGTATATATGACACACGCACAAGCAAATACATCTAGTGTAAGTATTCTTTCTCTCCTCTGTTGTTACTCAATTTGCTGTACCTTAATGTTTGTCACTTAACAAAATGTCTTGGAGATTTTTCAATGTATGTACATAAAGAGTATCTTCATTTTTATGTCTGTGTCATATTCCATTATAAGGCTATGCTATAATTTACTTAATCCCCTGTTGATTGATATCAATACATATTGAATGTTTTCAATCTTTTGATATTAAAGCAATGCTACAGTGTATAACTTTATGAACTTGTCATGACCTACATGCAGGAATAAATCTGTAGGATAAAAACAAAGTGTCAGTTCCTTGCCGTGTGGACCTCTCCACAGGGCTGCCCATGACATGGAAGCTGGCTTTGCCCAGGGCACATGACAGAGACAGAGAGAGATCAAAAGTGCAAAAGGAAGCCACAGTGTCTTTTAAAGTCTAATCTCAGAAGTAGCATATCATTATGTCCCATATTCTATTGGTCACACAGACCAACCCTGATACAATGGACAGAACCACCCAAGAGTGAATGTCAGAAGCCAGGGGTCACCAGGGTGGCCTCGGAGGATGGCTACCACACTGAAAGTTCTGTTGACCACTCCATCCCATAGTGCACCTAGTTAATCAGCCAGAAGGAAAGACAGCTCCACCCATGACACTTCCTCTTCACTTGGTTTTTGCCACCTTATTACGGTGTAGGAAAGCATGCGACTGTTGTTGCCTGCATTTTGACCTCCAGCATTTCCATCCCATTCCCACTCATGAACACTTAACGGACAATGGCAGTCCTCTGGCCTTCTAGACTCAGACTTGCATCTAGACTTAACACTGTACAGCTCAGCACAGTTCATCATTGTCCCGATTATTTCACGTGTACTTAGATGGTTTCCTCAACTCGATCGTAGGCTCCTTATGAGAAAGGAACATAGGTCTTCTTTTTATTTGTAAGCAGCTGTAGCAGCAAGCTCGATGCAGGACACACGGGAGCTGTTTAATCAAGAGTTATTCACTGAACTGATTGATTCAGACGCCCTTCTCCAAGCCTCCTTTTTATAGTCTGGGAAGTCGAGGAGTCAGCAAGGCAAACACTTGGTCAGATGAGTCATCAGTCAAGTCCTGAGCAGAACTCCATAGGCGGCTGCTCATCCCAGCTGGAGGAGGAAGCCTGGCTCTTAGTCCGAGGCTCAGGGGCTGCCGGCTGCCTCTAGCTGGGGCTAATGATCATGCCTCGCTTGCACTGATCTCTCCAATAACTCATGAGCTGTTGGAAGCCTCATTTCTGCACAGCCTGGGCTGGTTGCGTGCGGTGTGCCAGGCAGGCACGAACGCTTCCAGAGGAAATGGTCACTAACAAGCAGAACTTCCTTTTAAATCTCTCTGTGATTTGTGACATGGCTCTGAAATGGGAGGCCAAGCAGAAGGGCCACTTGCCTCCCACGGTGTCCTCAGCACACACCAGTGAGTCCTATGGATCTGATTCTAGTCTGCTTACCACTAGATCATACGACAGTCGGTGATTTGGAAAGGAAGCTGTATTCTGCCCCGTGCTAGTGAGATATATGCAGTGATGCCAACTGAATGCACTCTGCAGTTGGCATGGCTAAGTGGCAACACCAATGTCTCAGATTGGAATCACAGCGTGGAGAACTCCCCACCACCTGCTTTTCACTTGCCTTGGGTTTACCTGGGGTTAATGGGTCCCTACTAAATGTTTCATTATCCAAAATGGCCTTTGGAAGCCAGTGCCTTTTGTTCTTTCAGTGAATTCACCTTAGTTCCTGTGTTGTCTGCACCTCTGCTTCTCCTCTCAGTGGTTCTGCATTTGTGGTGATTCTGGGAGAAAGCCTGTGAAAAATGCTTTGTTATATTACATTGCCCCCTGGCTCCAATGAATTGCTCCGTAAATCACGATATTGTTAAAGTGTCCTGGCAAAACTAAACCACTTTCAGGGGCTCAGAGAGCACAAGGAGATTAATCAAAGGCAAACATTGCAGAAGGGACATTTAAAAAGAAGAAAAAAAAAAAGAAAGGAAAAAAACACAGTTTTTAATGTCTGCAGTCTGGAGAAGAGCGTACATTGGGACTGGGGCCAAACCAGAATATCTTTACTCCTTCATAAACACTCTGATATGGAAATGCATTATCTCCGAACACTTTAAGCCCATTTAGTTTTATAGCAAAACAATATTGAACACCTGCTGCATCTTAATGTTGTAGCTTAAGCAGCACGGGTGAGAATGGGCGCGGTGGGGTGGGGGTGGGGGGCTCCATACAGCAGGAAGAACCGTGCATCCGCTTCAGCTGGGACCCACGGCGCTTGCGGAGAGGATGACAGGCACAAGCATCTCACAAATAGCCCAAGTGCACCTGTCCCGGACGATAGCACAACAAAGGCAGTAAACCCAGCTCCTTGAGTCCTGGGCTCTAGGTGCACTCTGGGAGGGGAAGTGAAGGCTTTCTCCGATTCCCGCCTAGGTCGACTAGTCAGCAGACCAACAGCCTTTATTGAGAGCCTGTAAACCACTCCGCACTGGGTATGATGGAAAAACACAAGCAAAAAAAATAATAAGGGGGGGGGGGCAAATTCTACTATTCTGGAACTTAAGGCAACAGAATATTGCTCAAAATAAATGGCACTTGCTTGTCTTTTTACTGCTCAGATTTCTTGTTACAGCATTTGGTTTCTTCTTTCTCTTTATCCAGTTTTATTGAGATGTAATTACATATCACATTGTGTAAGTTGAAGGTGTACAGTGTGATGATTTGAAACAATACGTTGAGAAATGTTTACCACAATAAGGTAACACACAGCCTTCACATCCCATCTTTGCCATTTTGGTGTTGTCGTTATGGTGAGAACATGAAAAGCTCTACTGTCAGAGCAACTTTCAATAAACAGCACAATACTATGAACTAGAGTCACCCTAGATCCCCAGAACGTATTCATCTCATCACTGGAAGTTTGTGCCCTTTGACCTACATCTCCTCACTTCCCTCAGCCTTCAGCCCCTGACAACCACCATTCTACTCTCTGCTTCTGTGAGTTTGGCTTTTTAAGACTCTGCATGTAAGTGAGATTACACAGTGTGTATCTTTCTCTATCGATTTATTCCATTTGGCATCATGCCCTCAGGGTCCATCCGTGATGTCACAAATAGCAGGCTCGCCTATTTTTTATGACTGAATAATATTCCATTATCACATATTCACCATATCACACATTCTTTATCCATTCCTTATCGATTCTTAGGTTGCTTCCCACATAGGTTGGCTATTGTGCATAATGCTGCAGTGAACCTGGGGGTACAGAAATTTCTTCAAGATAATGATTTCATTTCCTTTGGGTTTATACCCTGAAGTGGGATTACTGGATCATAAGGTAGTCCTATTTTTAATTTTTTGAGGAACCTCTGTACTATTTTCCACAGTGGCTGCACCAATTTACATTCCTACCACCAGTAAACAAGGGTTCCCTTTTCCCCACATCCTTATCATCACTTATCTCTTGTCTTCTTAATGATGACCATTCTAACAGGTGTGAGATATTTCTCTGTGGTTTCAATTTGTACTTCAGGGTTTCATTTCTAATGGCATCTGACTTAAAGTAGGTGGCTTGTGTCCTGAAGCAATTTACCATCTAATGATAAGTGACAAGCATCAATGTCCCTGAACATATATTAGAGACAGACTTTTTAAATCCCAGACCTCCAAAACAGAATGTAACAAATGGGGAAAGGGGCAGTTTTCCGCTGATGAATTGCAAAGAAAACATTGCACCAAAGGTCAACCTTTTCAAATCCCTTCTTAACTCTTCAGCCTCTTCCTCATTCCCCAACACACAAAGAAAATAAAGGTCATTTGAAATGCTGCTGACCTTTTAATATTTTGGCATATAATGATTATGATTAAGCAGACAGACTCTGGGGTCAGCAGGCCTGGGCTGAGTGTGAATCATGGCTCTCTGTGACTCTGGTCAATTACATTAACTACCGAGGCCTCGGTTTCTTCATCTGTAAAATGAAAATAATAATAGCATTAACCTTATATAATTGTTGTGAGAATAAACTAAGGCAATCCACATAAGGGGCTCAGAATATTACCAAGTAGTAAGTGCTCAATAATGCTATTAATATAGGCATTATTATATATATATGTATATATATATGTATATATAATTACCATATTATTTTTATTTATTTATATTTTTTTAAGATTATATTTATTTATTTGAGAGAGAGAGAGAGAGATCATGAGCAGGGGGAGAGGGGCATAGGGAGAAGCAGACTCCCCGCTGAGCAGGCAGCCTAATGTGGACTCAGTCCAAGGACCCTGGGATCAAGACCTGAGCCAAAGGCAGACACTTAACTTACTGAGCCACCCAGGTGTCCCCAGTATTTGATATTGTAAATACCCAGTAAGGAACCACCCTGTAGAGCTTTCTTATACACATTTTTGGTTGTTGCCTTAGGATGAATTCCCAGAACTAGAACCACTGAATCAAAAGAAATGCAATTAAAACATTCTAAAAAGAATATAAACACATTACAGAAAATAGGGCAAGGAAAAAAAGACAATTCTACCACATTAATACAATTACTAATATAATTTGAGTGATTAAGATAGTCTGATGTTTTCATTTTTACTTAGAAGAATAGAAGCTTCAAGTAAAAGATGGACAGATGTTTATTGTTTCTGCTTTCTTCTGAAACCCACTGAAGTGACAACAAAGAACTAAAAGCAAAGCATAAACCCACAAGGAAAAAGAGAATGGAAGAGGAGATGACAACAGACAAAAGATGTGGTAAAAATTTTGAGAACTGAAAAGCAGACCAAATGAGTGATAGCTGACTTGGTAGATCATAGGAAACAAAAATCCCCACCGTGACTTAAATCTATGACTGGCTTTAAAAGAAGCAGCTAGACCCTCCAGATCCTGCCTTGACCCTGAAAGGAGACAGATTTATCCTCTAGAGAGGCTGAACCAGATAGGTCTGGATCAGGCACATCAGACCCTGGGTGGGGGGTGGGGGGAGGTATGATGAGGCATTTCAGTGAAAGCTGACATAGCAACTGAATGGTAAGACTCTCAGTCCCCTTTCCCATTTCCATTCCCAGAATGCTGGCAGCCAGGCTGACACACTCTACCCCTCTCCCCAGTCCCAGGCAGGGGATTGGAGAATTCTTCTACAAGCAATTTATAGAGCCAAGAGAGAAGACTAGGAAAGGACCCCAAGGAGGTCAGTTCTCTGACTAAACTATGGTGAAGTTCAACAACTGACAAGGACCCCCTCTTGCCCCACCCCATCCAGAAAAGGATCACTAGACATTTCACAAAAGCCGCTAACATGAAATACACTAAAACGAAACAAACTATCCAAAATGAGGAACTCAGAAAAAAAAAACAGGGCAGGGAGCAGAAGAAAATTTCTGAAAAAGAGATAATATTACATCCATGAACTAAGAACAAGTGGCTATAAAAAAAATTAGAAAGTAGGAAAATGCTCTCAGTCATTAAATATGAGAAAAAATATCAACTTTTCTTTTGAAAGATAGAGTTGAAGACATCTCCCAGAAAGTGGAACAACAACAACAAAAAGTTATAGAAAATGTAAAGGATAGGAAATTTTGAGACAGAGGTTCTAGAAAGAGAGAACCAAGAAAACAGATGGGAGGAAATGGCTCAAGGATTATTACCAGATCCGACCTAAAGGAGAGTAACACATAGTACAGTGAATAAGGAAAGGCATACCCAGCATACATCATTCTGAAATTTCATATTATCAGGAATTCAAAAAACATAAAAGTTTCTAAAAAGAAATCTAGAAAGAAAAACAAGTCACGTAAAAAGACTGAGACTCAGAAGAACCATTGAAAACAATGGAGAAATTCTGAGGGAGTGATTTTAAACCATAATTCTATACCCAGCCAAACTATAAATAAAGTGTACTTTTTAAAACACAGTTTCAGACTTTTGAAGTCTCAAGAAAAGTATCTTCTTTGCTTAGGAAGCTACTGGTGGATGTACTTTGCTAAAAGTAGGAGAATAAAGAAAAAGAGAAGAAATGGCAATGAAAAAGCTGACTGCTGGGGCGCCTGGGTGGCTCAGTCAGTGAAGTGTCTGACTCTTGATTTCGGCTCAGGTCATGATCTCAAGGTCGTGATATTGAGCCCTGTGTCAGGCTCTGTGCTGGGCATGGAGCCTCCTTAAGATTCTCTCTCCCCCTCTCCCTTTGCCCCTCCCTGCTCTTTCTCTCTCTCTCTCTGTCACCAAAAAAAAAAAACAAACAAACAAACAAAAAAAAACCTGACCAATGTAATCTGAAGATCGGAAAATAATTTAGTGGCTAATGAAGACATAAGCTTATTTTTCCCCCTCACATAAGGGTCTAAGGTAAATATTCCAGGTCTGTAGGACTTGTCATTCAGGGAACCAGATTCCTTCTGTCTTGTTTCTCTGCCACCCCTCAGAGCAATGGTTCTTGAAGTGTAATCTCCTGACTAGCATCACTCTAGAACTCATTAGAAATGCCAATTCTCAGTCTCAACACCAGATCGAATGGACCAGAAACTCAAGGGGTAAAGCCTGGAAATCTGTTTTAACAGGCCTTCCAGGTAATTCTGATAAAGTTTGAAAACTATTTTAGGGCATTATCCTTTTCTGTATCATCAAAGTTTGACAGCAGTTACTTCCATGTTCCAGGTCACCCAAGGGAAAAGGTGTAGAGGTTTTATGGGAAGACCAGGAAGCGGCATACATTGTTTCCACTTACATTTACTTGGCAAAACCTGGTCATGCGGTAACGCTTAGCTTCAAAGGTGAGTTGGGAAATGTAGTCTTCAGCTGGGCAGCCACATATTAACTACAATTCTATTACAGTGGAAGAGGGAAAGAATGAATTGGAGAAGATAACCAGCAGTTTCTACCATACATGTAATCCAGGCAACATGAACTCCAATACTGAGGAGCAACAAAGATGGATTTCAATATGATGTTGAAAGGACATCCCAGAATGTTCCACTCACAGACCAGAACTGTGACTTAGGCCACAGAGCAACCAGTCCAGATGGGAACAGGAATGCTGCAGAAGTTCCAGGAGAGTTGCCAAGGAAAATTAAAAAAACAGGAGAATACCTGTATTTGAATATATTGGCAAGAGATTTTGCAGATAAATTAATAATAGGTATATAGAAAACTAAACAGAATACAAAAAAAAAAAAAAAGTATTAATTCCAGGGGGAAAAAAAGGCTGAATGAGGAAGGAAACATAATTATAGGATTCTATGTGGCTTAGCTGGGAATAATATTTACATAGTCATAATGTAAATACTTAATATTGATTTAGGTAACTAAACTAGGAAAATGAGCAGAGAGAAAGAGTATGCAGACGAGTTTAATGATAATGAACATTTCTATAGCTGTGTATATTATACTGTGTGTCAGAAATTATTCTAAGCTCATTATATATTCAACTTTTAATCTTTAATCATTCTCTGAAGTAGATTCTGTTATCCATCTTACACACGAGGAAACTGAGGCACATAGCAGCTATGCAACTTGCATAAGATCACACAATTACTAACAATTGGACTCGGGATTTAAACTCAGGTAATTTCTGTCCAGAGTCCGTGTTCTCACTTACTACTGTGCTACATAGTCTCATTGCTGTGGTAGGAAGTCAAAGACAATACCTAAAATCAATAAACAGAGAAACACAGCATGAGCATGTTATTAATAAAAAAGGACATAAATACCAAGACCAAACAGATAAGCATTTAAAGTGATTGCTTCTGGTCAGGGAGTAACTGGGAGTGGTCAAAGAATCACTGTTTTTCTTGTTATTGTTGTTACAGACCAGTAGTAATATTTGAGTTTTTAAATCTTTTAAACATCACTTTGGTTTTTTGTTTTGTTTCTTAAGATTTTATTTACTTATTTATTTGAAAGAGAGAGAGAGAGTAAGAGAGAAAGCATGAGCAGGGGGAGGGGCAGAGGGAGAAGCAGACTCTCTGCTGAGCAGGGAGCCTGATGCGGGGCTCCATCCCAGGACCCCGGGATCATGACCTGAGCTGAAGGCAGAAGCTCAACTGACTGAGCCACCCAGGTGCCCCTTAAACACCACTTTGATGGGGGCTCCTGGGTAGCTTAGTTGGTTAAGTGTCCAACTCTTGGTTTCGGCTCAGGTTGTGATCTCATGGGTGGTGGGATCGAGCCCAGCATTGGACTCCCCCACTCAGGGGCAGGGTCTGCTTGAAGATTCTCTCCTTCTGCTCCCTCACCCCACTCTCTCTCTTGCTGCCTCTCTAAAATAAATAAATAAATCTTTAAAATAAAATAAACATCACTTTGACCAAAATAAATTTTTTAAAAAGAGAGATGACAGAAAGAATGTGCCTGGCTGAGTAAACTTAGAGAATGTAGTGAGACCAAAAGAGAAGGTCGAGAGAACCCGAGTGGGTTATTTTGCAAGGGAAGTAACTGGGGAAATTATAGAAAAAGAGAGAAAGAGAAATTTCCACAAGAAGTGGAAAGAAAAGGATGGTATTCTTGGAGAAATGACATGCCAATAGTAAGAGAGCCAGAGAGAATGAGAGGGGAAGAGTTTGAATGAGACTGGGCAGAGACAGCACTTCTGGACGTTTGTCCGTGGAAGTTCTGTGGGTTGAATCCAGGGAAGTTCCTGAGTTAGCACTCCAGTGGCCCTATGCAGAGCTGTTTTGAGCTGGGCTAACTCGAGTCTCCTTCGTCAGCTGAAATAAACAGTTCTGGCCTTAAAACTGAAGGTAGAAGGAACGACGAACTGCAAAGCCGATACTGAGATGACTGATTAAAACCTAACTGTGTGTCAACCGAAGCCAAACAAAAATCAGTAATCGAACCTCACTTGTTTATCTACTTTGTGGCCCTGGGGCAAGTAACTTAATTTCTCTGAGCCTCGGTTTTTTTCTGTTGTGAAAAATTAATATATAACAAATCTTGCTTATGTATGGTACATCTTACCTTTCAGAGCTACTTTTCATTTTCCATTTCCCTGAGCTAGTTTTTTTAGGAGATAAAATTGAGGTTCCGGGAAATGAAGCAAATAACATATAATTATACAACTAGTTAATAGTGGGACACATATTCACTTTTGTTTGTAAACACTGTCTCAAGTAAGAGTCACGGAAACTTTATGAGAAAAACAAAACAAAACAATTTATAGAGAAGAAAGCCAGGATATATCTCAAGCACCTGGCTGGTTGGCATCGGAACCAGGACCGAAACCCAAAAGCATGGGTAGAGAGAAGCCGCTCACAAGGATTCCAGAGCTAGCTCATCCCCTGGCTGCTTGGGGACACAGGTACCATCCTTCCCAGGAAGTCCAGATTCCAAACTGTCTCCTATTTTCAGAGACATCCATTTGCCCGATTTCTCTCATTTAGAAAATGTGATCATAGAAATAATAATAGAGATTTACTAATGCATCCTTACTGTGGTGAGTCCAATAAACCAATTCATGAGGAGAAGGGGACAGAGGCTGGGAGGCTGTGGCGGGAGGGCCCATGTCATTGCCCAGATCTCAGGTCACAGTTACCCTCCCAGCGCAGCCCTGGGCTCCACTCCCATCCCTGCTTACGGAGGAAAGATGTCCTCGGTTGGAAGCCCATTGCCAAGAAAGAATTCTTGAGAAGTCTTTGGTGCAAAAAGGTGATTTTATTAAAGCAAGGGGACAGGACCCGTAGGAGAAAGAGCTGCACCAGGGTCATGAGGAGTGGCCCATTATATACTCTCAAGTTGGAAGGGGGTTAGGGATAGGGTAAGTCTTGAAGGAATTTTGGAAGCAAGGTTTCTAGGACCTTGAGGGCTAGCTGTTGTTAAGAAAAGGTCATTTATTACTCTAATAAAACCATCTCCATGAGACCCTTCAGATGTATATCAGTGAGTCATATACTTGGGGGATGATTGCCAACATGTATCTTGGGGGAGTAGAGATAAAGGAAGTTTCCAAAGGAATTTTTGTATGTTAAAGTAGACTTACTTTAGTAGTCCACTCCTGAAGAGTGGACTAAAGTGCCTCTTGCCTTTAGCAAAGTATTAACGTGGAGGCAGCTGAGTCCCTAGAGGAATGTCACTCTGCCTATTTCAAGGAATGGGATATAAGTAGTAAGGAAATTTAATAATTTTTCTTCTGCCATTGTTTCCCACATTACCAGCCTGTGATGCTCAGGGTGTGGGCCCTGGGCCCTCTCAGTGGCAGAGACACACCCTCCCAGCTTCCTTCTAGGGCCCGGGGAGAGGAGAGCCAGGCCTGGTCTTGGCCTCAGGCCCAACTGGGCACCCTTTCACCTCCCTGCAGGTCAGTGCTCTGGCCTCCCACCCAGGGGCACAGCAACTGCAAGAGGAAGGAGCCCAGCTCCAGGCCGCCCAGGAGGCCTGCGAAGCCTGGGAGGCCTGGGAGGAGTATGGGGAGGCTGGGGAGGCTAGGGAGGCCGCCAAGCGAGCCACCCCAGGCAGGGCAGTCTCTTGCAGGGGTGCGCTCTGAGGAGGTCCGCCCTCTTGGAGGCTGCCCGCCCAGACAACCTCCTGCTAGGGAAGGAAAAGCTAGGCCGCCATGGCCGCCGCCTTCCGCAGGCCGCCAAGCCTCCTCGCCAAGGCCAGCAAAGCAAATATTTACCCTGGCTGCTCGGAGGCCGTGGATGCAGGCGCTGGGGCCCACACCCCCTTCCTGGCCTAGGCTTGCCACGTCGCTCCGCAAAGCCCGTCCATCCCCGCCCCCAGCGCCTTTTAACGGGGAATGCTGACAAGCCGAATACAGCGGGTATAAGAGCCATTTGTTCTGGTTATCGCTGCCGGTATTGAAGCCAGATGTGTGTGTTGCTGACATGGACATGGTACATCTGGCTGGGTTTTTGGTTTCCATCGTGGAGTTTACCACATCCACCCCAGTCTGCTAGAAGAGAGGAGGAGAACATCTGGAAGTCATTGCAGCTGTCACGCTTCAAGGGGATCCTGTACCACAGAGAGGAGAATTCAATACGTAACTGAGCAAAATTATCCAGCTCGTCTTGTCAGTCCAGATTTCAAACACATGCAGGAAGATGGCAAGCGCGCTATGGCGCCCTCCCTCTCTCCCTCTGCGATGCCCGCGGGCGCTGAGAGCCCCACGGTCCTTCACCCACCACCCCAGGCGCCAGGGTTGTCGCTATTGCAAGACTCCGGGTCACGTTCCTCGCTGCGTGCCTGAATCTTTTGTTCGTCCTGGGTAGGCTGGGCTAAGATGGCTCTTTCTTTTTTCTTCTGATCTCAGTTTGCTGAAAGTTTTAAGTTAAGTATTGCTTAGTCCTTCCACTTCTGCTCACACCCCCCTTTCTCAGGGCATTCAATGCTCTAGCCCTACCCTACCTATTCAATTTCATCTCCATTCCTTTCCCAAGGAAACTACTACTTGCCCTCAGGGCTGAAAGAAGTTATGCTTATTGCGACCCCAACCTTGCCTTTTGCCTGGAACCTTCTTTCTTTCCCCATTCCCTTCCTACCAGCTCCAAACTTCTTAACCCATCAATGTCTACCTCAAGTTTATTTTCATCAGCGAAACTCTTCTTGACCACTCAAGGCTCTGGTGCTCTTCCCTTCTGTGTGTTTTAATTAAGGATAAGCCTATGGAGAGGAAATACTGGTTTGCACTTTTCTTATATCTCCTTCAGCAGCCAGCCCTCCATAAACACCTGTCCAATAAAAGCATGAATCAGTGGTTTCTTATCACCTCTTCTTTCCACTTAATTTCCTTGCCTTCAATTACCCTTCCACGACAAGAGTAAATGTCTGTATATAATGTGTCTTGAACTTTTTGGAAAGATGGCTGCAAAAATCTAGTAAATGAGAGACAATAATACCTGAAGAAATCTATCAAGTGGTGACTCCATTAATGTGGAATTCCGCCTGCTATTGTGCATTGATAATTGGTTTTTAAAAGGGAAGTGCATTGGAAAGAGAGAACAAAGAGTACAAGTCTGGAGATGTGAATCCTATTTCCAAGTTTGCCCCTTGACTTGCCTAGTGAGCTTGGGTAGTCACTTACCTTCTTTATGCCTCTAATTTCTCTCTGTAAAAAGGGTGGGTTGTGGCTAATGTCCTTTCCCTGGTAATGGACAGAGCTGGGGCCACTTTCCTGAGAAGAGATAGAGTCCTATTGAACAGCTTTTTTCTACCACTGTTGGATCTGTTCTGGAGTTAGAAGGTAACGAACTCCATCACTCAGTGTTTCACCTGCCCAATGCCAAAACAACATGGATGAATCAATAACATGGAGGAAGAGCAGAGTAATGAAGGGAGGCAAGCACAAGTAGGAGCAAGATTTAGCCCTTGCAAGTGTCCAGCATTTTCTAACTCAACATACGCCATTGCAGCAAGTGTTGGGAAAGACTAGGCATCCCAGACATAGATGGAGTCTCCTGGGTTTTGTCCTTCTTTGTGCATTGCCAAGGATGAAAAATACCCTGCTCAAGCCTTGCTATCCGGCATGGATAATAGTAGGAGAATAAGTAGGATCTAGAAACAAAGGGGATGAATGGAAGGAGGGGACTACCAAAGAAGAAAGAAACTGTGCCTTCTGGGTAGGGCCACCCAGCCAAGGAGTATGCTTAGCTTCCATGTTGAGAAAGGCCATATTCCAAGATAAGAAGGGAATGGGAATCAGCAAACCCAGGGGTTCAGTGGATCTTGGCAGCTCTGCTCTGTGGGTGGGCAGGTACCTTTTCCTCTCTGACTCTCATCTGTAGAATGAAGCACTTAGGTTAATTGATCTCTAAGGTCTGTTAGCTCTTACATTACATAATTCATTTAGAAACCACCAGCCCAAAGCAGCATATCACTTCTAAACTCTAAATCCCAGCCCTACTCTATCCTGAATTCATGGGGCTCTAAGACACCCTCAAAGAAGGGAACTCTGGGCATTAAATTCCTGAAATCCTTTTGTTCCACTCCTTCAAAAGGAAGAAGACATTTTCTCCCCTTCTCCCAGAGAGGAATCTGTTGCAATAGGAAGATTGCAGATTAATGATCAGAAAATCTTCCTCAAATGGAAATGATACTTAATTAAGTTTCATTAAATCATAACTCCTGGCTTTTGCATTTGGCCTCTTGCTACCGAGTCCAGAATTAAATAATTCTTCCATCCCTGGGGCTGTTGAATTAAAAGTGCATAAGCTCTAGGGGATAATCTTCTCACCTCCACATATCTTCAGCCACCCTCTTTCCTGTCTGAACACACACACAAAAAATCATCACTAGGCATGTCTGACTCCTTCAGGAGAGAGGATGGTCACTTCTAATTTGTCTTAGTTTATGGGCAACTTGACAATTTGACTAACTACTAAAGATCTAAGACTATATCATCCTCTCATAAAAAGCTAATAAAAGAGGCTATTAATGCAGCCCATTAGTTGGCTGAAAATGAAAGGTTATGCAATCATTGTCTTAGCTGAGAGGAACTCAGCTTTCCAGAAAGAGCTCACTCTACACCCAGAGAGGCATCAAGAGGAAAGTTCATGTCCCTCTGCTCCCATTTGCTGGCCTGGGATATTTAAGCATCTTGCCCCTTTCTTCCCTCCCTGAACTATTCTTCTGTCTCAAATGGACCTCTTGTATAAAATGCCTCTCTCCAAATTTACTCCCTCTCCATGGACACTTCCTCTCACATCGCTCTGCTGTGCTCTCCTAAGGGTGAAGCCCCAGAAACCTCCATTGTCATGGGAAACAAAGCACTCGGCACTGCAGCCTAACCACTCAGGTGGCCTTAAATCATCAAGCAATTTGAGGAGTTCCAGGAAGACCTTCTCTTCTCAAAAAAAAAAAAAAAAAACCAAACAAACCAAAAACCAACTCCCCCCCCCCCAAAAAAAACCCATGCTCTCCTTCATTCTGCTGTTAGAGTCCATGGGAGCCTTGAAAGACCCTCGACTAGAATTGTGAGGGCCACATCTTCTTCTTCAGGGCAAAGGTCTCTCTCCCTTCTCTAAAATCCTAGCAATTGCATGGTTTCTCTGGTACTTTTCATACAGTGACTTTCTCTGTGACTTTGGGCAGATCACTTTTCCTCTTTGGATGGCAGCTTTCCCCTTTTGTCAGATGAGTAAGAAAAGAGAAACCTTAACTTGCTGCAGGAAAATCTGGCTAGGCCCAAGGATAAGCTCTGACTGGAAGGACTGGTCAAAGGGCAAAGTCTGAACTATCTTTCGTTTGATTCCAGCTCTGACCACATAAGGTCAAACCACCTTGAGACACTTCATCTTTGTGCATCTTGTCTTTCTACACGTGTGTATTGAAGGGATGATGCGGGGAGTGTGTTCTTTCTTGGCCCCACCCACTGGCAGAGCATCATCCAGAGCATGAAAATTAATATGCAATTGATTTCATCTTGTACTCAACCTACTTTTGATATGATTCAAGTTACCTCTAAAGAAGGATACAGTTTAGCATCAGTTGAAATGGACTTCATCTGAAGGAATCAGAAGGAATTGATGGTTTCCAGACTTCTGATATTTTAGCAACAAATTTGACCTTTGTTTTTCTGGCAGCCAAGGCATAAGGGGTCATATGAATGGATTGTTCATGCTTGCTGGACAGTGGGCTCAAAAATGTTTTTTTCATTGACTCAACCACCCCTTAGTTAGGAAGGCAAAATACTAATAGAGAAGTCCCAGAAGAAAGGAGAACAGGGTGGGTTGGGCGAGAAAGGTTTTCTGCAAAGGAAGAACCCTAAAAACAAGCTTTAACCTTGTTGCCAAGAGGGGGCCCTTCTGGGAAATTCCCACTCTGCCCAAGGGCCATCAGTATGGCTCCAGGACGTGAGGCATGCCTGTAACACGACAGGATACTGGGTGCATGCCCAGTTGCCTCCTTGTAGTAGTTTTGTTCCAGGAGGGAGGCTCCAAGTTGATCTGTAGGCCAGACATTTCTTTTAGGAAAAAGTAGTATTTTCTCTTTCACCCAATCACGCACCTTTGGAAGAGAAAAAAACCACCCACTACCTGCAGACTCTCAAGCCTGAATGCTCACCAGCTGCAGAGCTATCCCAGAGAGGCCCTCATTACATAAAGCTTCTGTGCCTGATTCGGGGATGAATCTGTCAGCTGTTGCCCCTCGGGGTCCCGAAGTGTGCCCTTGGGATTCATTGTCAAGCCCAAGGTCAGCCCCAGTTGCACTTGCGTGAAAGATGCCTTGGTTTGATCTCTGAAATTCTCTGGGTTTCCCAACGGATGGGGAAGTTCTCTTTCTCCTTACTCCTCCTCAGCTGCTACTCGCCTGCCCACCTACTCCTTCTCTGCTGTTCCTTTCCTTTCTCGGAGTCAGGCTTTTTTCTACCATGGGATCCTCGGAGTTCTTTCTGCTTGCTCCAGTGCGGGGGCTAAGCAGGTAAGTCCCCCAACCCTGCGGCCTGGCATCCTTACTCCCCGCCCACCAACCCTGTCTTATTTGGAAACCTAATTGCCTTGTTCTTGAGACGAACAAAACTTTTTGAGGTCATTGGGTCCCGCCTCTTGCTCCTGGATAGGTGACTATCTGAATCTTTCAAAGACAGATATGCCACCCTATCTTCTGACAGTCTTGCTGCCGTTTAATCCCTCTCGTGGGTGAGGAGCTCTTCGTTACAACCGGAGTGTTGCCTGCCCTCCTTGAGGCCCCAGTTCTCACCTCATCCATTGTGTCCGGGACAAATGACAGATAGGTGCTTTCTTTCTGTCCTTTGCCTTCTCTTCAGCAGAGAAAGTTTCCCCAGAAATAAAACTGTGATTGTTCTACTCCTTCCTTCCCGCCTGCCTCCTCTAAGCACCCTCTAAATCACACCCGAGGCTCCAGAGGGAGTAATATCCTTTCTCTAGCAGCTGGTCTGAGTTTTGCCGTCTGGGAGACTGGGCTTAGAACAGCTTGAAGTTAGCACAGAGGCGAATGAAGCTTTAAATCTCCAGCACTTAACAGCTTCTCTGCAGCCTCAGAGGTAACCGCA
Source organism: Ursus americanus (assembly GCF_024610735.1). NCBI lineage: Eukaryota > Metazoa > Chordata > Mammalia > Carnivora > Ursidae > Ursus > Ursus americanus. Next base: position 10,593,855 of record NC_142153.1, read on the forward strand.
TGTGCTTGCTTCCTCTCGTCTCCCTATATATCTATGTAATCTCTGTTCACTGGAGCCTGACTCTAGCCCTCTGCCTGCCTGCTCTGGTTGTGCTGAAAGAGGCAATGTTGGGGAAGAAAAATTAATAGACGCAGACCCATAAAAACAACAGGCTCTCTAGAGCACACATGAAGAAATAATTAAACAGATTAAACTTGGGGAGTGGGAAGAGAGGGGCAGAGGGCTTAGCAAGCTGATGCTGATGCCTCTGACTTCTACCTTTCAGAGAGGCTGCGGCCCAGGGGAGAGGGATCTGGGTGCCTTTTTCTTCTTTCCGGTGGGTTGGATTCACAGCTGAATGTTGTTACATCACTAAGCTCTTTAAAGGCTGGGTCGGTGCCTTGTATTTCTTTGTATTCCCCCATCGGAGCCTCAAACAATGCCACACCCTCGTGAGAAAAGGAAATTTGATATTTATTGAGGGTTCTTTGTACGCCAGGTACCATGTCAGATAGTTTACGTCCTGGCTGATGATCAATTGAGTGCATTTCAAAATTCAGAAACGAGTGCAATCTCTTTCCTATGAGCAGGGATCAATCCCAAATAACTACTACCTCAAAAGCTTGTGATTCTGGGACAAAAAATAGCTTTCTACCCCTTACCCTGACTCCCTCCTTCTTTTCCTCCCTTCAAATGGTAGAAGCTTTTGCTATGATGGCAGGGAAGGAGGGAGGCTGGTATGTAGAGATCATGTAAATGTCTGAAAAGGTGTAGGTCAGCGAGCAGTAATGGCCTAGGACAGTGGGAGGGCTGGAGGATGGAGGGAGCTCCGTCCCTGTCTCAGGGTATGTCCATTCCTTCTGTCTCATTCCTTTGGGCTCAAATGAACATCCCCTAAAAGGCACAATCTTCAACTGCTATTTCTTTGCATTAATACTCTATTATCATTGCTTTCTAACTTTTCAACATTTTGAGGATAAATATGTATGATGTCGTGACTTACAATAGGAATTATATATTTGGTCTTTTTCTCTGTCTCTGGCACAGAGTTCTTAAACCCCAGGAATTAATTGCCTAAGTGATGAGAACTAAAAGGTGTCTTTTGTTATATTACGGAAGTCATTTTTGGAAAGCCCCTCCGTCACCTAAGAATGGTGCTGGTAGCCAAAGGAGCCACTCATGTGATTAGAGGGTTGGAAATTTCAGTCTCAGCCCCACCCACATACACCTGGAGGTCGAGGTCAAACACCAATGGCCAATGATTTAATCAATCATGCGTAGTGATGAAGCCTCTAAAAAACTCAAAAGAACAGGGTTCAGAGGGTTTCTGAGCTGGTGAACTGCTGGACATGGGGGGAGAGTGGCCAGTCCAGGGAAAGCATGGAAGCTGAATGACACTTTCCCCATCCTTGCTCTTCTGTCTTTGCCATCCGGCTATTCCCGAGCTATATCCTCTTATAATAAGCTGGTAATCTAGTAAGTAAAATGTTTTTCTGGGTTCTGGACTTGCCATTGGCATCCGGAGAGGGGATACAGAAGGAGTAGGGCAGTCCTGTAGGACTGTGGGATGGGATGCTATCCCTGATATACAGGGTCAGAATTAAGTTAAATAGTAGGATCCCCAGCTGGTGTCTGAGAATTTCTTGGTGTGGGGAAAAGAACCCCACACACTGGAATTGGGTGCAGAATCAACATTAAAAGAGAAGGTTCAGAACACAGGGACCTTCCCTAGGGAAGGCAGAGCTGAGTGAGCGCCGAGAATAGAGACTGGCAGCAAGAATACAGAGCATAGAAATGAGACAGATTGGGTTAGCTCCAAAATCCACCATTTCCTATGAGTGGAAACTGGAGCATTATTTTACTTCTCCAGACTCTTCACTCTTTTTTTTTTTTAATAGACTATTTTTTGTCCAGTTTGGGGTTTACAGAAAAGTTGAGCAGACAGTACAGAGTTCCCTGATACACTTTCATCTATCACACCCAATTTTCCCCACGATGAGTATCTTCATTCTTGGTATTCTAGATCCTTGGGTTTTAACAAATGTATAATGACATGTATCCACCACTGCTCTGTCACACAGAATGTTTCACTGCCCTCAAAATCTTCTGTGCTGGGGCACCTGGGTGGCTCAGTTGTTAAGCGTCTGCCTTCAGCTCAGGGCGTGATCCCGGAGTCCTGGGATCGAGCCCCACATCAGGCTCTCTGCTGGGAGCCTGCTTCTTCCTCTCCCAGTCCCCCTGCCTGTGTTCCCTCTCTCGCTGGCTGTCTCTCTCTCTGTCAAATAAATAAATAAAATCTTTAAAAAAAAAAAACCTTCTGTGCTCCCCCTCTTTATCCCTCCTCCCACTCCAACCCCTGGCAAACACTGATCCATTTACTGTGTCTAGTTTTGCCTTTTCCAGAATGTCATACAGTTGGAATCCTACAGTCCATAGCCTTTTCAGATTGGCTCCTTTCATTTAGCAATACACATTTAAGAGTCTTTTGTGTCTTTCTGTGGCTTGGTAGCTAATTTCTCTTTATCACTCAATTTCTCTATTTTTTTTAATCAAATCATAACACATATACATTAAAACCCGTGAATATTTACAGAGTCCCCAAATCAATTATGAAAATTACCAGCAGCCCAGCACCCTACTTCCCCCTCGCAGTTATTATCACACCCCCTAAAAATTAACACTGTGCTGACCTCTAAGATCATAAATTAATTTAGCCAGTCTTTGAAGCTCAAGTAAATGGAATCATCCAGCACATACTTTTTAGTGTCTGGTTTTTATTCTTTGTTATTTAGGTTCATCTGAGATCATAGTAATTTGTTGTTTTTAAATTGCATTGCAAAAATATACCACAGTTCATTGGTCCATTTTATTGTTGGTGAGCATTTGTGTTATTTCCAGTTTGGGGCTATTACAAATATTGCTGTTATAAATATTCTTCTACAGGTCTTTTTGGTGAACATATGCTCACATTTCATTTGGGTATATACCCGGGTGGAATTTATGGGCCATAGGGTATCTGTATTTTTTTTTAAAGATTTTATTTATTTATTTGACAGAGATAGAGACAGCCAGCGAGAGAGGGAACACAAGCAGGGGGAGTGGGAGAGGAAGAAGCAAGCTTCCCGCGGAGGAGCCTGATGTGGGGCTCGATCCCAGAACCCCAGGATCATGCCCTGAGCCGAGGGAAGACGCTCAACGACTGAGCCACCTAGGTGCCCCTGGGTATCTGTATTTTTAACTCTAGTAATAATGCCAGTTTGCCAAAGTACTTGTATCAATTTACACCCCCACAGCTTCTCACCCTTACCAATACCAATATTGTCAATATCTTAATTTTAGCCATTTTAGCCACCTGGTGGCTTGAATTCACATTTCCCTGATGACTAATGAGGCTGAGTACTGTCTCCGGTCAGGTTCCTTGAGAAACACCAAGATGGAGATTCATTCGCAGGAAGTTTATTAGAGAACACCTTGATGAGAGTGAAGGCGGCAGGATTGACATCTCATTGCAGTAGGTGTCAGCTGGTCCTGCGGACAGCTCTGGAGCTGACTTGACCCTTCCATGCTGTCGCACCTTGAGGCAAGGGGCCAGGTGTTTATAGCCAGTACTGACCAATCACTGGACGTGGGTTGTCCCTGGGAAGGAGTATAACTTTGGGTAAAATTTCTCTTTTGCCAAAGGCAATGCCCAGAGAGGGACAAAGCTGAACGCAACACTCCCAGAAGCTAGGGAATGAGTGCTCTAGTCCTAAAAGTGGATCTGAGCTGTGACAACGGGTGGTGAGGTCTGTTGAGTGTCTGACTCTTGGTTTTAGCTCAGGTCCTGATCTCCGGTTGTGGGATGGAGCCCCCCACCCGGCTCCATGCTGAGCTTGAGTTTCTCTCTCCCTCTCCCTCTGCTACTCCCCCTACCCCTCTGTAAAATAAATAAAAATTTTTTAAAAAGTGGGGGGCTCTGGGCTGCACACCTTAGCCTCACCTGTAAGCACCTTTTCATATGCTTATTGGCTACTTAGAGATCCTCTCTTGTGAGGTGGCCATATTGGTCATTTGTTAAATTCTTTTTTTCCTTCAGTTGTCTTTCTTTTTCTTTTTTTCTTTTCTTTCTTTTTCTTATTGAATTGTCAGAATTCTTTGTATATTTTGAAGATAAATCCCCTGTCAGTTGTATGTAATACAAAAACATTAACTTGTCCCTCTTTTAATGGTGTTTTTTAATGAATGGAAATTCGTAATTTTAACAAAGTTTCCTCCTTTTTGACAAATGTTTCTTGTGTTCTGTTTATAAAATCTTTCCGTATCCTAAGGTCATAAAAATGTTCATATATGTTGTCTTCTAGAAGCTTTATTGTTTTATTCTTCACATTTGTCTATGGTCTGTCCAGAATTGATTTTTGTGTATAATGTGTGGTAAGAATCCAATTTATTTTTTCCAGTTGGACATGTAATGAATCTAGTACCATGTATTATCATTATCATGATCACTCTCTCGCCGTATTTCAGGGATACCTTCACCATAAACCAGGTGACTGCATATATTTGGGTCTGTTTCTGAATTCTCTTCTATTGGTCTGTATGTCTATCTTTTAATAATTTATTATGATAGATCTGTAATGAGTCTTTATATCTAATAAAACAACTCATCCAACCTTGTTCCTTTTCTTCAAGATTGTTTTTGCTATGCATAACATATCCATTCCCATGTAGATTTTGAAATAAGCTTGTCAGTTTCTACCAACAACACAACTTTGCCTAGATTTCTATAGGAATTGTCTTGAATCTATTGATAAATTTTGGGAGAATTGACTCTGTATAGGACAGAGTTTTCCAATCCCTGAATATGGTATATTCTATGGTATGTTTAATTACCTTTTCTTTAATATCTCTCAGTAATGTTTTGTAATTTTTAGTGAACAGTTCTTGCATATCTTTTGTTAGATTTTATTCCTAAATATTTTAGTTTTTATGTTATTATAAATGGTATCATTTAAAATTTTCACTTACTGATTTGCAATTGATTTTTGCATGTTGCTCTTATATCTAGTGACCTTGCTGAACTCTCTCACTAAGTCCAAGTTTATCTGAGGGTTCTTTCAGTTTTCCCAAGTATATGGAATCTGTGAGCAATGACAGTTTCATTTTTTCCTCTCTAATCTTTTTACTTTTTGTTTCTCTTTATTTCCTTTAAAAGTGGGAATTAAAAGAAACATCTATAAAACATTAAATGTGGATATATAGTTCCAGGCTTATTGAGTGAATAAATGAAAGAATGTATGAACGGTTTATGCCTAGGCAAAACTCCATTATCTATCAGTATATAATTCATTTTTTTCCATATGGATTCCTAAGCTGGAGTAGGGATGGGTCAGAATAAAATAAAAAGAACAGGACATGGGGGAAGAGATTAAAAAGCGATATGAGGGGCACCTGGCTGGCTCAGTTGGTGGAGCATGTGACTCTTGATCTCTGGGTTGTGAGTTCAAGCCCCACGCTGGGTGTAGAGATTACATTTAAAAAATTTAAAAAATAATACAAATAAAAAGCAAGATGGAAGGCCATACCATTCATTTATTTAAACAAATATTTATTAAGTAACTACCTAGTGCCAAACTTCCTTCTTAGGCAGCATTTGCCTCTCCTGGAAGTTACATGTGACCCACTAAAAAATGAAAAATGAGATAATTTAATTTTATGATTTGTCTTTGAAGGAAAGGGGTAGCCCTAGACTTTGAGCACATCTATGCATTTTAATAGGGTTCAACTGCCTCAGGAGTCAGCAGGGCACTGGCCCCAAGGCTTTCAGGAGCATCTGGCCTTAAGACTGACTTAGCCCTCTTTGGAATTTGCTGGAATGTCAGTGAGGGTTGCTCCCACCCCCTTATGGGAGCTCTTTCTTTTCTGCCCCCAGTGGCTCAGGAGGCTGGAGCTCAGAGTTGACCTATGCAGAGCAGACCTCAGATGCTCTGATCAGTGTTATACAGGAGAAGAGGTAGCCCCTGGAATGGAAGGAGTTAACGAACAAACCCTGGGTGGTCTCCTCTTCCTGTGTTGAGACATCCTCTAACTCTGGGTGAGCTCTCGGAGGTCCTTCTAGGAGACAGTCTTACTCTCCAGGACAGACCTAACCACTAGCCCCAGAGACGTCCTCTCCATTTCTGACTCATAAAATATTCCTGGTAGCCAGACCTGATTAATCAGATTTTATGAGGCCCCCACTATGGCATTCATTAACTTTGAACTCTACCCACATTTATGAATCCCTTATTTATTGATTCCTTACTTACAAAGCACTTTCATTCACCTGCTCTCGTAAAATCACAATCCCAATATACAGTTGAGGAAACAGGGTCCGGAAAGGCCCACTGGCCTTCCTAAGGTCACAGCTCTGGTGAACAGGCAGAATGGGCCTTCTGACTCTAAACACAGAGTTCTTTAAGGTGGGAAGGTGGGATGACAAGAGTTTGCAAATGGCAAGACTTCCTGGTCCCCCGTGGAGATCTCCTCCAGCTATGAATAAAGCCATTTTCTAAGGTTCTTGTTCTTCTCTTAGGGGATGGGATCTCAGCCTCCAGCCAGGGCTCTTAGCCTTTCTCTTTCTACTGCTTTTCCACCAGATAGCTGGAAGCCAAGAGTGTGAAACCTGGAGGCGTTTCAGTGCTGAGGTGCTCATCGTGCTGATGAATGGCCGTCTACTCCATCTCCTAGGCCGGATCAGGAGCCAGCTGCCAAAGCAAGCCCAGCGGCAGGCACCCCTTCCCAGCTGGCAGCAGAAATCAGGGCACCCTTTGCCCAGGGTGCGAGGCAGTCTGTCTGCACTGAAGCATCCGGCTTGAACTAATGAGCTGTTGGCGTGGATGGCCAATTATTTTAGCTCTTTAAAAACCTGCCAAACTGTCTTTTTTTCGCCATGGCATTCCCTTAATGGTCCAGGCCTGAAATCAAATCCTCTGCGTGGACGGCAGGGCCCTGCCCTAGGACACTCCCCATCCCTTTCATTGCCTTAGGCCATGGGCCCACGGGTAGAGTGGAGCCAGGATGTTTTCCCCTGGAGCCTAACTCAGACAAACCTTGGCCCCCTCAGCTCCCCACACGTCAGAGGCCAGAGTCCCAAGGAGGGGCTTGGATGGCTCGCTCCATTTCAGGAGGCCCCAGAGTATTCCTGGACCAGAACAAAGGCCGAAGTCTGCCACCTGAGTCCTGGAGTACTCAAAGCTCTGGCCTCCAGAGCAGCCCGAGCTGTCCAGGGGGCTCGGAGGCCTTCAGGATGGGTGTTCCTGGCACAACTCCAGCTCCTTCCGGACTTATACTCTGTATTGTTCTCCCACTCCCCACCGACGGGTGCCCTAGTGGCTCTTTCCGCAGCCAGAAGCTGCTTTCAGGACAGAGCCGGAGAAGCCCATGTATCCAACCTAAAGTACTCCTATCGAAAGGGACATCACTCTGAGTGGGATGCCAGGGAGAACAATGGTGCCATAACTGCACATTCCCCAAAACAGCATCATTTTAGTTTTTGTAGTTAACTGCTAGACATGATGGCTGTTAAGAGGACATTGAGCACATTCTGGATGAAGCCGTGTAAATCAGGACTGCGTGAGGCAGAGGGGCATTTGTCCAAGGCTAGCCCCCTATTACAGAGCTTGCTCTCTGCAGGCGGAATACCAGGCTCTGACCCTTCCTGGCTCCTCCCCGCTTGCTGCCTTGCGCACAAAGGACCAACCTCGAGGGATGGAGAGGGATGGAGAGGGCCCCCTCTCTGCTTCTCAGGAAAAACCGCCGTGCCCCTTTTCTTAAGAATGAGGCAATGGGGTAGTGAGAGGGTCCCACCCGGAGCACTGTGAAAGGGCCCAAGGTTTTGTGGTTCCTGTCCCCACCTCTGCTTCCTTCTTCCCCTTCTCCATCCCAGGCCACACCCCACCCTTCCTTGTTTTCCTCGGCTGCTTTCTCCCCCTTCCCCTTTTCTGCTTTCTCTCCTTTCTTTCCTCTTGCTCTTCCTGTTCCCCCCCACCCTTTTCCTTCCACTCCTCCTCTTCCACACCGAGCGTTTCCCTGACAGTTTTCTTCATCCTGGGGAGTTGTCAGAGCGGAGCCAGGCGGGGTCCCTCCCAGAGCCACCCCAGCTTCTCCTCGCTGCTTTGGGCCACCCACCCTTTGCCCACGGTAGGGCCCGACCGTTTCCACAGGAGGCCAGGCTGGGGCATTCTGGTCCTTCCCTGCGCTAAAGAAAGGCTTCAGACAAGAGGAGGGGTGAGCTACAGGAGAGGAGCCGTGCATCCGGGGCAGCCTGGCTTTCCCCGGATCTAGCTGCCGGCGGAGGGAAGGAGGCCCACCGAGCCTGGCTTGTGGGCCGCATCCGGAGCCGCGGAAATGAGGGAGGAGGGCCGTCCTGAGCCACCGGGAAGAGCCCCAGCCGCCGTCTCGCGGATGCCCCGATGAATCACCCTCTGTCTCTGTGACTCAGACAAGCTCTTCCAAGTCTCCGATGGCTCCTTTGTAAAATCACATTTCAGTCTTGTGGAGACAGCGCCTCTAGCCCCGTGCTGCGCGCAGTCAGAAGCCACAACGGCGCCGATGAAGCAGCAGGTGCGCGTCTTCCCGCAGGGAGCTCTCCGTCTAGAAAGGACGGAACACAGCAGTTCAAGGTAGAGACAGAAAGGGGCGCCTGCGTGGCACAGCGGTTAAGCGTCTGCCTTCGGCTCAGGGGGTGATTCCGGCGTTATGGGATCGAGCCCCACGTCAGGCTCCTCAGCTATGAGCCTGCTTCTGCCTCTCCCACTCCTCCTGCTTGTGTTCCGTCTCTCGCTGGCTGTCTCTATCTCTGTCGAATAAATAAATAAAATCTTAAAAAAAAAAAAAAGGTAGAGACAGAAATCAGGAAGGCGTGATAAAGAGCTCAAAAAAAAAAAAAAAGGTAGAGACAGAAATCAGGAAGGCGTGATAAAGAGCTCTGGGGGGTGAGGGAGAAACTCCCTCTCCTCCAGGGGTGAGGGCAGGAGTTAGGCGTGCCACAGTGGAAGGACAGCGCTCCCTGTGGGGGAAGCGAAAGGTCCAGAAACGGGAAAGTTGGTGGCTCATGCAGGGAGGAGGTTGGTGCACTAGACTGCATCCCCCTTGCCTGCTCAAGGACATCCTTGCAGCAATTTCCCCTTCGCTCCTTCATGAATGTGTTTCCTTCACTGCGTCCTTCCAGTCAACATAGCAACACACTATTATTTCATCTGCCTTAAGACAAAACAGAGAAAGCTCCTCGATCCCCTGCTCTGCTCCCCTTCGGAACAATGTTCCTGGAAGGTTAGGTGTGCTCATTGTCCCCAGTTCTCCTCCTCTCAGCCTACTCATTCAGGCTTCCATCCTTATTGTCCCAATGAGACTATTCTTGCCAACGTCACCAACGGCCCTTGACATTGTTCAATCCAATGTTTATCTTTCTTGGCCCTCAAGGGCATTGGACATAGTGACCCCCTTCACCTTGGCGAAATTACTTTGCTTGGCTTCCAGATACCACCCTCTCCTGGTTTTCCTCCTACCTCATCAGATTCTCCTGGTCATCAGCCTTTTCTGCTTCCTCCCCAACTCCCTGACCCTCTGGTGAAGTACCCCAGGGCTCTGACTTGGACCATCTCGCCTTTTTTATTTTTTTTAAGATTTTATTTATTTGACAGAGAGAGAGACAGCCAGCGAGAGAGGGAACACAAGCAGGGGGAGTGGGAGAGGAAGAAGCAGGCTCCCAGCCGAGGAGCCTGATGCGGGGCTCGATCCCAGAACGCCGGGATCACACCCTGAGCTGAAGGCAGACGCTTAATGACTGAGCCACCCAGGCGCCCCTCGCCCTTTTTTTTAAAGCTAGTGTTTGTTTATTGTAACACTGAGGAAATTTTAACTGTGGTAAAATATATATAGCATAAAATTCGCCATCTTAATCATTTTTAAGTGTACAGTTAAGTACATTCACACTCACATTATCATATCAGCAATCTCTAGGACTCGTTTCATCTTGCACATCTGAAACTCTATACCCCTTAAACAACAACCCTCCATTCCCTTCTCTACCTAGCCCCTGGCAGCCCACCATTCTACTTTCTGTCTCTAGCGATTGGACTAATTTAGGTACTTCGTGTAAGTGAAATGGTATAGGATTTGTCTTTTTGTGACTGGCTTATTTTACTTCGCATGATGTCCTGTGGGTTCATCTGTGCCGTAGCATGTAACAGGATCTCCTTCCCTTTTTTGGCAGAATGATGTTCCACTGTATGTGTATTCCACATTTTATTTATCTAGTCATTCATCGATGGACACCTGGGTTGTTTTCCCCTCCTGACTATTGGAAATAATGCTACTATGAACGTGGGTGTGCGAACGTCTCTTCCAGACCCTGCTCTCAGTCCTCTTGGGTATATATCCAGACAGGGGGTTGCTGATTACATGGTGCACCTCTTCACTTTTCTCTTCACACCACTGTGATCTCATCCAGTCTCATGACTTAAAATACGTTTGCTGATGGCTTCCACATTTGCCTCTCCAGCTCAGACCTCTCCGCGGAACTCTTGACTTAAATACTCAACAATGTACTTCTCTTCCCATCTGGATATCCAATAGGCATTGAGAATTTATTTCCCCAAACCTCATCTTCTACGAGTCTTCTCCATCTCATTTAATGGCATCCTTCTATCTTTTCCATCAAAAAACTTCGAGTCTTCCTGGGGCGCCTGGGTGGCACAGCGGTTAAGCGTCTGCCTTCGGCTCAGGGCGTGATCCCGGCATTCTGGGTTCGAGCCCCCCATCAGGCTCCTCCGCTATGAGCCTGCTTCTTCCTCTCCCACTCCCCCTGCTTGTGTTCCCTCTCTCGCTGGCTGTCTCTATCTCTGTCAAATAAATAAATAAAATCTTAAAAAAAAGAAAAAAAACTTCGAGTCTTCTTGACTTACGCACCCCCTCACATATCACATCCTGTTGGCTCTCCTTCAAAATAAATTTAGATTCTGACCACTTCCCATTACCTCAATTGCTATTGTCATGGTCTAAGCCATCACCATCTCTCACCTGGATTATTAGCAGGCAATGACCTGCTAACAGGTCTCCCTGCTCCCATACTTGCCCCTCTTCTAAGTCTATTCTCCAGGCAACAACCAAAATGACCTTCTTTAAAGATTTTTAAGTCAGATTACATCCCTCCTATCCTTTAAACCCTCCAATGGCTTCCCACCTCCCTCAGGGAAAAGCCAAAGGGCTTTAATGACCAACGAACTCGAAATGATCTGGCTCCCATTAGCCCTGTGAGCTCATTTCTTACTAGCCTCCCCTTGGGTATTAGTTATCTATGACTGCATGATAAATTACCCAAACTTAGTGGCTCAAGAGAGGAAACACGTATTATCTCACCGTTTTCCAGTCAGGAAGCAGGATGTGATGGAGGTGTGTCAGAGGGCTCTGAGTCTCTCACAGGGCTGCCATCAAAGTGTTGCCTAGAACAGTGGTCCTCTCAAGGCTCACCTGGGGGAGAATCCACTTCCAAGCTCCCTCAACCTTGTTGTCGGCAGGACTCCGTTCCTTGTGGGCCATGAGGCCAAGGGCCTCAGCTGCTCACTGGCTGTTGGCCTCAGGCCTCCCTCTCTTCTGGATCATGGGGGCCTCTCCATAAGGCAGCTCACCACATGGCAGGTGCAAGCAAACGAGACAACAGGAGAAGGCACTCGAGGCAGAAGCCGGAGTCTTGGTAACCTATTCCCGGAAATGATCGTCCATCTGTTTTGCTGTATTATGTTTGTTGGAAGCAAATCACTAGGTCCAGCCCACACTCAAGGGCAGTGGATCATACGGAAGCATGGATCCCAGGAGGCAGCCATCACTGGGAGCCACCGTGAAAGCTGCCCGCCACACCCTGCTTCTTCATCCACACTGGCCTCCTTGCCCTTCAACACACGAGACAGGCCTTTGTCCCAGCTGGTCTGCAGCCCGAACACACTTCCCACATGGCTCACTCACCTCACCTCCCTCAAGTCTTCACTCGGATGTCCCCTCTTCAGTGCGGCTGTGTCTGACCACCCAATTCAAAACTGCAGTTCCCCACAGCCCCTCTTCTCTCTCCCTGATTGATTTTCTCCACAGCGCTTAGCACCTTCTGACACCCTCTACTTTGCTGTGTGTCCGCCTCCATAGAATACAAGCTCCCAAGGGCAGGCAGTTTTGTCCACGTGTGTCACTGTTGTGTCCCCAGTACCTCGAACAATGTCTGGTACCTAGTAGGTGCTCAATAAATGCATGAATCCTATAGGCCTATGATTTTCCAACTTCTCAGCGTGTAGCCCTTTCTTCAAAGACTCTTGTAGGGGACTCGAGGATAACAGACACAGAAAAACAAGGCGGCTCTGCAGGACCTAGGCAGTAGGGCCGCCCATCTGCCCACCCCCCACCCATGCTGTCACTCCCCTTTGGTGGGGTTGAGAGGCTCACAGGCCCCCAGGCTTTTCCCGGAGCACCGGGAGAAGTTATGTTCAAAGCCAAGAAGGAAAGAGCTCACAGCTCCAGCCCCTTCGTGTGGTTCCTGGGTCCTGCTAGAAACCAGCCCAGTGTTGGAAGCCACAGGAAAGGAGCCCCTGCAGCCTCGCTCCTGCTCCCGCCACAGCCACCAGTGAGCTCCGTGTGGGCACCTAGCTCTCTCAGATTGCAAACTTTGTTCTATTTCTGGCTTCTGAAAAGTGAGAAAACATTCAGCGACTCCCAGAGACTCCCTGTTGGAAAAGACCTTAGGTACTACTTACACGACTTTCTGTCCTGTGGTTTGCCATCATCAATCCACTCGACAAACATTGAGTACCTGCTGTGTACATGCCAGGCACTGTATGTAGCCCTGAAAAACAGGACCTTTCTTCCAGTAGCACATGGGGAGACACCCGGCTCAAAATTCCCCTCTGTTTGAACACCTCCAGATCTGGGGGGCCCCCTGCATCTCCAGGCCACACGTTAGCCCGCCCAGTGACACCAGCAGCAAGGCTGCTGCTCTTCATCGAGCCCTACCTCTGTTTTCTTAAAACTCCCACTTTTGACCTTAATTTTCTCCTCTGGCTCCACACCAAATAAATCTCTCTCTCTCTTCCAAATGATAGCTTTTAAGTACTTGAAAACAGTAATCAAGTCCCACAGAGAGCTCTCCAAGACTTGTGGCCACTTTGGGGGGACTGTGTTTTGCGGCTGCCCCTAACGAGTTGGGATTTTGGAGCCAGGCAGGGCTGGGTGGCTCGGATCACGTAGCAGGGCCGCCGTGCTGGGAACTCCCTCCCGGAGTCCGCGGCCTGCGCCGCCCCACCCCAGCAGGAGGGAATTCCAAAGTGCTTTTGCTGGAGGGGTGAAGGGTGCAAACCAGAGTCAAGCCCTGGGCTTGGGTTTTCTGCTCCTGCCAAGCTCCCCTTCCTGGACGGGCGTCTTGTCCTCCAGTCTCAGCACTTTGTTTTTATTTTATTTTTTACTTTTTGAAATTTAAATTCAATTAGCCATCATTAGTTTCTGATCTAGTGTTCTAATAATTCATTTGTTGCGTCTAACACCCAGCGCTCATCACAGCACGTGCCCTCCTTAATGCCCATCACCCAGTTACCCCACCGTACCCCCATCTCCCCTCCAGCAGCCCTCAGTTTCTTTCCCAGCTCTTTGGCTTGCTCATCTGATTTCAAAGCAGCCAAACCCAGGTTCTCTGTGGTCAGCGGGACACAATGAGGAAGGAGCCAGTGACTTGGGAAAGGAAAGCTGCAGTTGGGGGAGGCAGCAACAAGGAATTAAACGATTTCTTTGAGTGTCCTTTGTTTCAACAAAATGTAGTTTTCCGAGTAATTGTTTGCCTGACGCAATAGGGCCTGCTGGGCCTCGGGGTGTAAATCTTCCCGACAAGGGGTCAGTTTTCTCCTTTTTTCTGCAAGGCCGAGGCCTAGCAATTTCTGTAGGCCAGCCCAGGTCTTGAATTCATTAGTTTGGGCCACTGGGCTGAGTCGTCTCCAGCACCGCTGCCAGAGCTGTGGGCTGCCTGGCATAATCCTGTCTGCCCTTTCACGCAGGAGGCCAGGCTGGCCCGGGAGAGGAGAAGAGGAAGGGCAGGGGGGTGGAGGAGGAAAAGGAGGAGCTGGCATGGCGAAGGATGGCAGGGAGGGGCGGAAAAGGAAAGGAATAGAAGAGTGGAGAGGAAGAGCGAGAGAACCTTAACTATTTGCTGGCGAGCTGCAAAGCCTCAGGAAAAAGAGAAGCTTCAGAAAACGTCTCTTCTCAGCAAAGGGGCCAGGATGTGGGAGTGACGTTGCGATCTACCTGCATGGAAGGAAGCATGTTCCTGAAAAACATCTTGATTCCTGGCTGCAGAGAGAGGAGGGGGAATAAAAGGCCCATTTTCAAGTGTCTGAAAAGTCTCTATAACGTTGCCCCTGCCTCTCTCCCCTTTCTCTCTTTCTCCCCCTGCACTTAGTCCCATTTAAACTATAAAGATGTAAATAAAAGCATTCTCATGCTTCCTTTCCCCCTCTTTCTGCTTCCTTCATCCTTCACCCCCCAATTCCCCGCCCAGCTCAAATTCCATCCCAACCCCACTTCTTTGACATTCACAAGTACCTGAGTAAATGTGACTCTCCACGTCCCCCAAACACTCTCCCCTTCTCTGCACCCCATAAATCTGATTAAATGAGGTAGAATGTTGGCATCCTTGGGGACATCCAGGCATCTTAAATGAACAGAAAAGACCAAAGGTCTGTCCTTCCAAGATCACCAGACGTCAGCCGATTGTGGACAAGAATACATCAAGCGTCTGGGTTAAGCACCCACCACACGGCATCACCCAGACTCTGCCAATCAATCCACATCGACCCTCCCCTGACTTCCAATAAAGAAGGGTCATTCTGGTCCACACAGGCCTTTAATCCACCACCCCAAGCAAAAGCTTTGGGCAGATCTATCCAGAGAGTTCCTTCACAGTCCCATCCCGCCAGGTTGGTAAAACCTACTGCCTTAGCCATCTCTTGCCTGCCTGGTAAAACATGCCCTGGGGAAATATCTTTAAACTCCACCCTTTGTACTTATGTATGAATTTAAGACCCTGTGTTAAGTCAACCTGGAGATGTTTGCCTTTCAGTCTTCCCTAATTGCAGGATTAAAGGCTTTGAAATTACTGCAGGCAGCACCCACCCAGGGAAAGGTGTTCAAGGGGGCGAAGTGCTCTTTCCCTGTTCCTGATGCAGACTGTAGACTTCCTTCCCTGAGGCCAGCCTAGAGCCCCATCCCCTGGAGCCAAGTTAAGAGGCTTCTGGTCCACACTTCTGGGGTAGAGAAAGAGCTGTGAGATGCCACCAGCGGTGAGTGAGGGCACTTGTGAAATCTACCTGTCCCCCCCACCCCCCCAGTGGTCTGGAGACACAGAAGTCAGTGTGCTCCTTACAATTAGGTTAACCGAGACACATTCCTGCCGGACACAAAATCCTGGGCTGGAGCTCCTGGGAGCCCTGTGATTGTGGGGTTCTCCGTGGGTCCAGCCCAGGGTTTCTCCATGCCTTCACTCTCGGGCTCCGCTCAGGACTGCAGCATGGCCTGGCGTGTGGTTAGCAGAGCCGCAGGGTACTTGTCCTCGTCTCTGAAGTGCATCTTGCCTGAGCGTTCTTCAGGGAATGATGTTATCGCACCAACATCATCATCACGTTTTTTTTCCAAGTGTCCAGATGCGCATGACACTGTGCTAGGCCAATGAAGCTGGATCCTTCTGCAGGGTCTGGAGCTTTCTCTGCATCGTGGAGAGCCCTTGCCCATTATGTGCTCCGGCCCGCCTCTCTTCGCTGAGCCAGTCTAGGCTGCTCTAAAAAGCTGCAGAGGTCTTTGGGGGATCTTGTGCAGGCTAAACCAGAACCCTTATTTGCTTTGGTTGGTGGTCTCTGCCACAGAGCTAATGAGCTGCAAATACTCCCCTTCAAAAGGAAAGGCTGAGCCTTTGAAGCCTGCAGACCCGCCCAGAACACCACAGCCTCCAGCTGCCGGCAGCACTTCTCGGCAGCGCCCTGGAGAGCAACTCGATGGGAATCAGAGAGTGCGTCCCACCAGCCTCCCCTCCACGGCACACCCAGCCTGGGCCTCCCCAGTGGAAAAGGGGAGCCGTGTTGCTTTGCACCCTGCATTTTGGGCACGACGCAAAGAGCATAACAAGGACCATTTGTTGAGTAAATAAATATATGCCAGTCCCTGCGTGAAGTGCCATACATGTGTCATTTTCTCTGTGTTTCTCACAGACTTTAAACATACAGAAACAGGGGCACAGAGACGTTCTGTCATTAGACCCAAGTCACACAGCTAGTAGGTGGCAGATCCAGGACATGACCCTAAGTCCAGCTGACTTCCAAGATCATACATCTCAACATACGGTAAATTGGTTTTATTTCAATTGGTTTTATTTCTATAAAACCCTGGAAATGAGCCTTGATCTACATGTGTCTGGGGCCCATGTGCTTAAGACCAAATAGAAATTGGTCTACGTCCAAAAGAAATCATGCTATCGGGCCAGCGATCATCTCTGAGAGAACATGGAAAAAACCCTTCTCATCTAGATCTCTTCTTCCCCCACCTTCAGCCAAGGCCTCTGTTTGGTGGGAAGATTTCTGAGTATACACACTGTCAACTTCTAGTGAAATCCGGAACAGTAAGGACTGTGGGTGGCATTTGGACAGCCAGATAGGATTTCTGCTTCCTAATGATTTCTGAGAACTAGCTGTAGGTCGCAGGCTTGGTCCCCACGCAAGAGCAGCCGGTGTTAGTCCAGAAGGCAGACGGTTCAGCAGAAATGAAGAAAAGCAAGTTCTAGAAGCAGATTGAGAGCAACAGTAACCTGACAAGACTGTACTGAGTACGTACTAATGCTCAAAGCTCACAGCCATATGTGAGCATTCAGTGTGTGTGTGTGTGTTGGCAGGGGTGTTGGGCAAGGGGAAGACCTGAGAAATATAAGACCCTCAAGGCTTTTGCAAACTGATTGAGGAGAAAAGACCAAGATCATATATAAAATAACAGCCAAAAGGCTTTTACAGTGTTACAGTGCACGTTCGTGCTAAATTATTCAGAACAGGCCATAACTGCAAAAGGAGACCAGCCCAGCAGGACTTAGACTAGTAAGAAGGGGCTTCATGGGGTTTGAAGAAAACTGTCGCTGGCTCTTACAGGCTGAGGACGATGCAATCGGGTGCTGAGGAGGAGAGGGCATCCTGCTGAGGAGCATACCTATGAAGACTATAAATAAAAACCCAAATCAAGTCTGCACTGTACTTCAAATCACAAGCTGTTAGGGTTCATGGGGTCTTTGGAGGCCACATGGTTAAGCCCTTCCCTTTGCAGACCAAAAAACAGAGGCCGGGAGAAATCAAGTTGCAGCCAATGAACTCTGTAACCTCCTTGGGCTTTAGTGGATATTGGTCTCCATGGAAGTGGGATTGCTTTGTAGACAAGATCTCAGTTAACCCAATAACATCCTTGGGAACCAGCCAGAGATGCAGATAGTGGCCAGAGCCGCGGTGGTGATTTGATCCCTCGTATCCTAGTGAGCTGGAAAATAACCAGGTTCCCCACGCCTGCTCTGTCAGACTCTCCAGCTGCAACTCCGTTGGAAAGGGGTGTTATTGAAAAGATGGGGGATGAGGAGACCCCTCAGCCTCCCAACTGGCCCCCCAGCACCCACTCTTGCTCCTTTCAATCTATTCAACACCCTGTAACCAGGTATAATTGTATGCAATGAAATTCACCCATTTTAAGTGTAAAGTTTGGTGAAAATTGAGTAACCGGACATAGTTCCGTAAACATGACCACTCTCAAGTCATAGATGTTTCCAGCACCATAAAAACTTCTCTCGTGCAACCACCACCATTGATACCCTCCCCCCTGACACTCACCCCAGGAAATCACTGATCTTTTTTCTGTCACTACAGTTTCACCTTTTCTAAAATTCCATATAGATGGAACAAGGCGGCATGTAGTCTTCTGCTTTGACTTCTTTCGCTTACCATCGTGTTTCTGAGATTCGTCCATGTTGCGTGGATTCCTGCTTCATCCATTTTGGTGTGAGTAGCACGTGGGTATTCCACAATCTGCTTCCCCGCTCACCAGTAGATCGACATTTGATTTCTTCCCCATTTGTAATTATTTTGAATAGAGCCTCTATGCACATTCCGGTACAAGTCTTCGCGTGGACGACTGTGTTCATTTCTCTTGGGTAACGCTCTGGGAGTGGGATTGCCGGGTCATAGGGTGAGTATCTGTTTAATTTCGTAAGACACTGCAGACTGATTTCTGAAGTGCCCATACGGTTTGCATTCCCTCCGACAATGTGGAAGAGCTCTGGTTGCGCTACGTTCTCACCAACACTTGGTTTTATCGGCGTTTTTCACCTGAGCTATTTTAGTGGGTGTGCGGGAGTATCTCGTTGGGACTTTCTAAGAAGTTACGTCGTAACGAGTGATGCATCTTTTCATATGTTTGCTGGCCATTTTTATACCTTTTGAAAGGGATGTGTTCAAATTGCCCATTTTTTACTGGTTCCTTGTCTTCTTCTTGAGTTATTAAAAGTTCTCTGTATATTCTGAGTACAAATCCTGTTCATAAGTAGGCTTTGCAAGTATTTTTTTCAGTCAGTGATCTGCTTTTTGTTTTCTTACTGTGTCTTTTGAAAGGCAAAAGGTTTTAATTTCATTTTTTTAAAGATTTTATTTTTAAGTCATCTCTACACCCAATGTGGGGCTCAAACTCATGACCCCAAGATCAAGATGCCCTACCAACTGAGCCAGCCAGGTGCCCCAAAAGGTTTTAATTTTAGTGAAGCTAGTTTTAGCAACTGATACGTGCTTTCTAGATCTTTATGAAATATTTACTTAACCTAATGCAATGAAGATTTTCTTTTATTTTTTTTTCTAGTTGTCATTTCATGTTTAGCTCTATGATTCATTTTGAGTTGATATTTCTGCACAGTTTAGGGTAAGGAACAAGGTTTAGTTTTTTAAATACAGATATTTGGTGGTCCCAGCAACATATGTTGAAAAGACTGTGTTTTCCAAGTGTCTTGCCTTGCCACCGTTGTCAAAAATCAGTTGATGATCCTTAAGCAGTGGAACTGTTCTTCATGGTCCTTACTATTGGATACCTGCCACACATTTGTCAAAACCTATAGAAGGGGCAACACCAAGAGCAAACCTAATGTAAACCATGGGCTTTGGGTGACAACGATGAGATCAATGTAGGTTCATGAGTTATAACAAATGCACCTCTCCGGAGCTGGATGTTGATAGGTGGTTAGGCTGTGTATATGTCAGAGTAGGATGTGTATGGGAACTTTTTTTACTATCTACTCATTTTTGCTATGAACCTAAAACCTCTCTAAAAAATAAAGTCTATTTAATAAAAAGAGAAAAAGTCTATTTTATTTTGTTTTTTAAAAGATTTACTTATTTATCAGAGAGAGAGAGAGAGCATGAGTGGGAGGGGCAGAGGGAGAGCAAATCCCAAGCAGACCCTGCACTGAGCTCAGGGAGTGCACCCTGGGGCTTGATCCCAGGACCCCAAGGTCATGACTTGAGCCAAAACCAAGAGCTGGACACTTAACCAACCAAGGGCCACCCAGGTGCCCTTAGTCTTTTTTTTTTTTTTAACAAATCAATTGACTATGTAAGTGTGAGTCTATTTCTCACTCTCTAGTCTGTTCCATTGATCTGTCTATATTTATTTCAATACCACACATCTTGATCACTGTAAGTTATGACAAGTTTTAAAATCGGATAATGTAGGTGATCCAACTTTGTCCTTCCTCTTCAAAATTATTTTGGCTATTCTATGCATTTTGTCTTTTTTATATAAATTTTAGCATCAGCATGTCAGTTTCTTCAAAAATACCTTCTAGGATTTTCATTAAGATTGCATTGAATCTATAGGTCAGTTGGGGGAGAATTGCCATCTTAATCATATTGAATATTCCAATGCATTAACAAGTAATCCATTAACATGGAACCTATTTAATTAAGTCTTCCTTTGCAATGTTTTCTAGTTTTCAGCATACGGATCTTACACATCTTTTATTACATCTATTCCTAAGTATATTTATGCTATTGCAAATGGAAATTAAAAAAAATTATTTTCTAAATGTTCGTTGCTAGTATATAAAAATAAGATCGGGGTGCCTGGGCGGCTCAGTCGGTTAATCATCTGACTCTTGATTTCAGCTCAGGTCTTGAGCTCAGGGTCGTGAATTTGGGCCGCTGCATTGGGTTCCATGCTGGGTGTGGAGCCTTCTTTAAAAAAAAGATTATTTTCTGTAATATTGACCTTATATCCTGAGATATTGTTAGGTTTATTTATTAACTCTAGCAGTTCTTTTGTAGAATCTTCAGGATTTTCCTGATATGCAGTTATGTTATCTGTGAATAAAGACAGTTTTACTTCCTCCTGTCCAATATATAATGCATTTATTTCTTTTCATTGACATTTTACAGTGGCTACAACCTCCGGTACAATGCTGAATACAAGTGGCGAGAGAAGGTACCTTTGTCTTGTTCCTAATCTAAGGGAGAAATCACTGGACCTTTCACCTTGGAGTAAAATATAAGTTTTAGAAGATCCCTTTAATTGGGTTGAGGAAGTTCTCTCCTATTCCGAATTTGCTGAGTGTGTTTTGTTTTGTTTTGTTTTGTTTTGTTTTTTTGTTTTTTATGGAAGGGTATCTAATTTGACAAAAGCTTTTCTGCAACTATTGAAACAATCATATAGTTTTCCTCCTTTATTCTGTTAATTTGTTGAGTTACATTGATTGATTTTGAAATGTTAAGCCAGTCTTGCATTCCTGGAATAAATCCCACTTGGTCATGATGTATTACCTTTTTTATATGTCACTGGTTTCTATTCGCTAATATTTTATGAAGGATTTTTATGTCTCTATTCATGAGGGATATGGGTCTATAGTTCTTTTTTTGTAATGTCTTTATCTGGTTTTAGAATCACGGTTATACCAGCCTCATAAAATAAGCTGGGAAATGTTCCCCCCTCCTCTATTTTCTTAAAGAATTTTTGTGAGCCAAGTATGATTTTTTTTTCCCTTAAATGTTTAATAGAATTCACCAGTGAAGCCATCTGGACCTGAAGTTATCTTTGTGGATGAAGTTTTAACTATGAATTCAATTTCTGTATTTTATATAGGTCTATTAAAGTTTTCTATTTCTTTCTAAATCACTTTTGGCAATTTTGGTCTTTCAAGGAATGTGTCCACTTCATATAGGTAGTCACACCTACCAGCTCAAAGTTGTCCACAATATACCTTTATTATTCGTTTCATGACTGTAGGGTCTATAGTAATGTTTCCTCTTTCATTCCTCATATTGTTAATTTGTGCCTTGTCTCTTTTTGTCTTAATCTATCTGATGAGAACCCTACAAATTTTATTGATCATTTCAAAGAACCAGCTTTTTAATTTTTATTTTCTTCATTGTTTGTTTGTTTTCTATTTCATTGAGTTCTGGTCTTTATTATTTCCTTCTTTCTATTTACATTAGGTTTAATTTCTCATTTTCTAACATCTAAAGTGATAAACTTAGGTAATTGATTTTAGGGTTTTTTTTTTCTGATATAAGCATTAAACCTATAAATGTCCCTCTATGCACTTCTCTAGGTCCATCCCATAATTTTTTAAATACATTTTTAATTTTTGAATATTTTTAGATTTACAAAAAGTGCAAACATAATATAGAGTTTCCATGTACCCTTCACCCTGTTTCCTCTATTGTTGACACTTCACATTGCTGTGGTACATATCACAACTAAGGTATCAACACTAACTGAGTCAATACTTTTTTTGGATTTCATAAGTTTTTCCCTAATGTCCTTTTCATTTTCTAGAATCCTATCCAGATATTTCATTACATTTAGTCATCAGGTCTCTTTAGTGCCCTCTTGACTGTGACAGTTTCTCAGATTCTTTGTTGTTGATGAACTTGACTGTTTTGAGGAATACCAGTAAGGTATCTTGTAGATTCTCTATCAGTTTGTCTCTCTCAGGTTAGACTGGTGTTATGGGTTTTGAGGAGAAATACCACGAAGGTGAAGTGCTGTTCTCATCATATCGTATAAAGGGTATGTATCAGCATGGCTTATCAATGACGATGTTAATCTTGATCAATTGTTTGGAGTTGTGTTTGTCAGATTTTTCTGCTGTAAAGTTACTTCCCATCCTCTTCTCCCCCAATCCCTTTCCATAGTTGATAGCTCATACTCAAGGGGCTGGGGGTAATTAGCATTCACATAATTTATCTGGAATTCTTCTGTCCCAAAGACTTGTCTCTTCTCCCACATTTGTTTATTCAGTCACTGATTTATATCAATATAGATTCATGGATATTTATTTTATATTTTGGGCTATAATCCAATACTGCATTATTTGTTTTATAACTCAAATTGTCCCAGCTTTGGTCATGGGAGGTTTTTTAGGTTGCTCCTGTATCCCTTCAACATGTCTCTATCCTTTTGATTTTTGAGCATTTCCTTACTCTCCAGCACAAGATGTTCTAGGTTCATCTTTGTATATTCCCTGTTGTGATCCTACAATCAGCACTGCTTTTGCAGCATCCCACAAATTTCAATGTGTTATATTTTCATTATCATTTAATTAAAATATCTTCTAATTTCCCCTACGACTTCTTCTTTAACTGATGGATTATTTAGAAGTGTGGTACCCAATTGCCAAATATATGGAGTTTTCCTAATTATCTTATTGATTCCTAATTTAATTCCACCATAATCAGAGAACATACTCTCTATGATGTCGATCTTTTTTTTTTTTTTTGGTTGGTTGGTAAATGATCCTTTATTGAAAGATTTTCCTTTGTAGTTGTTAACTAGCTGGGCATTCCACCGCACCACTATTGATGTTATCTGTGATGCCATGAGGGCAGCGGCCATCAACATTGCAGCCCACAAACTGGGCAGTCCTCGGAATGTCTTTAATGGTTCCAGAGAGTTCTCTGGCTAAAGATTGGTGCCACATCTGTCAGAAATGTTGACAATCTCATCAAAAGTGACATTTCCACTGTGGTTAATGTTTTTCTGCTTCCTTCTGTCTCTTGGTGATTCCTCGAGGGCAGAAGGTACCACTTCGATCTGGGCTCTCTGTTCTGAATGGTCAGTTTCACTGTAATCCTCAGACCCTTCCAATGTCATCACCAGCCTTTTTTGGAGATAGACCCGGGGAGCTGATGTTGGGGGCCAGGGTAGACATGGCACTGACTTCCACACCAGTGCACCTCAGGTATATGATTTTTGATCTGGCTGGGGTTGAACTTAGGTGGCATGGTGGAGGCAGCTGGTGTTAGATGATCCCAGATTTGGGAGGTCCAAAGACATTTGCGCCCTCAACTCCTCCCAGCCAAAAGCCAAAAGGCTATGATGTCAAACTTTTTAAATTTAAGACTTGCTTTATGGTCCAGGTTATGATCTATCCTGGTAAACACACCATGTGCCCTTGAGAAAAAAATGTGTATTCTGTCATCATTCAGTGTAATATTCTATAAATAACAATTCAGCCAAAGTCATTGACATTTGTTCAAAATCAGTTTTTCATTGATTTTTTTGGGTCTCATTTTATCAATTGCTGGGGAGAGATGACAAAATCACCAATGATTGTGGAAATGTGTATTTATTTTTATTTTCATTTTTTTAAAGATTTTATTTATTTATTTGACAGAGACAGCCAGCGAGAGAGGGAACACAAGCAGGGGGAGTGGGAGAGGAAGAAGCAGGCTTCTAGTGGAGGAGCCTGATATGGGGCTCGATCCCAAAACACCGGAATCACGCCCTGAGCCGAAGGCAGATGCTTAATTACTGCGCCACCCAGGCACCCCAAAATGTCTATTTCTTTCTTTAATTCCATCAATTTTGTGTCATATATTTTGAAGCTTTGTTATTAGGCATATACATATGTGCAAGTAAAGTCATGGTAAAATGACCCTTTTTATTATTATGAAATATCTCCCTTTGGCTCTAGTAATACTCTTTGTCTTGAATTCTCCTTTTTCTGATATTAGTATAGCCACTTCAGCTTTCCTATACTTAGTGTTCACATTGTATTTTCTTCACCCATTTACTTTCAACATATCTATGTCTTTATATTAAGTATGTCTCCACAAGATACGCACTTTTTAACTTTTTAAGTATGTCTACAACACAACATAGAGTTGAGTCTTGTTTTCTTCAGTATGACAATATCTGCCTTTTAAATGTAGTATTTTAATTTGTTTACTTTCAACATACATGTGTCTTTATATTAAGTCTGTCTCTTGTAGACAACATATAGTTGCATCTTGTTTTCTTCAATATGACAATCTCTACCTTTTAAATGGAGCATTTTAATAAATTAGTATTTAATGTAATTATTGGTATGGTTGGGTTTAGAGTTACCATTTAGATTTGTTTTTTATATTTTTCCTCTGGTTTTTGTTGTGTTTTCTTTTGTTCTACTGTTCTTTCATTCCTCTTTTTTTATTATTTCAACTTTTTTTTAAGATTTAAGTTTAATCTTCCTGTTGGTTTTTTAGCTTTTCTTCTTTGCATTATTTTTAGTGGTTGCCCTAGGAATTACAATACACATCCCTAATTTTTTACAAAATGCTCATAGTAAACATGGCTGTATTTCACACAAATTATAAAAACCTTGCAAAGGGCACCTAGGTGGCTCAGTCAGTTAGGTGACCAACTTATGGTTTCAGCTCAGGTCATGATCTTGAGGTCATAGGGTTGGGCTCCAGACCTGGTGTGGAGTCTGCTTGGGATTATCTCCTTCTCCCTCTCCCTTTGTCCCTCCCCCTGCTCATGTGCTCTCTCTTTCTCTCTCTCTCTCAAATAAATAAATAAATAAAATCTTAAAAAAAAAATAAAAACCTCATTACTTTGTCGATCCATATTCCTTCACCCTATCTTATCCTTTATGTTGTAGTTGATATGTAGAAAGACATTTCCTTTAGTATTTCTTTTTTTTTTTAAGATTGATTTATTTATTTGAGAGAGAGAGAGAGAGGGTGCTCATGCATGTGAGCTGGGAGAGGGGCAGAGGGAGGGAGAGAGAATCCACAAGCAGACTGACTCCTTGCTGAGTGTGGAGCCCAGACTCAGGGCTTACTCCCAGGACTCTGACATCATGATTTGAGCAGAAACCAAGAATCATTGTTCAAACGATGCATGCAGGCACACCAGTTTTGGGTTTTTTTGTAAGATTTATTTATTTATTTTAGAGAGAGTGTGTGTGCAGGGGGGCGAGGCTGAGGGAGAGAGAATCGCAGGCAGACTCCATGCTGATTGTGAAGCCTGACACAGGGCTCCATCTCACAAGCCTGAGATCACGACCCTGAGATTACAACCTGAGCTGAAACCAAGAGTCAGTAGCTTAACCTATTGAGCCACCCAGGTGCCCCTTCCTTTGCATTTCTTGTAGTGCATGTTTGCATATGGTGAATTCTCTTTCAACTGAAAATATCTTTATTTAACCTTGATTCTTTTTTTTAAATAATGTAAGTGCTTTATCAACAATCACAGATCATCCCTGTGGGCCAAGCGGTCAACCAGACATGCAGGACCCAGCCACAAGTTCAGCTCAGCCTCTGAGCCTCTTGCTCTGACTCTAATAGGATGAGCATGTGACCTTACACACAGGGCCTTTCACGTTGCAGATGATGGAGCAGTTCATGTCATCCATGAACTCCAAAACACCTGTGTGCACTGTCCCTGTAAGCTGGTCCTGCCCATCACCTTGGTAACCCTGGCCAGCGTGATGGGCTGTACACGCTTGTGTCCATGATGGCTGCTCAGCCACAATTGCTTGGAAAGCTAACTTTGATTCTTGTAGGATATTTTCACTGGAGTGAATTCTGGGTTGACAGTTTTTTTTCTTTCGCCACTCTAAAGATATTCTATTCTTTCAACTTCCATGGTTTTTAATGGGAAATGAAACCTAAATTGAATTGCTGTTCCCTTTATGTAATGTACATTTTTCTTTTGCTGCCTTCAAGATTTACTCTTTATTTTTGACTTTCCACAGTTTGACTCTGATGCATTTTTTAATTTTTTAATTTTTTTTTAAAGATTTTATTTATTTATGTGACAGAGAGACAGCCAGCGAGAGAGGGAACACAAGCAGGGGGAGCGGGAGAGGAAGAAGCAGGCTCCCAGCGGAGGAGCCTGATGTGGGACTCGATCCCGGAACGCCGGAATCACGCCCTGAGCCGAAGGCAGACGCTTAACGACTGTGCCACCCAGGCGCCCCTAATTTTTTAATTTTTTATTTTTTTGCTCTCTGTTCTTCACCTTGGATAATTTCTATTGCTCCATTTCCAGGTTCACTTACTATTTCCTCTGTCATCTCCACTGGATATTAAGTCCATTCATTTCTGATGTTGTATTTTTCAGTACTAAAGTTTCCACTTAGATTTTTTTTTCCTTTTTCTAACCACTTAGGTTTTTAAAAAAATCATTTGTCTCTTTGCTGAGATTTCCTATCTTTTCATTCATCACGAGCATCTTTTCTTTTACTTCATTGAGGATAGTTACAGTTGCCATTTTTAAATCCTTATGTGCTAGTTCCAATATCTGGGTCATCTCAGGGTCATTTTCATATTTTCTTTTCTCTCAAGAATGTGTCCAAATTCATGGCTTTTTTATGTCAGATAAATTTAGGTTGTATCCTGGTTATTGTAAATGTTTATGGAATGTTATGGAAATTCTTGATTCTGTCTTTTTCCCCCTCTAATAAGAACCACTAACTCTGTTTCTTGGGTAGCAGTTCCTGTGTTCCTGTGTCTGTTCATATATTTTTTCTTTAACTGAATCACTATCAGTCTGTTCTGTAAACATATGGTACGAGGGGTCACTGAGAGATACAGGTAATCAGAATTTGGGATCCTCCTTGGCTCTTTCCCTTCTGTGATTTCTCCACTCTCTTCAGCAGCCACAATTTCTCTGGCTTCCATTTCCTGGTTTCCCAGCCCAGAAAGATTCCAGCTTTTCCACAAGCACCCTGCCACCTCCGGCATCATATCACCACATTGTCCCCCTGGGGGGGGGGGGGGTAAAGCCACAAAAATGAGAACTTACTTTGGAAAAAAACTCCCCTCCCCTGAGAGTGTACTTCCATGAAGAGTCTGTCTGCTTCTGTTGATTCTCTACTGCCTCACGTAGTTGCAGTTTTTGCTACTTGTCCAGATTTTTAGTTGAATTTTATAGGAGAGACAGTCTGGTAAGATCTTACTCTGTCATTAGCAGAAGCAGAAACCCCAGGATATTTTAAAGAGCAAATATCATGTCATTCTTTTGCTGAAATCTCATAAACACCTTATCATTGCCCCTAGAACTAAGTCCAAAGTCCTTAGCGTGACCTTCAGTGAGGCTCCTGAGCAGAAACCAGAAGGCACCCTCAACTGGAATGTAAAGACAGTTTAATAAAGAGACTGTTTACAGAAGCTAAAGGAACAAAAAGGGAGATTAAGGCACTTGGGACTAACAAAAGTGGGAAGTCATTGTGACTGCTAGGCTTTAATGGGCAGGTGTTACCAAAACTAATAAAATTGGGGCCATAGAAGTGGGGCCACCCAACAAGAACTGTTGTTACAAGATACAGCAATTGCCAGAACCTCAGCCCCCAAGCAGGGTGAGAGTAGGAGAAGAAATGCCATGCCTTCTCTCCCCTATGTTCTCTGATCTTCTACTCATGTGTCTGTTGCCCAGACCCAACTGGAAGTCAGAGGGTTATGTAGCCCAGGTAACGTAGTTTTTAGTGTCCAACCTCTGGGGACTGCAGAGCACAGCAGAAAAGAACCTACCCTAGCCCATTCTTACCCCTATTGTTTCCTCCAATACAGCCATACTAGACATCTTTCAGTTCCTCAAAGAACTCTCTTCCACACTTTGTCACACGATGTTCCCTCTCACAATGTTCTTCCCCCTCCCTCTCTTTGCCAACTTCACTGCTGTTCAGCCTCCTGTTGTCAGCTTACACCTAAATTCCTCAGGGAGATCTTGTATGACTCCCAAGACTACATAATGACCCCTTTTTGTATATTCTTAAACCTCCCTGTATTTCTCTCTTACAACACCATGCTCATTAGTGACTAATTAGTCATGTGTTAACATTTAATTATTTCTCTAATATCTGCCTTCTTTAACAAACTGTGAGCTCAAGGAGAGCAGGAGTGATTTCTGTTTTGCGCACCAACCTATCTGCAGTGCCAGCACAGGATCTGGCCCGTAGTGCTCAATCAGCATATGTGGATTGAGTAATCAACATGTCTGTCTCTTGCTGGAATATGAGTGAGCTGACTGTGTATTATTCACTTCTGAATCCCCATCTCCTAGCACAGTGCCTACCATATAATAGGTCATCAGTAAATGTGATTGTATATATTAATAAATAAATAAGACCATTTACATTTTAAACCTATACCACACTTGAAAATAATGAGTCCTATTAACTGAATGCTCACTGTGAAAAGAAGCCCTATTCTTCGTTTGGCCTAAAATTGCCTCTTTCAGGCTTTGGAGGCTGTCCTCCTGCTCCCCAGTTTTCAGATTTTCAGATTAGTCTGTGTCTACCTCCCTACCATGTTTTTGCAGCCTTTATTTCTTCTATCTCACACATGTTTGACTTTCCAGACAAAAAGAGCCTCATCTCTGTAGTCACTTTACATTTGGTCAGACTTCAGCCCCTGGAATACTTTATTTCTTTCTTCTAGAATTTCTCAAGCTTTGTCATGTATTATTGATCTGCGAAGATTAGAAATGCCCATAGCACTGTCTTCAACTTCAAGGTTCTTGCATCAAAGAAGGATGGGGCTTTCTCTTTCTTTCTTTCTTTGTCATGATGAGCAATCAATCAAATCCTTGGAGAGTCCATTTCTTCATCTATTAAATAGAAACAATATCTTCGGTGTCAATTACGCATCATTGAGTAACAAACCACACAAAAGCTTAGGGGCTTAAAACAACCATTTTCTTTGCTCATGATTCTGAGTCAGCCATTGGGTTGGGTTCAGTTGGTGGTTCTTCTACTGTTTTTCCTGGTGTCACTCATGTAGCTGCAGTCAGCTGGCAGATCAGCTGCAGGCTGGTTGGTGTAGGGACTCAACTGAGACAATCTGTCTCTGTGATGCAAAGTCCCATCCTCCATAGACAGGTCCTGGCTTCTTCACATAATAGTAGAAGAGTTCCCAGCAACAAGAGCAGGCAAAACCCCAATATATAAGCACTTTTGAAGCCTATGTTTGCATCATATTTACCAATATTCCATTGACTGAAGCAAGTCATAAGCCCAAGCCCAGAATCATTGTCAAAGGGGCTATGCAAAGACATAGATACAGGAAGAATGATTCAGTGGGGACCTTGCTGTAAGAATCTACTACACTTGTTTACTTCACAGAGCTAAGTAAGGGTCAAATGAGATGGTACTGGCACACCACAATGTCCAATGCAAGTTATTATTTTATCAATGTATGTAATTCCATCATTTTAATTTTATTTGTGTATTTGGGGATCTTTCTTATTTTTTACTTTCTTTTTTTGAAGACGTATTTATTTGAGAGGAGGAGAGAGAGAGCAATTGAGAGCACAAGAGCAGGAGGGAGGGAGAAGCAGACTCCCTGCTAAGCAGGGAGCCTGATGCCAGGCTCAATCCCAGGACACTGGGATCATGACCTGAGCCAAAGGCAGCCACTTAACCAACTGAGCCACCCAGGTGTACCTCTGGGGAGTCTTTCAATGCCCCCAATGAAATTCAAGTCCCTTTGGAATGAGGTTAAGGGTTAAATTGTATTCTCCCAAAAAGGTATGTTGAAGTTCTAATCCCCCAGTACCTCGGAATGGGACCTTATATGGAATAGGGTCATTGCAGATGTAATTAGTTAAGATGAGATCATATTGGAGTAAAATAGGCCCTTATAAGGGCCCTTGTCTTATGACAAGATGGACATATAAAGACATGGAAATAAATACACAGGGAGAGCACCAGGTAAAGACAAAAGTAGGGATTAGAATTATGATGCCATAAGCCAAAGAACATCTAGGGCTACCAGAAACTGGAAGAGGCAGAGAAGAATCCTCCCCCTGGAAGGTTTGGAGGGAACATGGCCCCCTCAGCACCTTGACTTTGGACTTCTGGCCTCCATAACTGTGAGACCAAAAAATTCTTATTGTTTTAAGACCCCCAGTTTGTGGTACTTTGTTACCACTGCCCTGGGAAACTAATAGAGATGATAAATATCTTTAACCCCCATCAGCTTCATGTAAAGAAGCATGAGATAGAATGAACGAAGAGTCTCTGAGAGTCAAAAGTGCAGGCCACTCATCATCTGCTGAATTTGAACAAGTGACTAAACCTCTCTGGGCCTTAGTTTCCATATGAATGTGCACAATGAATGTTCAGAGAGAGGGTTGCAGTAGACCCGTGTTTGTAAAAGTGTGATATGGGTATAGCATGGGAAGGTACTTGGGATAATTTTACATGGCTACAAGGGGACACTTTTTTTTTTAAAGAAACCTGGTTGTTGTTGTTGTTTTAAGATTTATTTGTTTATTTGAGAGAGAGAGAGAGAGAGGAAGGGAGGGAGAGGGAGGGGCAGAGGGAGAGAGCAAATCTCACGCAGACTCCTGGCTGAGTGTGGAGCCTGATGCAGGGCTCAATCACATGACCCTGAGATCATGACCTGAGCTGAAATCAAGAGTCTGACACAACTGACTGAGCCACCCAGGCGCCCCAAGGGGAAACATTTTTTTCATTTTAATGCTTAATGTTAATTATGGTTATCTTGAATGCATGCAAGTAAGGCTGGTTTTCCATTTATGTTGGTAATATAAAAACATGAAGGTTTTTAAAGTCCCAATTTAAATAAAGCTAGGAGTAAATAATAGAACAGTTGGCATATGTATTTGTCAAAAACTGTGAAAGTGGTGTGTGAAAGACTAACATTTGGGGAAACACTGAATTATATATTCTCAAAGCATCCTTCCAGATGGAAAATGCTAGGATTTTGTGGATCCATAAGGATGCCCACTAGAGTAGAGCACAGATGAGACTCTGGAGGAAAACAGGTGGGCAGTTAATGGAGAGACGAGAGAGGCACAGGCATTTCTGAAAGAACCCAAGAGGGGCAGGGGGCTCCTTGGTGCTCTCAAGAAGCATCTACTTTTTTTAAAAAAAAGATTTTATTTATTTATTTGACAGAGAGAGACAGCCAGCGAGAGAGGGAACACAAGCAGGGGGAGTGGGACAGGAAGAAGCAGGCTCATAGCGGAGGAGCCTGATGTGGGGCTCGATCCCAGAACGCCGGGATCACGCCCTGAGCCGAAGGCAGACACTTAACGACTGAGCCACCCATGCGTCCCCTTGAGAAGCATCTTCTGATTCAGGACCTGTTTGTTCCATATCCATCGTATATCCTTACCCCAAAGCCAACATCTCACAAGGTGTCTTTGCCAGGATATCTTACCCTCTTTAAGCTTATGTGACTGGAAGCCCCAGGACCTGAGACACAAACCACCTCCTCACTCAAGAGGCAAATGGTAACAGCTATTAAGTTGAGAATCTGGAGAACCTTACAGTTGGACTTGGCTCTGTGCTATGTTCTGGTTTTCTACTCAGACATAATATGGGGTCACATTTGACTATAAGTGGCTGCTGGCAGCTGAAGAAAGGGCAAGGAGTATAAAGAGGCATGAGCCATGGTCTTGTAGGAGACCCTTAGTGCTGGAAGAGGCCTTGGAAGTCATCTGGCCTCTGGTGTATCCCCACTGGGTGTTGCCCAGCGCCTACTGAACACAACCATTGACACGATACCCTTTCCATTGTCAAGTGGCTCTTAGGGTTAGAAACATTCTTCTCTGTGATAGGCTACAGTCTCCCTCTTTGTAACTTAGATTAGTGGATCTTTGAGTAGGAAGGACCCTCAAG
Organism: Ursus americanus; assembly: GCF_024610735.1. Taxonomy (NCBI): domain Eukaryota; kingdom Metazoa; phylum Chordata; class Mammalia; order Carnivora; family Ursidae; genus Ursus; species Ursus americanus. The sequence continues at coordinate 10,625,788 of NC_142153.1, forward strand.
CAATCGTCTGGTTAGTCTCTGCCTTTTATCAGAGCAGGTGTTATTATCCGCATTTTCTTCAGGAGACAATGGAGACCCAGAGAGGAGGCTCCCCTTTTCCAGTTCAGTAATGTCCCATTATGCCACAGTGTTTCATGTGCCTCCCAAAACCCTATCTCCAAAGACAGTCACATTGGGGGTTGGGCCTTCAACATGAATTTTGGGCAGACACAATTTAGTTCATAGCAGTAGGACATTGGAGAAAACCTACTCAAACCATTTATCCAGATAAGAATACTGTGGCCCTAAAATACTGAGGTAACATCTTGCCTCCTCACCTCCCAAAAAGCCCTCCCATAAGGGCTGCCAATGCCACCCTGGAATCGAGCTGGGCTCCAACCAGAAAGCATCCATACATCTAGAAGCTCAGTTCTTCCTGCTGGAGACTCATCTCCAAATTTCAAGACGAAAGACCCTCCTTCCAATTTACCCTGTGGTCTGGTAGGCCCTGGAAAATGGCCACAGCAGCCATATGTTGGAAGAACTTGCCATCTTTCCAAGAACCCATCCATCAATTCTGTACTTACTGAGCCCATCCCAGGATGCAACCAGGCTGTGCTCTCTAAGTGATGACAATAAGCTGGTAAGACAGAGCTAATTTTCGTGAAACTATTAGAGAAAAATTAAGTGCTAACAGTGTGTGTGGGACTAAGTCCAGGATGTCAAGAGTTCCAAGAAGTGAGGAATCAGGGAGTGGGAGAAGGCTTCATGGAAGTCATGGGACTCCAGTCAGGTCTAGAAGGATTCATGGGACCTAGACAAGCAGAGGGGAGGAAGGAGGTACTGCCAGTGGCGGTAAGGGTAGGGGGGTGACAGTGTGTTGTGAACAAAGGACTGAATCCAGGTCAACCCCAGGAATGAGGCTGGGAGGGTGATGAGGGGTCCAGCTTTGGTGCTGAGGATGGACGAGAAAAGCACTGGGAGAGACAATCTCTTTTGCCAAGTTAAATTCTTTCGTTCTTTCCTCCCTCTAGACCCCCAGCCCCCCATCAGCCAGGGCAGAAAGGCCCAGAGCTTCCCCAGCGGAGGCTTCCCAAGCACATTTATCAACAGCAGACCTTTTATTTTTCCATTAGCCCAGGCAGCTCCTCGCATTTCCTCACTGTCCTTCCTACCCAAGGTTTTCCCTCCACCAGCAGCCAGTTTGGGGGGAGGGGGTGGGGAGTTCCAGCTTACTAACTTGAGCCGGGCCCAAGTTCTTGGGGTTTGAGGTGCAGTGGGGTAAAGGGTTTGGCCAGTAGGTCTTTCCCTCCTGGATTTGACAAGAAATGGGCAGGTCATAGGCAGCTGTGCTGAGTATTTATGTTACGCAAAAGGCCGAGTCAGCCCTCCTTCCTGCCAAGGTCAGCAAGCCGCATTCCCCGCGGTTTGGGTGTGTGGGTGTCTTCTGGACCAACAGGAAAGGCAGCCAAGAGCCCAGGCCTTAGCTCGTGCAGACCCACAGAGGCTGGGGAGCTTCTGTTCCCCAAAGGCAGGACCAGGCATCCCTTGGATCTCTTCTTTCACCCCTGAGCTTCCACCCTCTTTTCACCAAGCATTTTGTTCACCAGTGAACGGGACTCGGGGGAAGGCATGGAAATGGGGACCCAGGCCTGGGCTCGGTGAGGGTGGGGGGCATTATGAAGAGGACAGAAGGCCCCGTGAGGCAGACTGAGGGCAGTGGTACATTGGCTGACAAAACTTCAGCCAAAGCTCCGGGCGGATGTTGCCTCCCCACCCCCCACCATGGCCGTCATCAGCTGCACGCACACACATTCTCATTTTATGCTGCTGAAGTCAGACGAAAATGGACATCACTAAAAGGCAGAAACATGTCAGGACAGGACAATCGGATTGCTGAATGTGGAAAGGAGCAGGGTTGCTCCGGCTGTTCCCATTAGGAATTAGCGGTACTAGATAAGTTTGGGAATCAAGGATTTCTACTGCGCTGATAAACCGCCCGCTTTATTTGAAACGTGCAAGGCAGCTATTTCCTGGTGCCCTGGGCTTCTTTCTGACTCCACAAACCCAACTGATCCCTCGGGATGCAGCTCGGGGTCCAGTTTCTCTGGCATCTGACTCTCATGAGCCAGGGAACTTGATGCTAATTCATGGTCGGCCTGGTACTCAGCAGGGTCTCTCTACATGAACCCCACCCATGGGGACCCTTGAAGAAGCCCAGATGGGGGGATTCTACCACGCTGAACTTCCCTGGATCCCTGAATACCTCAACCAACCCAATTCATTGTGAAGACAAGAGATGCCCATAACAAATACGAAAGAGTGGTACAAATAGCAAGGAGAGGGGCAAGAGAAGGACCAGATGACCCAAGAGGCCATCTGATGTTTTTCTTTAAAGGTCTGTTAGAATCAAAGCTCAGGTCCTGCCCCAAGGATCAGCCTGGCTCGGGTCATCTGCAGCCGACTGCGAAGGCAAGCCAGGCATCCCTGAGCTGGGCGTCCCTGCAGGTGGCATTCAGGAGTGTGACCAACGGGTGGGGCCTGGTGCTGAGCTCTTTGTAAGTGAGACCCAGGAGTCCCAGTTTAATTAGAATTCCTGCCTAGGATGAAGGCCTGACGGCTGCCAGCCCAGGCCTTGAGCCATTGGTCACGGCCCATAAAGGCCACACACGAGTCATGGAGCCAGGGCGGGGCCTGCTTCCCTTGTAGGGGGAGCTTTAGAAGTCTCTGTGATCCCCGCCTGCAACTCTGGGCTCCCCGGGATTCCCTCAAAAGGCTCTTCTCTGCAGACCCCATGTGTAATGATACCTGATGAGGACCTGGACCTCTCTCGTCCACTCAGTGGGGTCTCTGTTCTCTCCCCACATCTTCCAAGAGGCCATTCCTGTTGCCAGCATGCCCCCACCCCTGTCTTTGATCCCAGCTGCAGGGACTGCCATTCGAAGTCCCATGCGTCCAGGACGGCTGCACGGTTGGCACGAGGACCAAGCCAACCTGCTCCATGAGGGTGGGTAGTTTGAGAAGATTGACATCAGACACACACTTTTAAAACTGTGAAATAGGCTATAAACTTCATACCAGGTTTTCTAACGATGGAGTTGGTGGTGGCTGGCAGCTGCTCTGCTCCGCAAGGCTCCCCAGTGGCTCCCGCGGAGACGTGAACACGAGCCTGCAGCCAGGACGGGGCGAGGCGGAGGCTCCGTGAAGCTCCAGCCTCTGGGCGGCGGTGCCCCCAAAGAGAAAGCATGTGCCTGCCTTCCAGTCTGCAGAGTGTGACCCTGAAGCAATCAAATACCCACGACAAACGTTCCACAAGTTGCTTCGGATTCCACCTTTAAAGCTTCGTCCTTTCAGTTCAACATTTTGGATCCTGCTAAAGAGTGTTCCGGAGTGGGGTAGTCCTTCAACAGATTCTCAGTCATTTACACTTTAGTATGAACAAGGGATCTGGGACCAGATTAATTTAGAAAATTAGGAGGCAGGAGCCTAGGGTATCAGGGTTCCGAGAGGGAGGAAAGTCGTGAACTGAGCCCAAAACAAACTAAGTCATTTTAAGTCAGGGGAAGTTCTACACCCTCATTGATGGCACCGTGGTTGAGGGCAAATCATTGAGGCCGGATTGCTGAGGTTTGACTCCTAGAGCCGCCATGTACCAGGCACTAATGAGCTTCCCTAGCCCTGACGAGCTTGGGCAAGTTACTTCCCCACGGTGTGCCTCAGTTGCCTCAACTTTAACAGAAGGAAACTCTTGGCACCATCCTCCCATGTTGTGGCACGGTGGAAGTGAGTCAATGCACGTGTAAAGCATTTTGAGAACCAAGTCCTACACAGAAGCTATAAGTAAGCAACATATACGTGTTGCGATTATTATCTACAAAATGGAGGAAGAAGGGCGGTCTTGCCGTGCTGTTGGTAAAGTGTGTGGCCCTCCTGAAGACGGGCTTAGGGAATGGTCTTGGAAAGAGAGTACATCTTCGTGCCCCCCAACAGAGGCTCTGGGAGTGGGTGAGCAGGTTAAAGTTCATAGAAACCCCCAGAGAGGCGATCTCCGTGGTCCTGAACTCTCCATCCCTCTGCCTACAAAACTCCGCTTGGGGTTATTACCAACTTTCTGTCTTGCATGCAAATGTGCGGCTGCGCTAATAAGTCAATTCCCAACCATTAAGAGCCTGTAGTAACCCTTTCCACTCCGCCCTTCAAGCCTGTTTTACTCGGTGCCTAATTAATTAATTAGCTAGGATTTGGGGCTTCTTTCTCCTGGGAGACTCCTCACTGAATCCCTTCCCCCAAAGTAGCCTCCCTCTGGGGGAGCCCTTGGTTGTCTTGCACATGGAACCTGTCTCACAAGGTGGATTGGCCCAGCCAGGAGAGGGTCAAGCACCTAGAATGTGGGAATATGGGGCCACCACGCTAAGAGATGAGGGATAAATTAATTTAATTTAATTAAATAAGCGATCAATCATTATTCAAACATAATGTCCTCCGGTGAGGTCTGATTTCAATGTTTCTGTTAAGAAAGCTCAATAAATCATAATAATCTATGAGGGAGGCTCTCAGCTTGCTCCCGCTCTTCACTTACAGATTTTCAAAATATTCATATTCTTTAAGATCTAGCCCTAACTCATCCATTGGCTATTCACCTTTTTCACAAAATTGTTTATTGAACACCTACTGCATGCTAGGCCCTGTGCAAGACATGGAGGGTACAAATATGAACCGAGAGCAGAGGTCTCCAAAACGGGCACACACACCTGGAGAGGGGCACCAGGTGAGTTAGGGGTCAGTAAGAGAATATTGCAAGTTCTGTTGGTATTTAATTGTAAGCTTGTTTTCTGTTAATGAAAGTCTTTATGATGACTATCTAATAACAGAAGTATATGTGTGTGATTTTAAAATAAATATCCAAACATCAAGGATACTACTTAAAATTTTTAGCCATGGGATGCCTGATCGAAAAAGTATAGAGATGACAGGTATAGCACAGTGGTTCTCGAAAAGATCCATGGGAAGTGGGGAAGAGAATCAGAATGCCCTAGAGAGAAAATACATTTGTCTATCCTCCTGTCCAAAACCATCACAAGTTCAGGAGAAGACAAGATGGAAACCTGTTATTTTTTTAAACCTCCAGGGTTTTCTTTCTTTCTTTTTTTTTTTTTTAAGATTTTATTTATTTATTTGACAGAGAGAGACAGCGAGAGGGGGAACACAAGCAGGGGGAGTGTGAGAAGGAGAAGCAGGCTTCCTGCCGAGCAGGGAGCCCGATGCGGGGCTGGATCCCAGGACCCTGGGATCATGACCTGAGCTGAAGGCAGATGCTTAACAACTGAGCCACCCAGGCACCCCCCTCCAGGGATTTCTGGTACCGATCCTACCCCCACTCCAAGTCCCATATGATAAGGGCCCATTCTCTGACTTCTTCCAGCAAGCTCTCCTTAACCCCCTTCCCCAGTCTATACTGCCACGTCCTGGGGTCTCCAGGTCTAAGCATAGGCTTGGTGTCACACTTGGGACTGCTGTTTTTTTCCTCCTGCTGCCTCTTTTCAGAAGGGTGGGATGAGGGGCTGGGGGCACCGGAGCTGGGGCAAGGAGAAGATGGGAGTGTTGGCCTCCACACAGTACTTCTGGTAGACTGCCTTAATCATTCATCTCACAAGCATGGGTGGAAGGGGAATTCCTGGGACTTTGTTACCTTGAAAGAACCTGTGGTCTCATCCTTCCAGGCAGGACAAAAAGAACTACATTGGTCACCACAGGGGCCTCACCACCCTTTCTGTAGACCTCTCTCACCCCGTTCAGCAGCCCCTTCTCCCACCAGCACCCACTGTTCTCCCGTTGCCTCTCTTGTCCCCCGAGGAACTTAACACTAAGAGAAATTACAGCCTTAGCCTAACCAGAGGGCTGATTTAGGACGGGAAAGAGAAGTTAGGGAGGGACAGATAGATGGCTGTGAAATAAACACTTAAGCTAAATGTGTCAGCTATGAACTGCCAAGCCCCCCCTGGCCTGTCAGTTCGGTCTGCCTGCCTCTTTCAGGGAGCGAAGCTAAGCTGCTCTTTGTCCAGGGCTGGCTTATAACAGCACCAGAGTTGGGCATCCCACCCACAGGCTGGCTGGCTACGCTCAAAGCAGCCTGGAGTAAAGAATCCAGCCCATCCGACCAGCTTTCTTTGTGTGTGATGTAGACAAAAAGGGAAGGTTGGGAAGCTAGTCAGAAACGAGACCCACAGAGAGAAGGGAGTGCACCACCACAGGGAGACCACACGCCTGAGGGAGCACTGTGGGGAGCCACTTCCACTACAGCTCTCTGGTTCTAGTTCTGAGGCAGCATGAGCCAGGTGGCTCTCCAGGTGGTTCCTTGCAAACCATAGAGCCAGGCAAAGCCAGACCTTAGCTTAATTGACTTCTTTCCAGATGGTTCCTCCAGATATGGAATGGGGGGCAGATATGTGGACAAGGCCACCCCACATCCCATTGCCTCAGAGTAGCCAACTTGGCCTACTCTGGCCCCCACAGGGCATCAGTATCTCTCTCCAGGGTCTTCAGCGTAACCCAGACAAGAGAGAGATCTGGGCTTCAGCAAACCATTAGGCCCACTCTATGAAAAGTAGGCAGCCCCTCAGAGACAAATGTGGGGAAGGCATGGGTAGAAAACTGATTCCACTGGCAACATTTCGTTTCCTTATCTACAGGCAAGCCTTAAAGCCTGGCTCTCCCCATTTCCACACCCATCTTGGGCTTCACCCTGGATTGTGACCCTTTCTACTTCAGTTCTGCCCTGGATATTCATGGTAGTGGGATTTCTCACTAAAAAATATTGACTGAGGTATTCCAGTTTCCCCTCAGAGATGGTCTGAGACCCAGCCATCCCTGGAGGTCGCCTAGGTGAGTGTCATTCTGAGGTACCCTAGATCTTGGGAACTTGTCTCTGTCTTCACATGCGTTCTTCTTAGAAAGACATCTGCTCTCTCACTCTAGAAAACCAGAAGCAGTCAGTCTCATGTCCTAGCCCACTCGGACTCCTTTGGTAAAGTGAAGGGTCTGCACTATATGAGGGAACAAGATGTTGAATGGGGCTCTTCCAGTTTTCCAGGATTATAGCCAGGACCTAACATGAAGGCAGGAAAGGCAAACTACAGTTAGGACCTCACATTCTATGTTCAAGGTTACCAATCAGATCACATAGGACAGGCTGAGAGGAGCCAAAACCAGCCCGCCTACCACCAACCTAGTCCAAGGACAAGAAGCAGGGTCTCTGGACTTCAGAATCCTAAAGTAATCATGTAGGGGCTGCCTGTGCCCTAAAGAGGAGTGAGAGGGACTCCAAGAGAACCACTCATAAAGGTTAGAGATATCTGAAAGGAGGGAAGACTGTCATGTCATCTCCCCTACTAGATAATGGCTGAACTACAGATCCCGTTGGATTGCAGGGTGATGAGAAACTCTGCAGAGAACATTCTGGGAGCCTAGCAGCAGGATGCAATGGCATTTTGGTTCCCCTCCACCTACAGAGACCAAAAGAGGGTGCTTGGTATTCCTTTATATTTGGAAACAGTTGTGAGCAGACACTCTACTAGTTTCCAAGGGCTGCCATAACAGAGAACCACAAACAGAGTGGCTTAAAACAGTGGATATTTGTTGTCTCCCAGTTCTGGAGATCAGAAGCCCAAAATCAAGGTGTTGACCGGGCCATGCTGTCTCTGAAACCTATAGGGGAGAACCGTTCCTTGGCTCTCCCTGGCTTCTGGTGGTCTGTCAGCATTCCTCAGTCTTCCGTGGCTTCTAGCTATAGCACTCAGTCTCTTCCTCTGTCACCAAATGGCACTCTCCCTGTGTCTGTGTGCCTTCACATGCTTATCTTCTTGTAAGGACATCAGTCAGATTAGATTAGGGGTCCACGCTACTGCAGTATGATTTCATCTTAACTAATTACATCTGCAATGACCCTATTTCCAAATATGGTGGCATTCTGAGGTACCAGAGGTTAGGGTTTGACATATGTTGGGGGGGGCACAATTCAACCCATAACAGGTACTGTTATGTACTGTTTTTGGACCAGATATTTCTGAAAGTGGGAGAGTGGGAGGCTCACTGGGCTGGGCAATGTCAGCTGGACTTGAAGGGACTGTAGCCTAGGGTGTCTAAAAGGAAGGTGGGTAACTCCCATCTATCTATTCTAGTGCTATATGGCTTCCGGAGGATATGAAGGAAACCCAGGGATTCCTGTGGTTGTGCATGAAGGAACGTGTGGTTAGCGGAGAGACAGGAACCAGGGGCTCCAGGGCAGCCACAGAGCTGAATAATAGGACATCGAAACCAGAAGTGGGGTATGTTCCACTGGACTGCCCAAAGGGAAACTCTGCTGCCCTTCTGAAAAATATTCCTCACCTCAAAGGAGGCCACAGGCCTGGAACACCTCCCCACATTGACACAGGGGTGCTAAGGTAAGGAAATCTCCACCTCCTCTACCCCTCCTTCCAGACCCCCAACCCCTTCAAGGAGAAAGAAAAGAAGGAAGGGTCTCAGAAACAGACTACACCCCCTCCCCCTGCTCTCTAAGCAGCTGGGAGCCAACACTCTTGCCAGCCCAGCAGCAGGGAGGACGTAAGTATTGCATTGTGCTTAAGATTGAAGTTTTGAAAAGGAAACAGGATTGAGTCTTAAATGCTGGAATGAGAATGTGCAAATGACTCCAAGTGACAGGAAAGACAGCACCCACCCAAGGAGTCTTAAAAGGATGTGCTAACCAGCAGGACGTAAGGTCTACACTGTATAAATAAGAGCAGTGATGGGGTAAAAATCATGCCTTTTCAAGATGACATTTCAAAAGAGATTCCTCCATCTACCAGCTACAGTGAGTTTCTCTGAACCTGATTTGTAAAAGTGTCACATACAGTCTGCTGCCCCCACCAGGTAGACTGTGCCCTTCATCATGCGCTTGGGACCTGAGTTCAGACAGCCATCTTCCTACAACAGAGATGTGCCAAAATGAGAGCAGGTCCCAGCCCTCATCACTCCAAAGCCAGACACCAGCTGACCCTGGAGCAGCACCAGGAGGTCTTTGTCAGTATCCATCCTCAGAGGATCTCAATACTTCTCTCCTCCGATCGCAAGTGTCAGAAATCAAGAACCTTTATCCAAGGAGGCATGGCTAAGTAAGGGCTGCTGGGCTACCAAGAAGCCAGCTCCACCATGTATTTCACAGAACAAAGCTTTATTTTTTTTCTGTTTTGTTTTAGAATAGGCTCCATGCCCCATGTGGGGCTCGAACTCAGGACCCTGAGATCAAGAGTCACAAGCTCCACTGACTGAGCCAGCCGGGCACCCCCAAAGCCAAGCTTTTTAGAATGACATATACCAGGGAGGGAAAAAAGTGCTATGGGAAAATGCCTTCTTCTCGAGCTTGTTACTCCTCCAGGGCAGGTGCAAAGAAGGTATTCTGATAGACGCTGCACTAAGGAAATGTGTTGGGAGAAGGAGTAGGAGGAACTTGCTTACAGCTAACAGTGAGCAACAGCAAAATAAAAATTGCAGGAGTATGTGGTCAAATGATTCAATTAGAATCAGTTCATCAAATATTTATCAAGAACCCAGTGTTTGTCACAGTTGGGAATACAAAGATGAATAGGGTAGGGTCTCTGCTCTCAAGCTTGAAATCCAGAAGAAGAACCTAGAAAAAGTCTGTAAGTAACTAAAAAACAAGGCAGGCTATAATATATGTCTAAAAGATGAAAATTAATGTCATGGGATTTTCAAGGGAAGGAGAAATCTACTTGGGAGAATCAGGAAATGCTTAAGGGAGGAGATAATATTTGGACAATGGATAACAAGATTTTTTTTCATTCAAGACACATTTATTGAGTGCCTACTGTTAGCAGATGCTGAGCAAGGCATTGGGCATTCAAAAATAAAGCATGATCCTTGCTCTTGTAAAGAGCGGTCTATTTTGAGATGTTTGAAACAATGATCTTTCCATTCCCATAAATCATGTTCCCTCTAGCTTCTCATTTAATGGCTTTTCATTTTTGAAAGAAGTCAAAGATTTATTTTTTAATTGATGATACATGCACACATTTTTTTTAAATCCCAAACGAACAATCCTTAATGGTGAGAAATTCTAAACTTTCCCTCTCAGATCAGGTACAAGGCATGGATGCCTCTTGTCACCACTCCTTTTCAACATTGTAATGGAAGTTCTAGCTAATGCAATAAGAAAAGGAAACAAAAGGTATAGACATGGGAAGGAAGAAATAAAAACGCCTTTGTTCACAGATAACATGATTGTTTATTAAAAATCTGAAAGAGGGTCATTTGGCTGGCTCAGTAGGAAGAGCGTGTGAATTTTGATCTCACGGTCATGAGTTCAAACCCCACACTGGGTGTAGAGATGACTTAAATAAAAAAATAAAAACCCTAAAAAAAAAAGAAAAGAAAATCTGAAAGAACCAACAAAACAACTCTTGGAACTAATAAGTGATTATAGCAAGACTGTAGGATACAAAGTTAATGCACAAAAATCAATTGCTTTCCTATATGCCAGCAATGGACAGCTGGAATTTAAAATTAAGAGCAAAATACCACTTACTTACATTGTCACCCCCAAAATTTAAATACTTAGTTATGAATCTAACAGAATACAAACAAGATCTATATGAAGAAAACTACAAAACTCTATTGAATAAAATCAAAGAAGAACTAAATAAATGGAGAGATACTCCATGTTCATGGATGGGAAGACTCAATATTGTCAAGATACCAGTTCTTCTGAACTTGACCTACAGATTCAATGCAATCCCAATCAAAATCCCCGCAAGTTAGGGCCACCTGGCTGGCTCAGTCAGTACAGCATGTGACTCTTGATCTCGGGATTGTGAGCACTCCATGTTGAGAGTAGAGTTTACTTAAAAATCCCAACAAATTATTTTATGAATATTGACAAACTCATTCTAAAGTTGATACGGAGAAGCGAAAGACCCAGAATGGACAACAGAATATTGAAGGAGAAGAACAAAATTGGAAGACTGACTCTACCCAACTTTAAGACTTACTATTAAACTACAGTATCAAGACAGTGTAGTGTCAGTGGGAGAACAGATAAATAGATCGATGGAATAGAATGGAGAGCTAAAAATAGACCCACATAGATATAGTCAACTGATTTTTGACAAGGGAGCAAAGGCAATACAATAGAGCAAAGGCGGTCTTTTCAACAAATGGTGCTGAACGATTGGACATCCACATGTGAGAAAAAAAGGTAGAGAAGGTAGACACAGAGTTTCTAGCCCTCACAAAATTAACTCAAAGTAGATTGCAGACCTACACATAAAAAACAAACCTATAAAACAGCTACAAAGCAATATCAGAGAAAATCTAAATCACCTTGGGTGTGGGGGTGACTTTTTTGAAACAACACCAAAAACACAATCCATAAAAGAGAAGTTAATAAACTGGACTCATTTAAATTAAAATTTTCTGCTATGCAAAAGACACTGTCAAGAGCATGAGAAGACAAGATACAGACTGGCAGGAAATATTTGCAAAAGACACATCTGATAAAGGACTGTTACCTAAAATTTCCGAAGAACACTTAAAACTCAACAATAAAAAAAAGCCACTAACAACTCAATTAAAAAATGATCCAAAGACCTTAAGAGACACCTTACCAAAGAAGAAATACAGATGGCAAATAAGCATTTGGAAAGATGTTCCACGTTATATGTCATTGGGGAATGCAAATTAAAAAGCTGTGAGATTAAAAAAAAATAAAAATAAAAAAAGCAATGAGACAACAATGAGATATCACTACACATCTATTAGAAGGGCCAAAATCTGGAGCTCTGACAAAGACGTGGGGAGCAACAGGTATTCTCACACATCATTGGTGGGAATGCAAAATGGTACAGACACTTTGGAAGACAATTTGGCAGTTTCTTACAAATTAAACATAATCTTACCATACAGTCCAGCAATCACACTCCTTGGTATTTACCCAAAGGAGTTGAAAAACTATGTCCACAAAAACCCTCACATCTGGGTGTTTATAGCATCTTTATTCATAATTGCCAGAACTTGGAAGCAACCAAGATGTCCCTTAGTGGGTCACTGGATAAACTGTGGTACATCCAGACAATGGAATAATATTCAGCACAAAAAATAAATAAAGTGGAACCTTATTCCTAAGTGAAAGGAGCCAATCTGGAAAGGCTACATGCTGTATCAGTCCGGCTATATGGAACATTCTGACACTCTGGAAAAGGTAAAACTATGGGAACGATGAAAAATTCAGTGGTTGCCAGGGATTGGGGCAGGAGGATGAATAGGCAGAGCCCACAGGATTTTTAGGGCAGTGAAAATACTCTGTATGATGCTGTAAAGATGGAGACATGTCATTATACCTTTGTCCAAACTCATAGAGCATACAACACCAAGGATGAGCTTAAGATAAACCATGGACGTGATGCATCCATGTGGTTTCATCAATAGTAACAAAATGTTCTACTCTGGTAGGGGGTGTGGGTAATAGGGAGGCTACGAATGTTGGAGGTGGGAGGTATATGAAAATCTCTGTACCTTCCCCTTGATTTTGCTGTGAACTTAAAACTGCTCTAAAAAAACGAAGTCTCTTTTAAAATCTGAAAAACAAAGGTCAAAGTGTGAAAGACAAAACTGTAGTGACCGAGAACAAGTCAGTGCCTGCCAGGGGCTGGGGTTGGGAGTAGGATGGAAGTGAAAATGAATAGCATGAAGGAGTTTTTGGGGGGCGCTGCAACTGTTCTATATCTTAATTACAGCGGTGGTTATACACATTTTATATGTGCTTACAGTGTACAGTACTGTACCCCAAAAAGAAAAAAGTAAATTTTATAGTATAATAATTTTGAAAATTAAAGAAAAAAATGTAATATGAAGGAGTACAGGGTGAAATGTAACTTTCTCCCACCATGACCCCAACCTCCAAATGACCCTCACCCGAGGGCACCACTCCTGTATCCTTCCACAGATCTATGCATATTACAGACAAAACTGTCTGTCCATTTTGAAATACCGACAAAAAGTAGAATGCTACAAAGGCAGTTCTCCTTTTTTCATTTAACAGTAAATCTTGAAGAACTTGTTTATCTCAATACATACAGAGTTGCTTTATTCTTTTAAAAGACTGCATAAATTCCACTGTAGGGCTGTTTCCTTGTTTTGTTTTTTTAAAGATTTTATTTATTATTTATTTGCCAGAGAGAGAGTGAGCACAAGCAGGGGAAGCAGCAGACTCCCCACTGAACAGGGAGCCTGACTCGGGACTTGATCCCAGGACCCTGGAATCGTGACCTGAGCGGAAGGCAGACACTTAACCGACTGAGCCACCAGGTGTCCTGTCCTTATTTTGTTTTAACTGGACTCTATTTGGTGGATGTTTGTGTTTGTTTTCCATGCAAAAATGGCCATAATTCTTCACTCCTCTCTACATCCAGGCCCCTTGGCAATGTGATTTGAGTTCCTCAAATTCAGAGGTGTCCTCTTTACCCCACCTCTTAATTCTGGGCTGGCCTGCTGGCTTGCTTTGGCCAGTTGGCCGCTGCAGAAATGACACTGTGCTAGTTTCAAGACTAGGGCACAAGAGGCCATACACATTTGAACTCGTTCTTTTGGAACCCTGCTATCGCCCTGTGAACAAACCTGGGTCAGCCTGTTAGGTGGTGAGAGGGAGATGCCCAGTCGTCCTCGGCACCCCAGCGAGCGGCCAGCCAGTGCCCAGAAGCAGAGCTTCCTGACCTGTAGCTGACCATAGCTGCTCAAGAGAACCCAGGTGACACAAAAGAATGACCCAGCTGATCCTTTGGCCAAAGAGCAACAATTAATGATTATCGAACGCCACTGAGTTTGGAATGGTTTGTTACAAAGGGGTAGGTATTGATACATGTGTTGTTTCATGTTTTGTCATTACAAACAATGCTGCAATTAATATTCTTTTTTTTTAAGACTTTTTATTTATGTATTTGACAGAGAGAGACAGCCAGCGAGAGAGGGAACACAAGCAGGGTGAGTGGGAGAGGAAGAAGCAGGCTGCCAGCGGAGGAGCCCGATGTGGGACTCGATCCCAGAACGCCGGGATCACGCCCTGAGCCGAAGACAAACGCCTAACGACTGCGCTACCCAGGCGCCCCTGCAATTAATATTTTCTTGCACATACACCGTGGCGTGTACGAGCTAGTATGTCTACAGGATATGTTCCTAAGAAGAAATATTGCTGGATCAAAAGCTATGTGCTATTTTGATAGAGCTTGTCCATTGTGTTCCTTAGAACACAATTCCTACCAGTTTATACTCTCACCGACATACCGACATTATATTAGAGTGCCTACTTCTTTACACTGGTTCTAAAACCGAAAGTCAAACTTTTGGATCTTTGCCAGTCTCCCATGTGATAAACAATATCTCAATACACTTTGCATTTCTTTTACAAGTGCCATTGAGTATCTTCTCATATGATTTAAAAACCTATTTAAATATCCTTTTCTGTGAATTTTCTGCACATTACCTTGTGTCGTGCTCTCTTGATTTGTAGAAGCTTCATATATATTGAGGAAACTAGCCCTTTGTTTGTTGTTAATGATGTAAACATCTTTCCCTGTTTGCTGTGTGTATTTTGACTTGGTGGGTGGCAGTTTGGGCTGCTAGAAAGCGTTAGCCTGCATGTAACTGCATTTTTCGATTGTATCATGCTTAGAATGGTCTTTCCCGTTAAATGACTATTATAACTGACAGATGAAGAAGGGGTAGGGAGAGCGGTCAGGAAAAAGCATACACACACACCCACACACACACACACACAACAAAGACGTGGAAGTAGGAAAGAATGAGGTACTATCAGGGATGGGAAGTAAACATACGCAGGTGAGGAAGTATACAGCAGTGGAAGGCGAGACTGGAAAAGTAAATTGAATCACACGATCGGAAGAAATAGGCTAACTAAAGCCCTGAGATGCCCTCATGTCTGAGGATGGAATACAGGCCATAAGAAAGGAATCTGGGGGCGCCTGGGTGGCACAGCGGTTAAGCATCTGCCTTCGGCTCAGGGCATGATCCCAGCGTTATGGGATCGAGCCCCACATCAGGCTCTTCTGCTAGGAGCCTGCTTCTTCCTCTCCCACTCCCCCTGCTTGTGTTCCCTCTCTCGCTGGCTGTCTCTATCTCTGTCGAATAAATAAATAAAATCTTTAAAAAAAAAATAAGAAGGGAATCTGCAGTTGAAGTGAAGAAGACAATGGGGTAGGACCCAGATTTGCAGCATGCATACACCTGTTCAAAAGAAATGGATCTTTTTCTAAATCAAAGAGCAATTCACCATTCCTGTGCCAAGAAAGGCTATGCCTATTTTGGAAATCCGTGATTCTGTATAAAGGCAAAGTGATAGAAGCGATAGTAACTAAAGAAACAAGTGACATGATTATAACAGCCCAGTGAGAAAATAGACTCCAGGACTCTTTGTCAGACAGTGAGCAGTGGAAAACATAGTATGGAATTTGAAGGAATATATCTCAGAAATTGGATTTTCTTTTTTTTTTTTAAGATTTTATTTTATTTATTTATTTGACAGAGCAAGAGACAGCCAGCGAGAGAGGGAACACAAGCAGGGGGAGTGGGAGAAGAAGAAGGAGGCTCCCAGCAGAGCATGGAGCCTGATGTGGGGCTCAGTCCCAGGACCCTGGGATCAGGCCCTGAGCTGAAGGCAGATGCTCAACGACTGAGCCACCCAGGCGCCCCTGATTTTCTCCTTGACAAGTTCCAACAGGCATTCCGTCGCTTGGTTTCCATGGGTGAGACAATGACTTCTCAGCCCTCCTGCAAGATGTTCCTGACTCCCTTTGGAACATTCTGATTGAGCTGGTCTTTTTCAGCTGGAAGGAACAGAAACTTAACACAGACTACATCGAGTAATGAAGAGTTATTGTAAGTTTATAGGAGTCACGAAAGGGAGATAAGATCTTTTAAAAAATCCAGGAAGTGTTCCTGGATCTCCCCTAAAGATCTGTGTCAATGACGAAACTCAGTTACTCTTCCCTTGCCTACTCCTCCCGGGTGTACATGATTCTCCTCCTGATACTGGCTGAGTCCCTTGCCTTCTATACAAGTGCATATCAATTTCTGTAAGCATTTTATGTGTGCTCAAAAAGAAAGTGTTCTTTGTTGGGTGTCGATCTCTATATATGTCCATGAGATCAAGCTTTAAAACTGTATTATCCAAATCTATACTGTTACTAATTTTTTGGTCTGATTAACCAGTTATCAAAAGAGAAATGTAAAAAGCTACCACTATGATTATGAAATGACCATTTTCTTAAGTCAGTCCATTTTTGTTTATATATTTTGAGGCTAGATTATTGAGGCATACATGTTCAGAATTGCTGTTTTCCTAAGGATTTGTACCTTACTGTCATGTATCTTTATGCTGATCATTTTTCTTTTTGCCTCGAATCCTATTTTGTCAGTCATCAATATGGCTCCACCAGCGCTCCTTAGGTGGTATTGTCCTTTACATTCAACTTTTCTTGCAGGCTAATACTTTAGGTGTACTTATTATGAGCATCTCAGTGGATTTTGCCTTTTTTCCCCCTTAAAACAATCTGCTTTTTAATTGGCAAGTGAGTCCAATTATAGTTAATAGGAGTACTGATGTATTCAGATTTATCTCTACCATGTTAATTATGTTTCTAGTTCCCTGATTTTTTTCTCCATATCAATTTAATGTTCTTCCTCTCTACTGTTTTAGAAGTTATATTGTGTATTTCTACTTTTTGAGTGGTTCTCTAAAGTTTGTAATGTGTCACAAGCTTGGGTTCTCCAGGAAATGCTGAGATGGAATTAGATATGCAACAGGATGTGGGGAAAGTAGCACAGCGAAAGAGAAGGGCAAGAAGCAGAACTGGGCAAGGAGGAGCTTTTGGATTGTAAAGCAGATTCGACAAAGTCCTTACCAATCCAACATGGCAGACATAGCCAGGCTCTTGTAGCTTAGCTACTATCATTTTGCTCAGTCATTGGCCAGAGGCTGCTCTGAGAGTAGCATGACTCTGGCCTGACAGCTGAGGTGGATCCTAAGGGGGCTAGGATGAAGGCTGTCAGGTATTCTAGCAGCCGGGCAGCAAGTCTTTTCCAGAAGGAAGTGTTAGGCTGTACATTTCCATGTCTGCCATGGCATGCCTCTTTGCCTTCCTCAATATCTCTATCCCCTTCCTTAGTATTAGTATTAGTATTAGGATTAGGATTAGGATTAGGATTTTAGCCTTCTAATACCAGTAATTTCTACCCATCTTTTATGTAACTGTCCTGTAATTACCCTTTATTACACCCCCCAAATGAATCACTATTATTGTTTTATATCAGCAATGCTTGTTTGGATTGTACACATTTAATAATGTCTTTGTCCATCACTTTTTCTTCTTGCGTGTTAATTCTTCCTTCTGTTTTCGATTTCACTCTTTTTGAGGTACCTCTAAGTATTTCAGTGAGAGTGTGTTAGTGTCTTTCAGTCTTTGTTCTGAAAATGTTTTTATTTTGCCCTCATTCATGAATGATAGTTTAGCTAGTTATAAAAATTTTTACCAGCATTCTGAAATTTCACTGCATGATTTGCAGGCTTCTGTTACTACTGTTGTGAAATCTGGTAACAGTCTAATTGTTCTTCCTTTGTGGATTGCTCTGGTAGCTTTTAATACTTCCTTTTAGTCTCCAAAGTTCTGCATTTTTGGGGCGCCTGGGTGGCACAGCAGTTAAGCATCTGCCTTCGGCTCAGGGCGTGATCCCGGCGTTATGGGATCGAGCCCCACATCACGCTCCTCCACTATGAGCCTGCTTCTTCCTCTCCCACTCCCCCTGCTTGTGTTCCCTCTCTCGCTGGCTGTCTCTGTCTCTGTCGAATAAATAAATAAAATCTTTAAAAAAAAAAAGTTCTGCATTTTTACCATAATGTGTCTAGTTGTGGAGTCAGTTTAATTTATTCCACCTGGAGCTCATGTGGTTTAAGAATTTATGATTCAGGGGCGCCTGGGTGGCACAGTCATTAAGCGTCTGCCTTCGGCTCAGGGCGTGATCCCGGCGTTCTGGGATCGAGCCCCACATCAGGCTTCTCTACTAGGAGTCTGCTTCTTCCTCTCCCACTCCCCCTGCTTGTGTTCCCTCTCTCGCTGGCTGTCTCTCGCTGTCAAAATAAATAAATAAAATCTTTGGAAAAAGAAAAAAAAAAGAATTTATGATTCATGTCTCTCATCAACTCTGGAAAATTATCAGTCATTGCCCCCCTTTAACATTGAGTCTCCTTCAGCCTTTTATTTATTTTTTCCCCTAGAACTTCTGTTCAATATATATTGAAATTTTTAAGTCTATCCTCCATGTCTCTCAACATCTTTTTAATATTTTATCTTTTTCACACTTTGCAGTGAATTCTGAACAATTTTTTCATCTCTAGCTTTCAATGTATTTATTATTTTGTATAAATTTGCTGTTTCATATAATTATTAGGTCTCAATAATAGTGCCTATATTTTTCATTTCATAGGCCTACTATATTTTTGTCATATCTTTTTTTCTTGCATGTTTTATTACTTTACTTATGTCCTTAATCATTTTAAGCACACATTTTTAAGAATTTCTATCTAATAGTTATATTTTCCAAAATTCTTAGTCATGTCCACTGACACACATTCATGACAGATTATTTCCTTGTGAGTTTTTAGTTTTGAGCCCATATTCAGCAGAACTCCATCTGTGGAAGTCCTGTAAAGCTTGGGATGGGGGTGTATCCTTCCAGTGGGATTTTGTGTTTACTTTTACCAGTCTCCCCAGAGGTATCATCAGCCTTGGGCCCTTGAGCATAAATGTCTTAACTTGAGGACTCCTGGACCACCCTGATAGTATAAATTAGAACCAAATTCAGGCAAGGTACAGGCTGTGACTACGAATTCTCAAGGGGTACTTTTTCCCATCCAGACGCAAGCCAAAACAGGCAAGTGTCTTCACTGGCTCCTTCTGATAATGAGTAGTCATCTCTTAATCCAATATTTTACTAAATATGTAGCCTGTAAATGATCCCAGCTTTGGGCACCAGCCCCAGTTGCAAGCCCTCTGTGTGATACAGCCTCCAGGGTTTGTCTCCTAGGAAGTTCAGATCCAACCTGGAGCCATTTCCAATAGGCCATCCTCCTCCCAATGCTGCCACAGTCCTCAATCATATATTTACCAGTCTGGTGTTCAGTTTGCTCTTCGGTTTTGGCTCCTTTTTTTATAAGCTCAGTTATGTGTTTAAAAGGGTGTTTTGTAGCAAAACCATTCCCAAATCATACTAGTTCACGATATTGACAAATTAAAGTCTAATCCTCCCCATTATTTCCTCATTCAGGCACTTTATAACCACCATCTCAATACTTTTATTGTCTCTCTGGACAATATGTCAGCCTCAGCTCCTCCTGCTAAATATCTGACCTCTCTACTGTTCTTTATTCAAACCCTGGGCACTGGTCCTTGACAGAACCAGCTCTCTTCACTCCAAGACACACAGACCACGGGCAGCCCATGAATTGGTTGCTTCTGAGCCAGGTCCAATCGGACGCCACTGGAGGAGGAGTGGGGTCTCATGGTATAAAATATTGTTGCTTTCTGCTGCCTCAAGGAGCTTAATTTCCTTAGAAGGGCCTGTGGGTACAGCGGGCACTGCCACAGACGTTTCTAACACACCTCCTTCCAGTACATCGAGAACAAGATACCATCATCACTGAGTAGCACTGTACCCACAAACAAATGAATAGATGGACAAATAGCTAGTTGCCGAGCTCGTGGCCGATTGTGGTGGTTAATGCAGGTTCAATCTGCAAGGCTGTCTCTAATGGGCCGCTGGTCAACATTTTTGTCCGCATTTTAGAAATAGAGATCAAAGTCAGTTTATAAATTCGATGCATGACACAAAGTTGAAAGAGACAGATAACACATTCCAGAAACGAGGTTCAAATGGTTTCAACTGATTAGAATAAACAAGATTAAATTTAATAAGGATTAGGTAAAGCCCTGAAGTTAGGTCCAAAATACCAATTGTAAAGCACAGGATCGCTGTGCCCTGGCTTGGCAGAAATCCACACACAAAGAACCTGGGGGTTTTAGTGACCGTAATTTCAACCTGACCCCAGCTGGTCCTGCTCAATTCCTACGCACACCCTCCTGGCTTTGAGGAGACACACAGGGCCCACAGAAAAAGAACTCCCCAGGGATCTCACACCCATGGGCTCCATCCTAAATTACTTTGCCTCATCAGCCCCACATTTACTCTGACCTCTGCCCATTCTCTTCTAGACCCCAAACTAACCCATCTCATTTCATGCACAAGTTGGTCGCCTGGACCATCCCTTCACAACTCTGCTCCTTAGTCATTTCACTTGTAGTCTTTTGGGTCTCTGAAAACCACTTCGTGCTGGGAGCTTCTGAAGGAACGAAGGAAACATTTCCTCCTGGAGAAGAGACTATGGAAGCATAATGGGCATCTCCAAATGAAAGAGAGAGACCCCCCCCCGCCCCCGTCCTGTGTAGCTCCAGACAGCAGTATTAGAATTGAGCAAAGATCAGATGTCTGTTCAATACAAGGCATCAGTGTTTCAATTCACGTGTATAAGCACTTACCTGCAAGGTGAGAGTTGCCTTGGGCCATCCCAAGGAAAGACTTGCCAACAAATACAAATAATTCCATCGAGTTGTAGTGTTGGAGGGTGTCCCTAACCTCTTATCCGGAATACAGCAGAGTTCATTCCTGCACTGGGAAAGGGCCCTAGGCTCTGACCTGTTAAGACCCTATCCGATGGCAAAATTCTGGTTCTATAATACTATTTTCAAGGCAGGCCAATTCTCTCAGAAAAGCACTGACAAGACCTAATCCTTTTGAATGCAGAAAAGGTGACAGACCACAACTTGTTATTCCAAAGCCATCTGAATGACCCACAAAAACACCGCAAAGCCTTCTGTACCTCCCCACTTCTCTTCTGTCCCTTTAAATTAGCCCAACCCATCCCCAGGCTGCACCTGCAGGAGATAAAGGCCAGCTGGAAATAGCCATGGGTGTTCCCAGTCAGTTCCCAGAAGCTCCATTCTCTGATTTGGCTCAGGTTCCATCCCACCCTCCTCCAATCTCTTGGCTCTGACTTCACCTCAGTCATTTGAACCTTGGCTTTACTTTTCCCAAAGACCAGAGAGGTTTTCAAACCTTAGCAAGCATCAAAACCACCAAGAGGTCTTGCTGGTCTCCATCCCCAGAATTTCCAATTAAATAGGTCTGGGGTGGGGTCCAAGAATTTGCATTTCTATCAAGTTCCCAGGAGACACTGCTGCCCCTGGCCCAGGGACCACACTAGGAGAACCACTGCTCTAGGCTGTACCACAGCCCTGCCCTCTGCAAGAAC
Source organism: Ursus americanus (assembly GCF_024610735.1). Classification (NCBI taxonomy): domain Eukaryota; kingdom Metazoa; phylum Chordata; class Mammalia; order Carnivora; family Ursidae; genus Ursus; species Ursus americanus. The sequence continues at coordinate 10,647,194 of NC_142153.1, forward strand.
TCCAGTCTAACTCAGCCGCATGAAATCCTAATTCTGTTTCCTAAGCTCCTGGGGTCCGGGCCATCCCTTCAGTACCAATGGGGTCTCTGGATGCTACATGGAGGGAGGCCTAAAATTCCCTAGCATTGCATTCCTGAACCCTAGGCTTTCTCGATCTATTATAACGCAAATGCCTCAGAAGGTATTTTGCCACGGTTCTGTAGAGATAATTAATAAATCCTGTGGGGGGTGCTGGGTGGCTCAGTCAGTCAAGCGTCTATCTGCCCGCGGCTCAGGTCATGATCAATCCCTGCCTCGGGCTCTCTGCTCAGCTCTTCTCTCCCTCTCCCTCCGCCCCTCCCTGCTACTTGTGCGTGTGCTCTCAACCTCTCCCTCAAACAAATAAATAAAATCTTTAAATCAATCAACCAATCAATCAATCCTGTGGGAATGGTGTTTGTTACTTGAGAATGAATATGTTAAAAAAAACTAACTCCCCCAAATCTTCCTAAATTGGGTGAGATCCAGCTGGTGGCCTTATACTGGAGTACCTGAGCAAGTAGCCGAAGGTAAAGAGTAGGGGCCAAATATTAATAACTGACATAACACTTATCTTCTGCCAGCCTGTGTCATAAGCATTTTGCATATATTTATTATTTCATCCCTTATAACAAACCTGTAAGGAAGATATTATTATCCTCATTTCACTGATGAGAAAACTGAGGCACGGAAAGGTCAGGTAACTTACTCCAGGTCACACAGCTAGAATGTGACAGAGCCCGGATTGACCCCTAGGGTGGGGCTCCAAGTCTGCACTCCCAACTGCACTGCATGACCCGGGGCGACTTGCACAGACTCAGAATCAGTGTTCTGGGTTCAACCTCCTTTTCTTCCTAAAACTTTTTTCCCCAGTTGGTTGCCAATTTTCAGGTCTTCCACTTCCTCATCACCCCCATTCACCTTGAGACTTGTTCCCTTGCCTAAGAACATAATTGCAGCCTTCAGAAGCACAGAGATTTGGGGGAGTCCATGGGCAGGGCCTACAACCATTCCAGACAGACCCAGCTGACCATGAACATATACCTGAATTTAATTGGGGTCTTGACTTCTTGACTGTTTTTCAAGGATTTAGCTGAAGTGGGAAAGCTAGGAGTGCAGGGTTCTCAAAGGCTGTCTCCTAGATGGTAGGCCTTTCTGGAAGTCAGGGTGGGTCTGGGCCTCTTTGAGGTTTTGGAGATATTTCCAAAAGAGGAGCTTATCATAAATGTTGACATTAAGCAAGCAGACTCATTTACCGCCCAAATAAATATACAGTTCAATATCATTGTGAAATTGTCAAGATGATAGATAACAGGATTTATTGAAACTCCAGAGGTGCCTGGGTGGCTCAGTCGGTTAAGCATCTGCCTTCGGCTCAGGTCATGATCTCAGTGTCCTGGGATGGAGCCCAGCATCGGGCTCCCTGCAGGGAGCCTGCTTCTCCCTCTCCCTCTGCCTGCCACTCTGCCTACTTGTGCTCTCCTATCTCTCTGTCAGATAAATAAATAAAATCTTTAAAAAAAGAAAAAGAAAAAAGAAACTCCAGTGAATTCAGGGTGCTCCAGCTGAGTGGTGGGGTAACATTCTGCCTTCTGAGGGGTGAGTGCCATGCCTGTCTGGTGGCTCGGTTCCTGTGTGCGAAACTTCATCTGTAGAGGACATCCATCAATCCAGAGCTGGGGCCCTACCTCTGGCTCAAACGACCATCTCTCCCATCTGTGACAGGACTTCCTTGGTGGAGGTCCCAGCTGCAAAAGGGCTTCATCTCTGGTTTCTCCCATAGCCCGCAGCAGCCCGCCCTAGCACCTGCTGTCTGACACCCAACATCTCCAGACCTTCTCCCTTCTAATCCCCCCTGCACTTCTCCCAGCCCCATTCACAACTGTCCTAAAACTGAAAAGTCATGATGTTCTGGCCCCATAACCAATATTTTAACTGGCATCTAATGGTTCTTTTGTTTCTAAAGATCCCTCGCCTCATATCCAGGAACACATCTCCAAGCCTCTACATTATTTCCACCTCTGGTTGTGAAACTTGACCAAATACACACAGTCCTTGACCTGCCCCTTCTTTACGAACAGAAGGGGCACTATTTTGTTTGAATTTGCTGTCTAGCCTTTCAAAGGGGGCTGCACTTCCACACAGACCCTGTTCTTACCTAGTATCTGCTTACAAGAAAACCATAATAGCAATATTTGGTTGCTTGGGCTCCATTTGACTGCTGGCCCAACAGCTCAACTTCTGCAGGACTGGGTGCATCTCAGCATACTGACAGGGTTGGCAGATTAAAATACAGGACGCCCAGTTGAATTTGAATTTCAACAATTGTTGAAACAACTAATACATTTTTAATATAAGTTTATCCCATGCAATATTGAAAATATTGAAAATCCACTTATACTTTAAAAATACTGGTTGTTAATCAGAAATTCACATTTTTTTTAAAGATTTTATTTATTTGAGGGAGAGAGAGTGAGGGCGAAAGAGAGAGAGAATGAGAGCGCACAGGTGGGGGGAGGGGCAGAGGGAGAAACAGACCCCCGGCTGAGCAGGGAGCCTGACTACAAGGCCAGGCTTGATCCCAGGACCCTGGGATCAGAACCTAAACCAAAGGCAGACGCTTAACTGACTGAGCCACGCAGATGCCCCTGAAATTCACACGTTATTGAGTGTGCTGTATTTTTATTTACTAAACTTGGCGAAACTAGGAAGATACCAAATAGTCCAGTTAAATAAGAGTTCTATGAGAATATTGAAATATTACCCAGAAGTACAAGCATCCAGCTAGCCCAGCAAACTCGCGCACCTGCCCCTTGGTTAGGGACAGGAAGGCATCTGATTAACCATCACAAGGGATCCAGTGGAGGAGAGGTATTTTTCCAAAAGGACGTTGTGGTGCTACTCAAATTTTCAGAAAGAAAAAGATAAAATGGAAACTAAGTGGACAGTTAACAAGGTCTACCAATCACCAAACATCCGGAGGACGGCGTGGGGTGGGTGAGAAGAACGATTTTAGAAAAAGGAAGGTGAGATTGATAAAGATAAATCTCTCTTGCATCATAATTTTCCCAAAGGCACTTTCCTAAGAAAAGCCAAGGGAGATTCTAGAGATGTGGGTCCCTTCCTCTGCTCCAGAACTGACCACTGCATGACATGGGGCAAAGCCCTTTACAGCAAACTCCACCCATCCTCAGAGCCTCGATTTCAACCCAGATGCAAAACTCAAGTTTCTCATGGATGCAGAAATCATCTTAGGAAGGTCCTCAGTAGAAAAAGTGTGGGTTATGATCAACGAAGCCTTCTGCCATTTAAGTAAGCAGTGACAGTAAGGTAACTGCCCTGTGGATTGAAATGGGTAGAAAATTGCCTCATTAGGGGGGAGCCTGGGTGGTTCAGTCGTTAAGCATCTGCCTTCGGCTCAGGGCATGATCCCAGGGTCCTGGGATCGAGCCCTGCATCGGGCTCCTCCTCTGGGAGCCTGGTTCTTCCTCTCCCACTACCCCTGCTTGTGTTCCCTCTCTCGCTAGCTGTCTTTCTGTCAGATAAATAAATAAAATATTTTTTAAAAAAGAAAGAAAGAAATTGCCTCATTAGAAAACATTTTTTCAATTAAAAACAATGTTATCAGAAACATTCACAAAAGGATCTTAGTCAAATGATGCAATAGTGTTAAGGCAGTAGTAACCATACTTTTGAAAGCCAGTGCCGATTACCAGGTGTATTAAAAATGGCCTTGGGGGAAATCTCTGTGCAAATATTTCTTTTTCAGTTTAATTTCAAAGGCTGCTTAAAAGGAAAAAGGGAGGATGTCTGAAGTAGTAAAGTAGCAATCATTTGCACCTGGGCAGCCTAGGTTTCATCCCAGAATCTGGAGCATTTTGTGCCCAGATGAGAGAGCCCGTGTGTGCACAGGGAGCTGTGGGGGCCGGGAAGGGCACGGTAGAGAGAAAAGCTGCCTCTGCCAAGGTCACATGGGAACACAGGTGGATTCGGGAGTGCCGCTCCCACCTGATTACAATCCCGCAGCCTCTCCGCTCTGAAGGGAGTCATGCTACGGGAGGTCCCTCAGAGCTTCAACATCACAGCCTCTGTGGCTAATGATAAGCCAATGAGGCTCCGGCTGATTTCCTGAGCCGGACATGGTGCTGTTAGGCACCGTCAGGGAGACAGAGGGTGGAGAAGACCCAGGTCTACCAACAAGCATGAGACTAACTCACAAGACTGCAGAGACGGCATCCTTCAGCGAGGGTGTGAGGGAGTCTATGGATCTTCCCTGGGTCTCCAAGGGTAAGAGGGATGGAGATAAAAACACAGAGCATTTCACAACGTGTCAGGACATCCCATAGTCTCTCCAACTTCTTTCTCCATCTGAAAACTAGAGAATTCCTGCCTTTCCCCCATGAAAAGCAAAGTAAGCTTACGGCTGGCCTCCAAGCTGTTTGCTAAAAACCAGACACTTGCGGTCTCCTCCAAGAAGTTCAGAGAGATTCTGGTTAGTGTGTCCCCATTCTGTTTGTGTTTTGCTGGTTTCTCACCCCACCCAGCACTTTTTCCAACCCTTCTTTTCTTTTTTTCCTTCCCGCAGAAGAAAAACTTATGATTAGACGTCAAGACGAGAGCAGAGAAGCTTCTGGATTCTCACGCAGTTCACTGAACTCTTGAGGCAACAATGGCTCATGTTAGGGCTGAGCCGGAGCCTGTGCAGGGGGGAGGTCCGACTGGCCAGGACAGGACCCCAGGTGGACACGTCCGCCCCAACCCTCTAAAGGCTTATCAAACAAAGGATTAGACAAAGGTCGGACCGGAGGACCTGTCATCGCTCACTACCACCATAATGGCCACCAAGCAGCCTGGGTTTTCTAGTACAGTTCCAGGTGAAAACGTCATGTTGACCCCATAAAAAAATCCAAACAGCCTAGAAATGATAACATTTCAGTGGCAGTTTCCAAACTGCCTCCTCACGCTTGGAATTGGTACAAAAGCGTTCATCAGCCCACATGTCCAGGCTGGGCTTCAGAAACCATGACCATTGGAGCTAGAAGCTGATTGGAAAGAAGGCGTGTTTGATCTTCATTATGTCCCCGTGCCCCTTTTCAGTGGCTTGCTGCCACTTGCTGCCCACCCACTCCACCCTCTCTCTGCCTCCCCTTTGATGAAAACTGTGCCCGTTAGGCCCTGGCGAGCCCCCCCTGGAAGCTAAATGGCTGAAGACCATGTCAGGCTATTTGCTTTTTCCTATTAGGGTGAAATCCTAATAAGGACTTGGTGGGTTTAGCAAACTGTAAGAGAATATGGGGAAAGGAGAATGAGGGGTCTCTGTGGAGCCCCTTAAAGCTGAGCCTTCTACCTCTGAATTGGTGGGCGGGGGAGAAGGGGAGGACCGCAGTTGCCACGGTCAAAGGGGAGAATAGGGATCAAGTAGGTATGAGCATTTCTCAATAAGTGGCCAAAGTGGGACCCCCACCAGGTGGCTGCCCGCCACCTTAACGACCTGGCCCAAAGACCCCTGTGCGCGGGCTCCACGTCCAAAGGTGAATCCTCCACATTTTTTGCCTTTCTGTACAAGGGATAATATGAACACTGCCCTTCTAAAAACTGCTCAGTGGCCGATATCAGAAGAAGTACTCAGCCTACTGGGGCACCAAGCAACCCGCTGGTAATGGTCTCCAGGTCCCAGGGGTCACATCTCAGCCTTCAGCAGAAGTCTGCCATGGCCCATCTGTAGAACGGGACTCCTGAACCCTGCCCAGACCACAGCGTCGCCCAGCAGGTGATCGCCAGGACCCACTGACCTAAAGGCGTGCCCCACACTGCCCAGTGTTGGCGGTCTAGACCATGGGCAGCCCACCTCCCCTGTGCTCATTCCTCTCGCTCTGCTTGCTCCCTGTGATAGTTGTCTCGCTTCTAACACCTCCAACACCCAGCTCGGGCCCAACTGGTGCCTTCCTGTTTCCCTGTTGTGATTCCACCCCCTTGGCTTTTGTGTTCCTTGCCTATGACCGGGCTAATTCCATGGAAAGATCTAATTGCCAGGACCTGCACCTTTTGCAAGCCCTAGGACACAGTGTCCCTATGTAGAGTCCCCACAGGGAGGTACGTGGGGTGAGCCAGAAGAGAAACCAAGAAAAATATTTCCTCTCCTTGTGCTCCTTTCCACCACGGTGTGGAATTCAACCTTTTCCAATCCATACTCTGGTACAACAGAATGCATGAGAGTCTTTGAAGAAAATCACCACAGAAAGCTGTCTCACGGGGCACCTGGGTGGCTCAGTCGTTAAGTGTCTGCCTTTAGCTCAGGGTGTGATCCCGGCGTTCTGGGATCGAGCCCCACTTCAGGCTTCCTGCTCTGCTGGGAGCCTGCTTCTTCCTCTCCCACTCACCCTGCCTGTGTTCCCTCTCTTGCTGGCTGTCTCTCTTTCTCTGTCAAATAAATAAATAAAATCTAAAAAAAAAAAAAAAAAAAAAAAGAAAGCTGTCTCACCCTCAATTTTTTCTCTGGATTCTCCTCCTATGGCTAGATACTTCCACAATTAGAAATTAACTTTTTGTCTTTTTTTCTATTAAAATGCTAATAAGCAGGGAGACAGTAAAAAGCAGTAATTTGTGTTTCAGGACAAGCATGCTTATTCTGAGAACACACTTTGGTAGAAAAAGACTTGAAGAGAAATAATCTGAGAGTAAGGGAGCTGGGAATAGTTAATAGAAGCCTCAAAGAAGGAGAAACAACTGCAGAATAGAAAGATGGACGGGGGCCCAAGCCACACTTCCCCCATCCCAGAGTTTTGCACAGGCCAAGTGAATCTGAGCCAGGTCTCAAATCAGCAAGAGGGGAAAGGGGAGGGATCTTCTAGAGCAAGTTCGGGCCTTGAACTCAAAGGCCTCCTTGAGTCCGCGGACAATGAAGGCCCCAAGCATGCAAAGACCCAGCCCCTTGCCCTCAAGGAACTCACAGTCTAGTTGGGAGAAATGCATGGATATCAGTGTTCATGATACAGTGCTTCACATAGAAGAGGGGCATGGTGAATGCGGGGGGGTGGGGGGACCTGATGCATCCCGGGGACAGGGAACATCGGTCACGTGGGCTGATTAATTAAGAGACAAGGAGTCTAGCAGGACAGGAAAGGGAACAGCCTATGCTAAGTCTCATAAGAAAGCAGACCTCTCCGTAGTTGGAGTGTAGGGTTCTTAAGGTGATGCGTTGGGAGATGAGGCAGGAATCTGGCAATCAGAGCGCTAAGGGTCATGCCAAGACGTTTAAGCTTTCTTCGGAGAGCAACGAGGAGCTACTAATGGGTTTTAAGCAGACTCCATGGCAGTGTCTGGATCCTTTGCTCTGAAGGCAGGCCGATGAGGGAGCAGAGGGAATGAGACCAGACATGGGGAGGCCAGTGAGGAGGTGACAGTAACGGATGAGAGGGGCAGGACTGACCCAGAGCCGGGGCAGAGGGCACAGGGAAGATTGGGAAGCGGCATCCCTGAGACCTGGTGGAGGGGCTGCGTGAACGTCAGGGATGAAGACAATGCCTGGATCCCCCGCAGGGCCACTGGTGAACGGTTAAGCACCTGCTGATAAAGAGAAGCCGGGGCGCCGCGCAGGGCTCAGGCTTCAAAGCCGGCGCGCAAGGAACAATCTCCTTTGGTCAATGTTCTATTTGAAAATCCCTTAGATTGCCCATAAAGTCCAGTTGCTTTGGTTGAATTAGAGGAAGTTCCGGGGCCTTGTTATACATGACCTTTCAACCCCAGAATCACCTGAAGAGAGGTCTGTTTTTTAAGTGCAATACTTGGCCTGCCGGCTTCCTGCGAGTCCCATCGAGCCATAACCAGCTGCCCTGTCCATGCAGGAGGCCCGCAGTGACCTCCCCGGAGCTGGCTCACCCAGCTCCCTCCAGCACCACGCACCCAGGCGCGGCAGTCCTGGCTGGAGCCTGGGCTGGGGCGGGGGGCGCAGTAGAGACAAATGTACTGATGCGCCCCCCACCATGCTCCCCCCGCCCCCTCACCCCCACACCCCCTTTCCACACAATAAACAACAGCCTTGGCGGTCAGCCAGAACACACACACACACACACAACCAGAATCACACTCAGCATGGACATCTGCTCACTGCAGGAGAAACACACGGAACCGGGCCCCTGAAGGAGCAGAAGAGCCCTACCCTCCATCTTGTCCTCACTCCAGGGCGAAATTTCAGTTGGAGGTAGAACGGAGGGCAGAAAGGCCAAGCGCCATTTCAGTCAGAGGTTCTCAACCTAATGGAGTCAACAGACACCTGGGTCGTCCCCCCACCTCCCCAGGTTCTGATTCAACCCTCAGCTGCCCAGCCTGGGCAAATGGACTACGCAAAGCTCCGCCATGATTCCAAGGTGCAGACAAGGTCTTGAATCTCCGGTATAAATGATTCTCTTTTCTTCCTAATGCATCCCTTGAACCCTCCGAGTTGAAGGGCAACAACCGAGTTCTGTTTGGGGCTCTGGGTGACCTTCGGAGGTTCAAACAAAGACATCCTCTGCCCCCTGCTAATGATCCCTCCGGATCTTATAAATGTTTATCCCGGCAGCCCCGGGGCCAACAGTGGCTCCTGATTGCTGGGTATACTTGCTGGGATGGGGAAGAGCCTCTTCCAGACAGTAGTTCCAGACAGCTTGGCTCTGCAACACAAACAAACAGAAAATAGTCATTCTGCCTCCCAACCTGTTCGGCGCTGGGGAGGGGGCGGGGTGGGGATCGGGGGGAAGATTTCAAACAAGGGCAACATTTACTAGGCTTTTCCAACCTGCGCAAGAATAGTTATTACCGCAAATAGCCGTTTTGGCTGCTACAAGTCTGTAATTTCACCCTCCGAAGTAACTTGTTCTCAGAGCTTCTGGTATCTCCTGCCGTGGATGCAGTGAGGAATATCCAGGGACAGGACTTAACGGCAAGTTCTCACCCCGCAGCTGTCGGTGCCCAAGCTCTTCAAACTCAAGCTCCAGGATTTTATAAGGAGGATGCTTCAGAGCCAAGTTAGGGCTTAATTATTCTTTTTCTAGGCATACTTGTAGTCTGCACCCCCTCGGAGCATCTTTGAAACTCAAACCCAGTGAGTCCTGATCCCTCAGAGGCAATGAAAGCTCAGGATATCCATGAGTCTAGCTCGGCAACCAGAACAGAAGTGCCGCACTTGTCCAGAGTGGGGGCCTCCAAGCATAGCAGGGACCCCATCAGCCGCTTCACTCTAGGTATGGGCAGGGTCTCCCCTTGAGGGCCCTGGGGGAAGTTGAGGTGTACTCAGTCTCAGTCTTTTGGGGGATGAAGGGTAGATACCTGTCCCAACCATTTGTACATTCAAATCCAATCAGCGTTCATCAAGCCCAGAGTTAAGCCTGACACACCAAACAAAAACCCAAACCCTGAGGGGAGACCCCAGGTTGGCCCTGATTCCTAGGCGTGCAGCTTTTCCCATTATGACGGCAGCTCTTTTGTGGGAGCCCAGCCCAGCCAGCCCACAGGTGACCGAGGCAGGAACTTCTGTCAGGAGCAGGTCACCCAGGCACACAGCCACCGGGGTTCTGTGTTCCTTTGCTGCGCTGTTACCTCCGCCCTACAGACAGCAGGGAACACGGAGACAAGCATCTTCTAGGGGCACCTGGGTGGGTCAGTTGGTTAAGTCTGCCTTTGGCTCAGGTCATGATCCCAGGGTCCTGGGATTGAGTCCCACATCGGGCTCCCTGCTCAGTGGGGAGTCGGCTTCTCCCTCTGCTTGCTGCTCCCCCCTGCTTGTGCTCTCTCTAACTCTCTCTCTCTCTGACAAATAAATAAATAAAAATCTTAAAAGAAAAAAAAAAGAAAAAGAAGAAGAAGCATCTTCTAACTCAAGAATGAGGAACAAGGATTCTCATCTTTGTATTTTGGATTCCCCAGATCTCCAGTGGCTTTTGTGGGTGGCTGTGAAACTCTCAAAAGAAAAGAAATTTGAATTCATTTTCATTTAAAAAAAATGAATGCAAATCATAGAACATTTGGGGGAACTAAGAGAAAGGGAAAATGTCACAAAATTGACAAATTCATATCATTCATTCACTCAACAAACACCCACCAAGTGCCAAGTGTTGTCCTATGTGTGGGAGGTGCAAATGAGAATCAGGCTGGCCTGGGCAAGGTCTCTGTTTGGTTCAAGAGGCAGAGGACTGTCACAGTGTGTGACACTAGTGTGCGTGTGAATGGCTGTGACAGAGACGCTATGGCAGCCCGCATGGAAAAGCTGTGGGAAGATTGGTAGGAATTCACCAGGACCTAAGAACAAGAAGTGTAGGGACGGATGATGTGTGCAAAGCTGCAGAGCTTTTTAAAAGGTGGCACCTTCAAGAATAAACTCCACAGTGGGGCGCCTGGGGGGCTCAGTTAAGTGTCTGCCTTTGGCTCAGGTCATGATCCCAGGGTCCTGGGATTGAGCCCCACATTGGGCTCCCCGCTTAACGGAGAGCCTGCTTCTCCCGCTGCTCCTTCCCTCTGCCCCCACCCCCGCTCATGCTCTCTCTTTGTCCGAAACAAATAAATAAAATCTTTAAAAAATAAATAAAATTAAAATTCAAAAAAAAAAAAAAGAATAAACACCACAAGCTGGGCCCTCCACCTGCATGTCCAGCTGGGCAAACCAGAGAAGGAGGCCCCTTTCCTGGCACGATGCCCCTGGAGTTTCTTCTTCACTGCACACTGCTTCTGTGTGCATATGTCTGATAAGCGCCGATACAGGTTATGTGGCCTTGAAAGTCCCACACGTCACCCTATGCAGAATGCTAAAAATAACCTACCCATCTGCCGCCTGCCATCTCCCCTGCCCAGACGGAAGTCAGCCAGGGGGGCCTGGTCAGAGGAGCTGGAGCTGGCAGGGGCGAACTCGGCAGCTTTGCAGTTTAAGTGACTACCCACTGCTTTGCAAGCGTATCAGCAGGTAGGAGAGTTCTGCCACAGAAAGCCATGGATCTCAGAGAATCCTCAAAAGGGGAGGGGAGCAGGTGCTTACAGGCAACCACTCTCAGTCAGACCATGGGTCCGTTGCTTCGAGAATGTTACCGTTAATTCCACTGACAGAGGAAACTGAGGCTCGCCACCCCACAGTAGCAAAGCCGATATCAACCCCATGCCCACACCTGCCTGCACACACCCATCCTCCCAGCACCTTCCTGGAGACAGCCCACCCTCCTCCGGCCAAACCAAGGGCTCAAGGTGCTCCTCCCCGGACACCCCCTCGGCTGCTGGGCATGGAGGGGCCTCCTTCCCGCACTGCGGTCTTTCCCTTCTGCACAACCGCTCCAGCAGGGAGTCGTCAGCACCAGTGCGGGCAGGCCTGCCTTGGAGCAGGTGTTTGCACGCTTCCCAAACACTCTTCCTTTAAGGAAAATAGTATATGGCTCCCTGAACAGGCAGCACATGGTGTGCTGTTTTCCTGGAGAGGTCCTTGCTTGCATGACGTCAAAGAAAATGAATATGTGACAGAAGACACACAAGAAAAGAAAAAAAATCAGGGGAGGGGGTGGGGGAATGGGAGAGGCTGGTGATGGGTAGTAGGGAGGGCACGTATTACATGGTGCACTGGGTGTTATACGCAAGTAATGAATCATGGAACTTTAAAAATAAATAAATAAATGAATAAATAATTAATTAAATAAATAAAAGTCAAACAACTAAAAAAAAAAAAAGAAAAAAATCAGGTTTGGACTTTAAATCCTTACAAGTTTAAGAAGTGAAAATAGTAAATTCCTGACACCACATTCCACACACAAATATCCCATGTAACCCTAGAGTTTGGGGTCCCCCAATGATAGAGACATGACGTCGTGACACTCTGGCCTTGTCCCCACTTCAGAGTCTCTAGCTGTCCATTGGTTTGTTGAGAAGGCCCCTTCTCTGTGCCTGATTGTCTCGGCCCAGGGTTCGACAAGCAGCCAGCTTTCCCTCCTCTAATTCTGGCCCACCCAGTCCGCCCAAGCCGAGGCAACAGGAAGCTCTTCAAACTGGTCCTCCAGGCTCCTGGAGTCTCCCGAACCTTCCATCCCAGAAGAGACGCCATTGTTCCTCTGCTTTTCAGACACCACCACTGCCGAGTCGCCTCTCCCTTCCCGCTCCTCCTGCCTGACTCTTCCTGACTCTTCCCTCTAGGCTTGTCATTATGCCTGTTCAAGGACGTTAGAGTTCAGTCTTGTCTCTCACCCAAAATGTGAAGGAGGGGGAATGAGCCGAGACCATGTGTGGTCAGACGCAAAGGGCAGCGGGGTAGACCGGACAGTCAGGAGGGCTGAACAAATCGGGGTAGGTGTAACAAGAAGGCTGGGAGGGAGGCAGATAAGGAGGGGGGAGCTTAAGCTTTGGAGCTAGAGCTCACTTTCCCCTTAGCTTCAGTTCCCCTTTCTGTAAAATTGGTATGATCGTACCTAACCAGAAAAGCTATTTCAAAATCTAACCTTACGCGCAGTGCTTTACTTATATTATCTCACGTTATTATTCCTGTTTTTTCTCAACAAGTGAGGAAATCTGAGTTTAAAGAGTATGTAACTTGCCCAAAGCCACACAGTTAGTAAAGAGCAGAGCGAGGATCCAAACCCCAGTTGGTCCTGCTTTTGGTTAGCCACCATATGGTGCTGCCCCCCACTTTACCTCAGACATTCTCACTCTCAGGGGACCTCCCCTCCCCTCAGAAATCACAGCAACTGCCTCTCAGGCAGGGAGGATACACCTCCCAATCTTCATCGCCTCCGGCATAGACATCCTTGCTCACTTGACCATTCCCTCTCCTTGATCCCTTCATGGACGGGTTGGTCAACAACCTGCTGAGTGATCGCCAGCACTCTAACACTGCCGGCCCTTGCTGAGGCCCCAGAAGGGGACAGTCACAGGCTCCTACAGAGCAAACACCCGTTTTTCTCTTCAGACCCAACTCCTCAGCTCAGTGGGGCATGTCCTAAGGTCCCAATGAAATATATATGATATATGGCCAAGGCAAGGACTGGCGAAGGATTGAAGTAACCACGTTTCTCATGAACTTCCTTAGTTCCTTGTGAAATCCCGCCGTCTTGATTTGTGTCACCAGGAGAAAGGGCCACGGAGCACCACCCAAGTCCCAGATCCCATTCAACCCCTACTTCACAGGGGGCCCTGGGAGCCTGAGGCAGATTGAATAAGGAGCAACATCTATCATTCTTTTTTTTTTTTTTAAAGATTTTATTTATTTATTTGACAGAGATAGAGACAGCCAGCGAGAGAGGGAACACAAGCAGGGGGAGCAGGAGAGGAAGAAGCAGGCTCATAGCGGAGGAGCCTGATGTGGGGCTCGATCCCATAACGCCGGGATCACGCCCTGAGCTGAAGGCAGGCGCTTAACCGCTGTGCCACCCAGGCGCCCCAACATCTATCATTCTTGTAACACACATGCAAATTTTAAGTATTTAGCTTTCATCATAACTTGTCCGTTTGATAGAAACAATCGTTAAAAGTAACTTACAGTGAACATAATTTTTTATAGTTGATATCGAGGGGGCACCTGGGTGGCTCAGTCGGTTAAGCTTCTGCCTTCGGCTCAGGTGGTGATCTCATGGGTCCTGGGATTGAGCCCCACGTTGGGCTCCTTGCTCAGTGGGGAGCCTGCTTCTCCCTCTGCCTGCCACTCCCCCTGCTTGTGCGCGCTCTCTCTATCAAATAAATAAAATCTTAAAATATATAAATATAGTTGATATTGATTTGAATTATGCCAACCCTTGAGACATCTCTTCCACTGTAGCTCTTTGTCACGTTGTTTACTCTCAAATCAACTACTTCAAGGCATTTCCTAATTTTACCCCTTTCAAGTCCACAAAAAAGGCACAAAGATTTTTTTCTTCAAATCTGAAAAAATGTTTTTCTTCTGATAAAAGTGAATCATGGCTAAAAATTCATACAATGCAGAAATATTACAGCAAACACCAAACATCTACTCATATTCCCTTTCCCAAAAATTACCATTATAATAGGTTGGTTTATAGCTTTCTCAGTTTAAATGCATATATAAATATAGATATAATTTGTACCAACGCGATCATCCAAATATGCTCTTCCGAAACCTACTTTTTTCTTTAATTTCTATCATAGATAGCATTCAATGACCAACTATGCAGATGTACAACATAATTCTTAGTAACTGCTTAATGTTCTATCGGATAACTCCCCAGTTTTATCAGCCAGCAGCATGTTAATGGATATTTAAGCTGTTTTCATGTTTTCGTGATTCTAAACAAAGACTATAATGGACATTCCTTGAGGTCAATTCCCAGGAGGGGAAGAAGCGCCGCATCAAAGGAGTTATGTATTTTACATTTTGATGTAGATTTCTAGATCACTTCTAGAACGGAAGCTAATTCTGAAGATCCTATGTGAAGAAGCATTTTCCCTGTTTGAGTATCAAGAGCCAGGGGAATGGCAAAGGGCTCCACTGGGCTGTCCGGTCACTTCCCACCAGGAGGCAGATGGGCACGTCACATCTTTGCTCACCTTCTCATGCCCTAGCATAGGTGGAAACCAGGCAAATCCCTGAATGGCTGTGTTTTAAATTGCAAAGCTTCCAAGGGCTTCCCCTTTCGATTTCTAATAACCTCTTTGTTGATAAGTCTAAAGACTTCGTGGTTCTTTTCATATTTAGACAAAATGCAAAGGAAGGCAGCGTTTGGTAGTCACAGAGAGAACACAGCACGCGAGTACCGGTGTGAGAGCAACTTGGTAGAGCCAGCGAGAGCGAAAGGAATATGTCCCCAAGATTCCAAAAGCTCACTTATATTTTTCTTCGACTCTAAGAAAAGCTTATTTTCTGAACCTGGCATTGAAGACCCTACATAGTCTAGCCCCATCATAAAATGTAAAGCCTTATATCTCCCAAATAAACCCCGTTTTTCTCTAGTGAAACAGAGGTACTTGCCTCTCCCTCAAACATGTTGTGTTTTCCTGCTTTGTGTCTTCGTAGTTAATATAAAAAATTGTCAGGGTGCCTGGGTGGCTCAGTTGGCTGCCTTTGGCTCAGGTCTTGATCCCAGGGCCCTGCTCAGCCAGGGAGTATACTTATCCCTCTCCCTTTGCTCCTCCCCCACCTCTGTCCCCCCCCACTCATCGCCCCCCCACCCCCACGGCTCACGCTCTCCCCAGCTCGCAGCTCATGCTCTCTGGAGCGCTGCTCTCTTTCTCATTCATATCTCTCTCTCTCTCTCTCTCTCTCTCTCTCTCTCTCTCTCTCGTGCAAATTTGAACGACAGAGAAAGAGAGAGTAGGAGTGGTGGGGGAGGCAAGGGAGAAGCAGACTCCCCACTGAGCAGCAAGCCGGATGTGGAACTCCGTCGAGGACCCTGGGATCATGACCTGAGTCAAAGGCAGATGCTTAATCTACTGAGCCAGCCAGGGGCCCAAATAAATAAAATCTTGGGGAAAAAAAAAAAGTTGTCACCATTTCTTAAGCATCTATTATATGCCAAGCATCCTGCCAAGTGCTTTCGAGGGGGTATTCTGGGCAATCCTTAAACAGCAAATCTGTGACGTAGGCACTACTTCTCCCCATCATGCCTATGGAAGAAGGAAGCTCAGAAAGGTGAAGCCCTGGGCGGAGCTCCAGGGAGAACTTGGTGGCCTCGGGGCAGAGGCGGGAGCCCACGGCATCATGGACAAATCTAAAGAGAACTGCATTTCAGTCAGGGCCTGGTAAGACTACAGCTGCCACTTGGCGATGGTCCAAAATGTGTTCCAGTGACTCAGCAAATTTTTTAAAAGAAAGGTTAAGTGATTTTCCCAAAGCCACGCAGCTGTTCAAAGGTGAGCCAGCATTGGAAACCATGTCATCCTAATTCCAGCGCCTGACACCCCCACTCTCTCCAGCCCCCAACATTCGGAATCCATCCAGAGGCTGCTCCAATCCCATCTCTTCTGGCAGCTCCCCCTCTTCAACCAAACAGAAGTCATCTGACGTCATTCTGAATCCTTATTGTCCGAACTGAGAGCTTATTGGCCTTGCTACAGTTCACGACCACTTTTCAATTTCATTCATTCATTCATTCATTCAGCCAGCCAGCCTTTTTCCAGCACCTTCCATGGGCCAGGACCTGCCAGACGCCCAACTCCCAGCCCCAGTCCTCAAGGAGGGGACGCCCGTGTTGTGTCTCCAACTAGACTGTGAACTCACTGGAGGCAGGAACCTAACGGACACCTTTCCTTAGCTCCCCCAGCCCCCAACCCCTCACAGGCAGCCCAGGAGGCCTACAGCAAATATTTCTGGATTAATTGCTGAGTTGCATGGTTGGCAGGGAGGGATGCTTTTCTCCCCCACGATCAGTGCCACTGACTCTTTGCCTGTACCCTATGACCTGCCTGTGCTGTAAATTCATCTTCCTGCTCAGAGGCATTCTCCTCCCACCAGGAAGGCCGCCCTGCCAGGTAATTTATCTCTATGTCCTGTCTTCTTGGGAGAGGGACGTGCAGCACAGCAGGTGCCTGGTAACAAGCCCATTAAGCCTCCATCTCTGCTCTCAGCATGAGCTCCCGGGCACTCTGCAGTATTTGTCTTCCCTACTTAGCAGCTGTGTGCATGACCAGGGTCCACTCGGTCCCGGGAAAGCGGGAGATGGGCCCAGAGCCCAAACAGGAACTGCACCCCTAGGGCTGCGTCCCCCCTCCCAGGGCACGGGGTTGGGCCGAGGTTCATAGAAACCCAGACCCCAATTATATACAGCCGTTCCTTCTTCAGATTGCCCCCCTGCCTCCAACAGCCCCCCAACCATACACACCCCTACAGATATCGGTCACCCCCTGCTTCCTGGGCTCCCTGACATGAAAACTCAGAACACAGGTGGAAGGAAAAGCCAAGGAAAGTACCTTTCATGAGGGAGTTGGAGTGGGTGGTCCCGGGTCCCCATGGTGCCATTTGGGAGGATCGGCAGGACCAACTCCTCTGCCACCTGTCCCCAGGGCCTGAAACTTCTCATTTAGAGTTGCTTTCTGAGATGGCCCAACAGTCTCCCTTTGGGAAGCGAATATTGGACAGCCGGAGCTGGCTTTCTGGCACTTAGGAGGCCCCGCGCCTGGTTTGATGCTCTGCCATTGCCAGCTTGAGATGCTTCCTAATTTTTGAGTGAGAGACCCTGCGTTTTCATTGTGTACTGGGCCCTGCAGTCAGGTGGTCCCGGGGATCTGAGGCGAGGAGATTCTTCAGGAGCAAGATACAGGACAGGACAGGCTCTCGATGGGGTAGGGGCCGCAGGGGCTGTAAGGACTGCCGGGGCTGTCCCTGAGAAAGGACTAGCTTCGCTGGCCCCGCTAGGGCTACAGAACACGAGACACCACAGCCACAGCGGCTCAGGGAAAGGAGGCTGCCGGCCTTTTCCAAGTCACGGAAGCCAGAGGGCACTGAGCTGAGAGCTTTTGAGGCTCCCTGTGTCCCTGGGAGGACATCAGAAAGTGTCCCTCCCCCCAGCTCTGGGTGAGCACAGGGAGTGCCGTGGTACTCCTGCCCGCGCTGAGACGCTTCTGTCCATCCACCAGGCCTGGGCTAGGCCTCCAGCCCCAGAGCCCGCCCAGTCGCCTGAGCCATCATAAAGCCAGCTCTAAGGAAACTGCTGCTGTTGGCTGGGTGCCTTGGGCCACAGCAAGCGGCACTGGGACCCCAGGGCGCCAGTGCTGAGCCCACCCCAGAGGGAGCCCATGGAAGGCTCTGTGTGAGCCAGAGAAATCCCTGCCAACCTCATTCCCAGCAGAAGCCCTGCTCCGTCCCCTGGGAAAACCAGCCCTTTATTAAAGCAGGGAGTCTGGCGCAGGGTGAGAAGGAGGGCTTCTTTAAGGCAAGAACCAGGTCTTAGAGCAGAACCCTTTGCATCCCAATGTTAAGCTAGGGGCCTAGCCCAAAGTAAGCCCTAGAAGGAAGCAGGGAGGGGGGAGGAAATAGAAGGAGAGAGACCCTCTTCTCTTTTAATCTCCTTCAAAACAACCGGTCAGATTCCACCAATATTATTTAATTTCTTCAAGAGCTCTAATGAAACTCAAGTATCCCTGGAAATGGTAATTCAGTGAGTTTTCTTCCAGGGAGCTAAAGGGTGGTGCTTGGAGCCTGGCGAAGGCAGAAGGGAAACAGGGAGGAGGGAGGCAGGGTGCTGAGTAGTGCTCCCGAGGGGGGGCCTGGGCAGGAGCACAGCAGCAGCCACAGCCCCACGTGGTCACCGAGGCCCTGTCCTGTGGCTACAGAACAGATGACGCTGCTCCAAGTGGCTTCTGAACCCCGGCTCGCTGAGCTCCGCTTGTCCTAAACAGCTTCCTGGGCCCCGAATGCCCCCTCACTGCCAGTGCCGGCAAAGAGCAGGGCCAGGGCGGGATGAACCAAAATTCACAGTGGGTGGGAGGGGACAACGGGGCCCTGCTGCTGCCAAATGCCAGAGCCCGGGGCCTGCAGCCGCTCCTCCCAGCACCCCGCCTCGCTGTGGGGCATCCTACTGCCGAAGGGGGCCCGAAGGGGGCCGGCGGGGCGAGGAGGGCCTGGCCGGAGGGAGCGGCTCGCCAGCTCTCACTGGAAATCCCGTCCCACTCCACAGAACGCGACCTCATTAAGAGGGCCTGCTGGAAAGGGATTAGGCATCGTAGTGAGCTCCCGTCATGTGCTTGTTATTATCAGTAGTTTTCATCGTAATTCAGACCTGGGGCCTCTGGCCCGCTGCAGCTGCCTGGGATCAGCCAGTCGGCGTCAGGCTCCCCCATATATACCTTCCCACTTCCAATCTGCCAGCTTGTAGGTTCAAGTGCCCAGGCCTCAGGACCTGCCTGAAAGAGGAGGGGAGCCTCCCCTCCGCCAGAAGGGTGGCTCACGTGCTGGTGGTCCAGAAGGCCTCAGGAGAGAGGGGGCCAGAGCTGGGCCGGGCAGAATGAGGGCAGGAGCACTTGAAGGAGGTAGGGGAAGGGGGAGAGCAGCAAAAGCAGCCAGAGACCTCTGTCCACCTTAAGCCTGTGCCTCTGCTCCCCAGTAGCCTGGAAGTTTCTCTGGATCTGCCCCAAAAGCAGCAAAAAGGACTTTCCTGGGAATTCTGGGGATCAAAGTGGTCTTAACTGTCCCTAGAATTCCCTCCCAGACCGGGGGTGAGGTTAACACATCTCCATTCCTCTTCACACCTGCTGCCACCTGTCAGATGACTGATTCCCAGGCTCCCCCACCCTCCCCCTCCTGCTCCAGCCTGGGATGGTCTCCTGTGATGACCTACGCATGGGGGACAATTCAGCCTCAGGGAGTTCCCTAGGACGAGAGGCCACAGGAGAAGCTCATCTCAGGGCTGGATGGGGCTGACACGTGGCAGGTGGTGGGCTCCTGGGCCGAAGCTCCAAGGCCCAAGCCCCCGGCCCACTCGCTCATTCATTTGTTCCTTTATCAGCTTTCTGGACAGCTACCGAGCACTTACTAAAGGCCAAGTGCTTGCTGGCCTTTAGACACATTCACCTTCACTTTACTCATGGCCAGAGGTGGGAGATAGGAGCAGAGGTGGGAATATAGAGCATCCGTTGCATGTGAGGCACTGTAGGAAGGGCTGGGAGTTCATGTCCTAGCCCCCAAGGAGCTTACAGTCTCAAAGCTGGGCAACATGACAAGGCTGGGAGAGGGGTCAGCATGGAAGGCTCCCGGACACAGAAGTGTGGGCAGCAAACTCAGGGCGGGGATGGGGTGGGGGAGACCTAAGCCTGAAGAACAGCAAGAGTTTAGGGAAAGGAGAGTGGGGAGGGTGAGAGCTAAAGATGGGGGAAGAGCCATAGGCAAAGGGCCAGAAGACCCAGAACCTTCCAGAAGATGGGAAGGCCTAGAACAGTGATGGTTCTGGGAGCTGGAGCTTAGATGGGAAAGGAGAACACCTCTGCTTTGGGCCGAGTGCAGGCATGGTCAAGTTAACGTTCCAGACAGTGGCCAGAGGTGGAGGACCCTGCCTGTGTCTGGCGAGAGGTAATGGGTGCTGAAATACAGCAATGCTGGTGAGGACGGGACAGAAGGGGCAGAGGGGTGGACCTCAGGAGGGAGAATGGACTGGGTATGGTGACTAAGCGGAGGTGGGGGTATGCAAGAAGGGAGATGACACCCAGCTTCCAGCTTGGTCAGCAGGAAGGCGGTTGAGCTGTTAACAAAAGTAAGAAACACGGACAAGGAACAGGATTGTGGGGAATGATGAAAAGCTCAGTTGCAAACTTGCTGAGTTTGACGTATTTGTGGGACAAGTAAGAGATTCTGGAAAGCTGTCAGATAGTCCAACCTGGACCTCAGGCGTTACAGGTTTGGAAGACGATGGCAAATGCAGCCATACCCGTTAACTGAAGTCATCTAGTTTGTAAAGGACAACAAGGATAAACCCCCCAGGAACGTCATCGTATAATTGGGGAAGAAGAGAAGCCTAGGAAAAGTTGAAAGGAGTGACCAGAGAGATAGAAGAAAACTCAGGGGAGGAAGAGTGTGAATGCATTTGGGCTTTCCTGCATGTAACCCAAAAAGCCAATTCAAACTGGCCTGGATAATAAAAGTGATTTAAAGGGACACATGGGGGCGCCTGGATGGCACAGCCGGTTAAGTGTCAGTCCCTTTGTTTCAGCTCAGGTCGGGATCTCAGGGTCATGAGATCGAGCCCCACAATGGGCTCTGTGCTCAGCACGGAGTCTGCCTGAGATTCTCCCTCCCTCTCCCACTGCCCCTCCTGCTTGTGCTTTCTCTCTCTAAAATAAACAAATAACTCTTTAAAAAAAAAAAAGTACATGTATAGAGACTTTGGGTTCGGTTTGATTCAGCTGCTCAAGAGACTTGCAGGATCCAGCTCTTTCGGTGGGTTGGCTCCGCCTTCTGCAGGATTAGCTTTCTTCTAATGCCAACCGCCTAGACTCCTAGGTTCACACCGCACCCTCCAAGCCCAGGGCAAAGAGACCAACACACCAAATTTTCCTAAGCTCATTGACTTGAATTTGGTCACATCCCCACCCCTGAACCAATTTCCATGGCTCTGATCAGTTTATACCAAAACCAATTTTCCCCAGACTCAGAGCATAGGACACAGCTGATTTTCCACAAAACACATAGACCAAGGAGTAGATTCCTTAAATAAAAAACAGGGTAGGGGCACCCGGCTGGCTCAGTCAGTAGAGCATGCAACTCTTGGTCTCAAGATTATAAGTTTGGGCCCCATGTTGGGTGTAGAGATTACTTTAATAATAATAATAATAATAATCAACCAAGGTAATTGCCATATTACCAAAAATAGAAAGAATAGATGTTAGGGGGGCAATCACAATGGAAAGCATTACAGATGAGAGTTTTAGAGAAGGAGGAATGGCCAACAGCAGCAAAAAACAGAGAGATCAAGGGACGCCTAAACCGAATGGGTTTGTTTTGTACCAGGTGGGATGGTTGTGGCTGGGTGGACGAGGGTCCATCTGGAAATTCTTCCTGGAAACTGGAGTTCCATAAGGGAGGCAAACCGTGCGTAAGTGTTGGCTAGCATGTGTGTGCACGAACGTGCGTGTATGCGTATGGACAGCCACACACCTGAACACTGCACTCACTGGGAAGCAAGGGTCTGTCTGGCAGGGGGAGGGTCTCGCAGAAAGATCTGGAGGCAAGGCTGAGAACACACGCCAATGGGGAGAGGCAGGGATCCAGTGTGAGGAGTGGAGGGGGCAAGAGATGGGGAGCTGTAGCCGAGGCCAAATCCCTGCAGAAAGGCCATGCTGAGCCCCTTGGAAGTCATCATAGAGCGTGGGAACCCCCGGAGGGGGGTGGCATGGCCCCACCGATGTGCAGAATGCACACTCCGGCCTCGGCCTGGGGATGGAGTGAAGGAGCCAGGGAGCAGGCTGCCAGAGCCAGGGCAAGGCTGTTGCAGGCATCTGTGTTCTCCCCCCACCCCCACCCTGGCCAAGGGCACGGTGGCAGGGATGGAGAGACCGGCTGAGCACCATTCAAGAGGACAAGACAGCAGCAGGACTGGCAGTGGGTGGAGGTGGAGGGTGAGCAGGGGAGGCCTCCCGGACACGAGGGCAGAGCTGGACAGCCCCAGCCCCAGCCCCAGGCACCGCTCAGGACAAGCGTCCTGCCAGAACTCTCTTTCCCTCCACAGCCCGTTCATCCTCGGCGGAGATGCCAGTGATGTCAGCACATGCTGCCACGGGTCAGGATGACGAGCTCTTTTTGGCCGAAAGGAAATGGAATATGCACGTGTGGGAAATGCTTCAGGCTCCAGCTGGCCCCACGGGTGGGTGGGAAGGAAGGAGAGGGCGAGCTCCGGGAGGAAGGAACTAAAGAAGAGAGATGCTCCCCTTGAGATAGACATTTTGCATTTCTATATGTGCATGATACATGCAAGGGAAGAGCACTCTGCCCCAAGGAGCAGCGGGTGCAGAACCGGATGCGGAGTCTTCATTTGGAAGTAACTCCCCGCGTGGCCGGTCATTTATCTTCTTGAAGGCAAGGCGTTTGCGGTCCCTGCTCCAAGGCGAGGCGTTTGCGGTCCCTTGATCCCCACGTTCTGTATCTTGTCAACTTCAGCTGTTGTCAAATGAGAGATGCTAGAACCCTTGCCGCAGGAGACCAGAGCAAGCTGCAGTCCTGGCCACGCTTCCTTGGCCCTGGCTTTGGTTTCAGGCGCGGAGAGGACAGGGCCAGGGGGCTGGCGGGGTGGAGAACACGCGGGAGGAACGGACAGCTCTTCCCAACAGCCCCTGGAAGCAGAGACAGGAAGGGGAGCCCTGGCAAAACACCGAATCCTCTGCTCTGCTTTCTCGCTCAGCACCCTCAGGCCTGGAGTTCCCACCGTGTCCGACGGCAGGGAAGGAGGAGCTACGGATGGAGCATGTTTCCAAGACCATGGCCAACACACGGGCCACCGATCTGGAAAACACAAGCCCCTGGCTGACCACGCAGCCACACCTGCCACTGCCTACTCGAGAGTGGTGACAACATTTGTGTCTCCAGGGTATTGTCCACGTTCAACCCTGACGTCCAAGGGAAGAAGAACGGGGAGCTGGGCTGAGCCAGAGAATGCCAGTGTTCCATGCTCTGGTCTTCCTTCTGCCTCAAAGTAGCAGTAGAGTCTGGCAAGAGTCAGGCTAAAGGTCTTGGTCACTATTTTCAGAAAATGCTCTAGGAAATCTCTTCTTCAGTCTAAAAACCTCTCCACCCCAACACCAGGAAGGCCACAAGGTCAAAAGCGACCTTTTTGCTCACACTCCGCCCCTTCTTCCCCCTCACTGAGCACTAAGAATAACTTCCTGCTGGGGGTGAGGGTGGGTAAAAAAAGATTTAATTACAGTTTCTGTTTCGGACCTCGCTCCCCACCCCCCACCCCCCACCAGGGGCCACCACGTTGCCCTGCCTGGCTGTGGTGTCAGTGAAAGGGCACTGGCCTGGCTGACACTACCACAGGCCAAGGTGCCGCCTAGGGAGGCTTGGGGCTGGGGGGGCTCATCTGCACTGCCAAGCTTCTCCTTTCTCACAGCAAGCGCCAGGCAATCCCTGGCAATACCAGAATATTCGATTTGATGGTACTGTCTTAAGAATCCTAAAACCAGATAGAAGAGGATTCTAAGTCTTTGGAAGAGAAGGTAATTCCACCCCGTCCCCCTAAATCTCCTGCCCAGCACTGTCCCCTCCTCCAAATTCCAAATCTCACCCTCCATCCCCACCCACACCCTGTTCTTACTGCTCTGTGGCTGTCCCCCAGGACTGCTTCATGCTTAGTGCTGTATAGTTCTCATCAGCACCAAATGGGCCTGCCCTTCATAGTTGATAAGCCTGGGGCACACAGCCTCTCTGGGCTGTCCACCACTCTGGCCCAGCCACCCTCACTGCCAGCTTCCAGAAGAAGATTTTGTAAAATCTAGTACTCACCAACCCAGCCTTCTGCAAGTCCGTCTCTGCCCTCAGCCAGCCCTCACCTATCCCCTTAAACTCTGATAAGCAGGTGGGGGTGGGGGGACTTCTCCCCGCAAAGCCCCCCAAACTCCTCCTTTTAATCCGGTCATCAGATGTTTCTGAAACCAATGCTGAGCCAGGAGGGACATCTATGGAGCTACATGGAAACTATTTTTCTGGTTTGGTTCCTCACCTACCGGGATTCCGTTAGCTGCCTTTGTTGTCCAAGAATTTGAGTTAGGAATCCCCCCAGGAGGTAGGAGGGTTGAGTAAAATGAAGAAGAGAATAAAAGCTTTCAGACATGGTCCATCCGTGCCAAGAACGGCTTTGGAGGCTTACAAGTGCTCCCAGGACCATCAAAGGGAAGCCGGCGCCGATAATGCTGTTTGTTGACTCGGCGAAATGCTTCAGCTCAGGGTTATTGCCATTGAAAACATCTCCTCTATCCGGAATCTTTTCTACACCAAGCGCACAATTGCTTCATTCATGGCTTCGGAGGAATCTCTCACCAAATCCATAAGCTGTCTCCGCCAGCAGGCGGGGCGGGTTACCAACAGGCCCGGCCTCCGCCCACTGAGATGAGCCGCGGATGCTGTTCCTGTATTCGTAAAGCCCCAGATGCTCCCCTGCCCTGTGGGGAGCACCGACCGCCCTCACCCCAGCCTTATCCCAGCACCCCGTGCTCATAAAGAATCAAGGCAAGGCAAGAGCGACAGAAGCAGGGACTTCCCTCTCAATCGACGTTCAGGGAGAGTCACCTACATGTCAAATGTGCTCCTGTGCCCGAGAAAGGAACACTAGCCTCACGGTGTGTGCCTTCTACGCACCAGACACATGTTACGTCACACGTCTGATCTTTACGACAACCCGGTGAGGTGGGTCTTTTATGGAAAGCGACCCAAGATCACAGCAGCAAGAGCAGGACTTGAAAACAAGTCACCCCCCCTCCCACCCCAGCGGAGGGCAAGATGTGGGCGAAACACCAAGAGCCTCAGCTTTGTGATGGCCTGTCTCCAGCTGGGGAGTAGCGAGGGCACCTTCCCAGCCAGCGCCTCCCAGCCCTGCGAAGGGAGCCAAGTGCAGCCCGCGAGCCTAAGTGTTTGCTAATCTGGAAGGCGACATCCAAGCGTTAATGGGCTGTAACTTCATCTCGGGCAGGGAGATCTTTACCTTTGTGGCCCCAGCGCTAAGAGCAGGGCATTGTCGCTGTTGTTGTTAGTCTGTGTTCTCAGCAACCATCACAGTGCTCAGCGCCTGGCTAAGAAACGAAGTCAGGTCCAGGCGAGGAAGCGCTCAAGGGGACGGACGGAGGGAGGTCAGAATGGGCTGCTTAACCACCGCCCCTGCCTTGGCCATCCGCCGTCCACCCCAGGACGCAACATGGTCCACTGGGGTGGCAGACACATTTGGGAGCCGGCCGTGGCCAGGGTTTCAGGCAGGGCAGAGGCTCCCAGGCAGGGCAGAGGCTTCCACTCCTCGCGGTCCACCGCCCCGCATCTGCACAGCCATAATTGAGCCTCCCTCTCCGGAGTGATTTGTGTGTCAAAAATACGCCAAGGCTGTAAATCAGGTGGTAGGAAGCTCTGTCTCCTGTTTTCCTGCTCAACCAGAGGGAGACGGAATGTACCGCCACGGGCTCCCAGATCTGGAAAACCGCCTCTGATTGAAAGGAGGTTTTTACCAGGCATCCCCATGGGCCAGTGCTCAGGGAGCCAGGCTCCTGGCTCTCCCTCCCGGCCCAGCCGCCTCCTCCCCGGCTGGGGGGCTCGGCCGGCGGGGAACCTGAAAGCCAGGTGCCTAACAGGCCCTGGTCAATAGCAGCTGCTACAGCTCTTCCCGGGAGGCTCCAGAGGGGAATTTTCCACTGCCCAGTTTGATTTAGCTCTCGCCTGCTGTGTGGCTGCCTTGACTGCTCCCGGTGAGGAGAGCCGGAGGGTGGGGAGCCCATACGAAGGCCTCTATCCCACAGGGCTTCTCTGGCCTGGGGGGGGGGGGTTTCTTTTCATGGTGCCCAGCTTGACCTCACTGTTCCCTGAACCTGGAATGCTGAGGTGCCCCGAGGTGCCGGGGGTGGGGACCAGGCTTCTGTCTAGGTAAGGAGAAGAGGACCAGGGCCCTGGTTGCAGGAAGCAGGACAGAAGCCAGTGAGTTGCCTCCCTCGCTCTGTCCCTCTCTTTCTCAGGATGTCAGAGAGATGCCCAGCGTGGGTGAATGCTCCCTCCCTCTCTCCCTGCCTCTGTTCCTCCTCCCCCTCCCCAGAACTGCTCCCCCCCCCCCCAAGCCCAGCCCTGAGTTGCTGATGCCCTCTGGGTTCTGTTTTCATTCCAGGCTGTGGATCCGGTCGTGGGAAGCAGGTAGGAAACCATGATTCTGGGGGTTAAATGAAGAATTATATTTAGTGCTCACAGAAAGCCAAATATTGGGTTAGCAGCCAGGAATGGAGAGGGAAAAAACCCAAAGCAAACAGCAGAGGAAAGAAATTCCTACCAAACAAGGTCCCTATTCATTCTTCCAATCCCAGGTGCAGGGGCCTGCAGGGGTGAGACCCACTGAATATAAGCAGCCTGTCCCGTGTTCATGGCTGCAGAGAAATGCGAGGACCCCAGACTTTGATGAGACCTCAAACTCAGATCCTATGCTGCCCGTCCCCATGGGACCAAGCTCCCAGCCCGCCCCACAAAGGCTGTCAACAACTCTCCTGGCAAGAGTAAAGCCACCACAGAGCTCACTATGTTGGCCCTAAAGCCCTCTGTGAGCCAAGGATGGGGTGGGGAGGGGGAGAGCAAAGTGAAATGTTCCTGGTTTGACCTTGAACAAGTGATTTAACCTTCCTGAGACTCGTGTACAGAATGCAGGGGTTGGATGATGGTTTCACAGTTCCTAACATCCTATTATTCTGTTTCTGTCTCAAATAAAGAAGGAGAGTAAGAGTGCAAGCAAGACTGTGACAGCAGGACCCATCTGTTTCCATAAGAGCTTAGCATGAGGCCTAGAGAGATAAAGGGATGTGCTCCAGCTTATTCCCCACTCAGCCTTCTGTGCCTTGGCCCTCCACAGAGTAAACTTCCAGGGTCTCAGCTGACTCTGGAAGCTCCAGACTCCAGTGACGTGTTTCTGGAACCCACTCAGACTGCGAGGAAGTCAGATAACAGTCTGGGCAGGGGGAGGACGGCCACACCCAGCCTGGCTAACAGGAAAGCTTGAAGAGGACTGAAGTTCAGGCAGAGGTTGAGGGTAAGGAGAGACAGAGAAGGGGCAGGAGGAGGAGACATTGTAGACCTCCCAAACATCTTCTACGGGGTCACGGAGAAGGCAAAATGTACCCCCCTAACTCCAAGACTCCTTTGTACCCAGCCACTGAGTTACCCAATTATCCACCCCTCCGGTGGATTTCTCTGTGGGGGGCATCTGCAGGAGGAGGCTGGATTCCAGGTAATAAAGAACCTTTAAGAGCAGAAATTTCTAGTCAGGGGGTAAAGGACTGAACTCTGACTAACCAAAAGAAAGGAAAGACTAGAATTCCTTGCCCCTGGGTCTGTCATCCTCTGTGTCTCTGTTTATTTCTCATACGCTTGACTCTCTCCGCTTCCCGCCCCCTACTTTTCTCAAAGCGGCCCAAGCTTTGGTGGAATCTGGGCACCCACACAGCCTCCTGTGGACTGGCATTTCCTGAACCCCGAGGAATGCCTACTCTAAAGAGCCCCAGCCTGAGGGTTGCGCTATTAGCTCATCCCTCTCTCCCCAGGTTCCAGCCCTCCTCGGCAGGGACTCAAAAACATGTATCTGTCAGGTGAGCCATGGGACCAAATCCTTGAGAGACGGCATACAGAGCCAGCCACTCACAAAACTGTGCGATAAAGGGAATTCCTACAAACCACTCCTTGCCCTCCATTCCACGAGCTCAACAAACTGCAAGACCTCCCACCAGTTTTCCAGAACCTGAAAATCGCCTTTGACGTCCATCCAATTGGCCATCTCCTATGTCTCTCCCACATGTGTCTCTACAATCCCACCATCTTCGCCACCACTGCTTTCACGGGGCCTTGGGCATGTCTCAGATTACTGGAATCCCTTCTTATCTGGTCACCCTGGCTTTGTGTGGGTCTTCGTCGTCCCATCCTCTCTAGTTTAGCCGGAGAAGTATTTCGACACAGCGTACGTGTAAAATCACTTCACCTGCCTGTATGCTGTTCTCCACCATCCATCCACTACTTAGAGGACAAAGTCCAAGTTTATGAGTGAGCATGCAAAGCTCTCCACCCGCTCAACCCAGCCTGTCTACTACATTTCCCTGGGCCTCAGCCAGTAGCGAGTTCCCTCAATGGGTCCTACTGGACCTCCAGTCAAAATGGAATGGTGAAACCGGCACAGCCACAGTGGAAAACAGTACAGAGTTTCCTCAAAAAAATTCGAAATAGAACTACCATAGGATCAATCCAGCAGCTCCACTTCTGGGTAGTTATCTGAAGGAAACAAAAACGCTAACTTGAAAAGATATCTGCGCCCCCGTGATCATTGCAGCATTACTCACAGTAGCCAAGACACGCAAGGGACTAAGTTCCACCAGTGGCTGAAGGAATAAAGAAATTGTGGGAGATATTCAATGGAATATATTCAGCTATAAAAAAGAAGGAACTCCTGCCATTAGCGACAACATGGATGGACCGCGAGGGCAGTATGTTACGTGAAGTAAGTCACACAGAGAAATACAAATACTGTACGATCTCCCTTACACTTGGATTCTGGAAAAAAAACAAACTCATAGATACAGCCAACAGACTGGTGGCTGCCAGAGGCAGGGGTGAGAGAAATAGGTGAAGGAAGTCCAAAGGTACATAATGCCGGTTATAAGACAAATAAGTCCCAGGGGTGTAATGTACAGCATGGTGACAATAGTTACTAACATTGTGCTGTGTATGTGAAAGTTGCTAAGGGAGTAAATCTTAGAAGTTCTCATCACAGGAAAAAATATTTGTAACTATGGGTGGTGATGAATGTTAACTTAGCTTATCATGAGCATTTCACAATATATACAAATATTGAATCATTATGTTGGATGCCTGAAACCAATGTAATGTTTGTCAATTGTATCTTGATTTTTTACAAATGGAGTGTTGAGTTCTCTGCTCCAACCGCAAAGCCATGATGAATAAAACATTTTTAAAAATAACGCAACACACAGAGCTGGGCTCAAAAACAAGACAACTGCGAACCAGAGGCAGAGCAGAGACAGAAGTCACTGGACGGTGCCGTGACTGAGGGTGTGGCCGGGCTCTGGGTCCCAGCGGTAGCCACAGGCTGGCTCCTGGAGCATCCTGGAGACTAAAAGTTCTCTTCGGTTGATACGGAAGTCAGGAGCGTGGTTACCTTTGAAAAGGTAGTGATTGGCAAGAGCACCAGGGCACTTCTGGAGGCTGGTAATGTTCTCTTTCTTGATCTGGGTCCTTGTCATACAGGGGCCTTCACTCGTGAAAATGTATCCAGCTGCTCACTTGTGATTAATGTGCTTTTCTGTATGTATGTTATACTTCAATTAAAAAGTTTACTTTTAGAAGTGTTTTCCTGGGATGCCTGGGTGGATCAGTTGGTTAAGCATCTGACTCTTGATCTCTGCTCAGGTTTTGAACTCAGGTTGTGCGTTCAAGCCCTGCATTGCGCTCCACATTGGGCGGGGGAGTGGGGAAAGAGATTTTTTTAATGTTTTCCTGGGAGACGGAACCAGAGCCAGCCAGATCCATGGCTTGAAACCAAGAGCCTGATTATGGCTTTCGTGTGAATGAAAAGAGGCTGAATAAAGACTGATGCTGCCAGTCAGGTACTGGGGCCCCTGTTTCCAGATGCTCTGGGCCAAGGTAGGGAAGTGTGGGGGTTGGAATAGAGGACGGTCTTGGCTCAGTGGGTTAAGCGTCGGCCTTCAGCTCAGGTCACGATCCTGGAGTCCTGGGTTCGGGCCCCACATCAGGCTCCCTGCTCAGCAGGAGGTCTGCTTCTCCGCCTCTGGCTCCGTCTGCCCCTCCCCCCACTCATGCTCACTCTCTATCTCTCTCTCTCTCTCTCAAATAAATAAATAAAATCTTAAAAAAAATAAGATTTTGCTGTGGATGTAGGGCTTAGGAGATTTGGTGGAGGCAGCTACGAAACTATAAACTGCACATTCAGGAAGAGGAGGGGAAAAAAGACAAAAAAACAAATCAGGAAAGGGAAAAATGCATTCAAAATGGATCTGCAAAACAAAATTCCAAAACACATCTTAAGAAATGAAGAAAGATGGTAAAATCAGTCAATAACGTGAGTCTATTCCAGTTGATATCGATTTATTGAGTAATATGGAAAGAACTGTCAAGTATTTTTACATTGCTCAAAGAAATCATGAAGGCATAATGTCTATTAAAAATAAGCAAGAAGTATTAGAAGAAAACAGGTAGAAATGGAACAAGAACAGGTGGGCATAGAAAAGAACCAATATGTGGTGCCTGGGTGGCTCAGTCAGCTCAGTGACCAACTCTTGATTTCGGCTCAGGTCATGGTATCAGGGCCATGAGATCAAGCCCTGTGTGGGCTGAGTCTGCTTGAGATCCTCTCCCTCTGCGCCTCTACCCTGCCCCTCTCTAAAATAAATGAAAGAAGAAAGAAAGAAAGAAAGAAAGAAAGAAAGAAAGAAAGAAAGAAAGAAAAGGCAAGAATGAAAGAAAGGAAAGAGCCAATTAGGGGGGAAAAGAGAACCAATTAGAAATCTTAGATATAAAAAAATAGGCATTGAATTTTTTTAAAGCCTCAATGTTCTGGTTAACTCAAGATTGAGGATGGTCAAAGACAAAGAAATGATGAGTTGGAGGATAAAAAAGAAAATCATCCAAAATGTGGGGCGCCTGGGTGGCACAGCGGTTGGGCGTCTGCCTTCGGCTCAGGGCGTGATCCCAGTGTTGCGGGATCGAGCCCCACATCAGGCTCCTCCGCTAGGAGCCTGCTTCTTCCTCTCCCACTCCCCCTGCTTGTGTTCCCTCTCTCGCTGGCTGTCTCTATCTCTGTAGAATAAATAAATAAAATCTTTAAAAAAAAAAAGAAAAGAAAAGAAAATCATCCAAAATGCAGTATAAAGAGGCAAAGAGGGAAAAATCATAAAAAAAAAGTTAAGACATGAAGTAGACTGAAAGACTCGATCTAAGGGAGATCTACAAGAGAGAGGATGGAAAAATGGTCATATGGTTGTTTTTGTTTTCTTTTGTTTTTAAGTAGGCTCCACACCCAGCATGGAGCCAACATGGGGCTTGAACTCACAATCCTGAGATCAAGACCTGAGCTGAGATAAAGAGTCAGATGCTTAACTGACTGGGACAGCCCCAGGGCTATTTTGCCTGTTTCTTTTCTTTTCTTTTAAATTTTTTAAAAAATTTTATTTATTTGAGAGAGAGAGAAAGCATATACCTGCAAGGGGGAGGGGCAGAGGGAGAGGGAGAAGCAGACTTCCTACTGAGCAGGGAGCCCGATATGGGGCTCCATCCCAGGACCCTGGGATCATGACCTGAGCTGAAGGCAGATGCTTAACCAACTGAGCCACCCAGCTGCTCCAGGGCTCTTTTTGTTCATTTCTATGGGTATTCTTACTACCCCCTCCTAAGTCTTCTTGTACCAAAGATTCAGAAAGCAGATTAAAGCTTGAAGTCATGGGGCGCCTGGGTGGCACAGCGGTTAGGCGTCTGCCTTCGGCTCAGGGCGTGATCCTGGCGTTATGGGATGGAGCCCCACATCAGGCTCCTCCGCTATGAGCCTGCTTCTTCCTCTCCCACTCCCCCTGCTTGTGTTCCCTCTCTCGCTGGCTGTCTCTCTGTCAAATAAATAAATAAAATCTTAAAAAAAATAAAATAAAGCTTGGAGTCATTTTCTTCCTCCAGCTGAGGCAGCAGGTACCCAGGCATGGTCAGACATAATTTGTGCAGAATCTGGCTGGACTCCGCTGCCCTGCCAGTCATCACACTTGCTCTGCAGGACAAGAGTGATAGCAGAGACTTCTGTAGTTCCCTGACATCTGGACGATAACAGCAATTTCCTTACTCTTAGGGCCACCACTATGTTGGTGAATCTGAAAGTGAGGCGCACTCCCTGATTTTCCTGTCAAAGCTTTTGTTAGCACCCAATTTCCTATGTGAAATCCCTTTCCATCTGTAGTACCCAGAGTGGTTTCTGTCTCCCTGACTGATAAAGCTATATTGGCCATGTTTGGAGATACACTACTTTTGTCCATAAAGTAGACACCCCCCCAAATATAAAAAGTTATAAAATATTAGAGAAGGATTAGAGAATTAGGGAACAAGTCCAGAAAGTCCAACATTCAAATAATAGGAGTTCTAGAAACAGAACTCACGGGAAACTGAGAGAAGGAACTCAACAAAGACATCATTCAAGCAATGATTCCTAGAGCTGAAGGATGTAAGTTTGCAAACTGAAAGAGACCATCTAATGCACAGCAAAAAGGATGAAAATAGAACCATAGCAAGAAACATCATAATAAAATTTTAAAACATTAGGGATACAGAAAAACTCCTACAGGGGCACCTAGGTGGCTCAACTGGTTAAGCATGTGACTCTTGGTTTCAGTTCAGGTCATGATCTTGGGGTCCTGGGATCAAGCCCTGCCTCAGGCTCTCCGATCAGCAGGGAGTCTACTTCCCCTCTCTCTCTCTCTCCCTCTGCTCCTCCCCCTGTTCATGCACTCTCTGTAAAATAAATAAATAAAATCTTAAAACAAAACAAAAAAAAAAACTCCTACAAGCTTCCAGAGAGGGGGGAAACCAGTTGCACACACAGCACCAAGAATCAGAATGAATAAACTTCTCAAAAGCAAAAATGGAATCTAAAAGGTAATGAAGCAATGCCCTCAAAATCCTAAAGAAAAAATGATTTCTACCATAAAACTCCACACTCAGCCAAAGTGATAATCAAATGTAAGGATAGGTAAAAACTATTTTTGGATGTACAAAGAAATATTTTTAAAGTATCTCCTAAGTACACTTTCTCAAGAAGGTACTGGAGAAGTGTTCCACCAGAAGTAAGGAAGCAAACCAAGAAAGAGGAAAGCATGGACTGCAAGACATCAGACCCTTCCCCCTCAAAAAAAAGATGAAAACTTCTAGGTTGGTGATGAAAAGAGATAACAGGATAATAGCTGGGTAATAAACATAGAAGTCAGCCAGACTGGACTGGAGCAGATCCGCAATGCTCCAGGAAAGATTTCCTCGGGAAAATAAATGTGATAGACCGCTTAATATTTGGACATACTGAGAGAGGATTTACACAACTGGGGTTGAATTCGTAATATGAATAGAGAACGCTAAGCAAATGAAAAAGAAAGACAATCATGAATTCCTGAGAAAATAAAAATCTGTGCAGAAAAGGGAAATTCATCATAGTACTGCATGGTTCAGCTCAGGGCTAACATTGTCATGATTATATGGCCCAGTGTTAACATAGTTATAATACGAATATTTTGTATCATAACTATGGTATTGATAGGATTACGGGACAAAAGAAGATCTGTGTGTGGTTGGGGGAAGGCAGTGAAAGAGAGCTAAAGCCTTATTGTCCATAGAGGGAAGCCTGAAAATAATACCGATAGCTGAAAAATAAAGAGGCAGGAATATAAGCATATTATTTGGTAATACAGAGGTAAACACCAAAAGAACCAAATCAAAGAATTAAAAAAAGGTTACCTCTGAAGAAGGGGAAATGAGAGGCAGGGAGTAGGGGACTGCTGTTTTTCATAACAAGTCTTACAGGACTATTTAACTTTTTAATTTATATGTATGTATTACTTCAAATAAAGATCAAATTTAAAAAAGAGAAGAGTAGAAATTAATGGAACAAAAAACAAAGAAACAAATAGAAAGGATCATTGTAAAAGGCTGGTCCTTGGGGAGAAAATTATTAAACAGGACAAATGGCCAGCAACCCTGACCATTAAAAGAGGAAGGATCCACTAACAAACAATAATAAGAATAAAAAAGATGCAGTCTCTACTTACACAGAAAATTTTCAAAATATTGCAAACGGCTTTATGTATTTCAAAACTCAGATACAATGGATACTTTTCTAGATATAAATAAATTACCAAATTGATGCAAAAATAACTAAAGAGTCTAAATGAACTATTAAAAATTTTTGAATCGATAATCAAAGGCCTCTCATCCTAAAAGATATCTGGTCCAGATGATATTAGAAACTCATTTTCTTGAACATTTAAGGCACAAATAAACTCTCTCTTTTTTTAAAGTAATCTCTATTGGGCACCTGGGTGGCGCAGTTGGTTAAGTGTCCAACTCTTGGTTTTGGCTCAGGTCATGATCTCAGAGTCGTGATCTCAGGGTCATGAGATCAAGCCCTGCCTTAAACCCCTCCCCCCCCAACTCTGTGCTCAGCATAGAGTCTGCTTGGGATTGTCTCTCCTTCTCCCTCTGCCCCCAACCCCCCACCCCACTCTCTCTCTAAAGTAAATAAATAATTTTTTTTAAAGATTTTATGTATTTATTTGAGGGGGGAGAGAGCACAAAGGGAGAATGAGAGGGAGAAGCAGACTGCCGGCTGGGCAGGGAGCCTGATGTGGAACTTGATCCCAGGACCCTGAGATCATGACCTAAGCTGAAGGCAGACGCCCAACTGACTGAGCCACCCAGGTGCCCCAATAAATAAATCTTCAGAAAATAATAATAATAATCTCTATACCCAAAATGGGGCTCAAACTCACAACCCCAAGATCAAGAGTCACATGCTCTAACAACTGAGCCAGCCAGACACCCCACAAATAAACTCTCTTAAACAAATGTTTTTAGTCCCTATGGCAGTTGTCTCCTAAATCCTTCTTCTGAGAAAATTTTTTGCAAGGCATAGGATTGCCCACCTCTAGGCTACATTTCTCAGCCTCCCTTGCAACTGGGTGTGGCTGTATAACTAAATTCTCACCTATAGTTAGAAGCGCACTGATGTGCCACTTCTCCATCGCTCACTATGTTAGTTCCCTAGGGCTGCTGTAACAAAGTACTACAAACTGTGTGGCTTGAAGAACAGAAATGTATTCTCTCCCAGTAGAAGGAGAACAGAAGTCCAAGATCAAGGTATTTTCAGTGGTAGTTCTTTCTGAGAGTTACATGAGAAAATACCTGTTTTATCCCTCTTTCCTAGCTTCCTATACTTTGCTGGAAATCTGTGGTATTCCATGGCCAGTCTCTGTCTTCATGTTCACCTGTCATTCTCCCGTTGGTGTGTCTACATCTAAATTTCCCCTTCTTATAAGGACATGTGTCATATTAGATTAGAGGCCCACCCTACTCCAGTATTACTTCATCTTGACTAATCTATTTCCAAATACGGTCACATTGTGGAATATAGGGGTTAGGACTTCAACATATGAATTTGGGGGGACATAATACTTACTAGAAGAAAATTGTTTGCCCTCCACTTTCTCTATTTTCTCCTTTCCCTTCTACGGTTAGAACAGACATAGAGCAGAGACACCTTTGGCCATGTAGATGAAGACAAGCACCTTAGGAGAAAACAGAGACACGAATTAGAATAACCTTGGGCCTCCAAATGACTATGTGGAGCAGAACTGCCCCACCAGCCTGGACCATTCACTTCCAGACTATAAATGAAAAACATACTTTCATCTTGTTTAAGCAACTATATTTGAATGGTGTTTTGATTATAGGGACTTAGCTTTTACCCTAACAAATACAGTTGCCAACTCACTTTATAAGGATCTAAACTTTAATACCAAAACCCAATAAGCACAAAATAAACAAAAATATTATAAAGCAATATCATTTATGACCATAAATGCAGAGCCTCTAAATAAAACACTAGTAAATTAAATTCAGGAAGATTATATATATATAATTTATATATAATTTATTTATAAGTTTATATATATATAAAATCAACTTAAATTATATTTAATTATATATAATATATTATATTATATTATTGTATAATATATATAATTATATAATATTCTATATAATATTATATGTAATATATAAAATAAAGCATGACCTAGTTATGTTTATCTTAGTAACTCAAGAATATAACGGCTCAACATAAGAAAATCTATAAAAGTACACTACTTTAACAAATTAAAAGAGAAAAACTTAACACAAAAGATTCATATTCAGAAAAAATATTTACTAAAATTCAATGCTCGTATAACTGGATACGTAAATGTGGAGTATATAGTCAATAATACAAAGAAATTATTGTTAAATTTGTTTGATCATGGTACTACAGTTTTTTTAATAAGAATTATTATCTTTTAGGGATTCAGACTGAAATATTTACAGATAATATGATGGAATGTCTAGCATTTGTTTCAAATGACACCGAATGGGGAAAAGTTAGCAAAGGTACAGATAAAGCAAGACTGACCATGAGCTAGCAGCTATTGAGGCTGTGTAATGGGTAGACAAAAATTTATTATACTAGTCTGCCTACTTTTGTGGGTGTTTTAATTTTCCTAATGAAGAGTAAAGGAAATTCAAACTCATTCATGACTTTAAAAGAAAACAGGAACAGAAGTCAATGTCCTGAACTTGACAAAAATCATCTATCAATCTTAGTGTTCAAATCTGTAATAAAACTTAAAAAGCATTGCCATTAAAGTCAAGAATAAGAAAAAGATGCCTGTGCTTCTACTCAACACTGTACTGAAGGTCCTAACCTATACAGGAAAGAAAGAAAGAAAGAAAGAAAGAAAGAAAGAAAGAAAGAAAGAAAGAAAGAAAGAAAGAAAGAAAGAAAGAAAGAAAAGAGAAAGAAAGAAAGAAAGAAAGAAAGAAAGAAAGAAAGAAAGAAAGGAAGGAAGAAAGGAAGGAAGAAAGAAAGAAAAAAAGAAAGAAAGAGAAAGAAAGAGAAAGAAAGAAAGAAAGAAAGAAAGAAAGAAAGAAAGAAAGAAAGGTATAAGAATTGAGGGTTGGGGAGACAAAACTTCACTTATTTGCAAATTATAGGGTACTATACAGAAAATCTGAAAAACCCTTATAAACTATTATAACTAATAGTAAAGCTCAGCAAGGAAATATAATAGAAAAAGCATACTAATGGGATACCTGGCTGGCTTAGCTGGTATAGCACACAACTTTTGATCTCAGGGTTGAAAGTTCGAGTCCCACATTGGGTGTAGAGATTACTCAAAAATAAAATCTAAAAAGAAAGAAGAAAGAAAGAAAGAAAGAAAGAAAGAAAGAAAGAAAGAAAGAAAAGAAAAAGTGTACTATTCGCAACAAAAACGATCTAGTATCCAGGGATAAATCTAATGAAAGATATGCTTTCTGAAGAAAACTACAAAACATTATTAAAGAACCTAGAAAGAGATTTGAATAAATGGATAACTATATCATGTTTACAGACAGAAATTTCAATCTTATAAAAGTATCAATTATACCAATATTAATATATTGATTCAATGCATTTCCAACCAAAATCCCAACTAGTTTTTCTCTTGTAATTTGTCAAGCTTATCCCAAAATTCACATAAAAGATCACATGTCAAGAAAAACTAAGACAATTTTGAAGAGCAAGATGAGAGAACTTGCCCTACGGACATCAAGACCCTTTCTAAATCCTTAATAGTTAATTCAATAAGATAATTGAAGAGTAATAGATAAACACACCAAAAGAATAGAAAAAAGAGCCCCCAAACTCACATATCTTTGGAAATTTGGTAAATGACAGAGGAGATATCCCTAAACGTAAGTAGGAAAAGAAGGGATTATTTGGTAAATGGTACTAGGGCACTTGTTATTCACCGAGAAAAAAATTAGCCGTCTGCTTCACACCACATAAAATACATAAATTCCAGGTTTTCAAAAGATATAAATATGAAAAGAGAAAATTTTTAACTTTTAGAAGAAAATATCAGAGGAAAAAAGAGAAATTACTAGAGGATACCTTTATGACCTCAATTTGAAAAAGAATACTTCATTAAAATATAAAGCCTAAGGCATAAAGGAAAAGATTGATAATTTGAGTACGATAAAATGTAAAACTGCAGTTTAAATGAGATAACTTCTAAAAATGTAGAGACAGGCTAAGGACGAGAAGATATGGGCAGCATGCACAATGACAAAGAAATGAATAGCCACATTTTATAAGGACGTCTTAAAGATCAGTTTAAGAGAGGCTCCAGTTTCACACGATGCAATAAGCATGCTTGACAGTAACGGTGAATCCTACGCAGACTCTATGGAGCAACCAGCTATCTGAGGACCCTGAAAAGCAAAAGGTATTAAGTCAACTGGATGATACTAGAACTCAAAGTTCTACCCAACTAGTGGTGAGGTTACCATTTTTTCCCTTCAATATCACTTGGCCGGAAGGAAGCCTGAAGCCCACAAGTACATACTAGATAGATGAGGACAGAAAGAGCTTCAAAACAAGCTTTCTTTTTCTGTTCTAAAGAAGGGGAAAGGGAACTACTAAGGGTCAGAAGGACTTCCCCACTTTTTTTTTCTCTTCTCCCCTCCAGCCCCCAGGCAATAACAATGCAGGTGCCAAAATTCAGAGGAACACAGAGAGGCTGTGGTCTCCAGAATGTGGCACAAATTCCCATTGTTTGCTAATCTCTAATTTGAATGACTACAGATTTCTCATCAGAAACCATGGAGGCCAGGAGGAGGAACAACATTTTTCAAGTGCTAAAAGGAAAACACCTGTGAACCTAGAATTCTACAGCTAATTCAATGCAGTCCCTATCAAAACACCAACTGTGTTTTTGGCGGAAATGGACAAACTAATCGTAAATATCATGTAGAATTGCAAGGGAGCTCTAATCACCAAATCAATTTTGAAAAAGAGGAGCAAAGTTGGAGGACTCATACCTGCTGATTTCAAAACTTACTACAAAAGTGCAGTAATCAAAATACTGTGGTACTGGCATAAGTATAAACATACAGATCAAAGAAATAGAACTGGGAGTCCAGAAAGAAACCCATATATGTAGTGTCAATTCACTTTTTTTTTAAAGGTTTTATTTCTTTATTTGTCAGACAGAGAGAGAGACAGAGACAGAGCACAAGCAGGGGAGCGGCAGGCAGAGGGAGAAGTGGGCTCCCTGCTGAGCAAGGAGCCCCAATGCAGGACTCAGTCCCAGGACCCTGGGATCACCACCCCAGCTGAAGGCAGACACGCAATCAACTGAGCCACACAGGCGTCCCTCACTTTTTTTTTTTTTAGATTTTATTCTTTTATTTATTTTAGAGAAAGAGAGAGACAGCATGAGCACATGAGCAAGGGGAGGGGTGGAGGGAGAAGAGACAGAGAATCCCAAGCGGACTCCACCCTGAGTGCACAGCCCAAGGGGCGGGGGGTATTAGATCTCACGACCCTGAGATCATAACCCAGCCAAAATCAAGAGTTGCGCACTCAATCGACTGAGCCACCCAGGCACACTGGGTCAGTTCACTTTTGACAAGAGTATCAAGACCATTCAAAGGGGAAGAGAGTCTTCAACAAATGCTATGGGAACAACCAGATAACCAGATGCTAAAGAATGAAGTTGGGCCTTTACATCATACTGTATGCAAAAATCAACTCAAAATGGATCAAAGATCTAAACATAAGACCTAAAACAATAAATCTCTTAGAATAAAACATAAGTGTAAATCTCCATGATCTTAGGTATGGTAATGGAGTCTTATAGATGACACAAAGAGCACAAGCAACAAAATAAAAAGTACATTAGTTAGATTTTATCAACGTTTGAAACTTTTGTACATTAAAGACACTATGCAGGGGCACCTTCTGGCTCAGTCAGTAGACATGTGATGCTTAATCTCAAGATCGTGAATTCAAGCCCCGTGTAGGGTATGGAGCTTACTTAAAAATAAATAAATAAATAAATAAATAAATAAATAAATAAATAAATAATAAAATTTAAAAAAAATAAAAGACACTATCAAAAAAATGAAAAGACAACCTACAGAATAGGAGAAAATATTTATATATCATTTATCTAGTATTTAAGATATAGAAAAAACTCTTACAACTCAACAACAAAAAGACAAACAACACAATTCAAAATGGGTGAAAGCTTTGAAAAGATATTTCTCCAAAGATTTACAAATGGCCAGAAAGCACACGAAAAATGCTCAATATCACTAGTTATTAGGAAAATGCAAATAAAAAAACACAATGAAATTCTGCTCCACACCCATTAGGGTAGCCAAAATAAAACAAAATAAAATAAACAGAAAATGACAAGTGTTGGTTAGGATGTAGAAAAATTGGAACCCCTCTACATTGCTGGTGGGAATGTAAAGTGGTGCAGCCGCTGTGGAAAACAGTTTGGCAGTTCTTCAAAAAGTTAAACATAGAATTATATATGACCTAGCAATTCCATTCCTAGTTATATCCAAGAGAATTGAAAACAGGTGTTCAAACAAAAACTTGTACATGAATGTTCATAGCAGCATTATTCATGACAGCCCCAAAGTGAAAACAACCCAAATGTCTGTCAAGTGATGAATGGATAAACAAAATGTGATATATCCATACAATGGAACATTATTCAATCACGGAAAAGAATGAAATACCGATACATGGTACAATGTGGATGAACCTTCTGAACAGGAGGCTAAGTGAAGGAAGCCAAACATAAAAGGTCACATATTGTATGATTCCATTTATATGAAATGTACAGAATAGGCAAATGCACAGAGATTGAAAGCAGATGAGTGGTTGCCAAGGGCTAGAGGGAGGGAGAAATGGAGTGATCTCTTCATAGGTATGAAGTTTCTTCTGGGCGTGATGTAAATACTCTGCAGTTAGATAGTAGGGATGGTCGCACATAATGAATGTACTAAAAGCCACTGAACTGCACACTTTAAAATGATTAAGATGGGGGCACCTGGGTTGTTCAGTCAGTTGGGCGTATGGGACTCGATTTAAAAACAAGCAAACAACAAAATCCAACTATTTGCCATCTATAATTTTATAAGACAGGTAGGTTAAAAATAAAAGAATGGAAAAAGATATACCATGCAAACACTAATCAAAAGAAAGCTAAAGTGGTTATATTAATATTAAAAAAAAGAGACTGCATAGCAAGGATAATTTCCAGAAATAAAAAGGGCAATACATAATAATAAAAGTCAATCACCAAGAAGACAACAATTTTAAATGTGCCCCTAACAAAAGAGCTTTAAAATACACGCAGCAACACTGATAGAATTGAAAGAATTAGACAAATCCGCAATTATAGTTGGTCACTCCAACACTCCTCTCTCAGTAACTGATAGAACAAGCCAACAGAAAATCAATAAATACACAGAAAAACTGAATTATTCCATCTACCAACTGGATCCGATTGGTATTTGTAGAACACTCCATACAGCAGGAACAAAATACACAATCTTCTCAAATGCACATCGAACATTCACTATGATAGATTTTATCCAGAGTCATAAAACAAGCCTTAATAAATTTAATAGACTTAAAATCATACAAAGTATGTTCTCTGACCATAATGGAATTAAACTAGCAATCAATAACAGAAAGATAACTGGAAAACCTCCAAATACTTGGAAATTAAACAACATAATAATCCATGAGTCAAAGAAGTCTCGAGGGAAATTAGAAAATACTTGGACCTGAATAAAAATACAACATATCAGGGGGGCGCCGCCTGGGTGGCTCAGTCTTTAAGCGTCTGCCTTTGGCTCAGGGTGTGATCCCGGTGTCCTGGGATCAAGCCCCACATCAGGCTCCTTGCTCTGCTGGGAGCCTGCTTCTTCCTCTCCCACTCCCCCTGCTTGTGCTCCCTCTCTTGCTGGCTGTCTCTCTCTCTGTCAAATAAATAAATAAAATTAAAAAAAAAATACAACATATCAGCATTTGTGAGATGCAGCTAAAGCAGCCCTTAGAGGGAAATGTATACTATTAAATGCTTATATTTGAAACAAAGAAAGACCTCAAGTCGGTATTCTAAGCTCCTACTTTAAGAAACTAGAAAAAGAAAAGCAGAGCAAAATCAAAACTATTGAAAGAAAGGGAAGAATAAAGAACAGAAAGAAACCAATAAAATAAAAACAAAAACAATAGCGAACATCAATGATGAAACTAAAAGCTGATTCTTTAAAAATTTCAATAAAATTGATAAATCTCTAGCTAGACTAACAAAAAATAGGGGAGGGTGGTGGGAGAGAGGACACAAATTACCAATATCTGGAATGAAAGAGAGATTCTCACTACAGACCCCACAGACATTAAAGGAATAATAAGAGACTACTATGAACAACTCAACACAAGGAAATTTAACAACTTAGATAGAATGAACCAATTCCTTGAAAGCCACAAATTACCAAAGCCTACCTAAGAAAAGACAGATAATCAAATAGTCCTATACCTAGTAAAGAAATTAAATAATCATTTAAGGGGCGCCTGGGTGGCACAGTCATTAAGCGGCTGCCTTCGGCTCAGGGCGTGATACCAGCGATCTGGGATTGAGCCCCACGTCAGGCTCTTCCACTGGGAGCCTGCTTCTTCCTCTCCCACTCCCCCTGCTTGTGTTCCCTCTCTCACTGGCTGTCTCTGTCAAATAAATAAATAAAATCTTAATAAATAAATAAATAAATAAATAAATAAATAAATAAATAATCATTTAAAGTATTCTGATAGTTTCTTGGGGTCATGAAACTGTTCTGTATCCCTATTGCTCTGATGGTTACAATTTATATATGTATTAAAACTCAGAACGGCAAACTCCCCCAAAAGTCAATTTTACTCTTAGTTCTTAAAATGAAAAAATCAATTCAGAAAAAGCCAAATGAATAAATATCAAAGTGAAAAAAAGAAAATAGGAAATTCACAAAAGAAACAAACAAAAGTAAAGATGTTCACTTGCCCTAGTAATCAGAGAATAAAATTAAAATAATAAAAAAAGTCATTTGTTTGACCATTTTTGATCATATTGGGAGGATGCAGGACTCTCAGTTACTGGTAAGAATACAGCTGCCCAATTTCCTTGGAGTGGAATTTCACCAGATGAAGCTAAAAATGGGCTGCTCTTCCCTCAGCAATGCTCCTTCTAAAATTCTCATAGGAGGAAAAAAAGAGACAAAGAAGATATATCCAAGAAAGTTAATTGCAGCATTGTCTCTAATAGTAAAATATTTTTAGAAGCTAGAGAATTAATGGTTGATGTATTATTCATACAACAGAATACCATACATTATTTTAAGTGGTATTTCATGATATACTAGTTTAAATAAATGAACTTAGAACTATGTGAAATTGACATTGACAAAATCTCAAAGATAGAATGAAGAATGTAGGGGCACCTGGCTGGCTCAGGCAGTAGTTTGTGAGACTCTTGATCTTGAGATTGTGAGTTCAAGCCTCACGTTTGGTGTAGAGATCAATTAAAAATAAAGTCTTTATTATTTTTTAAAATTTTTTATTATGTTATGTTAGTCTCCATACAGTACATCCTTAGTTTTTGATGTAGTGTTCCATGATTCTTTATTTGCGTATAACACCCAGTGCTCCATGCAATGTGCCCTCCTTAATACCCATCACCGGCCTATCCCAATCCCCCATCCCCCTCCCCTCTGAAGCCCTCAGTTTGTTTCCTAGAGTCCATAGTCTCTCATGGTTCATTCCCCCTTCTGTTTACCCCCCCTTCATTCTTCCCTTCCTTCTCCTACAGATCTTCCTGCTATTTCTTATGTTCCATAAATGAGTGAAACCATACGATAATTGTCTTTCTCTGCTTGACTTATTTCACTTAGCATTATCTCCTCCAGTCCCGTCCATGTTGCAGCAAATGTTGGGTAATCGTTCTTTCTGATAGCTGAGGAATATTCCATTGTATATATGGACCACATCTTCTTAATCCAGTCATTGGTTGAAGGGCATCTCGGCTCCTGCCACGATTTAACTATTGTGGACAGAGCTGCTATGAACATTGGGGTGCATATGGCCCTTCTCTTCACTACTTCTGTATCTTTGGGGTAAATACCCAGTAGTGCAATTGCTGGGTCATAGGGTAGCTCTAAAAAATAAAGTCTTTAAAAAAATGTGGAATGTAAAAGCCAGTTGTAAAATGACACCATTTACATAAAGTTTGAAAACATGCAGAACAATGTTATGTATTGTTAACGGCTATATACACATGCCTTAATAGCATAAGAGAAAACATGCCTGGGAAACTAGAAACACAAATTCAAGATAGGTACAACCTCAGGGGAAGGAGAGGAATGTGTTCAGGATAGAATACCCAAGGGGCCTTCAATTGTATTTCTAATTTCTTTTCTTTCTCT
This sequence comes from Ursus americanus, assembly GCF_024610735.1. NCBI lineage: Eukaryota > Metazoa > Chordata > Mammalia > Carnivora > Ursidae > Ursus > Ursus americanus. The sequence goes on from NC_142153.1 coordinate 10,691,412, forward strand.
CTCTCTCTCTTTTTTTTTTTTTAAGAAAATCTAAGCAAGCAAGGCAATATATTAGAATTCAATGGATATGGATGGTGGCTTCATGGGACTTCATTATGTTATTCTTTTTTTTCCCCCAAGATTTTATTTATTTATTTATTTATTTATTTATTTATTTATTTATTTGAGAGAGAGAGAATGTGTGTGCAGGAGCAGAGGGGAAGGGCAGAGGGAGAGGGAGAAGCAGACTTCCCACTGAGCAGGGAGCTTCTTCCAGGGCTGGATCGCAGGACCCCGGGACCCAAGCTGAAGGCAGATGCTTAACCAACTGAGCCAGTGCCCCCTCATTATGTTATTCTTTGAATTTTTCTACATATTTGAAGTATTTCATAGCCGAAAGAATTACCACTGCACACAGTAATACCTCGTGGCGTTTGGGGCCCTTGCCGTGAGCACTGCCTGATCTCAGCTCTGCAGCTTTCTAGGTGTGGGACTTGAGGAAATTACTTAGCTTCTCTGAGCCTCAGTCTCCTTACCTGTAAAATAAGGATAGTAATAGGACTTTGTTCGTAGTATTTTTGCGAGGGTCACATGAGTCAAAATGTGAGATGCTTAGCATAGTGTTGGACGCATAACAAATATAATGTGTTAGATTTATTATTATTATTATTCCTCAACCTTTGAAACTCAATGGGCAGCTCTGTGAAAGCGTCCCCAACGCTGTCCCCGTGTCTAATCCGTCAGCCCTGAGCCAAGGAGAATCGGGCACTCCCCCCTGACTTTTCCCCTTGTGTAGCTTTACTATCTGTCTTCCTGACTATACTATTTTCTTAAGCATCTTTGTATCCGAAATGTCCGCCAGTAGTAGGACTATAGGAATCATTGTGGATGACTAAGAAAAAGACAAATGAACAAGTGAATGAACCTCCTGTCTAATAACCGCACTCGTGTTTTCTCCCCTTCTCCCCTCCCCTTCCCAAGGACCCTGGGCTTTCACAGACTGGCTTAATCACAGAAGAAATTCTCAATGCGAAGTCATTACTCCGAACAAACACTCTTCGTGGGTCAAGAAAGAAGCCCAAATGTAAAAGACAGCTTAAAAACAAAGGGAAGACTCATGGTAGAATTTCAGGCCCAAAGGCGCACGCGCGCGCAAACACACACGCGCGTGCGCGCGCGCCACCTATCTCTGCTCCGAAAGGGACCCTCTCAACAAGTGACAAGGATAAACGTGGGCAACAGAGCCCTGAGAAGACGTTGTGAGTGTTCTCTCGAAGAGTTGTGTGTGAGTCACAATGTGTTCGAGCACAAATCATATTCCTAGTGAATAAAAGAATGTTTTTAATTTACTGGAGAAGCTGGCTAGTTAAATCTTATTGTGAATTCTTTATTAAAGACTGAAGTCAGGAATTCTTTTGTTAAGTAAATATTCAGGTCCTTCCTTGCCAAAGAGCTTTTGAAACTTCGCTGTAATTATGCTGATGTTTTCTGTGTTTATATGTTAAATGCCTAGAGCTTCATTGTTAATGGGTAAATAAGAGAAGCCGCAGGGCCCTTGCCAAAAGAGGCCCCAGAGCTGGGGCTGGGAGAACAATGACTCCGCGGGACTCCCCTGGAGCGGCTAGAAGGCAGTTCGGGAAAGAGCCCCAGTTTCTCTCTGTAGACGCGTCTCCTGGTGGAGCCGAGGGAAGAGACAGACCTGGAGGTGAGAACAGAGGCAGCTCCTCAGGTCATGGACCTGGGCCTGAAAAATACGCCAGACTGAACTCTGGCCCATCTTCTGTTTCTCCTAACTGCCAACAAGTCAAGAACCCCTGCTGCCCTCAAGAAAACCAGCCGGAGAATTATGACCCTGTCATGGTAGCTGTCAACCCAACAGCAGGCCAAGAGTGAGGATCACAGCTACTTTCCCAAGGCAGGGGACAGGGCTGGAATTCCACGCCCACCACTCCTGAGTCATGCAGGCTACTTTCCTGGGGTCCTTGTGAGCAAAATGGGGATAAGGGTACCCACCTCATAAGGGTATTACCAAGATTAAATAAATTCATATTGTAGGAAAACGCTTAGGACTGTGCAGGGCACATAGTGAGTGCTATGTAAGTTAAATATTTAACTGAGAGTTCAATAAACATCATGTTAGGTTTCCATATATCAAATTTATCTGGAACAGAGGTGCAAACAAGAGCAAATGCAACGCTGTGGATCATTTGCTGGGAACAGGAAACTGGTCCTCCTTCACATCAATGCATATTTAAATACAGGGTAGTCTTTCTAGTCTCTGCAGTACCTCTTCTGGGAGATTATACCCAGGATTAAGAATTTGTGAGGACAAGGTGCCGGGGTGGCTCAGTCGGTTAAACATCTGCCTTCAGCTCAGGTCATGATCCCAAGGTCCTGGGGTGGAGTCCCATGTCGGGCTCGCTGCTCAGTGGAGAGACTGCTTCTCCCTCCCCCGTGCTGCTCTCTCTCCATCTCTCTCTCTCTCAAGTAAATAAATAAAATCTTAAAAAAAAAGAAGAATTCGTGAGGAAACTTCCACATACTTCTATTGAAAGCCCAACGTGGCACGTTCAGATCAATTCTGTCTTCTTCTCCACCTTAGAACTTCTCCCATTTTACGGTTTGGGGTCTTGGCAGAAGCTGGCTAGGACCTGCTTAGCCTGTCAGGGTATCTCCAAGACAATCTTAGATCTTCTAGGCAAAGTAACTTTAAATCCAAAGTCAGCAAATCAGTAGCAAGGAAGTAGTTAACAGGAAATCCGTCTTACTGTGTTTGCTCAGGACTTGTCCAGTGTTGAAGTAGGGAGGGGCCCAGACAATATTCAGGGGTAGGGGTTCGAGGTAAACTCTGTCTACCACTAAGGCAAAGTAGTTCCCTCCAGATTCTACTCCTTCAGATGGATAGAATGTGGTCAGAGTTAAGTTCTCACATAGAAACAGGGGGGAATGCTCTCAAGGCTTACTAAAGCCTTAAAATTTCAGCATTGAAAGGGGGCATCTCAACCCTCAGCTATAAACAGCTAGTCAAGAGTTTCCATGCTTCTAGGCCCACAAGGCCCCTTGGCTCTCAGCATCACTGAACTAGCTAGCCCGTACATAGATGTGAACTCTCTCAGGCCGTAGCCGTGGAGGCGCAATCTACGAGGAAGGCCCCAACCGTCTTCTCAGCTGGAGAGAGGAATTTGTCAAAGCACAGTCATGTCCAGAATCTCACCGGATTCCCCAGGACCAGAGCTTTGGAGCAGAAACAGAAGCGCTATTAGGGCACTTAACAGCCAAGGAAGCAGACGCTCCCAGCGGCGAGCGACCTGCCCAGGAGCACGTAGGTATTAAAGGCTTGCGTAAATGCCTGAGCATCCTGGTCCCGGCCTGGTCACCAGACTCCACTATACTCCCTCTCACTTTTGAAGTCCCCCCCAGGGAGAGTGTGCCCTACCCCTCCTGCAAGCCCCAGGACTGCCCCCCCCCCCATGTTCCTGTTAGAACCATGGCCAGCAGCCGCATTCAGGTGAAGGCGGGTCAGGGACCACTCCACACAGACCGTGGTGCTCAGCGAGCCCCTCCTTCGGCTGCAGTCCCCCCCACCCATTCTGGGGTAGGCACCCGGAAAGAGCCAAGTCCTACAGCCCATCATCTACTTTTGGATGTGCAGCTTCTTTTTTCCTCTGCACCTTCAGAAACAGCTGCCCCTGCTCAACTCCTAGAGCTGGGTTCTCAGCTCGTCCCAGCGCTTCCCTCTGCCTGGACTGCTGGGAAGAGAAGGCATGCTCTCAGAGATGCTGGAGACCACACTCCAGAAGGTGCCGCCATGTTCTATCATGGGACCAACCCTCAGTTCTCCTCATCTAGGGAAGGGGGCTGGCTCAAATGGCACAGATTTCGGAGACCCTCGAGCCAAGACGCTCTGGGGAAGCTGGGAAGAGATGCCCAGGTGGTGGGGGGAGGGATCCCGTGGGGAAAGGACTCCGCACAGCTGAGGAGTGATCAGAAACAAAGAGCCCCAGACTTGGAAAAGACCTTTGGAGATAGTGGGGTTCGGTCCAGGGAATTGGCCATGGAGCATTGGAGCAAGAGACCAAAACCAGCCAAGCAGGGGGTGGAAGGGAAGGAAAGGGTTGAACAGTGAACAATAAGACAAAGAACAGGCAGTTCCAAGGAGCCAAGAACGCAAATCATTTGCAGACGCTGGTGTGATAGTCAACCCAGGCTCCTGGGGGAGTGACTGTCACAGTGGCTAAGGCACACCTACACGTCACAGTGAGTGTGAGCTGGTGTGTGTAAATGTCCCTGATGAATCAGCCCATGTGTGTAATGCTCCTGTCAGTTCGTGAGTCATCGAGTGTGTGTCAGAGCTGGGGTGTGTGTGTGTGCGCGCCTGTGTGTGTTCCAGTGCACAAACCCGCCCGCAAGGGCTGCCCATGCCCAGAGTGACGCTGGAATGTGAATGAGAGCCAGACAGCGCAGTGGAGTGCAGAGCACTCCTGGGGTGAAGCTGTGTTTAAAGGGCACCACGCTTCATTCACACCGTACATCACACACCACATTTCTGAACCCGTTCCAGAGAAAGCCATCTGTCCCCCCTTCCTGCTGAAACCCCCCTATGGAGCGACAGTGTGAAATTCTTCAGGCTTGTGGGGCTGTTTCCAGAGTCAGAGATGGCCCAATCTTGGAATCCTACATTTCAACCCCTTTGTTTTAAAGAGAGAGGAACTATGACAGAGAAAGGCGACGCCAAGGTCCTGGAGTCACGCTGTTAGCTTGTGGCAAAGCCAGGAGCAGACCCACCAACCACCACTCTGACCACCAGCCACCGCCATCTCTCGCTGCCCAGACCTCCATCCCCCTCCACACAGTGCGTTCTTTTTCCATTTTCCTTAGGGATGTGATGAGGTCGCTCCTTTTTACTAAAATGCACCCAGACCCTCCCATGGAAAGAAACACTGATGTCCATCCTAAAGGCTGACATCCATGACTAACCTCAAAAACAAAGCTGGGGCATCTCCAGCTACATGGCAATAGACTAAGAGTCCATTTTACCTCTTCTCCTAGAGCCTGACTCTCACCCCACCCAGGTCGGAAGCAGCCCCGGGGGCTCCCATTCCTAGGTCTCTGGGTCCATCACTGGCTAGGCCCTTTGGCAGACCTGACACCTCGTGATTCAGAAGTTGCCTATGAGACATCTATGAATGTCTCACTCAGGACTCTGATTCTTTCTCTTTTCACATTCCTGATGGTCATTTCACTGCTCAATTTCACTTGCTCACAAAAATGAAAAAATAAACACAGGAAGGGATTTATTTTAGCAGTTCTGAGGAAGGGTTTAATAGGTAAAGAGCCTGAACGTATTAGGATGAGCTTTGGGATTACCTATGAATTTCAATTATCCATTCCATTCATTCTTCTCAGATGGCTCAGAGTTGACCTGAACTTCAAAGGGATCACTTCCGCCACTGGATTTATTGTTTTTATTTCATATTAATTAAGTACTTACTCTATACACAACACCGCTAAGGCCATTCAGAAGGCACAGACTCTGCCCAGCATCCCTGGAGAGCAGAGATTAATTATCTCATTTATCTGGACTTCAAAGCCCTTTGACTCCAATAGCATCTTGTCACTGACTGTGGAGGTGGCCGGGATACTGAGGGCACACAGGGCAGGGCAAAGGAAAGGAACAGAGGAATCACTGCTTCAGGTCATGTCTGGAGGAAGGCCGGTCTTACATCGGACTCCAAGTTCTGCACACACAGAACGGTGTTTTTCAAACAGTGCTCTGCTTAGCACACTGCCTTGGGAAAGTGAGTGAGGATGTTGTCTTGTGTGGTGGACAGACGGACATGCTGAGTAAATGTTGATACGATAAGTTTCCCTCACATGTAGCTCATGGGCCAAAAGTTAACAGCCAAATGTTTCCTTGAATATAAATAAATATATTCACAAAGGTATTTATTTCAGCATTATATGTAACAGCAAAAAGCTGTTGATAATCTGAAAAATCTATTAATACATTAGTTAAAGTGGCATCTGGGTGGCTCAGTTGGTTAGATGTCTGCCTTCGGCTCAGGTCATGATCCCAGTGTCCTGGGATCAAGCCCCGCGTCAGGCTCTCCCTGCTCAGCAGGGAGTCTGCTTCTCCCTCTGCCCCTCGCCCCCTTGTGCTCTCTTTCTCTCTCAAATAAATAAATAAAATCTTTTAAAAAATAGATTAGTTAAATAAATGATGGTACATCCATACAGTAGAAAACAATGCAACCGTACTACTGGGTATTTACCCAAAGGGTACAAATGTATTGATCCGAAGGGGCACCTGCACCCCAATGTTTATAGCAGCAATGCCCTCAATAGCCGAACTATGGAAAGAGCCCAGACATCCATCAACAGAAGAATGGATAAAGAAGATGTGGTATACATATACAATAGAATATTACGCAGCCATTAAAAAAAAAACAAACCAAAAACCCCAAATCTTACCATTTGCAACAATGTAGATGGAACTGGAGGGTATCATGCTAAGTGAAATAAGTCAATCAGAGAAAGACAATTACCATATGATTTCATTCATATGTGGAATTTAAGAAACAAAACAAATGATCATAGGGGAAGAGAGGGAAAAAATAAAATAAGATGAAATCAGAGAGGGAGACAATCCATAAGAGACTCTTAACTCTAGGAAACACACTGAGGGCTGCTGGAGGGGAGGTGGGGGGGGGGATGGGGTAACTGGGGGATGGGCATTAAGGAGGGCACGTGATGTCATGAGCGCTGGGTGTTGTATGCAACTGATGAATCACTGAACTCCACCTCTGAAACTAATGATACACTATACATTAACTAATCAAATTTAAATAAAATAAATTTAAAAAGAAAACAATACAACCGTGAAGAACGATGACTTATATCTACGTACATTGACTTGAAAAGAGATTTGTGATAATATATTAAGTTTTAAAAGAAAAGCAAGTTATAGAATATGATCTTATTTTGTATTTAAAAATTAAAAGAGGTAGCCTTTATATATATATATATATGTACATATATATATATATGTTTATATACTTCGTTTATGTAGAAAACTGTATGGAAAATGCACGTCAGGGTCCATGTGAATCTGCTTGCATTGTTTACTTCAGAGAGTGAGGATTAAGAACAGTACTTTTTTATGTAGTCTATTGTTTGACTTGTAAGTATGAATTATTTTATAACTTCAATGAAGAAAAAGGAAATGTGCTGTAAAAGTGAAGAGACCAAAACCAGGCTTGCAGCTGCTTACTGGCCGTACTCACCCCGGAGCCCCCACGTGAAATGCCTCCCCCATTGTGACATTTGGAGAGCGGGCAGCCGTCACTTGAGAAAACATGGCACACTTTGCCTTCCCTGCAGCATCAGGGAACAAAACACGGACTTCAGCTGTCAGCTCCAAAGAAAAATACCGATTTGCATAAACATATGTGACATAGATTTAGTCAATGACTTTGAGGTATCTCTAAACAGATAAAATTAATTAAAACTAGTGCAACTTTCTGGGAACTCTGCTCCAATTCCTCATTATTTATCCAGGACACTGAAAATTGGAATACATCACAGATTCTTAAATCACATCCTGATTCCGGAGGAGGGATGGGAAAGGGAAAGAGGGTTTGCCATAAGTGCCAGGCACTGAGCTGGGCACTGTGCCTACATTATCCCATCTGATCCTTAGGATAATCCAGCAAGGTAGGAGAAAAGGGGACACGTGTGCGTGCACACACGTGCAAGCATGCGCTGGACGCTACAGAACGAAGCAAGAGGAGAATAACAGAGGGAGAGCCTAAGCCTCAGGGAAGCCATACCCCTATGGTCAGGAGGTACCAGGCACGCCCCCCATCTGGTCAGGAGAGTAGTGTTTCCGGGGTCCCTTGGACACCTCGGCCAGGAGACAGTGCCTGGGTCCACTTCACTCCCTTGAGGGTCTGAAGCTCTGGGTGAGAGGGTCTAAGCATGAAGGGAAACTCACTCACTTTCACTACAAGTGACTGAAACCTAACAAATCAGCTTAGGCAAAACACTGACTTATTTGGCGCTCAACTAAAAATATCTGTGAGTAGATGGCTCAGCGGGATCAGGATTCAACTGCTGTCAATCAGCACTCCTTCTGTCCCTGTATTTCTCAGCTCTGTTTTCCTGTTTTCTGAGCTAGCTTCATTTTTAGGCAGATTCTTCTGACACGGCAGCAAAAATAGTCCCAGAAATCCCATGCTACTTAGTTCTCTGACACTACCTGTTGCAAGGAAAAGAAAGCCCTCGTTTTCTAATAGCTTGAGCCAAAATGCCAGGGATGACTGTCAGAAGCCCAGCTGGGGTCATGAGCCCATTACTTAATTAATTACCACGATGACCTGACTGGCCAGTCCCAGATCACGTGGGCTAGGAATAGGGGACTAGTCTCCCCCTCCAAAATTGTAGGGATAACACCAAAGGAAGAAAGGAGGGATACTGGGCAAGCAGACCATAGATACCCAACATGTCACACAGAAACCTACCAGCAAGTTGTAAACTGAGACACAGTTACTTGTAACTGTCATCTCTTGGCAACCCAAAGGCCCTGGGAAACTGCTAAACACAATGGTAGAAGCTCTGCAGACTGTAAGGACCCTCTCCTCCCTTGGCCAAGGTTAAGGGTTTGGGGGAATGCCCAAGAAATCTCCGAGAACTCCTGTCAGGGACCCTGGAACCATCAGTTCCTGATGCCCTCGTTGCACAGGCTGTGGGTAATTCCAGTGGCCTGAAGAGCTGCGATGACAGAAGGTCCTTGATGACAAAGAGACCGAAAATGTTCCGGGAAAAGCTGTGGAATAAGAGCCGGGTACCTGGGTTCCAGTTCAAGCTCTGCCTCTCCGTTGCCCTGGAACAAATGCCCCAAGTCCTCTGAGGTCAGAGTTCCCTTGTGTAAAGTAAAGGAGCCAGGGCAAGGCAAAATGACATCCCCAGCTTTAAAATTTTGATTCTAGGTCAGAAAAAATTGCAAGTTTACAAGTTGGAAAAAGGTTATGGGTGTCTCTGTGAATAAATAAGTGAGATAATAGTAGGCTGAAGAACCATACCACACCCATTGGTCAAATATGGGACAATTTGAACAACAAAATAAGTGATGATAGGAATGGAAAATAACCCATAATTGAAATAAGAATCTGTGAATTCATACTAATAATCATCCATGCATCTATCCATCCATCCATGAGAAGGAAAAAGAAAAGTTCTTCTTTACAATAAAACGTCAGCTAGAAGGAATAATGAAGTTGGAAAACCATCAATGAATGTTAAAATTAGCGGGTGAAAGTTTGATGAGAAACAGGATATTTACAAAGTCTCAAGATATCTCCCCATAGATTACTTATTAATTACAAAGGGGGAAAACAGCAACTTTACAGTGATGAAACTTGGAAGCCACCACCTTACCCAGTGATCAAAGGTGACATCACCGATCCTGGGAGAAACCGTCCCCATGTGTTTGTGATACAGAGCACGGAGATGGCCACAGCATCCCCTCTGCATCTTTCCGCCCAAAATACATAACCAGAACTACTCAGGAGAAAACGTCAGAAAAACCAAATCGAAGGATATTTTACTCCACGGTTGACCGATACTACTTTAAGACGTCAAGGTCTAATTTGAACTCCTTTAAAGAAAAAAAAGTCAACGTCATGAAATACAAAGAAAGGCTAAGGAAGTGTCCAGTTTAAAAGAAACCAAAGAGGAGATGTCAATGAAATGCAATTAAGTGTGTGGTCTTGGATCGGATTCTAAACCAGGAAAGAAATAGTTACAAAGGGCTATTGGGATAACTGATGAAACTGAACGTAGATGACGACGCATGTACGCACAGCAACCTGGCTGGAGCCGAAGGTGTGCGCGATCCCATGAGCAAGACCTTCATGTGGCCGCCAAGGAGTTCACCCCCCAGCCCGAAGCAGCGGCGAGCAGCCGCACTGGCCTCCAATGCTTCGGAACCTCCCGGATTTCTTTCCTGTCCTGCTTCCCTCTTGAAGCACTCCTGATGCAGAAGCCGACAGGAACCTCCGCAAGGCGTCCCAGCAGGCCTGCACCCTCCCTTCTCCCGTCGGTGGCTGTTCCAGCTCTTCCACTGTTTAACAGACGGAGTCGGCCTGGGACCTGAAGACGGTCACCTGACTTCCTCCGGAGCGCGGGAGGCCCGGAAGCAGCGTGAGTTCCAGTCCCACTGCCGCCCAGGGGACCCGCGACTGCCACATCACTTAGACATAGATACCCTGTGGAAGGCCGTCCCCTTCACATCCAGCGCCCCCATCCCTGGCTCGGTGCGGCTCCCGATTAGACGCATCAGCCCCCAGGACCGGGAGCCTCACGTGACGTCTCTGCCTTCCACGTGGCGCCTGGGAACCAAGCAGCAGCCACGGCAGCAGCCTCGGCACGGAGACGGAGGAAGGAACTCCAGGCCACAGGTCGGGGTTCTAGTTCTAATTCTAATCCTAACCGGACACCGAGTAGCAGCAGTGTGCGGCGCCCCACGATGGAAGCCTTGCGTTTCTTCTGATCCTCACTACGCCTGTGTTACAACGGAGGAAGCCAAGGCACAGAGAGTGAAAGGCTTCTCCGTACTTCTATGTTTAAAAGTCAAATCCAAGTGGATTAGCGATTTAAATGTATTTTTAAAATGAGAAATGTTGACTATTCTTATAACCTCAGGGCATTGGAGACCTGCCCAGGCTGGCCTCGGTACCAGAAGACATCCGGGAAAGGCAGTTTGAGGGGCGCCTGGCTGCCTCCCTGTGAAGAGCATGTGACTCTCGATCTTGGGGTCATGAGTTCGAGCCCCATGTTGAGGGTAGAGTTTACTTAACTAAATAAAACTTTAAAAGTTTTTAAAAAGCCAGATTTGATTCTCTTAAAATTTAAAATATGGTGAAAGATACCTTCAGTAAAATTAAAAGATAAAAGACTGAAAGAAAATAGTTACACCTGTAACACAAGAATTAATAGCCCTAATATACGAAGACTGGCCACCAATTGATTAGAAAAAAAAACAAAGGAGAAAGGATATAAAGACAATTTGTCAAACAGGAAATGCAAGTGGACATTTATTGTATGGAAACACAGTCAACTTGCCTTGTTGACCGCCATTAGAGAAATGCAGTACACAACAGTGATAAGCCACAATTATTTAACACACTAGATGGGCAACATAGCCGAAAGATGGAGACTGCAGTGCTGGTGAGGGTGTGGGGGAATAAGCAAGGCTGGTAGAAATGTGAATTACTAAAACATTTTTGGAGTATTATCTGGAAAAATCTATTAAAATTAAAGATACACATACACATTGACCTAATCATCCAACTTTAAGGAATTTAAGTTATATTGGGGCGTCTGGGTGGCTCAGTCGTTAAGCGTCTGCCTTCAGCTCAGGGCGTGATCCTGGGGTCCAGGGATCGAGTCCCACACCGGGCTACTCTGCTGGGAGCCTGCTTCTTCCTCTCCCACTCCCCTTGCCTGTGTTGCCTCTCTCGCTGGCTGTCTCTCTCTCTGTCAAATAAATAAATAAAATCTTAAAAAAAAAAAAGGAACTTAAGTTATAGATTGCCAGTGCATAATGAAATATGTAAAAATGTTTACTATAGCACGGGTCATCTGTTTTTGTTCGTTTAAGTAGGTTCCACCTCCAGTGTGACCCTGAGATCAAGACCTGGGCTGATGGGGCACCTGGGTGGCTCAGTAAATTAGGCATCCAACTCTTGATTTCAGCTTAGGTCATGACCTCAGTGTTGTGAGATCGAGCCCCACGTCAGGATTCATACTCAGTGGGGAAACTGCTTTAGATTCTCTCCCTCTCCCTCTGCCCCTCCCCCTGCTTGTGCTCTCTCTCTCAAATAAATAAATCTTTTAAAAAAACAAAATATATAAGTAGACTATAAATAGAAAAGTATATTAAGGGAAACAGACTAAGTTCTCCAGCCACAAGTGTAATATGTGTATGAACAATATTTATGCAAACTGACAGGGACACCTGCGTGGCTCAAACGGTTAAGCCTCTGCCTTCAGCTCAGGTCATGATCTCGGGGTCCTAGGATCGAGCCCCGATGTGAGCTCCCTGCTCAGCAGGGGGCCTGCTTCTCCCTCTCCCTCTGCCTGCCGCTCCCCCTGCTTGTGCTTTCTCTCTCTCTCTGTCTTTCTCTGTTAAATAAATAAAATCTTAAAAAAAAAAAAACCTGAGCTGAGACCAAGAGTCGGACTCATAGCCGACTGAGCCACCCAGGTGCCCCTATAGCATTGCCTGAAGTAGCCAAAAAAAAAGGGGGGTGGGGGGAAAGACTTCAATGTTCATAAACCAAGAAATGCTGAATAAATTATGGTACAACTACACTATTGTAACTTTCCAACTAAAAAAGAATTCAGGACCTTCTTCACGTTCAAGGGGACACTGTATTCCCTTACTAAGAATGAGCCCTGTACCATGATATGGTAGCAGGAAGGTATTCACACTGCAGACAGGAGGGGCTGAAGGGAAGGGGGAGACACCGGCCCCCAAGTCCTGAAGCTGCAGGAGAGAGTCCTCTCCTACTGAAAACCCACAGCCCTACACTGGAACGTATGCACACTCGAAAGGACACGCACATACAGTATTGGCCCATGCTCATATGCATCACTGCACCTGTCCCAGCCATACTTCAGGTGTCCCCTAAGGTTATATCTCTTGCTGGCTCTCCAGTCTTGGTGACCTGATTCCCTAACCATCCCTACCTTGAATCTGGTACAACCCCTTTACTTGTGGGAAGATGAGGGTGCATACAGAGGTATGGCTGCCAGGGGCATAGGTGTCCTGACATTGGGGGTGTGGGAAAGACAGGGAGTATGAGTGAGCGAGGGTGTGGGCACACATGTGTCCCTGGACTACCGTGTTAGGAAAGCTGAGGTGAGGAAAGCTCTCTGTCGGGCACAGCCAGGATAGGGCTGCCTTCCACACTTGCTCAAGCTATGCAGTAATACACTAAAATCAACCAAGTCTCACTTGAGGGAGGGGAGCCTTTCTCTAATCTGCACAGAAATACCACATGGGCCAGCAGAAACCCTGCTAACAAGTGACAGAGACAGAACGCGATCCAGGTCCCACGCCATTATCAGCTGTATGACTTTGGGGATAAAAATATGATCATGGATGTTACAGCATGGATGTTACAGCACTTTTTGAAAAGTCATAAATGGACAATTCTCCAGTTCTCCAGCCAACAGAGGGCTAGAGGTTATCTAATCTGTTCCCAGTCTCGTGGCTTATGAGAACACAGGCCACTGGGAGAGACTGATGTCTGTGGTTCCCTGAAAAACACCACACCCACAGCAATCTCTCCTTTTCCCCTTCTGTTACATTTAGGGCTGTATTCTGTATTTATAAGTTAATGTGTTTTACAATGTTAATCTTTGAGTGGATGTGTGTGTATATGAGCAGGTATGTAGGTATCCATCTCAATAAGATTTGAAACTCTTAAAGAGCAGACGTTGTCCTTTGCATCTCCCACAGTCAACTGTTTTCCCTTGGTCACTGTGTTAAGGTTTAAACAAATAAAAACCCTTCGCATAAAGATGAAATTAAATAACATGTAAATGATGCCTGTACAGTACTTGGTCTGGGAAAGATGCTTATACATATTTCTTCCCCCCTTACTCCTCTTCTGATACAGGAAGAATAAGAGCATTCATTCAACCACATTAATTTGAGGTCATTTGTTAAGTGCCAGGCATAGTGCTGGGTGTCGGGGATACAACGATACATAGGAAATAATCTCTTCTCAAGTTCTGTGGTCCCTCTGGCCAGAAAAATATCCTTTATTGTCATCTCTCACATGTTATATATGGAGTTGTGAATGAGGCACTCTTGGAGGGAGGACAATAGAAGGGTAATTTGATGGTTTTGCTGATTTGGGGAGTTGGAAGGGAAGTTGGAGAGGCCAGTTTGGAAGGTGATGTTTGAATAGGGTCTTGAAGGATGAATAGGAGTTCACAGAGCCAAAAAAGAAAAAAAAAGAAAAAAAAAGGCAGCAAAAGTGTTACAAGCAGAGGACACAAAATAAGAGAAGGCACTATCACTATTAAAAATTAGCTTGAAAATAATAGAACTATGATCTGTTGCCAGAGAACGGACCCCAAATCAAAAGCAGCTAATTGGAAGGCAGAAGAGTGCTTCAGAGCTGGGCACTTCATCAATCGTCTCACACTTAGAGATCTTCAGGGCCTGGCACAGCCTTTACATACTTTTAGCTTAAGGATGTTTGGAGCTTTTTAAATTATGCATATCGTTATTTTCCATTATCTAGAAAGGAACTGTTTTTAAAGCCAAAGACCAAAAGCTACAACCCCCAGGAATTTATTTTAAACCTGGGAATTTCCCTGAGGCCTGGAATTTAGTGTCTGGGTTCCAGATTTGGGGGTAATTGTTGGGCTCCCTTCTCAGACCCCGCCTACGTGTGCGTGTCTACTCCCTCCTCCACCCCCATCCACACCATCTGTTTAGCAGGGCGCAGCTTTCCAGAGCGCTGGGTCAGCCCTCTCCTGGTAACTCTACCTGGGGAGAAAAGCAGCTCTATGACCCACCAGATCAAAGATAAAGCCCAAAGTGTTTACAGTATCAACTTTCCTCCCCAGAGAGAAGGACTGTATCTTTCTCTGTGGCTGCAAAACCCAACTGTAGCTTTTTGAATGTCTGACCCTGTTGGCACCTCCAGGCCCAGGAGCCCAGCTGCTGCCCTAGCCCAGCCCGGGGAAGGAGGGAGGGAGGCCGCTGACAAGACGCCCATCATGAGAACAAAGCTGTCAGCCCCGTCTTTGCAGGGTACCAGTCTTGCCCTCACACCTGCCAGGCGGGGCCTTCTCTTCGTTGGTAAACTTTTTTGTCCGCTTAGTTTAGCCCCGGGCACATGGGAGACTCTCCCATGTAAGGGTTTGTGGTTGGTTAGCAGCTGGTTTTGTGACCAGACTTGATAGCAGGAATCCAGAGATCTAGGTCGATAGTCTTCTCCCAACAGGACCAATATTCTGTCTGAGGCTCTGTTTCCCCATCTTTAAAATGGCAATAATAATTATGTCTGATCTGGCTGTTTCTCAGGGTTGTTCGCTCATTATAAGGATGGCAAGATGGAGTAGAAGAGGCAGCGTGGGGTGGAGGCTAAGGGCTCAGCTCCTGCAGGATGCTGCCTAGATTCACATACCAGTCTGCTCTTTCCTAGTTACGTTTCTGTTACAACGCTGGGCAAGTTACATAACTTCTCTGATGTCTCAGTCTTCCTCGTCTGTAAAATGGGATTATAATAGTTCATTAGAACTATGGCTTCACATGGTCATTAGGAGGATCAAATGAGATATATAGTACTTAGAAAGAGCTTAGTACAGTGTCTAGCACATAATAAAGTTTATCCAGTATCTACTCTGTTCTTGGTGCCGTGGAAGGTGCTGGGGTTCTAAAGATTAAAGACACAGAGCTCACAGTGTAGTAAGTGGAGCAAATCGGGTCAACTCTCCCCACACACCTCACTTCAAAATCTTATGTGTGTACGAGTGTGTGTGTGTGGTGTGTATGTGTGTGTGTGTGTCCTCACTGCATGGTGCGGCCCCTACCAATCTCTCCAGTCCCTTGTCCTTTACCCTCCAGCCATGCCAGACTCCTTTCTAGTCCTAGAAGCCACCAAGCTCTTTCCTGCCTCAAAGCCTTTGCTGTCTGTCCCTTCTGCCTCCAACAGTGGCTCCTGGACTGGCAGCACCGGGATCTTCTGGGAACTTGCTGGAAAGGCATATTCTCCAGCCCCACCCCCTCCCTCCTGAATCAGAAACTCTGGGTGCAAGCCCAGAAATCTGCATGCTGATACACGCCAAAGTTTAAGAGCCACTGGCCTAGAACATTCTTCCCTCTGCTCTTCTTTTGGCTGGCCTCTTCCCCAGGAAGGAATCCTTCCTTATTTCTCTCAGAAGAGAACCTGTAGCCAAAAGAGGTTGTGAGGGGGCCTGTGTTTGCTTTGTTGACTTATCATTTTGTTTGGAAGAAATTAGAAATCTCTTTATGAGGCCAGCGTGGGACCCCATGGGAACGGTTCTGGATGGATGAAGTCACAAGAACTGGGGGCAGGCGCCGTGACACACAGATTTCCTGTCCATTTCAGAAAAAGGAAGAAGAAAACTCAGAGGCCTGGAGCAGGTGAACTGGCTTAAGTGGAGAGAAACCAAGTCACTGGGGGACATTTAGCACCTGAAGTAAAAGCAGAAATGTTAAGGAGGTAATTAACACCTATATTCTAATCTCAGTAGCAGCTAAACACAGACTTAAACATAAGCTTGAAAAAAACAAAATAGCCCCAGGAGGGCAAAAGAAAATCTAGAAAGATTAACTAAAAATGGTTAAGTTAGTGATACCTAGAAATTGGGGTGTTTTTTTTTTTCTTTTAACACATAGTCTCGTTGTAGTTTACCAAAAAATCCACGTTCACCAATTTCCGGCTATTGTCTAAATATTTGTAAATGCATAGATAAGTATATTCTTGACATACCCTGGGTCTGCGTCATCCAAACAGACAACCCCACACTCACCTGACAAA
This sequence comes from Ursus americanus, assembly GCF_024610735.1. Classification (NCBI taxonomy): domain Eukaryota; kingdom Metazoa; phylum Chordata; class Mammalia; order Carnivora; family Ursidae; genus Ursus; species Ursus americanus. Next base: position 10,707,977 of record NC_142153.1, read on the forward strand.
AAGCAACTTCCCCCCAATGAAAGCAGAGAGAGAATCTGGAAGGAGCAGGAAAGGCTCTAAAGGTGCCGTTTTAGCCCTGAGAAGGAGCAAGGTCAGGGAGCGGGATTGCAGCACAGGCTGGCGGGTGTGAAGGGGGCCCGGGCCACTGATGGACACAAACAGACCTCCTCATCCGGTGACTTCTGAAGCAATAATGCAATTGTGAGGGGCCAGAGAAGCCACAAATAGAACAAGGAGAGGAAAGGAAAAATCAATACGCAGCAAGGAGGAGGAAGGGAGCCAGGCCTGATGTCTGCATGGTGCTGGCCAGAAAAGGGAAACCTGCAGTGGCCTGGGGCGGTGCCCCCCTGGTGTCCCAGGGCCTGGGCACGGACAGTGTTCCCAATCACTGACTGGCCTGTCTGCACAAATCCCTTCCGCGGCAGTCACCAGTACCCACCTTCCACCTGGGGTATGGAGAGCCAGAAAGATTACATAACTGGCTTCGATTCCCTGTACCAATAAGAGCACCAAGATTGAAACCCAGGGTCCCAAACCCTCAGCCCAAGCTCTTTCTCAGCCACCGTAGCTGTCTGGTCCAGGAGGGCACTTGGGGAATATGAACCAGAGGAGTTGGGAAGGGGAGAGGACCACTTTACCTGTGTTTATGGAGTTGGCTTCCCAAGGCTGATTCACCTGGGAAACAGCCTCTGGGGAAACTTGATTCCCTCCCTCTCTCCGCACCCCTGCACAAACTGATGTGTATCTCTGAAAGCCCTCAGTGTGAGACCAGCAAGTGGCCTTCACCAGGGCCTCAGAAGAGATATGCCTGGCTCCTTGGGATTCACTCCTTATTCCCCCTCTTCCTGAAGGACAAGCAAAAGAGAGAGGGGCACTCAGGGAAGCGGGACACGGCAGCGTGCGGGGGCTCCCCAGTTCTGGGCTCACCACTGGGTTCTCCCAGGAGGGAAGCAGGGACTCCCCTTCATCCATCCACACGCTGAGCCTCTGGGACCTGACATCGCCCCTCTCCCTCCCTCCCACTCCGCAGTATTTTAGTTGGAGAGTAAGACAGAACTCGCTAAATCAAAGTGGTTTCCCCAGCAACAGTGGGAGAAGTGGGTTTACTTACGCCAGGTAAATAATGCATGAGCCTGGACTGAGAAATACGGCAACCAAGTTCATGTTACTAACGGGTTCACTGAACCTCGGGGCTTGGCTCCTGAGCCTGTCCCAGGGGATAAGGTTGCAATTCACCTCCTGCCCCTCCTCTCCAAAGGAATCCTTTCTGTATTCAAGTTGTGTTTTGGGTTTTCTCTCTCTCTTTTTTTTTTCCTGGCTATTTCATATTCCCTCAGTCAAACTGCCTCTGCCTTCAAGAGCCAAGAGAATAGGCAGCCGTCCTCCATGTGGCTCCCCCCATCATTAAAGAGAGGACCCCGGGAGAGGCTCCACTTCGCAGGGTCGGACAAGGCAGCACAGACCTGCCCCGCTCTCGCCAGAAGATGGTTTGTTTCCAAATCCAGTAGGTACACCTGACAGGTCAGCCAGGTCCCCAGGCTCCAAGGCGCAGACGCACCATGCCAAGAAGAGATGTAAGCGGAACCAAGGAACACCTAGTGATAAAGACCGTGGGCTCCTCCTGCCCCCAGAGAGTTCTCGCTGATACGGAATCTACAGCTCTCCACCGCCCCCCCTCCCCCAGAAGATGTGGTGCCTTCTCTGGCTTGTTCTCTGAAAGTCCTTCTTTTTTTTTAATTTCATAAATATGAAATTATGGAATACTATAGAAAAGCTTTTTCAAATACCACAGCATTGTCCCAATTAGATGTCTGCTCCCCCCTCCCCCCACAGAAACCCACTCCAAAGAGAACCTCTCATGGAGATGACTGAAAATTCAGAACAAGGAGAAATTTTATTTTATTTTTTAAAGATTTTATTTATTTATTTGACAGAGAGAGACAGCCAGCGAGAGAGGGAGAACACAAGCAGGGGGAGTGGGAGAGGAAGAAGCAGGCTCTTAGTGGAGGAGCCTGATGTGGGGCTCGATCCCAGAACGCTGGGATCACGCCCTGAGCCGAAGGCAGATGCTTAACCACTGCGCCACCCAGGCGCCCTGAGAACAAGGAGAAATTTTAAAACACCCATCATAATAAACTGGAAGGTTTTATTGAGGGGGGGGAGTGAAGATTTAGTCCCTGCACAAAAGGACTTGCAACTTTCCAGGGTCCCCTATGAGGGTAGTTAAGTCTCCAAAGTTGTGTAAGAGGGAGTGTTTATGACAGATGGGAGCGGCATCCGACCTGTTGTCTTGTCCATCTGTCCCAGCAGATGTGTAGAGAGTGGCTGGGCCTTTATTTCCCTCGTACCCCTGGTACTTGGCACGCTGCCTTGCGTCCACTAGATACCATCTAGATGAATAAGAAAGCAAAGCTGATGGAAGCTTCTAGTTCCCACGGAAAAACAAAATTAAGAACGTCCCTCCATGCAAGCAATGAGATTGAGGCAACTACTGCCGTTTGTGGGTCTGTTCGAGCACATTTACGGTTTATAAAACAGTCTGATGCAGACATTGTAGAGAACATCCCAGCGTTAATGAGTAACTATCTGTGCAAAGGCTCCTATTGAAAGCCTCCCTGTTCCTCAGGTGGAAGGGAAGTAATTCACACTGACAATAGATACCGCTCCATGATGGCAAAATGAGGCAAGTCTTCAGTGAGTATCATAGCAACCTAGTGGGTCTGTGAAAGTTATGGCAGTTTTGCATGAAAACCCGAAAACTGCAAAGCCAAATCTGTTAGAAAAAAAAAAACAAAACTGTTCTTTTAAAGAGGAAATTCTGCCATAGGAGGCAACACGGATGAACCTTGAGGACATTATGCTAAGTGACATAAGCCAGCCACGAAAAAGGACAAATACTGTATAATTCCACTGATAGGAAGTACAGAGAATCCTCAAAATCACAGAGACAGAAAGTGGAATGGTGCTTGCCAGAGGCCGGGAGTAGTTACATGGAGAGTCACTGTTTAATGGGTTTAGAGTTTCAGCCTTACTAGATGAAAAGGGCTCTGGAGATGGATGGTGGTGACGGTTACGCAACATTACAAATGTACTTAATACCACTGACTTGTACACTTAAAAATAGTTCAGACGGTAAATTTTAGATTATTTGTATTTTACCACAATAAAAAGATGGGGAGGAGGGAAAGAAGACTCCAGCAAATATAAACAGGACAGCTAAAAAACCTTCAGGTACCTCTTGAAGCAGTTGAGGCAAAAATCATATGGATAGGGGCCCCTGGGTGGTGCAGTCGGTTAAGCATCCCACTCTTGATCAGGTCGTGATCTCAGGATCTTGGGATCGAGCCCCACATCAGGCTCCGTGCTCAGATGCAGACAGCTAGAGCTTCTCTGTCCCTCTTCTTCTCCCCCTCCCACTCATGCTCTTTCTCTCTCTCAAATAAATAAATAAATCTTTCTTAAAATCATATGGATAGGGGCGCCTGGGTGGCACAGCGGTTAAGCGTCTGCCTTCGGCTCAGGGCGTGATCCCGGTGTTATGGGATCGAGCCCCACATCAGGCTCCTCTGCTAAGAGCCTGCTTCTTCCTCTCCCACTCCCCCTGCTGTGTTCCCTCTCTCGCTGGCTGTCTCTCTCTCTGTCAAATAAATAAATAAAATCTTTTAAAAATAAATAAATAAATAAATAAATAAATAAATAAATAAATATAAAAAATCATATGGATAAAGCAATGTCTGACTTGTGACCGGAATAAAACGAGGTGTTTGGTCTGGATTGAAATTCTGTTTAGTTGATCCAGGATCGTGCATTTACCACTAAACATGAGGACAGGCACGTAAGAGTTGAAAAGTTGCTCCATAACACCCAGCTGAGGAAATGATGGAAGGTGTACTCGGAGGGCATGCGCCCTGTCCGCCACGGATCATGCAACAGGTATATAACGATTACACCGCGCAGTCAGCCCTCACATGTGGGCTGATAAATGCATAGTGGATCCCGAGAGCACACACTGAGGAACGCTCTGGAAAATAACCACCACAAAATGTGCTGGGATTGAGTCAACAAATCCGGTCCAACTGAGCAAACAGTCTGTCTGTTGGAGAAAATGAATAATTACTATGGAAGTTATTGACAGAAGCACAAAGTCTTGGTAGAAACATCACGAAACCTATTTAGAAAAATAAAACAATGTGCGTCCCTGGCAGAATGGCTCTAGCGTAGCTATGGAACCTGAGACACGCGTGCGGTAAAATTTGCTACCCGCTGGAAACTGGAGAGGTACCCAGACACTCACTGCCCATCGTTCGGGTATCAGGGCCTAACACGCTTTGGCATCGATCCAAAAGGCAGCACACCCAGACGATTGCCATATCAGTATGACATTCCTGTCCCAACAACAGATCATTTTCACGTTCTTGGACAATACAGCAGAGGCTGTCCTAATAGGTTATATAAACACAATAATGTTATACTTGAACAGTTTACCGTATAGATAGTACTTTTCAAGCACTGTTGGACCTTTTATCACATACATACTTTTGTTTCTACCCCTTTATTTCTATTTTGTTTTTCCCTTTTTACTATCTCAAGAAAGCTACAGGACTAGGGGAGTTTCTGTAGGAGAGAAAACTAAAGCCCGACTGGGCCTTCCAGTGCCTTCTAGGGCCTTCCAGGCCTGTCTCTGTGACCTGGTCCATCACTGTAGCTACACTGGGACTTTCATCCCTCCACGGACATGTAACTACAGGCCAGTGTGTATTATCCAACTGATATCCTCCAGCACTACATTCTATCCCCCTGAGTTACAGCAATAATTGAGAGGGAACACCAGAAATGTTGGGAACCCTAAGGTGCTAGACAATTGCCAAATCTCCACCTCACTCGGTGTCTAAGAGAGAGATCTGTATGGCTCTGAAACCCTCCCTACCACCCCCTACCCTGCCCTGCCACATCCCCAGGGGTGCACGCGCCTCTCCAGGACGACGTTGCCCTGGGCTCTAATCACAGCCCTGTGCCTCTCAGTGAACTACAGGGAGTAATTTAGGAGTTTGGGCCTATGGAGTGTCAGTCAACCTGGCCACAGGGAGGGAAGGCCCCACAGAACTGCTGAGGCCTCAGGTCAGGGCAGCAGGGAGCTGCAGAGCAGAAGAGGAAAGGCCAGTGGCCAGCCAAGCAGGGGGCCAAACAGGAACTGGGCGGTGCTCATGGAAAGACTCTGTCCTAGGGCACAGAGACCCCTGCCCACAGCACACGCCTGCCACAGTGAGGAGCCAGGGGAATCCTCTTTGGAGGGCAGAGGGTGTGGCCTGTATCCTACCCTGTGCTGTATTTTGAGGGGCCTGGGGAGTTCCCAGTGACTGTCAGAAGGAATTAGCCACTCTGCTGTATGGCCACAGAGCTTGGGCCTTCCTCTCTGGGGCCAGATTTCACTCCACCCACCTCCAAGCCTGGCTTCCGTCCCAGTTTTTCCAGAATTCTTTTCTGCTCTTAAAATATCAAGAGCTCCAGCTTAACTGCACTGACCCCCTCCTCTGCCCCAAAGGAAAACCAAACTGCATTCTCACTTTAAGCCCCCACCTTTTAGACACCATTGCTTTGTGCCTCACCTGCCCCCTCCCCCCACACCCCACTAAGTCTTCAGAAGAAGTCTGAGGGCTAAGAGAAGGTGGAGGAATCAGAAGACAGATTTCTGGGCTCCAGGACTAGGATCTATATTCCATCTTCCCCTCCCCTCCCCACCCCAACCCACAGTAGGCTCACAGTAGGTGAGGCCCCACAGCATTCGGGGTCCAGAGAGCACCCCAAATACTGTGGCATGGTAAAGTCGCAAGTGCATTTGCCCACACTTGCAAAAATCCTTCACAGCAGGTAACATGATCTCTTCCACAAGCAAGGAAACTGAGGCTCTGCGGGGTACATGCAACAGGTACGGAGGTGGTCAGAGCAGTGAATGGCAGGGTCCGAATCGAGCCTGTTCATAGGTCCCCGGCTCACAGCTCCCTGCCACGTCATCAGACCTCTGCCTGCTCCTTTCGAAGCCCGTAGAGTCTCCAACCCTCACCAGGAGGGACCCTGCTCTTCTTCAAGCCTCCTCTATCTCTTGGGAAACTGGGGCACATCTTACTTTCTTCCCTATTCTTGACGGCCAACAGGGCAGCGAGTCTAAACCACAGCAGCGCCAGGAAGACGGGCTCTCTTGTGATCTTGTTCGGAAAGAACATGAGGAGGTACCCCGACTCAGGCGGGGGGACGGCACCCAGAGACGCATGGGAGAGCACAGCCCTCCCGGGACGTCAGGTCCCGTTGTGGCCGCCATGCCCCCAGCGGGGTCCCACCTCTGCTGGCATCGGCACCCCCTGCTCCGGGTTCCTTCCCAGGGAAGGCTTGGGCTGCACTGCTGGGCCTCTGAGACTTTAGCAGCTAATAGGATGCAAATTGGAATGTGCTCCCATAAAGATGTATTATGCATGGACTTTCTATTAGATTTCACTTGGAAACTCATCATCCATCAGCCCAGCGGGGCCTGCACAACCTCGGGCCTGTGTCAGCAATTTCTTGTCATCCGGGGTCTGATGCCAAATTCATCTCCCTCACTGGGGGGCCCGGGGACTCCAAAGGTTTGGAACGTGGCCTGGCTGGATGGGGAAGCCACTTCCTGGCATCCCACGAGGTTGCCCTGCTCCTGCTAGAAGAGGGCAGGGCCAGGCCGGAAAGGAAGGGACTGACCTCTCTAAAGATGCCCCAGTGACCCCTGGAGCACAGGTGACTCACGGGAGAGGCCTGTGCTGGGAGGGGAAGAGGGAGTGAAGGCATTGCCCGAAGGCCTAGACTTCAGACAGGGAGGGTCAGAGCCACACAGCCTTTTCCCCATGGGGGTAAGCGAAGTCCTGAGTCTGACATTAGGGTTAGTCTGGAGGGCTTTTCCTCCCTTCCATACACACCCTCAAGTGCACGTCCAACCCATATCCCTATCCCACACACACAACCCCACACATGCACACATACCACCCAGCCATACCCCCACACTTATACACACACACACGACCCACGCATGCTCACACTCTCACTCACATATGTACAATATACACACAGCACACTGCCCATACACATCTCTGATCACACACCCTGTTTACCCTCACACACTCACACCCACACAAATACACGCACCCTGCAACACACACCCACCCCCTCACACATCCACACTCCCACAGTACGCACGTGCTTTACACACACACATCCCCATTTCCCACTCCCACACACGTCACGCACACACTCACTCACACATAGTCGTGCACGTACACATATTCACAATCCAGTATGACTTCCGAAGCCACAGAAGAGAACTTTCTTTCCTTCATTTATGAAAGGCGTGGGGATGCAACTTTCCAGAGTCGCTAGGAAACAGACTCTGTGGGCGTTATTGAAGCACCGGTAGACAAGTTCCCAGGCTCCTTGGGAGCAATGACGGGAGAAATGGGAGTCATGTTTCCTTCCATTCTGTCTTCCCACCAACGGAAGGGCAGGGGGTAATGAGGCACAAGAAACCAAACAGGAAGAATCAATTGGGCATTGGAAATACGATAAACTGCCAGGTGGGAAAGAGAGGTTTCAGCCCCCAAAGACTGTGAAGCCAATAAACCCTTCAGCCACTTTGACCAGGCCTCTGCTCTATGCCAGGGCTGAGCTGGGGTCCCCAGGAGACCCGGAGTTGGCTTGCCAGCAGGAGACATCAAGCCAGTTCACAGTCTAAACCACAGTGCAAGGGCTAAACATGGCTTTCAAACCAGAGGGCTAGTGTGGACTGGCCGAGACGGGGAGTGGCTGTGGACTGCAGTGATCAGGGAAGGAGGAGAAAGAACGTGGCAGGTGGAAAGACCGTGGTGAGCTGAGAGTAAGGGTGAGACGATGGAAGGTGTGGGGTGAGGAGCCAGCCTTGAGAGCCTGAGTGGTAAGGGTCTGGCCCCTGGGTTGCTCGGAAATGGATATCTTGTCGCATCCAAGGAAGGAGAAGGCCCTGCTTGTCCTCTAGCCATGCGTCCAGCTTACCTCCTCTAAAAAGCCACCTGAACTCTCTCCCTTCTCAGAGCCCAGCACAAGTGTTGCCTACAAGACTTCAATTTCTTGTGGTCTCAGATTTAGACCAATTCAGCACATTGTTAGTGAGTCTTGACGATAAATCCCTGATGTAAAGAGCAGAATCCCTATCGACCAGGGCCTGTCATAAGAACTAAGAGCTACACTGGCCACTTTAGTGGCGCTAATGCCATTTCTTAGTACGGGATGATAAGGGTTCAGGAGGAAATGAGCATATCCAGATGGGACAGTCACAGAAGTCTTCATAGAGGAAGGGATGTTCAAGAGCCAGCGGAATGCGTTCTTTCCCCATTCATCAGCTTACATCTTGTCTCCCACACAAAATTTTGTTTTTGTCTTTCGCTTCTTTGAGCCTACCATGCCTAGCACAGAATCATGCATTAGTAAGGATGCATTCGCTTTAGTAACTATGCATTAATTAGTTCTCAATAACTTTATTATCTTGTTCATTCATTCAACATCTACTTGTTTGCTTGGTCACTGCTGGAGCTTCTAGAATGCTTCTTCAGTCTCGGAAAAGTAGGATCCGTATCCAGGCTGCTCCCAGCTACGTGAAGGTGGCCTTTCCATGGAAGATTGGAATGCTACCCTGGACAGTCCTAAGGCTGGCACCTCTACCATGTAGACGAGAGGGCAGTCATGGGGTGCAGTCTAGATCCTAGAACTAAGACCTCAGAGTTGTCCCATGTCTCCTTTTTGCAGCTAGAGACTAGAGATAGGAAGTGGTTCTACAAAGTCCCAAAGTTGATTAGATTAGATCAAAGGAAATCATACATTAAAAATTGTGCTTTGAAGTAACTTGACAGTAGGGAATCCTGACTCGGTCAAGGGCTCAAGGTCAAGATCAACAGTGGCAGGTCATGGCGATAGGATGTCCCCTCGGTGTGATGTGCTGAAAACAGCACTTTTTTTTTTAAATTTTATTTATTTATTTGACAGAGAGAGCACAAGCACGGGCAGCAGCAGGCAAAGGGAGAGGGAGAAGCAGGCTCTCCGCTGAGCAGGGAGCCCGCTGTGGGGCTCGATCCCAGGACCCCGAGATCACGACCTGAGCCGAAGGCAGATGCCCAACTGACTGAGCCACCTAGATGCCCCTGAAAATGGCACTTTCTTTTGTGAAAGTCTTCCTCACCAAACCCCTAACTCCAGCCTTGTCATAAGAGAAACATCACACAAACTGATGGAACATTCTACAAAATACCTGACCAATATTCTTCAAGCTGCCAAGATCATCAAAAAACAAGGAAATTCTGAGAAAACTGCCTCAGCCAAGAAGAGGCTAAGGAGACATGACAACGATGTGTAACACGGGATCCTGGATGAGATCATGGACCAGAAAAGGGACTTTGGGGAAACCTGAATAAAGTCTGGACTTTCATTAATAATAATGTATCAACATTGGTTCATTAATTGTCACAAATAGACCACACTGGGGGGCCTGGGGGGCTCAGTCGTTAAGTGTCTGCCTTCAGCTCAGATCACGATCCCAGGGTCCTGGGATTGAATCTCACTTCGGGCTTCCTGCTCAGCGGGGAGCCTGCTTCTCCCTCTCCCACTCGTCTGCTTCTGTTCCCTCTCTTGCTGTCTCTCTCTCTCTCTGTCAAATAAATAAATAAAATCTTTAAAACAAAACAAAACAAAAAAACAAATAGACCACATTAATGAAAGATGTTACTAATAGGGGAAACCGTGTATGGGTACGTGGAAACTCTGTCCTATCATTGCCTTTTTTTCCCTGTAAATTTAAAACTGTTCTAAAAGAAAATTTTAATTAAAAAAAAATTGTGCTCTGAAACCGTCAGAGCACTCTGCCCATCTTAGATCTTATTAGTGTTAATAATGGGCTCCAGTCCAGTGAACTTCCTGTCCTATCACATGGCTACGGGACATATTAATGTCTCTTTAAGCTCCTCTTGGTTGTGACAGCCGCTCAGACTTTCCTTCTTTTTTGATGACCTTGGCAGGTTTGAGGAGAGCTGGTCAGGTATTTGGTAGAAAGTCCCCCAACTGGGATCTACCCGATGTTTTTCTCTCAACTTGATTTCAAGTCACTGAATCACAGTAGCGCTCATAGAGAGAGACCACCTCTTTCCCCTGGGCAGGGACAAGGGGAAGGCATCTCTGCTTCCCTCCATTCTGAAGACTCCATGTTGAAGGCAACTGGGGAGCCATGGAAGGCAGGTAAAGCCATGCTTTGGGGGAGCGCACAGGCTGTTCAGAAACCAGCCCTGGCTCCCTCGTCCCAGTAGTGCTGGGACCGATGCTGCTTTCAGCTTCACCTCATGTGGAAGGGTCAGCCTTCAGCAAGGATGGGTCCAAGAGGGAGAGAGTCTTGGCTTGGGACTGGGTATTCCAGAAGGCTGGTCTCTGCTCACGTCTCCAACCTGAGGGACAGCCTTCTTCTCCATAGCCAGCTTCAGTGGCCATGAAGACGGATGGGACTATGGATACTGGGACCTGGGAGAAGTTGCCTTGACAACCCATTCTCAGGTGTGTGAGAAAGAGGGAGGGAGGGTGCCTGTGTGAGTTCTGAAAAGGACAGAATTCTAGAATGTTCAGCTGCCTCTAAGGGTGTTGTCATCTTTTTCTTCCCCCGGGTGCCTTCATTATACAATTTCTTAGCCTCGGTGTTTGGTTCCAACCACTCCTGCTGGGACTCGGCCCTGGTGAGGGGGAGGCAGCCACTGGGCACTGAACTGTGTGGGTTTGATAGAGCTGGCAGGCAAACTCAGCATGCTAAATCCAGTGGACCATTCGAGATGTCTAGACAGGAAGCCAGGCTGAGAGAAAAGTAAGGACACTCCCCTCACGCTGGAGCCCAGAGGCTGCCAGGCAGCCTGCTGCCACTGCTTGGGAAGCCCAAAGGATGGGTCCTCCGGGGGCTGGGTGCCAGTTCAGGGCACATCCTTATGGAAGTACGGGGGCTGTGCCAAGTGAAGCAGACATGCTGTCAGTGGTGGTACTCGGGTTCGAAAGTGGCCCAGCGTGACCTTGAAGTGGACACTGGGAGAGCAAACCTGGCATCAGGGCGTCAGGCCCTGGTCCCAGCGCCAGTGTGGGGCATGCTCTGAATATCAGGTAACACTCCAAGTAGGGGGAGTGGAGGGAGTGGATGGCCCTGGGGGGTCCAGCTCAGCTCAGCCAGTGCCAGCAGTGTCTAGCACTGGGACCTTGAACAGGTTAGTCTGCTCTCAGTTTCCCCAGGTGTAAAACGGGGCTAACTGGATACCTGCCCCGCCTGCCTCCTGGGTCATTCTGAGGTGCAGAGAAAATGATGTATGGGAAGCCCTGCATCAAGGGCTTGGCAGGCCTGACTATTACAAATGATGTTTACACTGTAAGCTTTGAGACTGTTGAGATACTCAGTTCCGCTGAACTGGGAAACTTGGCTTCTTCTGGCTGTCAGTTCCTGCGCTGCTTGGATTGGGAAGAGTCTTACAGCTCATTTAGTCCAACATACCCTCCTTGTCCTTGAGCAAAGCTGGAGCGTGCGATTCCGCGACCTCCCAGGGTCCCGGCAAAGCTGGTGTCTGCGTGGGACTGCAGCCCAGGGCTCCTGACTCCCACCCAGGGCTCGCGCATCGCGCCACGCTGCCAGCTTCTGCCAGGGCCCCTCGTCCTGGCGCTGACCACCTACCTCTCACCTCCAGCACCAAGAACTGGTCCCGGCAGGCTTCGTTTGCATTTCAGTGCACACCCACTCTTGACAGCTTATCATATAACCAAACACCCATGCCAGATTCTGGGATCTTTAAGGAAATACAAAAGAGTGAAAGACACAACAGCGAGATGATAACCAAGTGTTCCTCTGGAGTTTGGCCAGTGTGGATCGGCAGTATGCCTGAAACTCCCGCCCTCAATCTGTTCACCAACCTGTTTCTCTCCCCATTCAAGCTGCTCCTGAAAGCCTCTCCGCTGGGAAGCCTTCCCAGATCAGCTAAGCTACTGGCAGCTTCCGTGGGTTGGCCCTGTCTGAACCTCGTACTTCCCGGGGTGCTCCTCACCCACCTTCCACCTCGGTCGGCCACTCCCAGCCACCAGGCCAAGCTTCTGCCCCCTCTCCCGGCTTCTATGTGGGAACACTTCCCCTTCTCACCCGTGTGCCAGTCTGCCCTAATTCCAAGCGTGTGCCTGACATTTATTTGATGTTGATACTTTCTTGTCTCTTGATGTATTTGCCTCCGCTTTTATGCGGTCACGAACCTGCTGTCTCCTTATTTCTTCACATCTGTGTTGTTCGTCTGAGATGCTTATCACCCAGGGGGTCTCATTATCAAGAAGGGAGAATTACTGGCCCCTACCCTTCTGTTGATTCAATGAAGAGGTGACTGGACTCCATGCCCTGTGCTTTAAACAGGTTCAAATTCCACGTCTCATCCGCCTTGGGTACAAAGCTGAGCTTCTGCTATCCAGACACTCTCCTTACTCATGACGGACAATTCTGTCTTTGATTTTTTTAATCCCAACTCCTGGACAGACAGACAAGTCCATCTTTCTCTTGCTTGGATTTTCTACTTACCCTGACCTTTTACTATCTGATGATAGCGTTGTTGTTGTTGTTATTTTAAAGATTTTATTTGTTTATTTGAGAGAGAGAGAGAGAGAGCGGGCACGTGGGCACAAATGGGGGAGGGGCAGAGGGAGAAGCAGAGTCCCCACCGAGCAGGGAGCCCAACATGGGGCTCAATTCCAGGAGGCTGAGATCACGACCAGAGCTGAAGGCTTAACTGACTGAGCCACCCAGGCGCCCTGATAGTGTTGTTTAAAGGGAGCTTGCAGAAATGTTATCATCATATAAAAAGGAGGGGAGTTAGAGCACACACACACACACACACACACACACATACACGTGCATGTTTTGCTGTCAAATGTAGCTTATCTCTGAATGATGAAAATATAAATCGTCTCCATAAGTCTACATGATCTATGAATGATGCACCAAAATCTGAAAATATTAGTTGCCTCAGAGAAAGGTTCTCATTATTTTTTTTTTTTAGATTTTATTTATTTATTTGACAGAGAGAGAGAGCAGAAGCAGGGGGAGCAAGAGAGGGAGAGGGAAAAGCAGGCTCCAGCAGGGAGCCCAGTACAGGACCCTGAGATCATGACCTGAATTGAAGGCAGAGGTTTAACCAACTGAGCCACCCAGGTGCCCCAGAAAGGTTCACATTATATACCTTTTTCTACTTTTTAAACTTTGAAAACTTTTTTTATAATGAATTATTTCACATACACAAAAAATACCTGAAATCAATGTATCTATTGAGATAGAATAACAAATAATGCTGCCCTGTGGGTCCACCACCCGTCATAGGAAATGGAACATGAGCAACAGCGTGGAGACTTCTGCACCTGCTCCCTGAGTCCACGGAGGTAGCCACCATCCTGCTACCTCAGTCCTGTTGGCCTGTAGATGCTGTTACAAATGCGCGCATCCCAAACTAATATATTTCATTTTACTTGTTTTGAACTTTATAAAATCGTGTCTCACTGCATGTATGTTTCTGTGACTAGCTAATTTCGCTCACCAGGGTCAAGGTCCTCCATGCTGATGCTTACAACATTAATTCATCTCCGTCGTTACTAAACATTCCATGGAGTGAATATACCCACCTTATTTATCCATTTTCCTGGCATTAGACATCAGGTTATTTCCAATTTTTGGTGCTACGAACTGTCTTAGGCCTGCCTCTTGGTGCTCAAGTGTGAGGTTCCCTAGGGTTTGATCCCCACAATGGTATTGCTGGGCCAGGGGGTAGATATGCCTTCAGCTCAATGACCATTTGCCAAATGGTTTCCAAAGTAGTTGTATGAATTTACATTCCCACCAGCTGCAGGAAGGGATTTTGTTTCTGTGCCTTCTCACCCATACTTGACATTAATAGACTGATTTTTTTTTGCCAATCTAGTGGGTCCAAAATGTTGTGATATTATGAGCTTAATCTACATTTCTCTGGTTACTGGTGACATCAAGAGCATCTTCTTATGTTTATCATCCATTCATGTTTCTTCTCCTATGACCTTGAATTTTGAAACATGGGAATATATTACTTGTTCAAATATATATATATATATATATATATATATATATATATATATATATATATATATCAATATACATCTATCTATATCGAGATATAGATATAGATATAAATATCTATCTATCTATATATAAATATATAGAGATATATTTGTTCAAATATATCTCTATATATTTACTAAGAAGGGTCTGCAGTATCTTATTTCTCATATGCAAAGGGTTCCACCACTCTCCCCCAAAGCACACAAATACCATCTCTGAATACTGTCACAACAAATAAAATTGCTAACAATACATTGGTGAGTGTCATGGGCTGAACTGTGTTCCCCCAAAACTCATAGGTTTGAAGCCTTAACTCCCAAAACCTCAGAGTGCAACTGTATTGACGGAGGTAATTAAGTTAAAATGAACTCTATAGGGTAGGGCCCTCATCTGATATAACTCCTGTCCTTATAAGAAGAGATTAGGACACAGACAACACAGACCAACAGATGACCCTGTAAGGATAGGGCAAGAAGATGGCCATCTGCAAGCCAAGGAGAAGGGCCTCAGAAGAAATCAGACCTGCCAACACCTTGATCTTGGACTTCCAGCCTCCAGAATTGTGAGCAAATTCATTTCTGTTGTTTTAGCCCCCCAGTCTGTGGTAATTCGTAATAGCAGCCGGAGCAGACAAGTACCGCGAGCACATGGCTGTTTACGCAGAGATTCCATATTTATTTCATCTACTCATTCATCACCCAATATTAATTGAGCACACACTGAGTCTAAGGGCACAGTTCACTGCTAAATCTTCACTGCAGACTTTTTTTTTAAGATTATTTGTTTGTTTGCTTGCTTATTTATTTATTATTTGAGAGAGCTTGCCCGTGCATGCAGCACGAGCATGGGGAGGAGCAGAGGGGGAGGGAAAGGGACAAGCAGACTCTACACTGAGCACGGAGCCCTTCACGGGGCTCAATCTACAGACCCTGAGATCAGGACCCCAGCCGAAACCAAGAGTCAGATGAGCCTACTGAGCCACTGAGGCGCCCCATCACTATAAACTTTTAAGTCAGGAACAACTATCCCTAACTTAAGGGAACTTGTATTTAGGGGAGTTCAGAGAAGGATAACAGGAATTGCAAAGAAACCAGAGACAGCATGTGGGGCTGGAGATGAGAAAATTCAGGTGGACGTGATCATTACCGTTACTATAGGAAGACCGGCATGGGGAGAGGGAGTTAATGTCCCTTTATGATCCTAGGGGATAAAACGGAACAGAGAGAAAAACATTGTGGATTTTATCAGTTTGTCACTGGAACCATCCAAAGATGCAGGAAGGTGGTTTGAGTGTTGTGAGTTGTCCCTGTAGAGCCCGGACAACCGCTTCCTGAGGGATGGTGTGGGTGTGGGTGTGGGTGTGCGTGTGCAGGGGTGTGGGTTAGGGAGTGAGGGTCAAGCTTCAGAGGTGTGTTTGGAGGACCCGACACTGAAGGGCCCTCCTATCCGGGCAGTCAGTGATATCTCTGAGACCAGGTGACTAGCAAGTAGGAGGCCAGGCACAGAGCCTGTTTTCTGGATTCTGATTCTCCTTCCACAATGTCAAGCCGCCTCTAAACAGATTAGTGGCTGGACAAATGAGTTGCACGGACGATAGCGTTCCCTCAGCTGCCTGGGGACAAGACACGGTGACTGGACGTATATAGCTTTTGAAATGGGAGAATTAGCTACTTCTTTAGGTGCCCCTTTCAGAAGTCTGATCACAGCCAGGTGGATCGCGGAAGACAGGAGGGAGCGAGCAATTTTGAGAACCTAGTTGGCACCGGGTCTTTCATATGCCTCAACGTTATGTAATGCTTCGCATCAGCTCCAGCTGTAATATTCTTCATCTCCACTCCACAGATGTGGAAGCTGAGTCTCAAAGAGGCCAGGCAACCGTCCAACTTACGAAGCTAAATCATAGCAGTGACCTTGACCAAATTCCCTGACCTCGGTATCTGAGCCAACGCCCGCCTGATTCCAAAACCCATCAGCTCTTGTTACCTAATGGGTATTGGAATGTAAAAAATTTGGTTTTTTGGTTTTTATTTCTGTAAATCCAGACTACTGTCCTTTAGTACAAAACCCAGGATAAACAAGTTGTCCTGAATAGGACTTATCGGCCAGGAGGTGATGGGGGCGGGGGCACTTCCTTCATATTTAATTTGGACAATGGACACTTTCCCAGCCTCAGGTAAAGTACCACGCTTGAAGCCCTGGCTCCTGACCAGGTTGCGGCTCGTAAGCTCCTCCGTAATGAAATTCTCTAATAGAACTAGCACTTCCTTCTGCAGCGAGTGCTTGTCTCTCCTGCTTCCCTCTCCGAACACTTCTATGCCAGAAGATAGTATGGGCCCACTTCTAGCAGAATCTGTCCGCAGAGAAGGGCGGAACCTCTGGCCACAGCACAAAGGCCTGAATGGGCCCCATTTCAAGCTGAATGATCTATTCAGTCCTCATTGATCTGCAAACTGGGCGGAGAGCCCTTTAAGCTGGCGGAGAAGGAGGCCTCGGAGTGGGGAGGGCTCCATGCTCTTCTTTTTTTACTTTTGTTTTTTTGCCCCAAGGCAAAATGTAACTTCTGTTTTCATCTGAGCCCCACCCTCCTTTTGGTAAACACAAAGCTGGCCTTGGTTCCCCCAGCCAGAATAATGCCAACGGGGAGGAACGGGATCATTGTTTTTGCTTAGAAGCTGGAGGGCTGGATGAATCCACTCCCCAGTTCGGTAGCTAGACAGAGAGAAAAAGCTGGGCGGTTTCCAGAATACGGAGAAGCCATTCCCTGCCCCCCCCCAGCCTTTCTGAGACTTCTGGGGGCTTCAGACTCCCTCCTCCGTGCTCAGAAGTCTCAGAACGTAGGTCCTTCCCAATGCAACCCTGTCCTGGGACTGCATATGGGGCTTCTTTAAGCTCTGGGGGTTGCTACGACTAGGGTTTCCTCTTTCACCTCAAGCTTTGCTGCAAGCATCCTTCCCTCCACCATCCAGTTCTCTCCTCCCTGTTCCAGTCTGCCTTATTCTTCAATCCATCTGACCTTTACGGATCGGGACAGAGTGCATTGCATTGTTTGAGATAATAGGCCCAAGGGGTGGAGGAGAGTTAGAACAAAGAGAAGAAATGGTTTTTCCCCTCAGGACGTTTAATTTAGATCAGGTGAGCACAAAGCTAAGCCAGATAAATACAGAATTTATGAGCGAGCGAGTGTGGCACAAAACACGTGTAATGCAGGTCAGACTTGGGAGCACCGCCGAGTTCGAGTTTCGTTTCTCCTTCTCAGGGGTGACTCTGTGGAGGAGGCCAGCTCTCAGTGGTCATGAAGGGGAGTGCCAGGCTGCTGTCCTGTTTGTAAGGGGCGGCAAGGTGCACATTGCAAAGGAGCAAATGCAGAAAGCCAGAGCCCGTGGCTGCAGATCAGAAGAGAAGGACTGGGCTCCAGTACCAGACCCAAAGAGAGAGGGGAAGATTTGACGGAAGGAGGCCAGCGCACTTCCAGGGACCATGCAGCATTCTTCCTGCCTGCCACAGGCCCTGTTTCACAAAATCCCTACAATGGGGAACACAAGGAAAACAGGCCCAGCAGGGTAGAGGCTGCTTACCTGCCACATGACCTTGGAGAAGTGCTTTGAGCTTGTAGGACCTGTGTTCTTATGGACCTGAGGAAGGGGTTGTATCTGAGCAAATGTTTTTTAAAATTGGGACAAGTCTGAGTTGACTAAAAGTTTACTAAAACTCTTCATATTGCCCAGTAACAATATCTTTTAAAATATCACCATCTACTCTCACCTTACAAAGAAAGCACATTTCAGTGCTAAAAAAAGGTGTAGAGACACAGTGTGGAAATACTAAGGAGAGCCCTTTAGAGAAATACGGAAAAACCCATCCCACGATCTTACTGCTGTCATTTCATTGCGGACTGTTGAGGGCTTCGTCACAGAGGGAAACCAATTCCAGAATTTGGGAATTCATAGGTGACTCCAGAGGAGTTTCCTAGCTCCTAAGAGTCCACGATTGGAACCCCAACTGGGCAAATTACCTACCCTCCCTTTGACCCACGCTTGGTGGCTTCCACAGCCTGAAGCTTAGCGAGGCTTGCGAGTGGTGCCTGACCATGGGCGGGTGATCCCTGACTCATGGACTGCGAGTTCTCCTTCTCGTCTAGCCACTGATTCCCCCTGGTCTCCTGGGCGCAAAGGAGCTTCCTTTGGACGTTCTGTCACTGTGACGGGTCCTGGTGGGGCACTGGAGGCAGCAGTCTGAGAGCGGACTCCTGTCCTCCGCTGCAGGCAGGAAGTCACTCAGGGGGAAGAGCTGCGTCTCACTCGTATTGGATACTTCGGCCGCGAGCGTACAGAAAGGCTTTCCATTGATAGGCTCTGGATTTAACTTCTGTACTCTGAGGTCCAGGGAGTCTAGGGTCTACACAAATGAGATCAGTTCTATGTGCACAGTTTTTTTTTTTTTTAAAGATTTTATTTATTTATTTGACAGAGATAGAGACAGCCAGCGAGAGAGGGAACACAAGCAGGGGGAGTGGGAGAGGAAGAAGCAGGCTCCCAGCGGAGGAGCCTGATGTGGGGCTCGATCCCAGAACGCTGGGATCACGCCCTGAGCCGAAGGCAGACGCTTAACCGCTGTGCCACCCAGGCGCCCCCTATGTGCACAGTTTTAATAGACCCACCCACCCCAAGGAGGTGACAGGTTCTGGAATTTAGTGTCCCATCAGCCAGGGGTGAGGGAGCTGCTTTGCTCTGGGGCCGTCACTTGGTAACTGAGACAATTTGGGGAGCAGCTCCCCACACAGCCCCAGGAGCCTGAGCCCAGCAGATGGACAGCTGCCCTGGCTGCACAGACCGCTCTGGGATTGTCTGGCGGAACTGTTGTCTGGAGACAATGCAGCCCATGTGACAGGCCCTAATGAGTCCCTTCTGGAATCCCACAATGGCCAAGTGGCAGAGGCTCCCTGAATAGGTCTCTCTTTTCTCAGCAGTGTCTGGGTGGCAACCTCCTCTCTCATTCTCCTCCTTGCATTTCTTGTCCCTCTCTTCCTTTTTTTTTTCTTAATAGTATTATTTTATTTTATTTTATTTTATTTTATTTTATTTTATTTTATTTTATTTTATTTTATTTGAAAGAGAGCAAGTGAGAGAGAGAAGCAGACTCCCCGCTGAGCAGGGAGCCCAATGCGGGACTCGATTCCAGGACCCTGGGTTCATGACCTGAGCCAAAGGCAGACACTTAACTGACAGAGCCACCCAGGCGCCCCATGTCCCCCTCTTCCATTCTTCCTTGACATCTTTGTCTTTTAGCTACTTTAATTCTCCTGTTACCTTTGGACCTCTTCCTTCTCTACACCCCCTCGGCACTCCGGCCTTTCTATCATGCCTTCTTAGACACGAAATAACCCTTCCCTAGGCCATGTGGCCACCCTACTCCTAGCTGAAAAGCTATTCCTCCAGGCACATTCCCTCCCCCTTCCCTGCCACCCCAACCCCAAGGAGACTGCTCTTAAAGCATGCTTTTCCTGCTGCTGGGAGTGTAGGGGAGTCAGCAAGGTTTAATGATGGAAATAAAAAGCACCTATAATGTAAGTTCATTATAAGTATGGCTGGTCCACCCAAGTTATTTAATGTTCCCAGGCACCAGCAAGATGGCTTTTCTCTGCCATTGAGAGTTGGAGAAGACTGATCCAGGAGCCACACAGGAGGGTACGTTTACCCTCCTGCTCTCACTTCTTTGATTTGCAGCAAAAGGGGCCATGTGCTGTCGTGGCTCACCCAGCCATGGGCATGAGGTCACATTTAGGGTGTCTCCTAGGGGAAGGCACCTAAGTCTGGCTGCCTGGCCGGCTTGGGGCCGCCAAAAATGGGTCTGTAAGAAGCCCCACTGCTGGGGAGGGTCAGCCTCTGCCACCTTTTCCTTTTCTTCACCATTCCCCCCTCAGCCTGCGCTCCCCACCCCCACCCCACCTCTTAGGAACCAGAGCCGTGGAAAAAATCAGCCCTGATGAATGGGGATTATGGGGCTCTGTGTTTTTCAAAACGTGGTCAGGAAATACTGAGGGTCCTCCTTAGTTCACTAGTAGATTCCCTAGAGAAGGATAATGCAATTGAAGAGGGATTGAAAGGGGTCTTCTGAAAGAAGAAGAGTAGCGGGTTCTGTCTGGGAGGGAAGAGGTGAGGCAGAGGGCAGCAGCCAGGGGCAGGAGCATTGCGGACACTCCATAAATCTTTAGCTTTACATCATTCATTTAAAACCTGGCTGGGAGACACAAAGAGGACAATCTGAAGCCAGAGAGAGAGAGACTGCCAAGTTGATTGAGAAAAAGGAATTTGAGAATCACCAATCTGTTTCACTATCCCTGATTGCTCCCCATTTTTTCTCTGCCTCAATCACTTTGCCTTTGAGATCTGTCTTTACGAGTCCTGGGTGCAGTGGGTGTATTTCAGGATGAAATGCTGAGTGGGTACGGGGGCAGATGACGAGCATCGATGGTGGTAAGTGAGCATAAGGAGGGTAAAGGAAGCAGGAACCACCACCCCACCCCCAGCCCTGCTTCTTTAACCCCAAACTGGGATAAATTGAGTGATGGCCTGAGAATTACTCAGTGGGGTGGCAAGTCTTCTAGGTACCTCCCAAATGCCTGAATTTTAAGCTAGAGCATTGTTCAGGCCTTCATGCCCCTTGGTGACTCCCGGCACACTGTCCACATTTACTGAGCATCAGGCGTCGAGCGTCGGGCGTCGGGCGTCGCGCAGGGCTTTAGACGGATTGTTTTTTACGTCCTCACAACCCTATACATCCATTCTGCAGTTGAGGAAGTTGAGACCCAGAGAGGCTGCTAACCGTGCCAAGGTGACAAAAGAAAAAATTCACTGGCTGGACAGACCAATGCTTACCTAGCTCCAGGGGAATACTGGAAAGTCAGTGAAGCAAGAGGCTGAGGAGGTCTCTGCTTATTCTCTCTTTCTGATCAAGGCTAGAGAAAGTCTCATTCAGATCCTCCAACAGGCTTCAGAGCTTACATAAAAGGCCACCTGAAGCAGAAACAGGACAAGGAGGGCAGGCAGAGGGCATGATTGCTCAGCAGTCCCGGGACAAAGTGCCTTCAGTCAGGGCCAGGGACCACACAGCCCACTGTCTGCACGAAGTCGGGCGTGCATTCATGGTCCCCGTGTGTTCCCAGCAGTTCCTTACCTGTCATCCATACTCTGCTTCTCGCTGCCACCAACACACGATCCTCTGATCTGGAAGGCTGAGAAGGGAGTGGAGGAGAATCTGCAGAAACAAACACCATCAAATGTCCTGGCTCCCTTCCCGGAGCGTCAACGTGAAAGCAGGAAGGAAGAAGTCACAGAGCTGAGGCCGCATCAGCAAGTCTGTCCGAGTCTCCCCTCAGCCGGCAGGAGAGGACTTCTCAGCTCCAGTGCTGACGGCCAGGCTGCTGTTGCAGAGGGGAGCCCTCCTGCTGGAGGGACAGGCTTGGTGACAGACAGGGACACAAAGTAGGAGTTGAGCACTTGTCTTCCTGAATTGTTCTCTTCCCCCACCCCCCCCCAATATTCAACTTTTTGCCATAACAAACATTCTCTCTGATTCTTTTAATCATGCTTATTGCATTTATTTTTTTTTTAAGTAGGTGGGGCTTGAACTCAGGACCCTGAGATCAAGCCCTGAGCTGAGATCAAGAGTTGGACCCTAACCGACTGAGCCACCTAGGTGGCTAGCCAAGGACTCCTTGGCTTGGAGTCCATATGAAGCACAGCTCTAACTTGGACAACCAGGGACTGGAATTAGAGTCCTGGAAAGGTAGGAGACAGGGGCCGGGGGGTGGGGAGATTGCTTCTGAGACCTTTGATAGAGGGGAGGGAACACCACAGCCAACAAGTTTCTTGGTAACGCTACGCTGGCAGCGAAGTAAAAGACCAAGCCATTCCTCTCATCAGAATACTGCCCCTTGCTCCTCAAAACTTTGAAAGGCAGAAGGAGATGGAATTTTAAGTGGGCAGGGGTGCGGGGTATGGAAAAAGATGAAAATGAAAAATAAACTTGAAACATACCTAGCAGAAAGCACATTTGATTTGAAAGAGTCTTTCCATCTCAACTCTCCGTGGGCCTATTCATAACAGAGATACGGTTACTTACAATACAGTCTCCGCACCGGCTGAGTCGCCTTAAAAAATGCCTTCCCTGTTTTTCACCAGCCCCTGCCTCAGCCTCAACTCCTCGTTCCTGCACAACACCTCCACGGGACCCATTGAACCTGAGCAGGGTGACTCTGAAACCTAGGGACATCTCCAAGTGACACTGAGACTTGCACCCCCCGGTGTGAGACTGCAGCTCTTTTTTCCTACTACCCCCTCCTTACACACACACACACACACACACACACGTGCACACACACACACACACACACACACACAGTCACAACATCCTACAAGGCCGAACTGTTTTAGAGAAATGGCACCCCTATTGATTCCAGCACATTAGTAACAAGTTCTCTTTATTTATTTATTTTTTTTTTTTAAGATTTTATTTATTTATGTGACAGAGAGACAGCCAGCGAGAGCGGGAACACAGCAGGGGGAGTGGGAGAGGAAGAAGCAGGCTCCCAGCGGAGGAGCCTGATGTGGGACTCGATCCCCGAACGCCGGGATCACGCCCTGAGCCGAAGGCAGACGCTTTAACGACTGCACTACCCAGGTGCCCCAACAAGTTCTCTTTAAAACACTCGCTCAAACTGTTACAATTCTGTTTGGTGTGGTTTAAAGACTTTTTTTTTATGATTGCATTTTTAAAGGAAGAGCGGTTTTAAATTCCCTTCTGGAGACACTGTTAGTCAAGATCGGCCTCTTCTCCCGAGGTGAAATGCCCAGTGACGAGGGCTCTGAAATCAGACTGTCCGGCTTTGTAGCCTTGCTTCCTTACCTGACCACTTGTGGGTGGGTCTGTTGACTCTCTCTAAGCCTCAGTTTGCTCACCTGAGAAATGGGACCTAACATTTGTGTCTACTTCATTGCGGTGAGGTTTAAATCAGATGAACTGTGTAAAATCAAGGTGCCTGCTCACAGCAAACATTCATTAAATATTAGCTATTGTAACTTCAAAACAAAACATTAAAAAAGAAAAAAGCCTCCAGCAGAGAGATCAAATCTAACACAGCTAATTGTATTTTCTATACGCTTCTTAGAAAATGAGCTCACGTGTTTAGAAACCTATCAGAGTCAAACACGCGGCTTTGGGAGCACAACGGTGAACTATTAGCCTCTCTCTAGTCTGAGTGAAAAGCTTCCTGGAAGGACCTAAAAGGACCCAGCACCCATCCAGATTGCCTTCTAGATAGGTCTCAGAAATCCACCCCAACTGGGACACCTGGCTGGCTCTGTTGGTGGAGCATACAACTCTTGATCTTGGGCTTGTAGGTTTGAGCCCCACGTTGGGTGAAGTTACTTAAAAACAAAACCTTAAAAAAAAAAAAAAAAGAAAGAAAGAAAGAAAGAGGGAAAGGAAAAGAAATCCACCCCCCCCCCCCCCGCCGACTTAGCAAGGAAATGCCTATTGACCACCCCCTTCAGCTGAGCCCAAAGCCATGTATGGTCTGCAGGGCATTATGGGAGAGGACTGGGCTTCTGACTCAGGTGGGCCTCACGCAGGTGTCTTGCACAGGATCTGCACTGGCTGGCATGAGGAAAGCAGGTTTCAGAGAGACTAATGGTTAGAGGAGTCTCCAGCCCTTTCTGAACCCAAAGCATTATCCAAACATCTGAGGTTTCTGAAGATCAGCTTTCATGTTGTCTCTCTTTCTCCTCAAATGAGGGACCATTCTGTAGGGTGGTTGGGCTTGTGGTCACTATGAGTGAGGATTAGGGATATTTTTTTTTTCCGGCCTTCGCGGTGCTTTGTTTTATTTACTTTTATTTTCTTGTTTAAATTCAATTTAATTTACATATAGTGTATTATTAGTTTCGGGGGTAGAATTTAGTGATTCGTCAGTTGAATATAACACCCAATGCTCAATCCATCAAGTGCCCTCCTTAAGGCCATCACCCAGTTACCCCAACCACCCACCCACCGCCCCTCCAGCAACCCTCAGTCTGTTTCCTAGAGTTAAGAGTCTCTTACGGTTTTTCTCCCTCTCCCTCTTGTGAAGGCCTGAGAGTGGCTGCTTAAATGTTGTCCAAATGGGGGGCGCCTGGCTGGCTCAGTCAGTAGAACACGTGACTCAATCATGGGGTCATGAGTTTGAGCCCCACCTTGAGTGTAGAGATTACTTAAAAAAAAAAAAAAGATTTTTTTTTTTTAAAGATCTTATTTTTTCATTTGAGGGAGAGAGAGTTGGAGCAGGGGAGAGGGGCAGAGGGGAAAGGGAAGGGAAGCAGACTCCCTGCTGAGCAGGGAACCTGACACGGGGCTCAATCCCAGGACCCTGAGATCATGACCTGAGCTGAAGGCAGACGCTTAACCAATTGAGCCACCCAGACGCCCCCAAAAAAATAATTTTTAAAAAAATGTCGTCCAGGGGCACCTGGGTGGTACAGTCCGTTAAGCACCCAACTCTTGGTTTCTGCTCAGGTCATGATCTCAGGGTTGTGACTGAGGCCCACGACAGGTTCCGTGCTCAGCCCAGAATCTGCTCGGGACCCTCTCTCCCTCTCCCTCTGTGCCTACCCCCAGCACTTGCTCTTTCTCTCTCTCTCTCTAATAATTAAATAACTCTTAAAAAAAAAAACAAACTGTTGTTCAAGTGGACTTGCCCCTGGCAGAGCAGTTCTCGGTGATCTCTCTTCTTGGCCAAAGATAAAATTGTGTCACTCACTGTATGTTTGCTTTTTCTAAATACGTTGTTATTCTGCTGATCATAGAAGTAGTGCATGGTCAGGGCCAGGATGCCTTTGAGCAAGTTGGAAGAAGGTACCACTCTCTTTGGGCAGGTGTAACTGCAGCAGCACACAGAACGCAGCCCCTGAGCCCCTCATACCCAGGACACAACCCGCTCAACTGCACAGATAGCCCTGTGAGCATGCTCCTTGCAAAAAATTCAAATGATACAAAGGTATGTAAAAAAGTGTAAGCCTCCTGCAATCACATCCCAAACAAAACCACTATTTTTTTTTTAAAGATTTTATTTCTTTATTTGAGAGAGAGAGAGAGGGTGCGCGAGAGAGCACACAACAGGGAGAGGGCCGGAGGGAGAGGGAGAAGCAGATTGCCTCCGGAGCCGGGAGCCCATGCAGAGCTCGATCCCAGGACCCTGAAGGCAGACGCTTAACCCACCGAGCCACCCGGGTGCCCCACAAAAACCACTATTAACAGTTTAATTAATAGACCTTTGCTTTGTTTAAAACAGAATAATGAAATTCAATTAGGAAGGAAAAGTCTAGGTACACGATGAAATTTTTAAATAGTGCCAGAGGGCTTAGTCTACAAGTCCGCTTCCTACCCCTTGAACTCCTAGGCATTCAATTCAGCAACTGTGTATGTGTGTGTTTCCTTCTAGGCAATCTCCATATAAATAAGCAGCTATGTATGTAAGTGCATATGTGAGTGTACGTGTGTACCCATGTTTTTTTTTCACAAGTGATCTCTTTTTTAAGAAACTTATTTTATTTTTTAATTTTAAGTAGGCTCCATGCTCAGCGTGGGGCTTGAACTTACAACCCTGAGATCAGGAGTTGCAAGCTCCCGACTGAGCCAGCCAGGTGCCCCATAAGCGATCTCTCATATACACAATACAAAGCTTCTTGCTCTTTCCTCACCATGTTAATATATACAGATCCATCTTATTCCTTTTAACAGACATGCGATTCTGCATTTATAGATGTACCATGAATTATTTCACCAAGTCCCTTATGGAACAGTCAGATGGTGGACATGTACGTTGTTTTCAGCGTTTTGCAGCCACAAATAATACTGCAATGATTATCTTTGCATTTATGTTATATATATAGTATTTCTATACATATGCAAGGACATCTATCGACTCAATTCCTAGAAGAATTACCGAGTCAAAGAGTATGTAAAACACATACTGATTAAATGTTGATAAACATTATCAAATGACCCCCAAAGAGGCTATCAATCAGCACTCCTGCCAATGATGGTTTTAAGTGCTCCTTCTCCCACACCCTCACTGACACCTTCATCTTCTAGTCTTTTAAAATGCGTATCTATCTTTTTAACCTAGCTGGGGGAACGCGGTCTATTTTTAAATTCTCTTCCTCTCTGACCCCACCCATTCCAATATCACCAAAAGTTCTTAACAACCCAGGAGAAGTCACCTGCAACTTTGTTAGCATATCCTCGGATGGAATCCACTTCAAAGTTGAATCCTCAAATATCCCCGTCTAACCCTGCAACTTTGATCTTTGTCCCTAGGCAGGACAGAAGCCTGAGGAACCGGGTCCTCTTACTCCTGGGGAGCACTCAGAAATGCAAATTGTCCACTGTTCTGCTAGCGCCCACCCGTCACCTCTCCAGTCCCCCAGCACAGTGCTTTGGATGAGCGGCTTTTACTGGGAGAGGGTTTGTAAGTTGGAGTCAGAAAGAGGGAAGAGTTTAGGGAACTCAGAAGAAAAGCAGAGGACAAAAGGCCGGCTGGTTCTTAGCGAACATTCTGAAGGGAGTCTGAGAGCTAGACAAGAGACCATGGGTCTTAGGATTGCTGAGGTTTCGTAAGTTTGGTTAGCTTTTACATATGTGTTCTTGCCGTTTTCTTCCTATTTCACTGTAAAACCTACAGCAAAAGGGGCTGCTTATCTTGTGAGGTCAGCAAGGAAGGGGGAAGATTGGAGGGAAAATATATCCTTTTTTTGCAGTTGGTCTTGGGGGACAGAGAATCTGAGGGTGGTGGTAACACCACAAAGATACCTGGAAAATGGGCTCCAAGAGAGGTGTCTTGAGCCACACAGGAAAGTTCCAGAGCTCAAATATAGCCACAGTGGCTCCCATTTAGGGAGCAGGTCCTATGTGCCAGGCACCGTGCCAAGGGCACTACACGCATTATCTCCTTCAATCCTTTCAACAGTTCTGCGAAGTACAGGTACTGTGGTTACCCTCCTGACACCACTAAGGAAACGGAACAGAGGTAAGGAACTTGCCCAAGATCACACAGCCAGAAAGAAGTGGCGGCACTGGGACCAAAACCCAGACCTGTTTGATCCCAGAGACCAAGTTCATCCCTCCAGGGTAAGGTAACATAGAAGCTTCAGCGCCTCTGCACGTACTCTCCAGTCTTGTCCTCCTCAATCGTCCCAGATGAGTTCGTGTATTTTCAGATGCTGTTTGTCATCTTTCAAGATTCAGGCATCACGTCCCCTGAGCTGACTCCTTTCCTGATGTCTCTTTCCCAAACACTGTAGGCGCCCCTTGTGTGGCACTGCTTGTAATGTTGGGTCTCCACCACTGGGCCCTCATCTCTCTCATCTTGGGATGCACTGCACAGTGCCTGACACATGAGACATGCCCCCTCCCCAGCCCAATGCTCAGTGAATAAATGTTGCATTAGGGCCAGGCTAGCTGAGCCGCCATTACTGCCGACTCCCTTTCCCACTCCCAGTTGGTAGGAGAAGGTGAAATGTTATTTACAAAAACACCAAGCCAAACAAGACCCCTCCCCTTCCCTGATATGCTGAAGCTGTGCTGAGAACAGCCAGGGGTCACCAAATGGCAGCCAGATGGTAACTGACTGCTGCTCCCTAACTCCAGGGGCCTGGGGCAAAAGGCTTGGCCGCCCACCTGCTTCCAGGGACCTGTGAACATCCACTTTGTAGGCAGAAACCCAGCCCGTTGGGTTCTTCGCTCCTCCTGAATCCCATCCTGCATCCAGTCCTGGGAGCTGAGCCGCTGCTGGCTCCCTCCAGGCTGAGGGACTCCCAAAGCTGGCTGGAGCAGCTCTCTGGGCCAGCCTCGACCCAGTATATATGCTGCCTGCCTCCCCTAACTTCTTCTGTAACAGGGAGCTGTTAACTCTGCAGTACCAGCCCAGTGTAGTGGGGGTGCTCATCGCTGGTGGGAACAGCAGAGCCCTAAGATCACTAACCTCGAACGGAGCAGGGGAGCGCCGGGGAGAGAGGAGGAGTTCCCTTGTCCGTGGAAGAACTCTGAGGCCACAAGGAGCTGGAGGAAGAAGGAAGGGATTTTCTGCAGTGTTCCAAAACAGAGAGAACCGATGGGGCTTTGGGGAGAGCTCTGTTTCCCTCCATTTCATTCAGCACCGTTTCCCTCCTCCCACAGATCCAGGAGGCAACAGGCCCCCAACTGGTTATCAGGTCCTCGAGCATGAGGGCCTTTGTCTCGCCCTCAGACATCTAGCTGGCAGGGCAAGGGGCCTACAAATCCTCCCTGACCCTCCCAGCTCTTTGTTATCTCGGAGGGAAGATTACATTTCTGTGTGGGGAGGCAAGGTGCCAGGAGTCCTCAGAGCAGGACAGAGGCAGGCAGAGCTGCCGGCTGACCCCCGTAGCATGGAGCCGCTCAGGGCTGCCCTGGGGATGCTCTCTCTCCAATGGCCTGGGGCCTGTCCTGAAGTGGAGGGTCTGCATTTCAAGAAAGAGGAGGAGGGAAGAGCAATAGGGAAGGGGAGTTGGGCTGGGAGGACAAAAGCAGCCAGCTCTCAATGATTCCGGAGCCATGTCCAAGGTCTGGATGACCCATTCGTTTTCTGGGTTTCTCACCTTCTTCATTCTGCTGTCTTTGGCTGGAGAACTGGAGGAAGGAGAGCTATCAAGTTGGCTGCTTGCTTTCATTTTGGTTTCTTGCTAAATCTATAGAGAAATTTGTTCAACAGCAGGCAAGTATTTAGATCATTCTCTTTCTGTTTCAATCAAGGTTCAGCCTCCTCTTTTGGGTTCAAGACACTCCTAAAATGCTTCCAAATCCAAAGAATAAAAGGGCTGGATTGAAAACCCCCTGTTTTAGAAGACTCAGAGAGAGGCAGGGGGATATATTCTCTTCCAGTAATGGAGTGGGAAAATAGTCATTGGATGTTACCATAAACACTGGATTCTCCATGGTTTGACTTCCCAATTCTGTCCCCTCCAATTGTATTTCCTCCTCTGGTAACCCAGGTTTGCTGCTCTCACCCAACCTACCACCAACAAATACATAGAGAACACCTCCTGAGCAGCGCCCTGAGCTAGTCAGATACAGAGATGGGGTCCTTGCCCTGGTATAGTTTGGAAATCAGTTAGAGAGAGAGAGTTAAAAAAAAAAAAAAAAAGATGACTAACAAAGTTAAGTATCAGATCAATGAGATAGACCAGAAGGTGAGGAGAGTTCCAAGGACTGTGAGGGCTGGGAGTGGCAGGGAAGGCCTCTCTAAGGAGGAAGCACATGAGTTTGGCCTTCTTACATGTCTGGAATGAGCATTTAAAATAAGAAAAGCCCAGAGCTCCTGAGTGGCTCAGTTGGTTAAGCATCAGACTCTTGATCTTAGCTCAGGTCTTAATCTCAGGGTTGTGAGTTCAAGCCCCACATTGGGCTCCATCTGTACATGAAACCTACTTTAAAAAAAAGAAGGCCCGGGGCGCCTGGGTGGTGCAGTCGTTAAGCGTCTGCCTTCGGCTCAGGGAGTGATCCCAGAGTCCTGGGATCAAGCCCCACGTCAGGCTCCTCTGCTGGGAGCCTGCTTCTTCCTCTCCCACTCCCCCTGCTTGTGTTCCCTCTCTCGCTGGCTGTCTCTCTCTGTCAAATAAATAAATAAAATCTTTAAAAAAATAAAAATTAAAAAAATTTAAAAAAGAAGGCCCAATGGGTGAGCAGCTTATATGGTAGGATAAACAGCTCCTGATTCAGAAGGGGATAGGCTTGTAGGGGGAATAACCCTATAACCGTGGCTGAAGTTCATTTATTCTGCAAATATGTGACTTCGTGCTTTTTATTTAGTTTTTAATTTACTCAACCATCCAACAAACATTTATTGAGTATTTACTCTGGTCAGTCAATAAACAGCTACTGAACTACTGTGTGAATGACACTGTGATGATCACTATTCTTTAACTTGCTGGTCAAATAGAAAAATAACTTAGACCATTTCCTTAAATTTGGGGGGGTTAGTCTCATGCAGTATTCCAGCTTCCACAGGCTTGAGCGTTTTGTGGGGTGGCAATGAGGTGTAGGTCCTACCTTCACTTCATAGTGACTTTTTAAAAAAAGATTTTGTTTATTTATTGAGAGAGAGAGAGAGCATGAGTTGGGGGGGGGGAGAGGGAAAGGGAGAGGGAGAGAATCCCAAGCAGACTCCCCACTGACCACGGAGCCTGACGTGGGGCTCCATCCCAGAATCCCGAGATCATGACCCTGAGCCAGAAGTCAGATGCTTAATCGACTAAGCCACCCAGGGGCCCCTCCATAATGACTTCTGTCTGTGTAATACTCTAGTGCACTGACACCCATTATTTTATTTAATTCTCCTGACAATCTTCTGAGGGAGTCTCAACCAACTGGGGGTGGGGGGTTAGGTAAACAAGTCTTGATTTTTTTCAGATGTATGACTTGTCCAAAATCAAACAGTTCATAAGTCAGGGACCAGAATGGAGGTATCTTTCATACCTAGTGTGGCATACTTCTCACCCTACCAATGGCCCCAACCTGACACCCTGAGAGCCTCAGAAAAAACACAGACTCTTGGCTCCTTCTTGGCACAGCTTAACTCTAAGGTCTGAGTAGGTCCAAGAACCGTATTTTTTAGAAGTTCCCCCAGAGGATTCATGTGCATTTGGATTAGGGAACCACTAGATTACAGTGGAAGGACCCAGAAGAAAGGGCATTTTAGCCACTTCTCCTCAGGTTCCATAGAACCTCTTCCTCAGGTACTCTGGGGTGGGTTCTGATTAATTTCCAAACCAACAACATGCCCAACGTCCACCACTCACTCCTTGCTTCCTAAAATTCACTGCAGGTTAAAGACTTCTGGAGGCCCGGAACGGTGCTGCCGAATTTCCCATAGACCACAAAACCTAAACTCTGCAGCTGGGGAACGTGAGATGGAAGGGAAGGGTCTGAAGAGGGGGTAGACCTTCTCGTGAATAAAAACAGCTTGTATTTATTGTTAACTATGTGGCAGGCCCTCCCTTCATCTTCAACTCTATATGAAAAGAACTATTATCCTCCTTTCCATAGATGAGAAAACTGAGATTTAGAGCAAGAAGAATCATTTCTCCGAGACACACAGTGAGCGCGACTCCGAGGCCAGTGCTAGCACGTACAACCTCGGGACGACAGCGTCTCCCCACCTCACCCCGCAAACCGCTCATGTGTCTACGGCCTGAAATTCGGGCGCCCTCCTGGCGGGGCTCAGCTGCAGGGGCGCGCGCGCCCAGGGAGCCCAAACTGCAGGAAAGCAGCGGCAGAGCGCCGCGCCGCTCAGCCCGCTCCCCCTTCTCGGGGGCCGCGGCCGGGAACTACAAGGCCCAGCAGGCAGCGGCAGGGGGAGGAGGAGGGGGTGGGACTAGCGCGGGTGGGAGTGAGAGAGCGAGCCCTCGCGCCTCGCCGGCGCACAGCGCTCCGAGCGCTCCTGCGGGCACTGGTGCGGCGGCCTGGGCGGCGGGCGGCGGCTAGCGGGAGCCCGAACTCGGGTCCAGCCGCGGCGCGCGGAGGAGCCCGGGCTGTGCCCGGAGCTGGGCGGCAACGTCCCGACTGGACCGAGACTCCGCTTAGCGCATTGCGGCGACCTCGCCTTCCCCGGCCGCGAGCGCGCGCCGCAGCTGGAGAAGCAGCGGAGACCGGGGACTTTTCGCCGGTCCGAGGGGCGCCCCGCAGGGCGCGCCGTCCTAGTGCGGCAGTCGGGCACGCGGCAGCGGCGGGGCCCCCGCAGGGCGATGGAGCCGGGTCTGCGAGAAGCGTGAGGCGCCGCCGCCAGGTTCCGGAGAGGGGGGCCACAGGGTCTGGAGACCCCGGGCGGCGGACGGGAGCCCTCCCCCCGCCCCGCCTCCGGGGCACCAGCTTCGGCTCCATTGTTCCCGCCCGGGCTGGAGGCGCTGAGCACCGAGCGCCACCGGGAGTCGAGCGCCGGCCGCCGCGGCCCCGCCAGCACCCGAGCGGAGCCCGGGGGCGGCGGGCCGGAGCTGGGGACGCGGGCGCCCGCCCGCCCGCACAAGCCACGGCGGACTCTCCAGAGGCGGAACCGCAGCGCCGAGTGAGGTAAGAGCCGCGGCGCCCGCAGATCCGGGGCGGGCTTGGCGTCCCGAGCGGCCCCCGGCGCTGGAGCCTCCCGGCTGCGTGCTTCCCCCGCCGCAGCCCAGTCGGGTCCGGCGCCTCCCTCCACTCGTTACCCGCCCCCCTCCACCTCCCGATTCCCTCCCCAGCGCTTTGCGCCCCCCTTTTGTCTCCCCTCCCGGCTCCCCGCTCGCGTCGCCTTCTGCGCCCCCTCCCCGCTCTCGTCCCGCCGCTCCTCCTGCCGCCCAACTTTTCCGCCAACTCGCGCCGGGGAACTGGCGAGGCGGCGGCGGCTCCGCGGTGAGTCCTGGGAGGGACAGGGCCGGGGCGAAGGCGGCGGCGGCCCTCGGTTTCCTCGGGCTGGGGAGGGAGGGCGGGAGTGGGCAGCGAGGTGGTGTGTGTGTGTGTGTGTGTGTGTGTTGTGTGTATTGCATTCCAGTCAATCTCTTTTTAGTCCACTAGTGCGGACTCACCCCATTTCAGCAGGTAGCTTTGAGTCCCCGGGGTATTTCTAAGTCCTTTTCCACCTCCGGGAAAGTCTGGGGTCGAGGTTGGGGGTGGGTGGATAGGGGCATGAAGAGGGAAGGAAGTGGAGGGGTAGGTTAGCTTCTCCTGGAATAGGTTTTAAGGAGGTGTCGTCACCAAATGGCCGAATCTGCTATAGCGGAGAGCGAGAAAGGAATTCCCTTTTCCAGAGAGGGTTATCTTCTACTTAGTCGATCTCGGAAAGGGTCGGAAGTTTGTGGAAGGGAGGGCGCCCAGCGGGTGATGTTAAGCCCCATTATGGGGTCGGGGGGAGGGGAACGTTCAGTTCCAATCTGGTTCGAGGCGGTGGGGGAAGGGATGAGGGTTTTGCCCGGTGCGGTTCAGTCGGCAGCGCCGCATGTTGCTTCTCTGGTTCAGACCCTCTGCCCAGCCGGCTCCCGCCTCCCGTTATGTTTGGGGTTGGGAAAAGAGGAACCCTCGTTTGCAGAGGAATTTATTGACACTGGATGGAGTTCATTTAGCACATAGCCTACGAAGGCAGCCAGACACCTTCGGGCGGGGGTGGAGGGGGTGGCAGTGGTGAGGCTTGCTTCTCCTTCTCCCTTCTGGGCCCAGAAGCTATTGGCCCACCAAAAAAATGACTGCGGCGTCTTTCTCCCCCGTCACTTTTTCCCCCCATTTTCCAGATGTAGCAGCCGCATCTGGTTCCGTTTCACCCCACACCGCAGCCACATTAACATCCCTTTCCCTCCCTTCCCCCCTCACCCAAATTAAAACTGGGATTCTTCAACTTGTCCTTCCCACCTACCTCCCTTTTTAACATTTTTTGAGACTTGGAGATGAGGCTTTGGGATTTGGGGAGAAAAGAAAGTTATCCTGGATCCCAAGTTGTTTAGGATCTGATGGTGGCGGTGCTTTCTAGATTGTGCCGGAAAAAGACGTAGTAGGAGATGGGGCCACGGTTGTAGGGGGGTGGCACTTGCGAACGGGTCATCTGTTGGAGGTGGCCTCTCTGGCCATGGGTTTGACCCAGAACTGGCCCTGACGGAAGTTTCTGGAACGAAAGCATTGCTTTTTCTGCCCCTTCAGTGGTAGCAGGAGCAGCCCGAGCGTCCTAACCCTGTCCGGAGCCCGCCGTCGGGTCTCTGGCCGCCCGGTGGTGGCATCACGTGTCCCTTTTCCACCCTCCCTGGAGCGAGCCCGGGGCGCAGCTGCGGGGGGCCTGGGGGGGGGCGGATGCTGTTGCTGCCAAGGGCTCTCCCTGTGCATTTTAAAGGAGTTAACGTGGACTGCAGCCCCTGGAAACTGAAGCGGGACATTTTACCTTTTAACAGCTATAGGTTTGAAAGCGGGTGTTGGATTGTTGAGGGGTTTTTTTTATTCTTTTTTTTTTTTTGTAATATCCTTTGAGGTAGGAAAGCACCCTGTGGTCCATAGTTGCAGGAGGGTGGGGAGAGTTGGTCGCTCTCTCCCTCTCTTTTCCAGTCTCTTTCAAATTGAAAACACTTCTCTGGTTTCCTCCTTTGGGCGGTAGTTTTGGAGGCTGTAATGAAATCGCACTTTCTCTAGACATGGTAATTAAGGTGACTGTTTCCTCTGCAGATGTGCCCTGCCCTTTGCACCTCCGGACCAGCGCTTTTTTTGGAATCCCGTCTAAACTGTAGAACCTTAGCCTTGAGACTGTTTAGCAGAAAGTGGCCATTTTCCCTGTTGGCCCAGGCTCCCGGTTTCCTCTCTGAGGCTTTAAAAGCTAAGTAGCAGGGCCCCGTGGGACGTGTCTCGGTCTAGCTAATTACCCCCAAGCCTGGGTCATCTCCCTTCCTTTCAGTGACCAAGGGAGAGCCATTGCCGACTGTCTGTCCTGACAGCCTGCCTCTCTAATGACTTGTTTACATATTTCCCCCCAGTTGGTTGGGAGAGGCTCCAGGGCTGCCGCTGACCCCTAGAGGAGCACAGGGTGTTTGGGGACGGGGAGGTTGCTGGGGCCTGGCTCCAGCTGGGGTGCTTATGTACTGCAGCAGTGACGAGCTCCTGGAAATATCTGTTGCATTCGGTCTTAGTCATCGCCAAGTGTCAGCTTTTTAATGAGGGCCGTCCGGGTGGAGAGCCACTTGGACATGTGTGCTTTCGCTGCGTGCTTTTACTGCGCCTGTCCAAATGCCCATTTTGTAGGCATTTTCACGAATGGGATTTGGGCCAGAGTGGGCACCACTAATTTTCGTTCCAAAGTAGACAGCCTTGGGTGCTTCTTTGGCCTCTGGCCATGGAGGATGTTAGAAAGTTCCAATAGAATAGCAAGTGAAGCGAAAGCACAGGAAGAAGTGGAGTTAGGAGCTTGGCAGATGCCAAGACAGGTCCCACCTGTCTTGAGGGAGGTAAGAGTCCATCCAGGCATCCCTACGCCTACGCTGGCTGTAGCCCTGTTGGACTCCAGAGGGCAGGAAGAGTGCATCAAACATTGTAGGCAGACTCCAGCCATGGCGTCCCAAGGAAATCCGTGGGGTTTTGCTTTTAGTTGTATGCTTTGTGTTTGGGGTGTTGTCCTGAACAAAGGGTCCTTCAATAGGAGATTTGCTCCTGTGAGCTTGGGCTGTAAGCAGCCATCTACTCCAAACACACTCTTCTTGCCTCCATTTTTAAATCTCTTTCATCAAAATGGCTGTTAGGGTAGAACTTCCTGGGAAAGTTTGAGCCTGTTGCTGCTGGAGGCAAGGGAGGTAGAATTGATTCAGGTGTCCTGTTCTGAAAAAGCCTCATCCCTTGAGATGAGTTTAATTTCCTCTTGGGAAATTTGTCTTGCATCTGCTTCCCCGAGAGCTTTGTCCAAGGTCTAAATGCACCAGGCACTGGTGGGAGCCCAGATGGGAAGCTTGAGAGAAGACTCTGGTGTTTCCAGAGAGGATTAAGTTCCAGACTCTTTTGCTTTCCCCCCTAAGGTTGCATCTACCTGAAGCAGAGATTCTCTCCTCACCACCACCACTACTTGCCGTGAAAGAAGATTATATTTGGTCCTCCCCACCCCCCGCAAGTAAATAGCTGTTACCTGCATGACCGACTCCAAGAAGAGAGTGGTCATCCATCAGTCCGTTTTGTCTTCAAAAGCAAGGTTTCCCAGATTATGGTGGAGCAGTTTGTGTTTCACTAATTATTACTAATTTTTGGTATGCCTCACTCAGAGAACATTTGGACACTTTTTTTTTTTTAACAAAGACTTCAGATTTAAAAATTAGTAAGTCTTATTCCTGTCCAAAGAAAAGAATGTTTTGGTGTTGACTTCCTCAGTTCTGAATTAAAATGTTTAGAAGATGTCTCATTTGCAAGAGTGTCTGTATCAGTTTCTGTTGAATCAGCCATCATTCACGTATTCATCCACTTAACAAATGTGTCGGCATCTGCTGTGTATATCGTGGGTGCTAAGTGTATTAGCGAAAGTCAGTCAGACACGAACCCTGCTGCTTGAGGAGCTTGCGATCCCAGGGTGCTTTGGAAGTTCAGAGGAATGAGATCCTCAGCGAGAAGGCTCAAAGACTTGTGGAAGAGGTAGCTTTTTTAAATTAAGTTAAATTGAAATAAACTTATTTATTTATTTATTTATTGGTGGGATTCAGAGAATAAGAAAGCTGGCCCATTAAGGATGGAGGAAGGGCAAAGAAGAGGGCAGAACATGGAGATTGCTTAAGGTCATACCCTGTAGAAATAGAACACGAGCCACATGTGATCTTAGATTTTCTAGTAGCCACGTTTGAAATTAAGTAAAAAGAAGCAGGTGGAATTCAGTTTTATTAATTAATTGGTTGAGATTTTAATGATCTCTTTGATTTAGCCCCATATATCCAAAATACTATCATTTGAATATGTACCCAAATAAAAAAATTATTGATGAGCTACTTTGCCTTCTCTTTATCCACACCACGTTTTCGAAGTCTGCTGTGTATGTCCCATGTCTAGCACATCCTGATTCACATTAGCCACATTCCAGGTGCGCAGTAGTCGCAAGTGGCTAGTGGCCCCTGCCTGGGACCCCTAG
Source organism: Ursus americanus (assembly GCF_024610735.1). Lineage (NCBI taxonomy): Eukaryota > Metazoa > Chordata > Mammalia > Carnivora > Ursidae > Ursus > Ursus americanus. The sequence continues at coordinate 10,744,795 of NC_142153.1, forward strand.
GTCTAGAGTATAGGGTTTAAAGATGGATAGTGAGAGATACCTTTGTAAAGATAGCAAGTTCGTGTCCTCCTGCCTCCAGTTAACAAAGCCTGAGAGTGCTGTCAAGGAGTGACTCAAAGCACAATGTTTATAATTCTTACATGGATTAGTACTCCGAGAGGAGAGGGCTTGCACTTTCACCCATGCTGCACATTTGATCCTCATAGCCACCTGTGATGGAGGCTCGGCAGCCGTCCCCCTCCGACAAGTGGGAAAGCAGAGAGGCCAGTCCCCCGTGAGGACCTCTGTGCCCAGGTGGAGTGGGGCTTCAAGTCCCCAGAGACCTGCTGGGTGGGGGAGAGGCTGAGGGCGGAGCCAGCTGCAGGGTCTCTGAGGAAGCGCCTGAGGACACCTGCATAGGCTACAGGTCACATCTGTCCAGCAGCGAAGGAAGGAGATGGTCCCTCCGGGATTTTAAGAATTCATTAATTAGTACTAGGAGAAGAAGGTGTGGTGAGGAAGACGGTGGCAGTTCCAGGGTCCCAGACAGTGTGTGGATTGGTGGTTTGGGTTACTGGTTCCTGTAGGCTTGGAGAGTAGGGCGTCTGCCCACAGGAGTTGGTGCTGGGAGGCTGAGTGTTTGTTGACATCCTTTGTTTTACAGATGTGGGCCTGAGGCCCCTGAGGGAAGGCGAGAAAGAGACTTTTGCACCTTTTGGAGGGGGGTGAGCTGGAGAGAAGCAGCCAGATTAGTTTGAAGTACACTGCTAGCAGAGCCTAGAGAGAGCCCACAGCTGTGAGGAAGTGGGAAGGCTTTTCGGGGTCCAGAGTGGCTGAGCAGTGGTGGAAGCTGACTGTCTGCTACATTGAAAGCAAGCTTAACCGCCTCGGGATGATACCACCTTTTCCCACTGGATACGGAAGATATTCATTACCCTGGCGGTTCCTGTGGCACTTGGGTTCTTGGCTAGGTGTACCTTTCCGGCTGACAGGCCTGCATCTTTGGTCTGGTGTATTTTGGGGACATAGTGAGATGTGGCGTGTGTTTTAGGGATGTCCTCTAGCAAGCAGTGTGTCTGTCCCAGGCCAGGGATCGTGCCCCTTCCTGTGTCCTAGCTGGCACATCTGTGATCTGCTTCCAAGAGTCTTCTCTCAGCCAGAGGAGCAGAGGCGATCCCATCTCCAGACTTAACTTGGGTCTGTCCGAGGCTGCTTGGTTTCTTTATGGCACAGGGATGTTCTTTGGAGAAAACGAGCTTGCACTAGGTAGAGCCAGGTTCCATCACCTCGATTCGCTTCCTTGTGCCCTGTCCTTTAGCGTCCAGACCGGGTGGTGAGAGTCCTGGTGCTTTTGCTTACCAGCTGCATGACCTTAAGCAAAGCAGTCTGTTTCTCCACTGCTTAAAGGGGAATAATAATTCCTACCCCCACAAGGTTATAGCGAGGAAGAAATGAAGTTTTATAGGTATACATTTTACCCAGTACATGCTTGACACATAGTAAGTAGGTATTCAGTAAATATTCTGTCTCTTCACGTCCCTTCCCTAAATTTAGAAAATTGACAGAGAAATGTTTATTTCTCCTGTAATTTGAAATCATTAAAAGATGTTAGTAAAGCCTTGGGAAGGAGCTAGTGGGGGTTCATGCGTACTCCCACTGGCAAGCGCATGCGAACGAGGCCAAGAATCTGGGGGGTTTTCTGCCAACCGGGACTGACTCACTCATGGGGACTGACTCACGAGGGGCCCTGTCTAGCTCCGGGGAGGCAGGGCTGAAGCACCACATTAGGGCATGTTCCGGGGAAGTGGATTCTCTAAATAACTTGGATGGTTCCCCGGAGCATTTAGGACAAAAGCCACCTGGAGATGGAGATGTCACCCCTACCTAGCCCAAACAGGGCCCAAAAAGTCTTATCACTTGGTCAGTGCTTAGTGGCAACAGTCCTGTTCCTTAAGACCCTTGGGGTTTTTTTTAAATGTTATTACCACATTAGACCTGAGGAGGGTAAAGGGTGTAGTCTGTGCTTTTCTGAGTGGGTCCTGGCAAGGACCTTTGATTTTTCAGGATGACCTTTTTGGCCCTACTTCTAGATTCATTTCTGTTGGACATTAGCTGTCACCTTTCAGCGTTGGGGAGGAGGGCTGCATCAGCTTCATGGTTCTGTACCCTGAGGTCCTTTATAAGTTGGGGAGAATTGTGTTCTGTCCCCATGGGAAGTTGATAGGACCAGAGATCCCTGTGATGCATGTAGTTTTAGAGACCAAAAGAAAGAACCCAAGAGACCACTTATTTCATAGGTCCGGAGAGGGTCAGCAGGATACCTGGCTCCCCCCCGTTTCCTAGTCCTTGTTTCTTTCCAGAATTCTTTACCCCTCACCAAAGGGCTGGTTTGCCCTAGAGGAAGTGCAGTCTGTCCTGGGAGAGTCACCAGCCCACTCAGGCCCCCTGCAGCCCCCCTCCCCCACGCTCTGCAGCCATTGCCCACGAAGTGGCAGAAGTCTCTGGGACTTTCATGAGCCGATTCACTTTCCCAGCACACACGATCTCGGGGCTTATGCCTTAGAGAACTATGTGACAGTTTTCCCAACAAGGCTTGCGTGTAGCCCACGCTTGGGAAGTAGTTGCAGAGCTGAATTGAAGCACTGTTTTGTCTAATGAAGGCCTATAACCCCGAATTCAATATTGGGGCAGGACCACAGTTCTCTTCTTTGTGCCTAAAGAAGTAAGTTGTTGCTTTCAGCACCGTTCTGGGCAGGGTGACTAGGTGACACGCGTTAACGTCTTTTTCTCCTTGCCTTCCCACCTCCCATGCGGACCTTCCTAACTCTTTGGTGGTTTCTTCCCTAGAGTCAGCTTGAAAAGGAGGATCAAGCTTAAGACGGAGTCTCCATGGAGGCGTGGAACCTGGTCGCCAACTTCTAACAGCAGAACTGGGATGTGGGGCTGGAAGGGCCTCCTCTTCTGGGCTGTGCTGGTCACAGCCACACTCTGCACCGCCAGGCCGGCCCCAACCTTGCCTGAACAAGGTAAGGCATGGGCTAAGGGGTCAGTGTGGACTCCTGGGCCTCAGAAGCGTAGCAGAGTAGGACAGAGGTGATGCGTGGACTGGGAAGGTTCCACCCCAGGTGGAGTAAACCTTTTTGTAGGAGAGGCTTGCACGGTACCTGGGCTGGTGTGGGCCTGGCTATAAACACACCCAACTCCAGCAGAGGTTGGGGTCACAAAGGCTAGTGACATCCATTTGTAGAGGTGACATGCTTAGGGTGCGTTTATGCTTTTCCGTCCCTGAAAAAGAACTTCTGATTGGGATCCAAGAGTTGGCTCCCTAAACGAGATGATACATACAATGAGGGCACAAGTGACCTGTGAATTTGTTTGTTTAGAACTTGGATCAGGGGATGTTGAAGGAGATGGGAGCTTGATAAAGACCTCTGGCTTCTAGAAAATTGTTCCAAAGACCCATCTTCTGTGAGGGCGGGCAGTCATGAGCCACGGGCCCGCCATTTTTCCTTCCTTGACCATGTCCGACCATGTCTGTTTGGAGGCCTGCTGAGCAGCTGGCTTTGGAGATGCACCACTGGAGGGATTTCGAAGAGATGGAGAGCCAGGGACCATTATGGTGCATGGGCGCTGGTGGAGATCTGTGACTTGTTGGAAATTCAAAGACTATTAGTAACGGGAAGGACTTGCTCATGGGATTTACTGGAGTTGTGAAAATACTTCATGGAGATATAGGTGCAACACACTTTCAGGTGTCTGTGAGAACCTAACTGCTGCCAAAGGGTTGTGTGGCTTGTGACTCAGTGGCTGACCACATGCATAGCGAAGGTTGGCGGGCAGTGGGTAAGAGACTCAGGTGTGCATGTGACGTAGTGGCGGAGCTTAAAAGGCCATCTGTCTCAGCTGTCAGGACCCGTTTGAAATCATGAGTGAGCATATTTGTCCACCGGCATGGTGATAGAGAGGGCACATGAGACTTTCTGGAAGGTACACTTGACTGGAGCGGGCAGATTAATGTTGCATTCAGTAGCAGAACTGAACATTAGACCTGGGCTAGAACATGCCAGAGACCCAAAGTGGGAGAGATTGTCTCTGCCCACAGGGAGTTTATTGTCAGGGAGACAAGTGCAGAGGTCACTAAGTACAAGGTAGACCACGTTTAAACCACACAGTGGAGTCAGAACAACACAGTGGGAATGCAGAGGAAGAGTAGAGCAGAGAGCAGCTGACATGGGTCTAGAGGGGCAAGTGGGGGTTTGTTTGGAAGAGGGGGATGAAGGGCATTCCAGGCGGACTAGCATGAGCGAGGGTACTGAGGCTACATGTATAAGCTGTATATACAGAACAACTTCCCTGATGAGCAGGTGGTCGTGGGAAGTAACACCTAGACGAAGTGGGCTGTTAGCGTATGGAGGGCCTTGACACCCTGCTAAGGAAGCTACGTAAATGAGTACATACTGGGACTCTCAGAAAATTCTGGACAGGTAGTGATGTGATCCAGCTTTCAGAAAATTAACCGGGCAGTTGAATTTGGATGGATGGGAGGAAGACATCTATGTTTGAATTCTGCTCTGCCATTTCATCATTACCCCGGCACAGTAAGCCTTAGTCTGCTCATCTTTAAAATGGGGACAGCAATAAAGCACGGAATGAGGGCATTCAGATAAAGCACTTGCAGGTGAAGTATTGGTAGTTAGGACTGCTGCTCCCATAGTTGCCAGGTAGATGCTTGTTCTGAATGTCTAGCTAGCGGGAGGAACCAGGGTGTGGGGTGTGAGATTGTAAAGGAAGGAAAAACTAGCAGACGCTGTAGAAATAGAATCTATGGGTTTCAGTAGGTTGGCTGTCAACTCTGGGCGACCAGAGAAAGACAGAATGACATGAGAGTAAAAGGAATGAGTTAGGGCCCTAGGTTTGTGAGGAGTAGAGATTTGGATCAGCCGCAGTGTAGACAGTAGCAAGGGAGTCCGAAAAGCCAGGAGGGCTTGGATGAGGTTCAAGAATATGAATTTACAATTGGCTCCAAATACTTCTTTTTTTTTTTTTTTTAACTTTCTCTAAAAAGCTCTTTTGCACCTGAGACATGGAGGGTGGAGAAAGTGAATGGCGGGGGTCTCAGGCCTGGGCACCTGTACTCCAGAAGGGAATAGCAAGGGTACAAGCATGGGAATTTTAGGGTGGGGTGGGTGAGGTTCATGGAAGCCACTGGTCATGGATCCAAACTGAGAAAGGAAGGCCAGGCAGTGATGAAGGGTGGAACGAGGGGGCCGAAGGTCCCGAGGTGGAGGCGGCATAGGCCAGGAACAGCAGGGAGGGAATTGGGAGGTCAAGGGGGCCATTAGGAGGCTCTGCAGCAGTGAACACTGAAGTTAGACCACCATTTTTTTCTTTAATCAACTGAGGTATAATTTACATTCTGGAAAATACACTGATTTTTAAGGGTACGGTTCAGTGTGCTTTGATCAGTGTAACGTCCAATGTCAATTTAGTACTGTCCCAGTCAAGAGAGGGAACATTTTCCATCACCTACAGAACTTCCCTCTTGCCCCTTTACACTCAGCCACTCCCCGCCCCCCACCCCTCGCCCCAGCACTTGACCGCAGCAAGCACGGATCTACTTTCGGTCACTATAGACCAGTTTGCCTCTTCTAGAATTTCATATAATGGCATTACTTGGCAAATATGTAGCCATTCCCCTGTTGATGGCCATTTGGGTTGACGATTTGGGTTATTATTAATAAAACTCCTGTGAACATCTGCGTATAAGTCTTGTGTGGGCCTAAGGTTTGCTTGATTGCCTTGGTTTTGAGTTTGGCACCTCTTCTGACTGTTGACTCTTGGGAAAGTTCCTGTGTGGAACATATATAAAATATAACGATAATGAGCTTCCGCTCCCAAGATCCGTGACTGTCAAATAAGACTGTATGCAACGCTCTTAGCACATGGTCTGTGAGCAGTAATGGTGGTTGTGGGCACTTTGTTCTGGGACCCCACAGAAGATACCGCATGGTGAGGGCCCTGTTGTTTCCTTGGTGGCATGGGATGCCTTAGGGTACAGATGTGGAAACCTGCTGCACTCAAAGGACAAGTCCCGTCTTGGTGCAGGGTGGTCCTTCACAGAGCTTTGTGATGGCAAAACCCATACCCCACAGTCTTCCCAGAACTTCTGGGAAGTCAAGGGAAAATCTGTGTGCTTTGTAAACCACAAGGTACCTCACAAATGTAAAGTATCACCATATAGTCTTGACCCTGCTGATTGTTCAATAATAATGCGGCTCTTGTCCTCAGAAAAGACTCTCATCTGTGTATAAAGGGTTTGTCGAAAAGTTTAAACCCAAAACTCTGCTCCCACGGAGAGTTTTTCCCCTTTAGAAAGGCCTTGCCATAGTGTGTGTGTGTGTGTGTGTGTGTGTGTGTGTGTGTGTTGGGAGCCCCTCCCCCAGTCTACAAATGCTCCTGAGGGAGTGGGGAGGGCCTGGAGTTTCTGGCTGTCCTTGGAAAGTTGATTTAATAAGGGTTCCAGGAAAACCAGCCTCCCTCTGTCCCGCCCTCTCCTTTCCTTTCTCTAGTGTGGGATCTTAAAGAGGCGAAGCTAGTTTCCGATCAAGTCTTGAGGAAGGGGAGGGACTTGTATGGATGGACGGAACCTGGGTCGTGGGCCGGCGGAGGGGCAGAATGCCCCCTTAGAAAGATAAGCACCAGCTTTAAAGACGTTTTGAACTTGAGGAGGGTTGTGTCTGTATTTTTCTCTCCTTTAGAATAAGACGGGGAAAAGCAAGTGGGGGAATCCAAAACTGGTTGTGAGGCTGCTGCTTGCGGTTGGGGGATGGGAGTCCTGGAGCATGGGTTAAACACCCCAGACCCCCTTGGTCAAGGGGGACAGTGTGAGGCTTGCAGTTTCAAAATACTTGCCTACACACTCAAGAAACCTGCAACTAATAAGCGATTTAATGGGCTGGGGTTTTACAGCTCCTCCCACCTACCCAGATTTGAAGGAGTCTGGTGGCCGGGCGAAGGGGGAGAGGTTAGACTTAATGGAAAAGCCGCACGTTTCCATTTCTGGCTGCAAGCCCCCTCGATGCTGATGCCGGGAGCCACAAAGCAAGGCTTTGTCTTTGTGTTCCACGGAAACCTGCGCCCGTGGGGGGGAAGCTACAAGCAGTGCCAGAGGCATGGCCCCAGCTTTAGGTGGTAGGGCCCGGGCCGCCCCCCAAGAGGTCCCACAGCAGTCTTGGGCCCCAAGGGGTATGCGTTTCAGCCTGGGTGCAGGGGAGGCCGCAAATAGGTAGCGGAGGGTATCCCAGTACCAGCCTCAGATGGGCTGGAGCGATCGTGTGGCCAGAGGACCCGTGGCCGGTGGCTGCCCTGGGACCCACATCCGGGAGCGTTCCTCCATCCCGTCTTTCCCCAACATAATTTCTTCTTTGACTACACACTGGACGTTCAAGAGGAGTTTCTTCACCCTCTGCCAGAAGGCGAGTGGAATGACGGGGCACAGAAGGTGATGTCGGGTGACCCACTGGAAGACAAGGGGGGGGATTTGAGGTCAGTAGAAGTCTGCAGGGTGCTTACCTCCCAGGTTGCTCGGGAGGAGCCGCTCTGCCCCACATCGTCTTCCCCAGAGACTGGAGGCCAGAGTGCCTTCGCCAGTGTTCCCAGAGCTGAGCTGAGCAGGGTGGGGGTAGGGAGGACCCAGTGCCGGCTGGCTTGTGAGAGAATGTGGAGGAGGAGCGCTCACGTGTCCCGCTTGACCACGCTGGGCAAGAGCAGCAAAGCCACTCCAGGGCTGTGTTCTTGGCTCCGGCTTCTGCATTGCTACACTATTAGCTTCACTGATTTTCCACTCTGGCTTTGCCAGCCAGCTCCCCGAAGTCAGGGAGGAGGCATTTCTCAGGGAAGAGCAAATGGCTGTCCAGAGCCCTTGCTGCGGGTGGGGGAGGGGAGGGAGCCCAGACAAAGAACAGGCCGGAATTTTGTCACCTGGTTCCTGGGACTACCTAGGGTCTGGGGTGGGCAGGAACTGCAGAGGGAGTGCCAGGGATTCCTTTGATTCTGTGGCCCCATACTGGAGTTGGGACAGCAGGGCTCGGCCAGGGTGCTTGCTCCTGGTCAGGCAGCAGCAGTGAGTGATGGCTTGTGTCTGGGGCGGTGATGGATGGCCCGGGAGAAGTGAGTTCTGGGGAGTCATTATCCGGGAGGGCGAGGTCCAGGGTCAGAGAGCCTGACCAGCAGCTGCGCCCTGTTTTCACAGGGCCGTGTTCCTCCGGGGCCGCTGGGGGCTCCGGCTCACCCTGTGGACACCACCTTTGCCTCTTCCTTCCTTCCCCGAAGCCTGGAAACAAGACAATTGTGTCCCCGCTGACCGGGGAAAGTCCAGCTGCTCTGGCGCTCCCCGGTCTCCCGAGTTCAGCTGCCCAGGCCTCCCTATTCATTCTGGAAAGATGGCTCATTTACAACTCACTGCAAACATTCGAATCTTCTCTGTGTCCACCCTGCCCCCCATCTCAGGCCCCAAGTGGTTTCGCTGCGAGTTAAGTGCTCTACCTGGGCTCTTGAGGGCGTGGAGTCCATCCCAAAGCGTTTCCTCTCAGGAGAAGCCTTCTGGAGCCTGGGCTGTTCCTGAACTTGGGAGGTGTGCTCCGACTTCCAGCCTGAAGCCCCCCGTGGTAGGCTTGTTGTCTATTCACGGTAGCGCCTGTCCTCAGAGTTCCCCTTCCCAGTTCTTGCTTCGCTTGGACTCTCACCTTTCCCCCTTGCCAAACAAGGTGCTCACCGCCTTCATTTAAAGACTGTGTTCCTTGCACACTGGGTGCTGTTGGGGTGAGGCGTCTGTCTGGTTGGTTCCAAGCCCTGAGAAGGACTGGCTCTGGCAGAGCCTGAAACTCAGTGCTCCTTCCTTATCCCACATACTGTCGTGTGGCTCAAGCCTCCTGGGATGAGTTGTGCAAAAGGAGGTGAATGTTGGGGCAGCCGGCGCTGCCATCGGAGTGAATGCGGCTGTGTTTCCCCGGCCTTGGGTGTGTAGGCGCCTGGAGCCTCAAGTGGGTGAGAGGGTCAAGGAGTTCCGTGAAGATGGGCCTCAGTGGTTACGAGAGCTTGGGCGGGGAGAGAGGTTAAAATCCACCAACAGTGACTTAATCAACAAAGGAAGTTGAGTTTAGAGCTTAGCCCTTCCTCAGTTTTCTCTAGGATTGAAAACTAGCCTCTGGCTAATGGTCCCTTCAGGATTCATACACAGACTTCACAGATTTAACTCACTCTCTCCCTCTCCCTCCCGTCCTCCCTCCCTCCCTTTCTTCCATCCTTCCTTCCCCCCCTTCTTTCTCTTCCATCTGGCCAGACAAGACTCTTCTTTTTTCCTTGTTCTATACAGCGCATTCATTCACACAAAACCCTTGTTTATCTGGGTCCCTTAGCAGGAAATGTCCGTCCCTATCTTTTTCTCCTTCCACTTTTTGTAATTCCTACTCTTAGCTGAGGCTGTACCTTGGGTCCAGCCTAAGGCATAGCTTGAGGGCTGCATCCCCCATGAAGCCTCCCTGTGGCTCCAGATTCATGACTCTTCCCCCCCCTTTCTGTTTAATTTTCAATGTGGTACTTGGCCTTCCTTACATTATATGGAATTTTTAACATATGGTTGTTTCCTCCTCTAGAGCAAAGTTCTTTGCGGTCAGAAGGAGTGTTCTCATTACTCTTTTAAAACATGGACGTTTGGGGTGCTTGGATAGCTCAGTCAGTTAAATGTCTGCCTTCAGCTCAGGTCATGATCCCAGGGGCCTCAGATTGAGCTCCACGTTGCCCCACGTCGCCCCCCATGGGGGCTCCCTGCTCAGCAGGGAAACTGCTTCTCCCTCTCCTTCTGCCCCTCCCCTTGATTGTGCGTACTCTTTCTCTCAAATAAAATCTTTAAAAAAAAAAAATAAAACATTGATATTTGATATGTCATCGAGGTTCATTGTAGGAAATTTAGAAAATACAGACATGTGAAGAGAAAAAGAAAAACTTGTATTCCCATTATCTAAAAATAATCCTTCTTGGGTCACGTGGGTGGCTCAGTCAGATAAGTATCTGACTCTTGATTTTGTCTTAGGTCATGATCTCAGGGTTGTGAGATCCACCCCAGCGTGTAGGGCTCCACGCTCAGCACAGAGTCTGCTTGGGATTCTCTCTCCCTCTCCCTCCGCCCCTGCCCCTGCTCGTGAGCATACACCTGTGTGGTCTCTCTCTCTCTCTATAATAAACAAATCTATAAATAAATAAAAATAATCACTGTTAACTGAATCTATTTCTTTATACAAACATGACTTTTCAAAAACGGGATTTATATGGTATGTACTGGTTTTTAACTTAAGCGTGTAGTAGGGTTTTTTTGTTTGTTTGTTTTTGTTTTTAAGTAATCTCTGTGCCCAAGGTGGGGCTTGAACTCATGACCCTGAGATCAAGAGTCATATATATGCTCTACCAACTGAGCCAGCTAGGCGCCCCAAGCATGTAGTATTTATTGCCATGCAAAGAAAAGTTTTCATTGTACTTACTTAACTACGTAGTATTCCATTGTATGGGTGTGCAAAGTGTATTTATTTACCTAGTCCTCCACTGTGGAACGTTTAGGTTATTTTCAGTAGTTTCCAGTTAAGTGAGCATACTTTGACAAATAACATTTGTCCACGTAGGCAAGGATATTTATATTCTAAAAGTTTGCATATAGACTGCCAAGTTGCCCCAGGCAGGCTGTGCCTGTAGAGGTCATTTAAGATAATAATTGATAATTATTACTTATTGCACCACACGCTCTGCGTGGTTTACATTTTTACATCTTTACACCAATCCCGTGGCCGTACGTTTTATTCCCATAATCAGATGAGGAAACTGGGATCCAAGGAGTTAAGTAACTTGTCTGAGGTCATAGTTGGTGAGAGATGGAACTGGGATTCAGACTCAAGTCGATCTGACTTTGGTATTTTTTTCCAGTGTATTAAGCTGCATCCCTGTGTCAAATGGGGTTTCCCTCCCAAAATTCAGGCTGACCAACATTTGAATTTAAACATTTGAATTTGCTGGATCAGCCCTTCTTTATTTCACAGGAATTGGGTTCTGCTTCCCATCCTCCCTCCTTTCCTTCCTTCCTTCCTTCCTTCCTTCCATCCTTCCTTCCTTCCTTCCATCCTTCCTTCCTTCCTTCCTTCCTTCCATCCTTCCTTCCTTCCTTCCATCCTTCCTTCCTTCCTTCCATCCTTCCTTCCTTCCTTCCTTCCTTCCTTCCTTCCATCCTTCCTTGCTTCCTTCCTTCCTTCCTTCCATCCTTCCTTCCTTCCTTCCATCCTTCCTTCCTTCCTTCCTTCCTTCCTTCCATCCTTCCTTGCTTCCTTCCTTCCTTCCTTCCATCCTTCCTTCCTTCCATCCTTCCTTGCTTCCTTCCTTCCTTCCTTCCTTCCATCCTTCCTTCCTTCCTTCCTTCCTTCCTTCCTTCCTTCCATCCTTCCTTCCTTCCTTCCTTCCTTCCATCCTTCCTTCCTTCCTTCCTTCCTTCCTTCCTTCCTTCCATCCTTCCTTCCTTCCATCCTTCCTTCCTTCCTTCCATCCTTCCTTCCTTCCTTCCTTCCTTCCATCCTTCCTTCCTTCCATCCTTCCTTCCTTCCTTCCTTCCTTCCTTCCTTCCTTCCTTCCATCCTTCCTTCCTTCCTTCCTTCCTTCCATCCTTCCTTCCTTCCATCCTTCCTTCCTTCCTTCCTTCCTTCCTTCCTTCCATCCTTCCTTCCTTCCATCCTTCCTTCCTTCCTTCCTTCCTTCCTTCCTTCCTTCCTTCCTTCCATCCTTCCTTCCTTCCTTCCTTCCTTCCTTCCATCCTTCCTTCCTTCCTTCCTTCCTTCCTTCCTTCCTTCCTTCCTTCCATCCTTCCTTCCTTCCTTCCTTCCTTCCTTCCTTCCTTCCTTCCATCCTTCCTTCCTTCCTTCCTTCCTTCCATCCTTCCTTCCTTCCTTCCTTCCTTCCTTCCTTCCTTCCATCCTTCCTTCCTTCCTTCCTTCCTTCCATCCTTCCTTCCTTCCTTCCTTCCTTCCTTCCTTCCTTCCTTCCATCCTTCCTTCCTTCCATCCTTCCTTCCTTCCTTCCATCCTTCCATCCTTCCTTCCTTCCTTCCATCCTTCCTTCCTTCCATCCTTCCTTCCTTCCTTCCTTCCTTCCTTCCTTCCTTCCTTCCATCCTTCCTTCCTTCCTTCCTTCCATCCTTCCTTCCTTCCTTCCATCCTTCCTTCCATCCTTCCTTCCTTCCTTCCATCCTTCCATCCTTCCTTCCTTCCTTCCTTCCTTCCTTCCTTCCTTCCTTCCTTTCTTCTTTCCCTTCCTTTCCCTTCCCTTCCCTTCCCTTTTTTTTTTAAGATTTTATTTATTTATTAGAGAGAGGGAGCATGAGCTGGGGGAGGGGCAGAGGGAGAGGGAGAAGCAGACTCCCTGCTGAGCAGGGAGCCTGACTCTATTCCAGGACCCCAAGATCCTGACCTGAGCTGAGCCGAAGGCAGATGCTTAACCGACTGAGCCACCCAGGCGCTCCTCTGCCTCCCTTTCTGGGGTGGTATGAACATGTGTGTGATTGGGGTAAGGGCAGCTGGAGATGCTTGCCTTATGCCATTTCTTGCGTGACATTCTGCTCTCTACTCATGGGTCATAGGGCTGTGAGCTGCCCTAATGGAAGGTGGTCCGTAGCCTAGAATAATCAGTAGAACAAAAACACCACCATTGAGGCTGCATTTTCCACTACGGCCAAGCCCTCCTACTCCGAGAAGGTCTAGGATCAGAGGTCCTCAAAGTGTCAGATACCACACCGGAATTTTCTTTGTAGGTCGCACTTATTCTAGAATGTAGTGATGTCACCCAGACACATAAACCACCTAGATTGCTTCTCAAGTGGTTGTGGTCCAACCATATCTGATGGGGGAAATAAACACGTCAGAAGGTTCAGCGAGGCTGGATCGTTGACATTGTTTTGAGGCTACCAGTATGTATATTTTTAAGACATGAAGAAATACAAAGAGAGAAGGGACAATCCTGAAAATTTTGGTTATCTGAGTGAGACAATTCAACACATTAATGTTTTAAACAAAAATATATATTATAATGCAGATGAGGTAGTCACAAAATACAGGAGTTTAAAAATATGTATTAATTTGTGGTCTGCCGTCTGAAGTATGCCCCAGGGATAGGACACAGATTTATTAAAAGTTGTTTGGTACATATTTTCTTCCGTTTCTGTTGGTAACTATCTGTGTAACCTTTTGGGGAAGAAGACACCAAAAGTCTTGGAGGCCCCTCTTGAATGGGAGGCCAAAAACAAATGCGTTCCCTGCTCATAGCCTCACCTTGGGTGAGGCCCAGCCCTGGCCAGTGTTGTTCTTACCAGACATGTGCAGTAAGTGACACATTTAAGAAATGTCATCAAAAGGGGCGCCTGGGTGACACAGTGGTTAAGCGTCTGCCTTCGGCTCAGGACGTGATCCCGGCGTTATGGGATCGAGCCCCCATCAGGCTCCTCCGCTATGAGCCTGCTTCTTCCTCTCCCACTCCCCCTGCTTGTGTTCCCCCTCTCGCTGGCTGTCTCTTTCTGTCGAATAAATAAATAAAATCTTAAAAAAAAAAAAAAAAGAAATGTCATCAAAAGACTGCATCAAATATGGACATAAAACCCAGGTTATGAGGACATTTGAAACCATAGGGCAGGGCCCTTCCCTAAAGCAAAGGGACCAATGGACCATCATTTGTGGGCTGGGACGGGTGTGTACCATACACCCAGAAGGCAGGGGTTCGGTTTGGCCTTTCGTTCACGTCAGCACCTTAGAACATCTGATTGCATATTAGGTGCTCAATTAATGCTTTCTGAACAAATGAATCCATGCTGAACACCGGTAAGGAGCAATCCATTTTCTAAAAAAAGATACCTACAATTTCTAGTTTTAAAAAGGAGATGGTGGGGGGGGGGACGCCTTGGTGGCTCAGACGGTGAAGCATCTGCCTTCAGCTCAGGTCATGATCCCGGGGTCCTGGGATCAACTCCCACATCGGGCTCCTTGCTCAGCGGAGAGCCTGCTTCTCCTTCTGCCTGCCGCTCCCCCTGCTTGTGCTCTCTCTCTCTCTGTCAAATAAATGAATAAAATCTAAAAAAAAAAAAAAAAAAGGTGGTGGGAATAAAATCCTTTTCAACATAGGGGACTCCTTTTTCACGTAGGGAAAACACGTGAGAAAGGGTCTGCTGCCACATACGGAGCACTTTTTTCCAGCCGGTGCTGATTCTTGGGTGTTTGAGGCACGGCACGGCACTGCCTGGCCAGCTTGTTTAAACCCAGAGCTCTTGTTCTCAAGCCCCGTAGTTCTAACACGTTCCCTGCCAGTCTGGGAACCACACTTTGAGAACCTCTGATGTCAGTTAATTTCTCAAAAAAGTCTATAAGGTAGGTGTTGTTTCCATTTCACAATGGAGGCAACTGACTCGAAGGTCAAACAAACAAACTTGCAGAGATTAAACAGCCAGTAAGTGGCGGGGTTGAGACTGGAGTCTGGCTGATAGCAAAGCCTACAGCCCTTACCCCTGCACTAGAAGGTCTCGGAGCATCAGGAAGGCTGGAAAGAGAAAGACTAAGCCTGGCAGGGAGGCAGGTGGGAGAGGTGGAAGAGCGCTGAGTCAGGTTGCCTGGGGGTATTAGGGAGGGGGTGCGGGGTGGGGGGGACAGGTTGGTCTGAAAGCTTTCCTCCAAAGGAAGAAGACTCTCCTCTCTTCTCTGATGCAGGAGGGCTTTAAGTCAATTATCACCGCCTTTGGAATGCTGATCTGCTCTCCAGCCCGTCGGAAGGGTCCTTTTGCATTCAGAAACTTCTGTTCTTTTATTGTCAAACTTTAGAATTGACTTTTGGAATTAAGGTTTATTTTCCTTAGGTTATAGGAATTAGCTCTTGAACCTAAGAAGAGACAGGTTCCTTAACTAACTACTGAATGAAGTTCTTCCTGTGGCATTCAAAACTTTTATCGATGTTATTTGAGCAGTCAAGACTGTGTAAATGCCTGAAGGGTGCATTTGGAAGTGGCATTTCTTTTATAATGTTAGCCCTTCTCCACTACTCTCTGGCTTCTGCTCCATTTTTAAAAATTTATTTGCCTTGCTAGTTCTCATGGAATAATATGTCATGAATCAAAAAGGACAGTGAAATAAATCCTTCTAGAATACCTGGGCTCCCAGTTTTCTGCCAGTCACAGCCTCTTGGCTCTTCTGTATCCTGCATTCTAAGGCTTCTTCTGGTGAGAGCATGGGTCAGAGAGAAGCATTTATTGAAGGTGCTGGTGGGTGGAGCTCTGGGACCAAAACAGAAGCCCCTCTTTTTTTTTTTTTTTTTAAGATTTTATTTATTCATTTGACAGAGAGAGCCAGCAAGAGAGGGAACACAAGCAGGGGGAGTGGGAGAGGAAGAAGCAGCCTCCTAGCGGAGGAGCCTGCTGTGGGGCTCGATCCCAGAACGCCAGGATCAGGCCCTGAGCCGAAGGCAGACACTTAACGACTGAGCCACCCAGGCGCCCCCAGAAGCCCCTCTTCTTAAGGCAAATTAACATGAGGTCTCTTGCCTTCCCTCACGCCAGAGGGAGCTCTGTGCTCATGGAGGCACGAGGGGGTGGCCGTGAGTAATGCTCTCCTCTTAAGGCCCAGTTGAAAATTAGAATGTTGGTTAGAGCCATAGGGGACCCGGAGCTTGTCAGGTCAGTCAGCCTTCCCATTTCACGGGTGAGGAAACTGAGGTCCGAGGAGGGCGGTGAGACTTGCCCAGGGTCACACCGTGAGTGGTAGGGCCAGTCGTCTGAGTGATTTTCACTGAGGTGTTCTTTCCGCTGTACCCAGCCAGTTACATCGGTGGTTCAAGCAGAGTTTGGTTCTGAGCGGTGTTTCCAAGGATTTCGGGTCTGGGATGTTGACATTGCCCCGAGTAGTTCTCTCTCCCCCAGAATTCTAATTGTTCAAGATCCCCCAGATTGAAGAAAAGAGTCCTCAGTGTGGATATTGGCCGTTACCGTCCTCCAAGCCTCTGGTCCTGTTTCTTCCACTAGCTCTCTACCCAAGAGCCACACCATCTCAGGTAGAAACATCCCTGAACCATGTTCTTTCAGTTTCTTAAAACAAAGAGCACAAAATGTTCAACTTTCATGGTGTGTGTGAAGGGGAGAGAGGAAAATGAATACATGGTACGTCCATGTGTCTCTCTGGGTCCTCACTGTCCTGCAAATCTGGAACAGACCAGTGGTCCCAGATTTTTAGATTTCATGGGCCAGTACAATTTCCCTCCAGGTTTTGGGAACCTACGTAGGGTTAAGAACTTGTTTTGCCACGTTAAGAACATTTTTTAAAAGCCAACACTGTTCACTGCCATTACCCTTGTTTTTTATTGTGGTAAAAATACACACAACATAAAAATGGACCATTTTCACCAGTTTTGAGCGTACAGTTCTGTGGCATTAAGTACGTTCACGTTGTTGTGCCACTGTCACCACTATATGTCTCCAGAACTTTGCACCTTCTCTGGTTGAAACTCTGTTCCTGTTAGACATGAACTCCCCATTCTCCCCTTTCCCAGCCTCTGGCCACCAGCTTTCTACACATTTCATTTTAAAAGGATGTTTATCGCCTTTATTCTCATAACGTAAAGATAGAGGCATTTCTTCTTCTTTTTTTTTTCTTTTTTTCTTTTTTTTTTTTTTTTAAGATTTCAGTTGTGTATTTGAGAGAGAGCACGAGAGGGGAGCAGAGGGACAGGGAGAAGCAGGCTTCCTGCTGAGCAGGCAGCCTGATGCAGGACTCGATCCCAGGACCCTGGGCATCATGACCTGAGCTGAAGGCTTAACAAACTAAGCCACCCAGGCGCACCAAGAGGCATTTCTTTAACATGGAGAAAAAGTAACCTTACGAAGAGCCCATCCTTTGCCCACTGCAGCTGGTGGTGAGCCCTGGACACTGTGTGACCTGGATCCACCATGCCATGATCGAATTGGACAGGGAGGGAAGATGGCAGGTACTCTGGGAGCTGAGAGCTTTGGCGAAGCCTGCCCTCGAGCATCCATTGAGGTTGGGGAGGGGGGGCGAAAAGGCAAATTCTGGAACAGCTGAGTTCTCCACTAATTCATCAGCAAGTTTAGGGAGCTGCAACTTTTTCCTGCCCAGCTGCTGGTGCTTCCTTCCCCAAACAAGCTCTGCTGAGCGTGGGGGAGGGGAAGCCCTCCGAGGGGCCCTAGTAGGGGGTGGGGTGGGGTGGGGAGGGCAGTACATTCTTTTCTTTAAGGAACCTTACCGGACTTTAAGGTCAGAGCCTAGCAGAGTGGGAGCTGCAGGGTTACCTCTTCCCTGTTGATTCATCTCACTCTCCTCCTCCCCCACCGTTAATGATCTTTCCATTACAGAGCCCAGACCAGGAAGTGCATGACAGGTCGCAGCTGCAGACACATGGCTGGGAGGCCTGGGCTCCGGGCCAGTGGTGGGAGGATCTGAGCTCCCCTTCCAGCAGTGGGACTCTGTGAGCGCGCGCACACGCACACACGCGCGCACACGCACACACGCGCGCACACACACCAGCAAGTTCAGTGGAAGGTGTTCTGTGTTGTAACAGTTGGTCGCTGGTTGTACTTTTGCTTTGAGTGCAGGGTGTGATTTTTAATAAAGGCAGGAGACGACTTCCGCCTGAGTGTCCAGATCCCCTCCGCTTACAGCCCACGCGAGTGCTCCTTGCTGGGTTTGGGGTTCTTTTGGGAGTGTTTTCCATCATTGTGCAGAGGCTCTTCAGCTCCTTTCCCCAAAACAGGACCCATCTAACCTGGCTTTAGAAGCATCCCAGGTGTCCAGGGGAGTTAGTAGGCACAGTATTAATAGCTCCGAAATGATCTGTTTTCCTCTATGTTTCTGTCAAAATGCAAGGTTCCGAACCTCTTTGGGGGGGGAGGTCTAGTTGCAAAAGTGTGAGCTTTGCAAATACACAGGCCTGACCTCACATCACAGCGAGTGAACAGAGCCTTCTTCATCGGACCGTCTTCATGGGGGACGGCTCCTTCCACATACAAGTTTGCTCAGGAAATGTTAATTTACCCTACACTGTGTCCTAGGGGGGCAGTTGTCACACAGGAGTTTCTGTCTCCACCGCCAGCTGTGTTGTTGGCTTGCTTCCCTGAATCTGCCATGGCCGGATTCCTCCAGTGCCAAATGTGAAATGGTGACAGAAACTTCTAGGAACAGCGCATAGACCGCCCTTCCCCAGAGCTGCAGGGCATCTCCCTTTGCTCTGGGGTGAGTGGGCTCTGCGCTTCCTGCACGACTCCAGTGAACTTTCCTCTCCCCAGAGCCGCTCTTTTCCCCCCCGGTAAGATAGGCGGGAGAGAAGCGCAGCGTCCTGAGGCTCGCTTTGGGAAATGGGTCTAGGACGGGATTGCTCCCCGGCTCCATCCGGAGCGTGTCAGTAAACACGAGGCGCGAGAGCTTTGGCGGGGAGAGAGGGAGAGGGGAAGTGTCTTTTAGAACAACTCTTGGGCGCATTCCTTTGTTAATCACTCAATTACAGGCCTTCTCCCCGACGGGAGGGCGCTCTGCCCCTGGTGGGAGGTGGGGAGGATGTGGGGGGTGCTGGTGCTGAGGGGAGCGCCGGCCGCAGGAGGGAGAGGACTGAGGTGCCAGGAGGCGTCGGATAGAAGCCTGCACGCGGCTCCAAGCCTGGGCCCCGTCCCGACGTCGTGCTACCCCTCGCAGCCTCTGTTCGCAAGTTCACAGGGAGCTCTCTGGGCCCAGGGCGCTTTCGGCCTGGGTCTCCCGAGTGGGGCTCTGTGCGCCTGGGCCTCCCCCGGCCCGGCTCCCGGGGAGCTGTTTTGGGGGGTCTTGGGCCGGGCGCAGGGCCCTGGCTGAGGCTTTGGCCGGCGCAGGCGGCTCGGCACTAAATTACAGTGATGAGGTGGGACACACAAAAGACCGAAATCTTTTTTTAATAAAAACAAAACAAAACTCCGGCCCCAAGCCCCTGGGCTGCTGAATGGCGAGGGCTTCCTGTCAGGATTAGCCGGGCTGCCTGGGCATGTGTGCACTGCCTTTCTCCTCAGGAAATACCTTTAGTAAGCCCCGGTGGGGTCCCCATGGCAACGCGCGAGGGGACCTGCTGACAGAGGCCATTCAGCCCGCCATTGTTCCCCGGCCCCTTTGTCGGGAGCTGTATCGCTGGCCCTCTGGCAAACACAGCAGTTTGCACCGTTTTGTCAGGCTGAATGTGGAGTTTTTACATTTTAATGGGTTCTTCTGGCAGTGGCCCATTTGCATGCAAAATGTTCCCTCTTACTTCTTTCCCTTTTTCTATTAAAAAAAAAAAAAATCTACACTCCAGATCTCCTGGGTCAGGGGACTGGTGAATGCTGCCCGGTCAGGGTGTCGGACCCTGCTAATTGATTTGGTGTTCTGTCCCCCCATCCCACATGCCTCTGCTCCCCCATTTCTGCAGCTTTCCCCGTATGCTGGGGACGTTGTGAGTTCAGGGAATTCCCCATTTTTAGGGCTACCTCCCTACCCCAGCTCTTGTGGGAGGATAGTTGTTCCCCAGGATTTCGGTGAGATCCCCACTCTGGCCTGGCCTTGCCAGAGGAAAGTAAGTTTTCAGTTCCATTTCAAAGCCAAAATAACGTAATAAAAAACTCTGCAGAGGGCTCCCGGAGCCCTGCCGCGCTGTTCTGTGTTCCTTTTAAGTTGCCTTCAAAGCCACCCCGAGTTCCTCCCCCACCCACAATTGCCCCCTCATTTATCTCTGGGGAGTTTGTGCCAAGACTGTAAACATTCCTGGACCACCAGTTCCCCCACGTTCCTGAAGAGAATGGCCGTTCTCCCCTAATTTTCTTAACCCAAAAATCCAAAAGCAAAAGGATTTCATAGGAATGGCAGAAATCGAGACCCTGTGACAACAGGCCCGGGCTTTGTTGGGCCCGGTTATCCTTTGGAGTGTGGGACGTGGAGGACACCACTCCTGACCACAGAGGACAGAGAAGATGCGTATTTATGGAGCAGCCCACAGCCAAGCAGCATGAAGTGTAAGAAAAAGTCATGAGAATCTGTATGTCTTGGGAAGGGACATTGAGAATAGGATTGAACACCACACTTGGGGAGTGAGTTTTCACGTCCGGAGGAGTGCTGGAGAGAGCAGAGGAAAAGGGCATTTTAGGAGAAAGCAAAATAATAGGGGCAGTATGGCCGTCAGCTTGGTTACAGAGACCGGGAGATTGGACAGCTGAGGTTGGGGGTGTGGTTGAGGGGCTCCAGATCCTGGAGGGGGAGGACGACATACACTGAGGCCCTCAGGAGTGCGAGGGCATGGAATGCAGGCTGCCCGTGCAGAGAGGTCAGGGTTTGAGTGCTGGGGCATTCAGGTGTGTTAGCGGGAGAGCTGGCCCAAGGGAAGGGCTGGGGAGCCCCTCTGCCTGATGTTCTTAATCTCAGCGAGTCAGGCAGGGGTCATCAGAGGTCATCAGCTCAGTGGTAAACTGTATTCAAAGGTGAGGGTCTCTGGGAGAGAAGGTGTCAGGTGACTGATCCAGAATTGCGCCAGGGACACAGGGAGGGGAGGGGAGGACAGTGCTGTCTACCTGTGGCCCAAGCCACATGAAGTACCCCGAGTGGGTCACCTGTCACTCTCCCCAGCGCTGGGTGAAAAACGAGACACTGGAGGGGCCTGGGCCCTGGCAGACCCAGCATGGAGAGCCAGTGCTGACCCCTGTTCTGTGACTTTGAGAGAAATCCCTCAATTTGCATTTTTTGTACTTAAATGGTAATGAACATGAATAAACATGCCTCTTTTTTTTTTTTAAGATTTTACTTATTTATTAGAGACAGAGAACTAGCTGTGGGGGAGGGGCAGAGGGAGAAAGAAAGAGAGCGAGAAGGAAGCAGACTTCCCGTTGAGCAGGGGGCCTGATGCCAGTCTCTGTCCCAGGACCTGGAGACAGACCATGATCTGAACCAAAGGCAGCCGCTTAACCAACTGAGCCACTCAGGCGCCCTAAACATGCCTTTTGAAGTATCAAGTGCCATACCAAAACAGGGCATTATTCTAAGTCCCGAGCCTGTCACTATCATAGTGTCACCCCCCCCTTTATTTACCTGCCAGATGTGCAGTCTTACCCACTCAGCTTCAAAGGTAGATGAGCGGACGGGAAAGTACATTCATAAGTTAAAAAGCCCTGAAGTATAAGGTAGAGGTGGTGAGGCTGAGGGAATGAGAAGAGAAGGTCAAAGCAACCAACTTCAGAACCTCGTGTGTGGAGGTGGGAGACATGGGTGCCGTTAGACAGCAGCAGGGGCCTGAACAGAAAGGGTCTCGGTCACTTTTTGGGAGTCAAGGATTGCAAAGGCAAAGTGAAGGTAGAGGCTGTTTTCAAAGCAGTAGACCTGGGCTCTGGGTGCAGACTGAAGAGCCAGGCCACCTGGGTTTGAATCCCAGCTTGGCCACTCGCTGACCAGGCGGGCCATCTTGGACACATACTGGGCCTCTTTGTGGCTTGGGGTCCCCTCTGTAAAATGAGGCTAATAACAGTACCTACTTCGCAGGGTTGTGGTGTGGACTAAATGAGACCTCTGCTTGGCACATCGGAAGCTTCCCCGTATGTGGGTAGAGATAATAATAGTTAATACCTCTCTCCTAAGGGCTTGAATAGTCTGTCTAGGAGCTTTCACAGTATACGGGATACAGTAAGCATGCCGTGAATATAGACCAGTATTAGCATTACCGTTTTCAGCATTGTTTAGGATCCCAAGAGAATATGGGGGGGAAACACATAGTAAACTGCAAAGTGCTGTGCAAATATGTTGTGACTCTTCGCGGGTTCATGTTAAGTTTGTGGGGCCTGGGCATGGTAACTTCCAAACCAAATCGGCCGTTATGGGACCGGGGCTGGTGGCATTTCAAAATACTTTTTCAGGTGGATTTGTCCACGTGGCAGGAAAGGTCTGCATTCATAGTCTGCAGAGAAATGTGTTCCCTGGGCCTTCTTTAATGCTTCTTTCAACCCCACAGGCTGAAACCATTACTTTTTGCTCTTTTCTTCCGTGAACCTCTGGTCCAAGCAGGACATCCTCTGGCCTCACCTCCCATGCCCCTTCATCCCCAGGCACAACCCTGCTTGTAAGCACCCCCATCCTTTTCTGCTCCCCCCAAAGTTATCACTCCGCATCTAAATTCTTAATTACTTCCTCCCCTTTCCCTCCCATTCCGCCTGCTGTCAGCACTGCTGTCTGCTCTGACCACCAATACTTTTTTTGTAAGTTCTGTGAACTCAGAGCCGGAGTTGAATTGCCGGATCTGGGTTCTCCTGTTCTTCTGCCGTTGCCTGGTGTTGCGCGACGAAGTGCTTCATATGTGTCAAAGTGTAACGTGAAGCTGTAAAGCTGATCAGCCCGTTTAGAGCACGGCGTAGGTTGTCTTTGTTTAATCCGTGTCTTCTCCTTGCACAGTAACCAGGGCGCACAGAAGCACCCGGTGGTAGCTCTTTTGAAGAAAGCTCCCTGTCTTCCCCTTGGATTTTTGGGAACTGGGGTCTCACCTTCTCCTAAGAATGACAAGGTTATTATGGATTTGGGCCTCCTCACAGGTCCCATTCCCCCACCCTGCACAGTGCCCATGGCTGGCAGAAGGCTCAGGGATTTAGAATCCAGCACTTGGCTCTGATCCGATGTACCCAGGGCAGAACTAACTGCCTGCTAGAGGACAGTGGCAGATTTCTGGCCGGCCGTGCCATAAACAAAATGCTACCTCCCATTGGCTTGGGGGAATATAGGAAGGGAAGAGGGACTCAGTAACATTCATTGTGTTCCTGGACTTGAGAGCACCGTGGGAAACAACGCCCCCCCCCCCTTTTCTAGCTGCTTCCCTGAGGATTACTTAAAAAGTGTGGGTTCCTCATCTGCTCCTGATTTTCTCTGGGGAATGGAGAGGTTCTGTTAGAGAAACAAGATGGGATTGGTGATTGGTATATGAATCCCTTTCACTCTTACTAAAGGGGGTCCCGGATCCAGCCTACACAGCCTTCCACGGTGCCCCTGCCACCTGCCCTGTCCTGGGGACCTGCCTTGGGACCAGAGGCCTCCTGAGTCTCAGATTCTTGCAGCCAAGCAGGAGCCTTTGTTCACTTCTGTTTTCTGGAGAGTTGGCCAGGGTGTTGGCAGCCTTAATCCTCTAGGGATATTCAAGTCCAGCCCCAAGCCTAACCCTAACCCTAACCTTCCTGCTCCCAGTGATGAGAACAGTGACCCTGTGCTGTGAGCATCAGAACACAATGCACCTTTTTGCACAATGCACTTTGAACACATTGCACCTCGAGCCTGTAAGAGCGAGTGTTGTAATCTGACTCACGGCCAAACACTTCCAGCCTCAGGCGAGGTCATCACAGGATCCAGATACCAAATGTCCTCCGGCCTCTGTTTCCCACCTCATCTCTCAGGAAACAAGATGCAAAAAGCAACTGCTCTGGTTTGCTGCTTTCCCTACAGCACCCCCATTCCGATTAATCAGGTTCTGCAATGTTGGAAAGAACCATGGCTTCAAGTGGCCAAGCGATAAACTGGATTTCTTTTCTTCATCTTCCATGGCCAGCCCAGTAAAGGTGTCCACTTCTTTCTTGCTACCTGACACCTAACAAGTATAAGCCTGGCCCATTGGTCTTGACTAGAGAAAGGCCAGCTCAGAGGAACTGGAGCCACAGATACTGGGCCTTTCCCAGTGGGGACATAAGTGGGGGATGCTAGAAAGACCAAAAGGAGAATGGAGGGTAAGGAATGAATTGTTATAGGCTGCTGGTGAGCATTGTCACCATACGTAGGATTCCCCCAGATCAGGACTGCTCTTCAGGGGAGCAGTGCAGACAGGCAGGGCCCAGGAAACCAGCAAATGCTCGGTTACCTTTCCATCACCTTCTAGAAGAAAGTGGCATTATCCCTACTTTGTAAATAAAGATGTTGACACACACAAGAGCACTATTAGCCCTAAAAAAAATCCACTGTAACCCCAGAGCCGTGGGCTCATTTTTGGTTCCTCTAAAAATTAGCCTTTCCAGATGCTAAATTCAGCTCAAGACCTATTGGGTGTTTTCCTTTTCTGACATCGTTAGGCACTGTGGAAAAATCATAACAGGCAGTTCTGCTCTGAGTTGCTTGCTGTTTCTTAGGAGAGGAAGACGTGGGCACTTGGGACTGTTTAGGAAACAACAGACCCAAGTGTCCATCAGCCGATAAACAGGTTCACAAAATGTGGTATATCCGTACAATGGAATATTATTTGGCCATCAAAAGGAATGGAGTAGTGAGACCTGGCGCGGGGTGGAAGAACCTTGAAAGCGTCAGGTTAAATGAAAGAAGGCGTTCGCAAAAGATCCATCTAGTGTATGATTCCATTGACGGGAAACATCCGGTGCAGGCAGATCTTCAGAGACAAAGGAACAGTGGCTGCCTAGACCTAGGGAGGGGTAGGGAATGGCATGCGACTGCCTGTGGGTATGGGGTTTCTTTTGGGGGTGATACAAAAAGAATGTTCTACAGTTAGATTATGGGGATGGTTGCGTACCTCTGTGAATATACTAAATAAAAAACCATTGAACTTATATGCTCTAAATGGGTGAATTTTGTGGTATGTGAATATATCTCAATAAAGATGTTTTTCAAAGAAACAATACAAGATGGTATGTAATCGAGTGTGAATTTGTGTGGTTTGTACAGTAACTTTTACGGACAGTTAGGGTAGCAACACTGGGACCAACAGCGGGCTTCCTGGCCGGCTTCAATGGTGCACTTTGAACCTTGTCGGGCGGGGTGGAGGTGGGGAAGGACATCACAACGCTGACAGTCTTGAGCAGAAGTCAGTTTGGCTGTAAGGGAAGAATACTGTTGGTCTGGAGAACAGCCAGCCTTAAAGTGGAAGGTCAAGAGAAGAAGGCTACGTGGGGAGGTGGGAACAGATTTCAAAGAGCCTTGAATGCCAAGCAGGGGTTTTGATTTTATCTTACACATGGTGCAGGATCTTGATCAAGAGAATAAAGAGACAGAGCGTACCAAGGCTTGGAGCATCCGAGTGAGTTTGAAACACCAGCAGCAGGGAAAAGAAAGCTGATCCTCGAGGTTTTTTATACATCCCCGTAGACGAGTTGTGTTTGCACATCCTGGTCCAGATGAGCGGGAAATTAGGGATCCAAGCTAGAATCAGCCAGAGCTCGTCTCAGCGGGGCCAGTGTCCCTTTGCTACTTTCTCTTGGGGAAATGCCCGTGTTCTTCTCGCCACCTCTTTGTCCTCGGGACCTGTCAAAATAGGGTATGATGCCGGAGGCTAAGAATTTGAGTTTACCGACTTTACTGTTTGACCAATGGCTTGAACACATCAGGAGCTGCAAAATATTTAATCAGTGAGGTCACTGGAGGGAGCGATAGGAGTGTCTGCTGTTTTCCTTAAGGGTCAAGTCTGAACTGCTTTTCTTCTCCCTTCTTTTGGCAAAACCACAAACCATTAAAAATGGAAAGAATAACTTTTTTTAAGACCCACAAAAGCTTATTTTTAATCAGCTCTGTGGTCTGCTCACCTTTGTGGTGTTCTTCTTGACCTGATTCACAAAAATATAAATGAGTGTTAGCCTAGTGGCTTCCAAACCCTTTTGAAGCAGCACCCCCACTTTGGATGACTCATAGTTAGCCAGTATTTAAGACGGCCCTTGGGTTGAAGAGGGTCAGGGCCTACTGCCTTGGCCCCTCTGAGGAAAGGAGCTATTAGTCCCTGGTGCTAGCTGACGCCCAAGGCTCCCATTTTCTTTGTCTGTAAGGGTTCTGGCAGAAACCTGGATACACTTCAGAGTTTGTTACAGTGAGGGGGGGGAAGGGGAAAAGTTTAGAAAGGAAGATACCGAGGAGACAGTGTGTATGTCCTTTTGCATTATTCACAAGCGTTTATTGGGTAACTCGTGTGTGCCAGGCACCGTACTCGGCGCTGGGGATTTAAAGGTAAATATGACCTCTCCCCACCCTCGGAACTCCATTGAGAAAGGGGACTTTCCTTCAGTGTGACAGCTGCAGTGGGAGGGCACCTGACCCAGACTAGGAGTTGGAAGAGACTTTGAGGCAGAATCCCCAGCCAGGCAGAGATCGGGAGGGTAGCTGAGAGCCAGCAGGGCCCTGAAGGGCACTGGGGCACGGGGACGGGAGAGAGCGTTTTAGAGGCTCCTGCTTTGGGGATCTGCAAGGTGTCCTGGCTGAGCCTCTGATGGTCAACGGCGGGGGGGGGGGGGGGAGTTGAGAAAGAAAGAAGGCTCCCAGGGACATGGAGCATAAGTCAGGTGGTGGATATGAGCCAAAACAAGTGCAGTTTTTGGTGGGGGGTGGACAGTTGGCAGAAGATGTCGGGAGGGAGCACCTGTGAACGTCCTGGATGGGAATAGAAGCTACATTTCCCCCTGGTTAGTAAGGAGGGTGCTCAGGAGCAGGTAACGGGCCAGGATGGTGGTCTCCGGGGCATGCCTGGCCTCGGGCCGCCTTTGTCAGGGTGAGTGCCCAGTTGCTGGTCATGAGAGGGATGGATGGGTGACCGGGTCGCATCAGATCTGTGAGCCGTGGAGCCGCGGGGATCCAGGGAAGGAGAGGTGAGGGGGAGTGAACGTGTGTGACAGTGTGTTGGGGGCGGGGGAGGTGGGGGCTTGAGGGGGGGAGCCCGGCAGTGGGACGAGGAGAAAGGAGCTTTGTGTGCAAGGGCTGCTGTAGCCAGAGCAAGTGTGGGCTTGGTGGCAGCTGCAGGCCTCCGCTCCTAATAGAGTCAAAAGCTCCGAATCCTCTGGCCCGACACCTGTTAGCCAGAGGTTCCCCTGAGCTGACCTCTCCTCGGCCGACTCTCCCATATATTCGTCTTATACATCTGACTCACTGCGGGGCCAGACCCCTCCCTGCTGAATCACTTGCCCCCAGAGCCCCTGTTGGCAAATTACCTTCTCTCTACTTAGGTGGGGGCTGCTGGAGTTTGGAGGGACAGGGTTTGCTCAGCTGTTACTAGGGAGAGGGGTGAGGCTGGCCTAAGCCAAAGGAAATGGGGTGTTCTCCTGGGAAGTGGCCATTTCTTGGCAAGGAACCGAGTGTGCGGGGAGGGGCAGTCTGGACACAAAGAAACCCTGGGGGGGGGGTGCTGGCCTTCCCCCCCCCCACCCCAGAGGGAGGGAAATGAAACGTCAAATGCTTAATGCTGCTATTGCTGCTTCCTGGCTTTGCCTCTTTCTTCTTTTGCCCTTTGGGGGGCGTGGGGTAGAGAAGAGGTAGGGTACCAGGTAGCCAGCTGTCTCCCACTGACCCCTACTGCAGTTCCCGCCTCCTGGCTCTGTAGCCCCTGGGATGCTGCGGCTCAGTGCAGCTAGCTAGCGTAACGCCCTTTGTCTCTCTCCCTCTTCCCTCTCCCCTCTTCCTGCCCCATCTCTTGGTTCCTCTTCCCGGCCCCCGTGGGTGGCTGCAGCCCAGCCCTGGGGAGCCCCTGTGGAAGTGGAGTCCTTCCTGGTCCACCCTGGTGACCTGCTGCAGCTTCGCTGTCGGCTGCGGGACGATGTCCAGAGCATCAACTGGCTGCGGGACGGGGTGCAGCTGGTGGAAAGCAACCGTACCCGCATCACGGGGGAGGAGGTGGAGGTGCGGGATTCCGTGCCTGCCGACTCCGGCCTCTACGCTTGTGTGACCAGCAGCCCCTCGGGCAGCGACACCACCTACTTCTCCGTCAATGTCTCAGGTTGGTAGCAAAGCCTGCCCTCACCCTCTCCCTGGATCCCCTCCTTCCACCCTCTCTGCTGGTTTCAGGGGGAGGCGAACCTCCACCCCTTCCATGATCTGCCCCCCCTTTGCTTCAGAAACTGCTGCCCACTAACATTGCTCCCCGCCCGCCGCGTGGCTTAGCTCTCAGAGGGGTGACCAGGTGGTGCAGGCCTCAGGTCAGAGAGCTGGGCTTCCGGGATCAGCCTCAGAAGCGACCGCTGATACACTTGGATCAGTAAGACACTGGTTTTGTCCACCATGGCTTGCCCAGCTCTCCAGGTGCTACCTGGGCTTGACCAGCGTCCATTCTGTCATTCCCTTGCCTTTTGGGCTTGGTATTTGGCTCTGGGGTTAGAGCCCCGGGACATGTGGTGAGGTGGGTCCCTACCGTGATGGGAGGGGAGCAGGGGCACCGCCATATTCCCAGGCTTCATGGGAAACATCTGTCCTCCAGCTTCGGGAGCTGTATTAAGGGCAGCCAGGGAACCCCAGAGCTCTGTGACTTTGGGAATCTGCCACTTCTAGAACACGACTTTTACACAACTCTGCGGTTAAACAAAGAGCTGAAATTCTCTTTACACCCTGTGTGCAAAGCCCAGGCCGAGGGCTGGGCATCTCCCCTCCTCCAGGCATCATTTAGAACCTGCCCCCAGTTGAAGGACTTGCCTCCCTTATTTCCCTCCAGACCCCCAAAAGCAGAGGAGGGACTGGGAAAAGATCTGGCATGAACGCTGTTTGGTGACCACGTGTGTGTCAAGCCTTTTAAAAGGGGTGATACTTGCGGGGACGTGTTGGCAGCTGCGGACTGTGGTGGGCTCCCTATCTGCTCCGATTATGAAGGGCAGCCCCCAAACCTTAGCACATGCATGGTAGAAAAATCCCAACTAGAAATTGTTCAGCCCGTGGCTTTAGAAATAGCTTCTGTGTGCTATATCCGTCTGGGTTTCTGAAGAAGGATACACACAGGGTCCCTGGCTGCTAGTCCTGAGACCCAGCACATCTGGGTGGTGTTGAGTTGAGAGGACCTCTGAATGCAAAGTGGAATTAAATTCAAGAGGACCCGCTGCCCCTGATGGAACTGGCCGGTCTCAAGACTTCTGGACAGAAAGGGGCACTGCGTTGGGATGGGGAAGGCGGGGGACAGGCATAGAACATGCAGATCTTAAATAAACCGTTTCTGTCCCACGGAGAGACCGTCATTAAGGGCAGAATGGGACTGGGGTCCGGTATGGGGGTGGGCATCTGCATTCATCTGTAACTGGACTGGCCTTATGTTCATGGCCGGCTGTTGATAATGGATGAAATCTAGTGAGCCCTTTTCCCTGGAAGGGACCTCAGTGCCCCCTTCTGCTTCCCGTAGATGCTCTCCCCTCCTCGGAGGACGACGATGATGATGATGACTCCTCTTCAGAGGAGAAAGAGACAGATAACACCAAACCAAACCGTATGCGTGAGACACTGTTTCCTACCTTACTGCCCTTCGGGCCGGGCATTGGGTTTGAGTGGGAAGAGGGGGGCTTAGATGATTGTTTGAAGAAGGGAAGGAGAGGGTACGTGGGGTCGCGATGCCTAGCCATGGGGTCCATGGGTGCCCTGATTAAAGCAGGCATTGTTCCAGGTGTTGGGCAGGTAGGCGGGCACCTCCAGGGCCTGGCCTGGGCCCCGCTCCTGAGCCTGACTGGCCCCCTGCCTGTCTCTCTTGGCTTTCCCTGGGCAGCCGTGGCTCCGTACTGGACATCCCCAGAAAAGATGGAAAAGAAATTGCACGCAGTGCCGGCTGCCAAGACTGTGAAGTTCAAATGCCCTTCCAGTGGGACTCCCAACCCCACACTGCGCTGGTTGAAAAATGGCAAAGAATTCAAACCTGACCACAGGATTGGAGGGTACAAGGTACGTGTGTGCCTATGACAGTTGGTATGAGAGGAACGGGAGAAGCTGCTTGGAAAATCCTTATGTGTCATTGTTTAAAGTAATGCTTTCTAACTACAAAAGCAGTGCACTTTAGAAAAACTCCAAATACAAGAAATTGCAAATGAAGCTTTGAAATCTTTTCAGTCTTGGGGTGCCTGGGTGGCTCAGTCAGTTAAGCATTCAGCTCCGCTCAGGTCATGATCTCAGGGTCGTGAGATCGAGCCCCTCGTTCATACTGGGCATGGAGCCTGCTTGAGATTCTCTCTCTCCCTCTGTCCCCCCCCGCCAAATGCTCGCTCTTGCTCTCTCAAAAAAAAATCTTTTCAGGTCTTTTTTCTATGTACGTGGTTTTTATATAATCACATTGTATATAGAATTTCTTGTTACTTGTTAACATTATAACATGAGTCTTTTGCCATGTGTTTGAGAGATAATTTTTCATGGCTGCATAGTATTTCATTATTAAAAGGGCTCATAATGTAATGACCTGTTTCGTGATATTTGTCATTTTCTGTGTTTTCACTATTACAAATTACATTGTGGTGAATACCTTTGTGCATAAATCTTTGTCGGTGTTTTTAAATGTTCTTCCCCAGGACAGATTGCTAGGAGTGAAGCATTTTTTTAAGCCATTGATGCATATTTCCCATTACCTTTTTCTCCCCCGGTAATTAAGTAATTTTACTCATTCATTTATTTTTTGTTACATGAACATTCCTTGAACACATGTCTTTCCAGAAAGTGTACTGGGCAGTAGAGTTCCAAGTCCATCAGGAAGATGTGATATTTTATTTATTGTGATATTTGCTTTAATGGAGGATGACGTAATGAGCTGGGGTGTGATTTTATTTTTTAATTTTATTTTATTGCGGCAACAATTGCTTTCCCAAAAGAAGAAATTCATCTTCCCATAGCAGAGTATGAGAATGACAAGTTCACCATACCTGAGCCAACAACTTTGATGACAAAAGTACCTCCCTCTTCTCTTGTGCATTGTTCTCCTGGTAACAGACTTCAGGTTTTCCTGTGTTACTAAGCGATTGCCGTTTCCTGCTGTGTGAATTGTCTGTTCGTGTCCTTTGCCCAACTGCGTTTCTAGCAAGAACTTCTTCATGCTGATCCCTCCTTTAGATTCCCCAGTCATCCTATCCCATCTCACCTCGCTGCTCTTTTCCCATTAATCTTGTATAAGGAAGGGTTGGGCCGCGTGGCTGGCTCAGATGGTAAGCGTGCGACTCAATCACAGGGTTGTGAGTTTGAGCCCCACGCTGGGTATAGAGATGGCTTAAGAAATAATAAAATCTTTAAAAAGACAAGAAAAGCAGAGATCAGGAAAAGTAAGGAAACATTTTAAATTAATTTATCCAGCACTTGCGGTATGCAGGGCGCTGCCATGAGTGGTACAAGGCCCTGTTCCTGCCCACACAGAATTTCCAGTCTGACAGGAGGGCAGGCACCCTTGAACACTGTCATAAAAAGCAGGCTGTGATCACTGCTCCGGCAGGGGCACAGAGGGACAGTGAGAACCATTCTGACCCAAGGTTGGGCTGGAGGAGATGGTTTTTGGAAGAAGAGGTCAGGGGCAGACCGGGCTGAACTCTTCCAGCCCAGGACGTGAACAGACGTGCAGAGTGGGAAGTTCCAGGTGTATTGGGGAGAATGCAACAGGTATGTAGGCCAGATCGCAGGTGACCCTGGCTGTTGCAGGCAGACGTCCAGAGCTCCTCATACCCGTGTGCCTGATGTGTTCTTCCAGCGACCGGGGATGGGGGTGGGGGTGTCTCTGCCCTGTCCTGTGCTCCGGGCTGGCGCTGGAGGGTAAGTGCCACTGGGCACCCCTGCCTCCACGTGGCATCTTGCCTGTGTTTTCCTCCAGACCTGCAATGGAGAGCTCTGGCATGTTTCCCCTCAGGTCCGTTACGCCACCTGGAGCATCATCATGGACTCCGTGGTGCCTTCGGATAAGGGCAACTACACCTGCATCGTGGAGAACGAATATGGCAGCATTAACCACACCTACCAGCTCGACGTCGTGGGTAAGAAGGCCACAGCGACGGGGTTAAGGGAGCTTTGAGGAAAGCGAGCAGGGCTTTGAGAAAACGGCCATAGGTCCAGGCTGGCGTGGGCATTTATGAGCTCTGTCGCCTGAAGCCGGCTTCGTGCCTGGTGTGTACGTTTAGTTGAGAGGATTGGACGTTACTGTGACTCCTGAAAGGTGAAAGGTGCATGGCTAGTCTCCTGCAGGGGGTGACCGGAGAGGGTGTCGCATAGAGCGTCCTGTGGCTGCTGCTTCGTGGGCAGTCTGCTGGGTGCTTTACACCCCGGCAGTTCTCACGGGCCCTGCGAGGTCAGCGCTGTGCTTCCCACTCTGCAGAAGAGCAGACTGAGGCTCGCGAATGCAGGACTCCGGACCCGTGCCAACTGCAGGGCGTCACAGGAAACGCTAGAAAGCACAGCACGCCTCTAGGTGCTGCTACGGCGGCCTCTTCCTCTTGGAAGCCCTGACCTCATTCTCTAGAGATCTTAAGGTAGAGTTGCCCAGCCAGTATTCTGTCTTGGCTTTGAGGATGTGGTGTAAAAAGAAGCTTCTGGTCTAGCCAGATAGGACCAGAGATTTGGCATTGCTGCTGAGCTCCTGGTGCTCCTGGTACTGCTCCTCTTGGGCCGCGCTTTGAATAGCACGTTTAAACGAGTCTTTGTAATTTTAGTTAGGGAGGTCTGGGAGTGTGACTGAAGTTACGGGGGGTCTCCATTCAAGGCAAGAGAGACTTCCGGTGCCTGTGAAAACGGATGCATTGCCTTGTGGAGGATGCTTGGGACCTTCTTCCCCCTCCCACCTTAGGGTCAGGGGCTGAGGCTCGGCAGAGCCTGGAAATGCTCTGCCCAATGGAAAAGCCAAGGGGGAGCACACTTCTTCTTGGTGGTCTTTGGGACGCCCTCTGTCAGCATCCCAGCCAGGAGCGGGCCGTGGCGGGGCCTGACGAGCCCCTCCTCTCTTCCTCCACAGAGCGGTCCCCTCACCGGCCCATCCTGCAGGCAGGGCTGCCTGCCAACAAGACCGTGGCCCTGGGCAGCAATGTGGAGTTCATGTGTAAGGTGTACAGTGACCCACAGCCCCATATCCAGTGGCTGAAGCACATCGAGGTGAATGGGAGTAAGATTGGTCCAGACAACCTGCCTTATGTCCAGATCTTGAAGGTAATCTTGGCCCCAGTGTCCGTGGGCTGGGTGCTGGGAAGGAGACCTGTATCACCCTGGGCCCAAGTTGCAATGGTCGGGCTTAGTGCCGGCGACCGGGATGCATCCCTTAGCCTTCAGACACACGCTCCGTTTTAAAGAGGGGCCTAGGCACGTTCCCCAGAATAGTGACAGGTCACAGTGGCAGTGCAGTGGGAACTGAGGACGGGGGGTACAGGGGGTGGGGTGGCCACTGTGGTCTCTAAAGAGCCTTGAGAGTAACTTTGCTCAGGCTTCTGGGTCAGCTACTCGGGGAAGGCATTTGGACTCCTGATTTTCCATCGCCCGGGACCAAAGCCTTTCCAGCAAGTGTTTCCCAGATTCCGCCCTATTTCCCAAGTCACATCCTTTCTGGCGAGTGAGTGAATGATACGGGCACGACGCTTAGGTGGAGTTGGAAAAGCATATGTCACAGGTGAATTCTAAACAGCGTCAGGAGTAATGGCCCTCTCTTCCTTTTTCCTCTCACTCCCAGACTTTCGTTGTCCCCGAATGCCCCACTAATCCAGGGAAGGTAATTGCCTAATTCCCCCAGTGGACCTCGCAACAAGAAGTAACCAGAGGCTGGGAACGTGGTTTTCCTCCTGGTCCCAGAGTTAGACCTTCTCCTCTCCCCTGGCTTGGCCGTCCCAGAGTTTTATTGGCCATCCCTTCTCTTCACTACGGGTGCTGAAACCGCTGTGTCAGAAAATGAGGCCGTGGCCTTGGCCCTGGGCCGCCGGTTGCCTTCACAATCCCTGCCCTAGACCCGGAGGAATGGGTCTGACGTAGACAGAACGTGTGGCTGGGGGTGGCGATTTTCTTTTGAAGTTTATTTTTCAGTCAGATGCTTTGGGCCTTCAAAGTCAACTTGTTTTGTCCTCCTCAAAAGGGGAAGGTGATCCGTCTCACATCTCCCTTGCCTCGGCTCCCTGGGCCTGCCTCAATGTTCCGTGGGAGCAGAGTATGGCCACGTCTCCGTGTGCGCCCTGCTGACTGGCTTGTCGTTGGTTTGTTCTAGCATTCGGGGATTAATAGCTCGGATGCGGAGCTGCTGACCCTTTTCAATGTGACAGAGGCCCAGAGCGGGGAGTATGTGTGTAAGGTTTCCAATTATATTGGTGAAGCTAACCAGTCTGCGTGGCTCACTGTCACCAGACCTGTGGCAAAAGGTAATGGGGAGCTGGAGGGGGCCCTGTGCTGGGAGTTTGACTCAGGCCCCACGCTGCTGGGGCAGATGGGGAAGCCAGCACCCAACTCTCCCTGTTACCCTGCTGTATTTCTAGAGCCCAGAGCCATGGAAAAATACCCGGCCTGGGAGGCTGCTTTGGTTCGGTACTGTGTTGGTGTCCGCTCCCTCTGTGCCTCGTGTGTGCTCCTGGGCTGTGTGCGCTCTTCTGGCAACTGTCCGGCCGCGTGCTGAACGGCAGTGCAGACTGAGGTTTGAGTGGTGAAGAGAAGGGGCCAGGCATTCCCTTGCAAACCAGCAGGCCGTGTGCACGCATGTGCGCGTGCACGTGCATGCGTGTGTGCGTGTGACCGCAGCACCCTTCCATCCCTCCCGTGTGTGCCCTCTGACTTTCTTTACCTGAAACCAAACAGCCCCCCGCCGCCGGGCCCCATTTCTCCATGCTGCCCGCCGCCCGCCCGCATGCTTGGACGGGCCAGGGGCTGCCAGCGTCTGGTGAAGGGTCGTAACCAGCCAGCGGCGTCTCCGGTCTGCAGAGCCCCTCCCTCAGGGTCTCACTGTCTTCCTCTAACAGGTCTCGCTGCCTGGTGGTTTTTGTTTGTTCCTTGTTGCAAAGGAGACGCTGGGGAGCATTTCTTCCTCCGGTTTTTCCCCCCTTCTCTTCCTCCCTCCCTTTCTCTGTGTCTTAGAGGTCTCATGTCCTGTGCTTGTCCATTTTGCTTCCGTTGTCTCTTCTAGACTGCCGGAGTTAATACCACCGACAAAGAGATGGAAGTGCTTCACTTAAGGAATGTCTCCTTTGAGGACGCGGGGGAGTATACGTGCTTGGCGGGTAACTCTATCGGACTCTCCCATCACTCTGCATGGTTGACCGTTTTGGAAGGTATACACTGTACTTCTCCTCTCGATGTCCTGCCCTCGCCACGGGCACGGGGGGAGCATGCATTGCGGGGCTGGGGGAGACCCAGAGCCAGGAGAGGCAGAGGAATGGGCTTTGGGGGCCAGCAGGTGGCCCTGGCAGTTTGTCTAAGCTTGCGGGTCGAATCCTCTCGGCCCTCACGGGAGCTGTCCTCGTTTTGCAGGAACACAGAGGCCTCCCAGCTACATACCTGCAGCTGGCTCTCCCCCTTGGCCAATGCAATGCATGCATGGAATCTGGAGTTAACCTGCAGTCGGGCTATCCTGCAGGGCAGGCTCCTTCCCTCCTTGGGTCCAGCAGCCTTCCCCGACTTGTCCGATCCTTTTTTTGATGCCTCCAGAGGTCTCAAGAGAGGCCCAGGCCTCCTCTGACCGGATGTAGGCATTCTGTAAAGAGGGGCTTGTTGCTCGTAAGGAACAGCGCCAGCGCACCCTGCTGTCCTCTGATCTCGGAGGAGAGGTTCCACCAGATGCGTGAGCTGGAGCTTTTAGTAAGGCCTGACTCAGGAGGCCCCAGGGGGCTCCGTGATGCCCGTTTCTCTTCTTTGGCTCCCAAGGGGGGAGGCCTGTGTGTCGGGCTGGGAAGGAAGGAGCCTGCAGCCTGCTCGGGTGGTGGGCTGGTCATCGCTGCCTCTTGAGCGTCCTGCACGCGGGCCTGGGCACCGTGCTATTCTCGTTGCTGCTGACACTGCCCTCTTCTCTGTCCCTCTCTCTTCCTCTGCCCTGCCTGGCCAGCAGGGTCTGACAGCAGCCCTGCTTGAGGCAGAGAAGCGTTCTGTTTTTACCCCGTCACTGTCTTTGTCCCGTGTGTGCTCCCATTTGGTTGTCTTCGTTTGTCCATACTGGGGAGAGAGAAAAACAGAAACACTTCTTCCTGTTATCGGCTCTGCTGCCTCCTTGTCAGGCTCCGGGGGTTCCTTTGGGCTCTCTTGGGGTCTCATGTAGCCTCTCTGGGGAGGTCACCAGCGTGGCTGGCTGGTGTCTGCAAGAAAGCCATCCCGGGAAGAGGGGCATTCACGCTGGTGGGGAAGGAGTGTCCGGGAAGCCTCCCTGCCTCTCGTGCGCAAGGGGTGGGTGGGTTCAGCTGGATGGGCTTCCGTGGGAGCGGGCTGAATTCTAAATGGAAGGTGAGAGAAGAGAAGAAAACAGTGTGCCCTCCCCAATTTTCTAGTTTGATTTTAGGAGTTTGGGTCTGAGTAGAATTCTTAAGTGCAGCAGAGTTGACATTCTCGTCTCAAGAGTGCAGACGTGGTGGGAGATGAAGTTAGTTTTGGCTGTGGTTTAGCTGGGTACAAATACTTACGTGACTGGCCTGACACAGGCGGCGTAGGCTTCCGGAAGGCAAGGACCCAGGACACAGACTGGGTCCCTAGCTCTCCTCCGTCCTTGACCTCGTGGTGCATCACTGTATGCCAGGCGCAGTGACCCTGGAGGTGGTGCTCGTGGGCTGTCAGAGACAACAGACTTCTCAGTGGTTCGTCTGTCCCATGGATAGGTGGACACGCGGTACTGAGGCTCCGCGGAGAAGGGCCAGGTTTCTGTGAGGAGACCGAGAAAGCCCTTGAGGGTCCCTGGTACCCCTCGAGCCCAGCAGTCCCGCTGAGCAAGGCGGGCTCCTGAGTGAATGAGGACAGGCCTCACGTGGCAAGATAGTTCTAGCCCGTCCCCCTTGGGGGGCTCGAGTCAGGATCAGGAGGACTCAGACATCATAGACTATCTGATCTGCTCAGTGCCAGACCTCAGTCCCAGCTGGGACCTAGCTTGCTTCTTCTCCGCCCTGAAAAGTCTCAGAGGAAAGGAGCTGGGGGCTGTTCTTCTTACGAAGCTGGGCCCCCAGACCCTGCTGACACCCTGTTCACACTGACTCAGCCCTGGAAGAGAGGCCAGCAGTGATGACCTCGCCCCTGTACCTGGAGATCGTCATCTACTGCACGGGGGCCTTCCTCATCTCCTGCATGGTGGGGTCCGTCGTCGTCTACAAGATGAAGAGCGGCACCAAGAAGAGCGACTTCCACAGCCAGATGGCCGTGCACAAGCTGGCCAAGAGCATCCCTCTGCGCAGACAGGTAACAGAAAGTAGATAGGGGATTCGCACGCTCCGCGCCACCTTCTCTCCCCGTGCCCCCCGGGGGCTCCTCCGGGACCTTCGAATGCCCTGCCCTCTCCTCTGTCCCCAGCCGACTCTCTTCCAAGCTGGGCCAGGGGCAGTGCTCCACAGTGGGGTTCCAAGCTGTGCTAGCCCATGAATTCGGTGCCTACCATACCCCAGCTGCAAGCCCCCTGCTCACCCGCCACATGGATCGGGAGATGGCACTAGCCAGGCTGAATGTGCAACTCCTATTGCACTTTTGAACGGTCCCTGAGGGCCAGTTAGAGGTACAGAGCAGAGCAGAGGACCTGAGTTGGGTGCCAGGATGCCACCCTCCTCTTGTCCAAGGCAACGGAACAGAGGGGGAAGGCGTGTGAAAGGAGGGAACGTTCATTCGGAGCTCTGCTAATTCTGGAGGGTGCTTTGGGAGTTAGGAAGCCATAATCTGGGGCGCCTGGGTGGCTCTGTCAGTTAAGCGTCTGCCTTCGGCTCAGGTCATAATCCAAGTCCTGGGATCGAGCCCCACATCAGTCTCCCTGCTCAACGGGGAGTCTGCTGCTCCCTCTGCCCCTCTCCCCTGCTCATGCTCGCTCTCACTCGCTCTCTCCAAAATAAAAATCTTTAAAAAAAAAAAGGAATGCATAATCTGAGGCAGGGTTTTCACAAAGAATGGGGACAATGATAGGTTATAAAATGTCTGGGAGATAGATTTGGTCTGCTCATGTTAAAGGTTAGTGAAAAGGCTAGCTGGTAGCAAAAGTCAGTCTGTTTTCGAACTTAGGTCTTCAGACCTCTGGTGGTCTTTCTGTCACTCTGTGTTGGAGAGAGAACATCAGATCACAGATGCATAGCTCTGCTGTTGGTGGAAAGCCCTGACTAGGAGTTGCAGGAATCTGCTAAGCTCAGTCCCCCAACCCCCTCCCCCACCCCATCCTCGCTAGAAGGGTGACCCCACGCTTCCCTGTAGGTGTCGGCTGATTCTAGTGCGTCCATGAACTCTGGGGTTCTGCTGGTTCGGCCCTCACGTCTCTCCTCTAGTGGAACCCCCATGCTGGCCGGGGTCTCTGAATACGAGCTTCCCGAAGACCCTCGCTGGGAGCTGCCTCGAGACAGGTAATAAAGTACTTTAACTCCCAGCCTCTGAGGAAGTCCCCCGCTGGGAGTGAAGATGTACCAGACGCACCTGGAAAGAACAATTGACACTTTCTGCTCTCAGTTGGGTGGAATTGGGAGAGGTGGAGATGGGATGTCCCTTCAAGGTTGAAATTTTATCAGCCCCAACTCACCCCGCCCTTTGTTTTCCCAAAAGGCTGGTTTTAGGCAAACCCCTGGGAGAGGGCTGCTTTGGGCAGGTGGTGTTGGCAGAGGCCATTGGGCTGGACAAGGACAAACCCAACCGTGTGACCAAAGTGGCTGTGAAGATGTTGAAGTGTAAGTGATGTTTCTGTCCTTGCCAAAACAAGCCCTTCCTCGTGCAAGCACACTGTGGGCCTCGGGCCACGTAGAACTCTCTCTCCGGCGCCCTGTCGCGGTCCACACCTGCCGCACGGCCTGCGTAGCATCTCCTGGGCAGGGAGGGGCATTCTGTACTCTGAGATGGCCACAGTCGCACTCTGTTCCTTGGCGTCAGTCTTGGCTCTGGTCAGACGTTTATTCTAGATCCCATTGCTAGCTGGTTCTCTTATCCTGTCCTCCCCGCCCCCCAGCACAGATTGCCAGCAGCTCTCATAAGGGGGAAGGGAAAATCGATTTGGGTGTGAAATGGGGAGGAGAGAAGCAAGTCCCCGAAAGCAGGGCCTCCTCGAGCATCCACCCCCGCCCGTCTCCCCTCCCTCGCTGTCCTCCTCTCGGCCTCCCTTCCAAGTAAATGAGTCGCGTGGCCTTCTGGTTTGTGTGTAAAGCGGATGCAACAGAGAAAGACCTGTCAGACCTGATCTCAGAAATGGAGATGATGAAGATGATTGGGAAGCACAAGAACATCATCAACCTGCTGGGGGCCTGCACGCAGGACGGTAGGCGCCAGGCGAGGCCAGCTCCCCCGCCCGGGCTGGCGTAGGGCTCAGCCGAGAACCTGGGCCCCCACTCGGGTAACACTGTCCTGTCGGGGAGAAGATAATCATCGGTGACCAGGCATCTCAGCGACGCCTAGGGAAAGGGGTGAAGAGGGGAGGCCGGTTCAGCAGTAGTTGGAGTTACTTCTCGGGGTCTGGGCTGATGCCCATTGGCGTTCATCTGAGAAGGCAGGTGTCTAGATTCATACACATAGTGTGTGGGGAGAACCAGGTGAGTCACTGTGGTCTAAACTAGGCCTCCCCCCACCCACCCCCAGCTTTGCTCGGGAACTTCCTGGAGTATGCTGGGAAGAACCATCTCCCTAGCTTTCTTGGGGTGGTCGAATGAATTCCCCAAGCTCCCTAAAGGTGCAGTTAGGCTTGGGGAGCAAACGCATGGTGTGTGGTTGAGGGCGGGGCTTCCTGGGGCTGAACTGAGCTGGGGGCCGGCCCACGCTGATGGCCCGTGCACCCCCGCGCTCCCAGGTCCTTTGTACGTCATCGTGGAGTATGCCTCCAAAGGCAACCTGCGGGAGTACCTGCAGGCCCGGCGGCCTCCTGGGCTGGAGTACTGTTACAACCCCAGCCACAACCCAGAGGAGCAGCTCTCCTCCAAGGACCTGGTCTCCTGCGCCTATCAGGTGGCCCGAGGCATGGAGTATCTCGCCTCCAAGAAGGTATGGCAGCCCACGGTGCCCCCGGGGGAGGTCGGGGTGGGAGCGGAGCCTTCCTCATGCTGCAGACTCTGACTTTGCGTCCTCTGCTGGGGTTGGAGCTCCGAGCTCCGCCCACCCGCGCTGCCTCAGGCTCTTGGGTGGCAGAGTCAGGAGAGCCAGTGCAGGTGGCCTCGTGGCCTTCGGGTCAGGGTGGAGACCCTTCGCTCTTGTGCTGGCTCTCTCTTTTTTTTCTTTTACTCTGGGTACCGTTCAGATCTGTGTAGCCCCAGGCAGCTACTTGTAGATCTCCAGATACAGAGAATGATAAGCCCTGTGTTGGGGGTTGGTTATGGGGCACGGTGACGTCGTGTGTGATGGTGTGAAGTGCAGTGTTGGTGCTCGGGGAATGGAGGCTTTGGTGGGGCCCCAGCCCAGGGTGGATATGCCACAGCTGGGGGCCAGGGCTTGAGAGCACCCACCTGCCCCGACTGGACAGAAGTGTCCAGGTTCAGCCTTCCTGGGTGCGAATGCAGAGCTACGAGTTGGGAGGGGCAGCAAGGGAGCCCCGTGCAGACAGTTTGCTCCAGTGATTCAGGGGCCTGGAGCTGGAGGTGCTCCAGTGGCTGGCTTCGAAGTGGAAGAGACGGACGTCCCAGCAGCCGCCTGGAAGGGTCCCGGGGTAGTGGTGGGGCGGGAGGAGGCCCGCACGCTGTGTGGCGGCGCCAGCGCTGGAGCTGAGGCCCGGGAGCAGGCTGACAGCTGGCGGCCCCTCACCTGCGTCCCCCTCCTCTCCCCGCAGTGCATACACCGAGACCTGGCCGCCAGGAACGTGCTGGTGACGGAGGACAACGTGATGAAGATCGCGGACTTCGGCCTCGCGCGGGACATTCACCACATCGACTACTATAAAAAGACAACCAACGTAAGTGCTGAGGACAGAACGGGGCGCGGGTCCCTGTCCAGGACGCCACTCCATGAGGCTTTTGTCCCACTTCCGTCTCCGGGCTGGGACCTGGCCCAGGTGGTCCTGCTTGAGCAACGGTGTGGTGGGACGAGCCGAGCACGTGTCCTCTTCCCCACGTCCAGTCCCGTGTGTGCCCCCTGCTTGTCCCCACACCGCCCGGGCCTGGGCTACCCCCAACCTCCCTCGTGCTGCTTACAGGGCCGGCTGCCTGTGAAGTGGATGGCCCCCGAGGCCCTGTTCGACCGGATCTACACCCACCAGAGCGACGTGTGAGTTTGAAAGAAGCAATTGCCAGGGACACGTGGGATAGAGAATTCCAGGACGGTAGAGTCCCGTGGGCCCCTCTAGATTGACGGGGGGCTCCTTCCCTCTTGGAGAGAACAGAACCAATCACTGGATGTGTCTGCCTACTGTGCTCACTCAGTAGAGGTCGAAAGGCCAGTATGCGCTCCAGCACTGGCCCTTGTGTTCCCCTTCAGAGTCTGTGCGGGGCGGTGGGGGGGGGTCAGGATGACGCGCTGGGGGGGGGCAGATGGAAAGGATTCTAGGCCGGCCTCGCTCTGTGCCCCGAGGACCCAGTGGTGCTGTGCTCCTCCACAGCTGGTCTTTTGGGGTGCTCCTGTGGGAAATCTTCACTCTGGGAGGCTCCCCGTATCCTGGCGTGCCTGTGGAGGAGCTTTTCAAGCTGCTGAAGGAGGGTCATCGGATGGACAAGCCCAGTAACTGCACCAATGAGCTGTAAGCAGGGGAAGACGGCCGAGGTCCTGAGCCAGGCCCTGGGGGAGGAACGGAGCGAGAGAGGGGTGCTGGCTAAAGCAGCCCCTGACTCGACAACCCCGTCCCAGGTACATGATGATGCGGGATTGCTGGCATGCGGTACCCTCTCAGAGACCCACCTTCAAGCAGCTGGTGGAAGACCTGGACCGCATTGTGGCCTTGACCTCCAACCAGGTGAGGCTGTCCTGTCCTAGCCGCTCGGGCGCCGGCCCCGCCGTGCGGCTCTGTGCGTGCGCCGCGGCGGGGAGCCGAGTGCCGCATCTTGCGTCTCTCCCTGCGCAGGAGTACCTGGACCTGTCCGTGCCCCTGGACCAGTACTCTCCGAGCTTCCCCGACACCCGGAGCTCTACCTGCTCCTCGGGGGAGGATTCCGTCTTCTCTCATGAGCCGTTGCCCGAGGAGCCCTGCCTGCCCCGACACCCAGCCCAGCTTGCCAATGGCGGACTCAAACGACGCTGACTAGCACCCTGTCCCCCCGCCCAGACTCCAGCATCCGCTGTAACCCTCACCCCCAGCCCTCCCTGCGGGACTCACTGCCTTGCCCTTGGCCCCCTTCGTGCTGGCAGGAGCCAGCTGCCTACCTGAGGCCTTCACCCCACGGAGTTCACCTCCCCTCCTCCTGCTGCTTCTCCTCCTCACAACCTGCTTGTGAGAGACAGGAGCGGAGAGGCGGGTACTTGCTCGTGGCCACTTCGTCCCCTCCCACGTGTTGGACCGAGACCCTTCCCCGGCACCTGGCGCTGCCCGAGGGCTGGGGGGCGGGAGCGGAGCCGGCAGGCCCGGAGAGCTGACCGGGCCTTCGGTGTCGGTGGTGTCCGCCTCACGTAAGCCTGAGCTCCGGTGGCGGGGCCTCGTCCTCGGGGCTGCAGCCGTAGCGAGGGGAGGCCCAGAGCTCCGGGCCTCGGCCGCACGCAGCCTCTGCTCCAGAGAGATGGTGCCAGGGGCTTATTAATTCCGATACTAACTTGCTTTGCTGACCAAATACCTGGTCCCAGAGGATGGGGAGGCAAAGGCTGGGAGCAGTGTCGTGGCCCTGGGGCCCAGCCCCACACTGGGGGCTTTGTACATAGCTATGAAGAAAACACAAAGTGTATAAATCTGAGTATATATTTACATGTCTTTTTAAAAGGGTCGTTACCAGAGATTTACCCATCGGGTAAGATGCTCCTGGTGGCTGGGAGGCATCAGTTGCTATATATTAAAAACAAAGAAAAAAGAAAAAAAAAAAAAAAGGAAAATGTTTTTAAAAAGGTCATATATTTTTTGCTACTTTTGCTGTTTTATTTTTTTAAATTATGTTCTAAACCTATTTTCAGTTTAGGTCCCTCAATAAAAATTGCTGCTGCTTCATTTTTATACGGGCTGTGTGACAAGGGAGAGAACGTCAGCCGGAAAGGAGCGAGCCTCCTGGGCCCTGGGGCAGTGTCTGTCCCGAGGGCGCCCGAGCTCCCTGCACCTCCCTCCTAACCGCTTCCCCTCAGTCCTGCACCCAGAGCTCCGGGGCAGACCTCCTGCCTCTCCGATGCTTTCTGGAAAGGCCAGAAGAGATGACGTCTGTGTAGTGGGCAGGGACCTCAGTGCACCCGAGGCACCAGGGCCCCGCCACCGCCCTCAACCACAGATTGTTTCCTGAGAGGAAACTGGCGGGGTTTGGTGGGGTTGGGGGGTCCGAAGGGGAGCTGGGGGCCTACCTGGGAGTAGCCAAGGGGTAGAGCTACAGGGATTTAAGAGGAAAGCTACGGATTACGGGACCAAGGGCCTGCAGAAACTCACACCAGATCTGCATCTCCCCCTTTATGTGGGTGTGGTTTGGTCTGTGCTTCTATGTGAGGGAAAACTTGTCATCTAAGATCATCAGTCTGACGTTCGGGCCCCTTGCTTCATGTCTCCCAGCTCAGTCTGGTCATGCTTCTTCCCCCGCCCCTCCACACCATTCTTCCGTGTCTGTGACCAGACTTCATGTGTTGGGACTATCGCAGATCTTGGCTTTCTGTAGTTCTTCCTGTACCAACTCCGCCCCATCCCCCAGGAAAGGGGACAAATTCTCTGAATGTTTGGTGTTCGGCTGCTTGGAAATTTTCTTTCTCTGCCACCTGCTGGTGATCACTGCACTCAACACGCGCATCCCTGCTCCTCAGAACCTCGGCACCGAATCTGCTAGTACTCTGCCCCCTGCCCCTAAAGCTTACTCTTTGCGGGGTTACCGTGAAATACAGAAGAAAATTCAGTTCGCTTTCATTTCTGCAGAACAAACAGGATTGCTGCTTTAAGTTTCCTTTCTGAGCTAGCTATTTTGGGGGCAGCTGCAGTGTTGGCCACTGTTGTAAAGTTCTCTCTTATCCTTGTGTGTCTCTGTAAATAAGCGTCTGTCAACATATTACAGTTTGTGTTTGTGTTTAAAGAAGGCGTAATTTGGTGAACAGAGCCAGGAAATGAATTTCTGCTCTTAAAATCATTTGCTTTGAGACCTTAGAGTCGTGTCTTTCCTTGTAAAATACTGGTGATAATTTCTGCGTTAGCCTTCCCTGGAAGCCATGTTGTGTGCGTGGCTGGAAGATCTAGAAAGGGCTGGAGAAATACAAGGCACTGTTCTTATAACCGTGATGTCCTTGCTGTTACTACTCCCATCACCCACAAATTTCCCCAGAGACTGAGCTGGCTGTCAAATAAAAGATAGTAAAATTGACCTGAGAGAAAATGAAATGGCCATTTTACTTAGATAACCAGATTGGGTCTCCCGAGGAAAGGAATCCAGTTTATCTAATGAAGACGTCGTGCTGTCAAGGCACCGAATCTGTCTGGTTTCCAGAGGGTTAAAAGATTAGGGCCTGGGATCATCACACCATTAATCAATACCGCCTTTCCACCTTTTCTAATTGCCATGGACTGGGGCTCGTCAGTCCCCTGGCACCACTAATGTACTGTATCGATCCTCCTGTAAGGAAGATGAAGCAAGAAATCAGTCTCAAAGACAGTGAAGCCGCTGTGCCGGACAGCCGCCACTGGGAGGCGCCAGCAGGCCAAAATCTCCGTCAACATCACCAATCTGCCTCCAAGCCCGGTCAGTCTGACCTTACCGACTGCACTGACTGGGAGATCCTTAGCCTAGGTTTTAGCATTACCGTGTTATTTCTTTGATGTCGCCAGTGTGAGTGGTATCGTGACTGAAGTACAGAATTCGACGTGGCACGGATGCGGGTCCACAAATGTCAAGCGCCACCAACACCTCCGTGTTGTAGCAAAATTCTCAGCGTGTGAGATGCGGGCCAAATCTGACATCACCACGGAGGTTTGGTTTTAAAAGCCGCCTAAAATCACACCCAGTGAGATGGTTAGCAGCTCGCACAGCAAAGGCACAGGCGCGGCAGGGAAGGAGAAA
This sequence comes from Ursus americanus, assembly GCF_024610735.1. Classification (NCBI taxonomy): domain Eukaryota; kingdom Metazoa; phylum Chordata; class Mammalia; order Carnivora; family Ursidae; genus Ursus; species Ursus americanus. The sequence continues at coordinate 10,789,718 of NC_142153.1, forward strand.
GCTTTGCAGCAAGCTGGCGTAGCCTTCCACCCCACTCCCTCGGCTGATGGGAGCCAGGGGGACGGGGAGGGCGGCAGGATTCAGTCTGGGGCAAGTTCTCTCCAGGTTGGCACCTAAGAGCATTCAGGGCCACGTGTACGACACTGCCCCCCAGATGTTTGTGTTGGAGCCTAGAAGTGACACAAACATGATGCCACCTGTGGATTTGTCTCTTGCCACTCAGGGAGGGCTGGGGTTGCTGGTGTGCCGGACCTGATGGTGCACACCTCGACCCGACTCTTCTTCAGTGACCTCCTGGTGGCAGCTCAAAGTCAAATGCTACAGATCAGGGCACTCCCTGTCCCCCCAGCTGGAGCTGGTTGGTGATCATTTCCCAGAGCACCATTAGCTCGGTGTCAGCACGGGGCTAGATTATCAAGCCTAGAGAGCCCAACAGCCAAGAGCTCTAGGTGATGAGACCAAAGAAACATCCCAGACTTCTCTGAGCTACTAACCGAAGAACGGGAAGAGGGGTATGTCCAGTGTCTCAGAGGCCTAGATGTAGAAAGGGGGTGAGGGACAGCTGGGGCCAGAACTGACCAGGGGCTCCTTGCCCTAACCATTCCCATTCTGCCTTGTAGAGAAACCCAGAACTGTAGAACAGCCCAGCAGTACTTATGAATCATGCAGCTAAGACAGGATCGAGCAAGTTAAGTAGCTAACCCCTTGCCCACATTCAACACTTGAAATGTGAGCTAATTAAAATAAACACCCATCGTTTAAAAAATGGGGAAATTTATTGTTAATCACCTTGCTAGGCCAATGGCGAGATCCACCGAATGCTGCGTAGTAGGGATTCATCGTTCTCGAGGAACTGCCGTTCGCGAGCAGGCCACGGTGGGGCTTTTCCTCCGGTGGACAGGAGGCTTAAAAAGCACTGTAAAGTACAGATCCTTGCCGGGAGGCGCCGAGGACAGTCCTCACCGAGGTGATCCCAGAGAGGGAGACTGGAGTTGCACTTGGTTTTAAGGACCCCCATCTAACTGCTTTCAGTTTCACAGCGAGCGAAGGGAATCAGTTTCATCACCCACAAGCCAGACTATCTGTCCTTTCTAAGCACTCCCCGAGGGAAGAAAGCTGTTGGTCAGCTGCGTGGCAATGTATTATGTTAAGTTTTTTCAGGACTGACCATCCTGAAAACACCGAGCATAAGGATCTGAACATAATGCTCGTTACTGGGTAGCGCAGGGATTATATCAGACTTTAACCACCCCTGTGACTAACAAATGGTCTTGCTTGTGAAAGACAAACAGACCAGAAAAACCTACACCCAGCACAGACAAATGGTTAAGTCCTAAACCCTTAATTATGTTTCCTGGCAAAATGGTGCCTAATGAAAGCCACATGTGCTGGAGTGGTGGCGGCCTCCCAGATTCCCGCGGCCTCCGCAGGCCCCAGAGGGGGCTCCGAACAGCAGAGCAGCGGCCAGGCCTTGCTGATCGCCAGTTTGTTGGACTCCCCGTTTTCTTCTCCAAAAAGCTTTTCCTTCCTCGTACCCAGAAAGGCCTTACTGGGGAGTCCATCCATTCCACCCCATGAAGGTGCTTTGTTTCCAGGGCGCTGTTCCTACCGATGGATCACTGAAAAAGTTAGGTGGTCTCACAGTGCTTTCAGAGTTTCCAAGTTCTTACTCAAGGAATCTAAGGTGCCAAGCTGATTCCATTATGCAAAAAAATTTCCTCCCTTAAAGGACATGCACACGAACGAACAGGAAGCTGTTCAAAAATAACATGGGGAGGGGGCTTCACACACAGTTTAGTGGGATGACGTCATGGTACAGAGGAAGCTGGCTTTGCTATTATATTTCTAAATGGTCTGAGCTTGGTCTTGCTGTTGACGGCATCTGGAATGGTTACAAGGCCTCAAGGGACTGCCCCACGGATGACACAGCCGATCCTCCGCTTAAACCAGACACAGATGGACTTAGCTGGGCGCTCCTGGACGACGCCGCCGCGGGCAGGAAGCTGACGACAGTGAGCTTCGTCCTCGGGTAGTCCTTATGCTCCCTTTGAACTCGCCTTGCTGTTCTGCGGGGTCTCTTGTGATTTGGCCTGGAGTGTCTAGGTACAAAACAAGGACTTTAGGCACTGCCCACAACGGGATGCGGAAGTTCTGCAGGAGTCCCTTTTCTATTCTCTTACATAATGACAGACCACAAAGTCAAATCCAAGTTTGCAACTTAGCTCGATAATAAAAATAAAAAACACGTGCAAGCAAGGACCCTGGGTGTCTGCGTGTTGGCTGGCTCTCTTCTTCACCCTGCGGGGGCCAGTAGAGCCAGTCGGACTCTCCCATGACCCCCCCCCCGCCACTTACTTGTGTCATGCTTCTGCCCTTGCCCCAAATTCTTTCACCCAAACAGGAAAAGTGGATAGATAAGTAATTTCTTATTTATATACATTTCTCCTAAGATTTAAATTGCTTTCCTGCTAGTATTTCCTGACATCTGAAGCCTGTGTGAAATACACAACATATGGGAACTATTTCCATCTGGCACAAAAGAAAATAAGAATCTGCCTATATTGTAATTAGCTTCTAGACTTCATATGTTTAGGCCTCCTCCACGACTGCATTGGTTGATAAGTTGTTTTTTCTGTGTTTGTGTTTGTGTTTGGTTTTTTTTTGTTGTTTTGTTTCGTTTTGTATTTGCTTTTGGATAACTGAGTTTTAAAAACGTAGTGGTTATACGACGACGAAAGTTCAGCCTACAACTTCCTGTTTGGATGACAGGAAGAAGTGTGTGGGGTTTTGCAATAGTAACAATTCTAGATTCTCGGTGCCCTTAAAAATAACTAGAGACAAAAGGTGTTCTTTTTTCAGATACTTACAGCTTCTTTAGCAGAAGTGATGGGTCCTTTAGGTAACGGAACAGCTGTGGACGGTGTTATGGGGGATGATGGAACCGGCGGCAGCTGTATAAATTCTTCCTCCTTAAACAGCAGAATGGAGAGTTGGGTTACTGATTTAAAACCAAATGGATATTAGATCTAGAGTCACACTGCCGTGACCACCAGAAACTTGGAACAACCACATCTTCCCGCACAGGATCCAAGAGGCTAAATCTGGAACCTAATTACATAGAGCCAAATGTTGCCCTTCCTTAGAAACAGATCTAACAGTACAATAAATAGTTCTGATTACAGAACACCACTGTATCGAAATTCAGTTTCAATCAGGGAGTAAAAAATGGATAAATTAACTTATTTTCATTTTTAAACCTAATGAATCAAATGAAAAGTAATAGTCTAACCTTAGTTCCCTTCAGTGGAGGTGCCAAATCTACCAGCGTCTCTTTAGATTCAGGAGAAGTCGGTGATTCCACAGGAATATCTGTTTTTGGAGCCTAGGAAGAGGAGTATTTTATATGAAAATCCGCTTTCTGCTATTCCTGCAACTCGAAAGCACTTTTCCAGTAGTTAGTGCTTTCTAGCACAACTTGCTTGCCACTCACTAAATCCCTAACTTCTTCCAACTCTGCCCTTTAGGAGAACGTCTGAAATATGTCCCTGAAGCAGCAACTTAGTATTATTTATCTTGGAGTTTTGAGTGCCCTCTATACAGAAGCTGCACTCCAATGAGATTCTAGCATTAAAACTCCTCGGTCGGGGCGCTCGGCTGGCTTGGTGGAGCGTGCAACTCTCAGTGTTGTGAGTTCGAGCCCCATGTTGGGTGTAGAGATGACTTAAAAAAAAAAAAAGTCCTCAGTCATTAACAAGCTACTGATTTGCCAATTCTGGTCCTGTTTTCAGTCTTAAAAAAAAAATGTTGCCTTTTCTCAATTACTCATCAGCTTCTAATAGTACTGATAGAACTTACTCAAAGTTGACATCTTTATCATTTTTGGTGTCTAACTAAATGATAAGTTTGTCCGATTTATTAAAATGGTAGGTGCTGCTTAATAGAAGTTCCTGTAACATGAGGAAAATGGAAGACATGGTATTCTTAGAATAACTAGCTAACCTATCTTCAAGAATTATAATTAGATTGGAAAAGTAAATATGTCACTGCTCTTTGGAAATAAGTAATTGCTTTGTGTATTTGGGAGTGAAAAGAGCTACATATATCCTAAATTATAGTATATTTAACTTGATGTCTCTAAAGTCTTTATAGAACCTAGCATGCTACTTATTCTCATTTTGTATATATGGACAACAGAAGTTTAAAAACATGGATTTCTGGGGCGCCTGGGTGGCTCAGTCGTTAAGCGTCTGCCTTCGGCTCAGAGCGTGATCCCGGCGTTCTGGGATCGAGCCCCACATCAGGCTCCTCTGCTATGAGCCTGCTTCTTCCTCTCCCACTCCCCCTGCTTGTGTTCCCTCTCTCGCTGGCTGTCTCTCTCTCTGTCTAATAAATAAATAAAATCTTTTAAAAATTTTTTAAAAAAATAAAAACATGGATTTTTTTTTTAAAAAAGCAACCAATAAAATGCCTAGGAGCTTGTCCTTTTGTCCTTAATTTCTAGGTCTTTCTCCAACATTCCAGAAAGCAACATCTGTCTAAAGTGCTTTTGCCCCTCTAGAATAATTCTGAGAACACAAATTTAGCTTTGAGATATGGTACTATTCCAAGATTTCCTTGCTCCTGAGAGCAGTCTAAGAATGACAAATTCGGTCTGTCTTAAAGACCAAATACAGAGTAAGAACCAGGTAGGCTGCCTTTTAAAAGATGGCCTGGGTTCCAAAATTGCTCCTACTTTCCCTAGAATCCTTCCTGGACAAAGCCCAAATCAGATTAGTCTCTGGAGATATGGAAAGGCGAAGCAAGCAGATGTTCCCTAAAGTACATTTTTCGTGCTGGACTTCATCTTGTTTCCCTTAGCTTGTCCAAGGAATCACTAGCAAAACTAAGTTAAAAAGGATGGGTCCCCACCCCAGAGAACTTGGTTTGATCCACTCAACCACAGGTGCAGCATCTTCCACAATGGTCTCTCCTTTCTCACACAGGCAGATTGTGACTTAGACACGAAGCCACGAGGCAGAGAAGCGAGAGGCCCCATCTAACCAGAGCAAGGTGCTGTATGATCGGGCCAATCCTGGGTTTTTGGTAAAATGCCAGAGGGGGGAAAAAAGCTGCCGAATTAAAGGCAACAAAAAATGATGAAGGAAATGAGTGGAAAGAAGACAAAAAAGTTTACATTCTAGATTGGCCTTTCACCGCTTCAAAATTAATGGTAATCTAAACAAATAAAATAGACATGAGAGAAGAGGAACGATTCAATCTCAGAAGAGCTAGAGTGGTGAAAAAGCCACCACAGTCAGCTAATGAACACTAGACAGTTAAGGAGAAAGAATAAACTGGATTCCTAAATCGAGCTGGGATAAAGACAGAGCCCCATAGCTAAAGTTAGTTTTAGCAATTCCAGGGGGGGGGGGTTGGGAATTTTTAAAAGATTTTAAAGCCCATTGGACCAAATGCCAAAAGATATTCCAAAAGAAATGTTTATCCTAACTGCGAGAGGAAATAAGACATTTGTGGAGAGGCCCCAGTTACAGAAATCCAGATCCCGGGTACTCACCTCCCCACTTAGTGGTATCTCAATCGGCTTTGGCTTCACATCGATCAGGTAGAAGGTTCTCGACAGAAGCAACAGAGAAGGAGGGACGTTCTCCTTCAGGTGGAGGTCCTGCCACTGGAGAATGAGAGGAGAATAAAACGGGACAGAATCCCAGCATGTCAGAACTGGAACGACCCACAATCTCCGACTGCTTCCCCGGTTTCACAGCCTCCCCAGGCCCCGGGTGGGAACCAGCGGCAGGACAAGGATGAGAACGCCAGTCTCCTGGCTTTGGCACCAGCGTCTGTACTCTGCAGCCCCCTCACGACAGTGGGACCCTCTGAGTTGGGAGGAAATGTTCCAGTCAACTCTCAAACCGACTGAGGCTCAAAGTAGCTAAGTATCTCTCTTCGACACAGAGCAGATAAGGGGAAAGAATAAATAAGCCTCACTCATAACCAAGGAAGTAAACAGTAAAATGAGGATGAGATGTAATTTTCAAGTACCAAACTGGCCAACCTTTTAAAAATCAGATACATTGATAGATAGATAGATAGATAGATAGATAGATAGATAGATAGATGATACATGCACAAGAGACAAAATTCAAAAAGTCAATAAAATATAATCAATAACAATAAACCCGCCTTCTACACCTATCCTTTAACTACCCTGTTTCCCTCCCTAAAAACCACCACTGTTAGCAGCTCCTTATATAATCTTCAGAGATATCCTGTGCATCTACAGACACACATTTATGTGTTTTTCATTTTCACATAAAAGGTGATATATACACAGTGTTCTGTCCTTTGCTTTTTTTCACTGAAATATCTTGGAGATTGATCCATATCCGTAGCTGTAGAGCTGCCTCCTTTTTAACCGTCTGTAAAGGATTCCATTGTTGCACGGAAATGCCATAATTTGATTATTCTCCTATTTATGAACTTCAGGCTGTTTCCCATCTTTTGCTATTATAAATGATACTGCAATGGATAACCTTATAGATATATCAAATTGCACGAGTGAAATTTCTAGGTGAAAGTAAATGCATTTTTAAATTTTGAAAGATTCTGCAGAAGTTTTTATCAGCAATGCATGAGTGCCGCTTTCCCCAACCCTCAACACCACCATCAAATGGATCTTTGCCAACATAACAGGTGAATGTGATATCTCATAGTTTTAATTTTTTTTAAGATTTTATTTATTTATTTGACGGACAGAGAGAGAGCACAAGCAAGCAGAGAAGCAGGCAGAGGGAGAGGGAGAAGCAGGCTCCCCGCTGAGCAAGGAGCCTGACGCGGGGCTCGATCCCAGGACCCTGGGATCATGATTCGAGCCAAAGGCAGTCACTTAACCAACTGAGCTACCCTGGCACCCCTAATTTATCTTATTATGAAGTTAAGATGTTTCATAATAATACATAGTCTGAGTATCATATTGTGAGATGAGTATCCTCACTCCTTTCTGGGAAAAATGATACACTCTTTCAAGAAAGCTGTTTGACAGCATGAACCCACTTAACACTCTATGTTCAAGAAATAAATGATTTTAAGAACCTTTCTCTACAATATGTTCGTCTTCCAGCCAGAGCAGGTCGAACATGTAAAAGGAAATAGCCACCGGACATGGTTTCAAAGTCACGACAGCGGCTCCTATTCCAAAATAATTTGGGCACACTTAATAGCATTTCTTACAGTTACAGGAATGGGAATTGTAATAGGAGTTACTGCTTTCTTCGAAAACATCGATGCTGTGGGGCGCCTGTGGCTCAGTTGGTCAAGCGTCCAACTCTCGGTTTTGGCTCAGGTCATGATCTCACGGTTGTGGGATGGAGCTCCGCCCTGAGCCCCACATCTAGCTCCACTCTCAGTGGGGAGTTTGCTTAAAATTCTCTCCCTCTGCCCCTCCCCCAATGTGTGTGTGCATGCGTTCTCTAAAATAAATAAATCTTGGGGGGAAAAAAAGACAACATTGATGCTCTTAGTTAAAATATGTTGTTAGTGGGAAAATATTAAACATCTGTTGCCAAAGCTAACACTTTATATTGGCTTGGGGTACTAACTGGAAAGTAGTCCCAGGAGAGCCCTCAGGCAAGGCTTAGACCTCCAGATGGACTCACACATGACCGGCCTTGGATTCGAGATTTTGCCCGGGCCCTTAAACTACCTGGAGTATGCACTATTCTAAGGTGGTCCCAAGATTCCTAGTCCCGGGTGTACCCACACCTCCTCCCAGTTATTCAAACACGAATCTAGGTGCTGCCATGAGGGATTTTGCAGAAATAATTAGGATCCTAAGTCAGTAGATCGGAAAGCAGGAAGTTATCTGAGTAGGTCTCTCCTCATCCCGTGAGGCCTTTAACTCTGGAGCTAGAGGTCAAAAAGGGGAAGTCTGAGATGTGAAGCCTATGGGGGCGCTAGTACTGAGCTCTCCATTGCTGGCTTTGCAGATGGACGGGGCCTAGAGGTAAGGAATGCAGGGGGCCTGCAGGGCTGGGCAGCCTGGGGCTGCCAGCTAGTGAGGAAATGGGACCTCAGTCCTACAGCTGCAAGAAACTAAATTCAGCCAACAAACTGAATGAGCCTGGAAGTAGAGTCTTCCCCCAGAGCCTCCAGAAAAAACACAGCCTGCCCTTCTGACTGACAGAACTTGTAAGCTAATAAACGGGTGCTGTTTTCAGCCTCTAAGTTTGTGGTGGTTTTTTACGCAGCAATAGATTCGAAGGGGTACATGCACCCTGATGTTTATGGCGGCATTATCAACAATAGCCGAAGTATGGAAAGAGCCCAAGTGTCCAACAACTAATGATTCGATGAAGAAGATGTGGTGTGTGTGTGTATATATATATAATGGAATATTACTCAGTTATCAAAAGGAATGAAATCTTGCCATTTGCAATGACGTGGATGGAACTGGAGGGTATTACGCTAAGTGAAATAAGTCAGAAAAAGACATATACCCTATGATCTCACTCATGTGGAATTTAACAAAGAAAACAGATGAACATGTGGGAATGGGGGGGAAATAGGAGAGAGGGAAACAAACCAGAAGAGACTCTTAAGGATAGAGAACAAACTGAGGGTTGAGGGAGGGAGGTGGGATGGGGGATGGGCTAGATGGGGGATGGGTATGAGGAGGGCCCTTGTTGTGACGAGTCCTGGGTATTGTACGTAAATGACGAATCACTGAATTCTAGTCCAGAAACGAATATTGCAGTGTATGTCAATTAAGTGAAATTTAAATTAAAAAAAGAAAGAAAGAAAACTAATAGAGTACCCTGTCTCCATCAAAAAGAAATCTAGCTTCTTCAGTGTTCCCACTGCTCAATTAAAGGCGGCAAATTGGGTGGGACAGCTCGCCTGCAAAGTAGAAATCACAGGGTGAGGTCTACAAATCGCAGGGGACAGAGTGCTAGTGAGAAGGGCCCAGGAGAGCTGCGACTTGCCTCTGTGAGCTGCTGTCTCAGTTGTTCCTCAGTGAGACCCAGGGATCTCATCCCTCGGGCCCTGCAGGCAGCTTGGAGTTCTGACACGCTCAAAGCACTCACCCCTTCTTTGGCAATTACCTGAAAGCAACGTAAGGAATGGTATTGGATCTTTGGTTCCAATTTTACCAAATCCTAAATCCCAACACATCAGGGGAAACCCCAGATCTGATGCTTTCACATCAGACTGTCCTCTTGCTGACTAAAGGCGCAGCAGCTGAAAATGAGGGGAATCCTGCCAACCGGTATGAATAATATCAGAAATAGTCACGTAACTCCTCCCCAACGCTTTGTCACCAAAGTCATCCTCTCCCCTCTTGATGTGCACTTCTCCTTTATGGCAGCTTTAGGGTTCATCAGAAAAGATTCCACTTGAAAAGCTTTCAGTGTACCATTTGCCGGATGTCCCAGTATCGCTCTTCTCTTACCATCCCCCTACCTCCATCCGGGGAATGGCCCTAACTCTGGTCCACAAAACTCGCTGGATACATAACACGGTTTCTGTTTGGTGTGACCCAAAACTACGGTACTTCTGGGACCAGTATTGTTTAGTCCAAAATTCTGAAAGCAACAGCTGAAATCTAAATGAGGCCGCAGGGGTCGTGCTTTCTCGGTTCTGGGAATCTCGCTCCCTCAGGCAGAACGCTTGAAAGCAGCTGATTCTGATTCAAGAAACATTCTTTCCACTTTTTAAAGAGTCTAATTGGTAGTTATGGTGCCTTTCCTCCATCAGATGTCTAGGCTCTGCTCTCCTCTGCATTACGCCTTGCCACCCCTTCTTATCAGGCCAACTCACCCAGCAGAATATTTACTTTGGCATCAGCTCTGAGGAAGGGGAGCTGTGGTGTGAGGGTAGAGCACTGTCCTTAGCCATGGAAGACTCAGGAACCTCCCAGGCTGCTGTTCCTCCCTCGTGGGTCCTAACTGATGTAGATTACTAAATCACTAACTGCTTCTGAGGGCATTCTCCAGAAAATGCGTCAGAGTGCGACAAACAACTCCTAAAATGAGTAATCTGGGTTCAGATTGTCATGGTAATGATTGTTTAGAGTACTCAATGGTTTGCCAGAACTGGTCCACTCACGGGCAGATCTAGCAGAAGATACCGCACTCCATCGCAAAGCCGCCCTACGGGATGTCCCAAGCCCAGATAATTCCCCACGGCCACAGTTCAGCTCTTACTTCATCGTCCGCTTTTATAGACTTGAGTTTCATCAGAAGTTGAAAGCGGAGCAAATTGTTGGTTCCGAAGGACTGCAGCTCCAGAAGCTTGCAGAGGGCAACCAGCTGAGGTCGGTCGAGGTGCTCCAGGGTTAGCTGATCTTCAAATAGCTTGGAAAAGCGGACGATTTCCTTCGTGCTGGGCTTGTGGCCTGTCTGTACCTAGGGAGTGGGAAAAAGAGGGGAATTAAAATGCATTTCACAGGGCTGTGGGTGGCTCAGTCGGTGGAACATTCGGCTCAGGTCATGATCTCATGGGTCACGGGATGGACCCCCACGTTGGCCTCCACGCTCACAGGGGAGTCTGCTTGAGATTTTTCTCTCTCCCTCTCCCTCTGCCCCTCCCCCCACTCACCTACACTGTCTCCCTCTCCAGAATAAATAAATAAATCTTTTTAAAAATTATAAAATGTATTTCTTAATTCAACCTCCCCTGTAAACTATTTGAAAGACACATCAAAGCATGTTCACAGACGCTATCTTAGGTCTGGAAGTGGGCCCTGGGTACCAAGAGGCATAAAGAAATCTGTCCAAGTCAGCTTAAATCAACCGAAAAAATCAGGAGTAGTTCAAAAGTTTGACTCTAAATCTACAGTTCTTTCCAAGAAGGTATCAACATCTTCAATATACAACTGCTTTAACATAGGTTTTTCTGTAAACTACCATAAATGTTTGCAATAGTGGAGGTGTATGACAGATATTCGCAAAGTCAGAGAGGCTGTGAACAATTTGGAAGAGCCACGATGACATGAATTTTTCATATACACTGCCAGCCTAGGAGGTGTTTGGTGTGACACAAGAGACTGACACCTGTTTGACATAGGATGAGAACTGCATGGAGGCGTCTCCCAGCTTGGCCCTGTTCCTTCTTGCCATTTCTGTAATCGTTTCTTGAAGAAATTTTGCTAGTTCCAACTTTGCAGCCATTTTCTTTTTCTGTTTTTCCTCCTTAATAATAGAAGAGGAGAAAGTTAATCAATCCTTCATGATTACAGCTTCACAGATAAAGATGAGAGGAAAAGAACTGTCACCTTGTTTATTGTTCATTCCTGTTTTGCATGTTACTATTCTTTTCAGACCTAGTTAAATGGGTTTTGTGAGCACGAGAATAAAAAGCAGCCTCTATTTGCAACTTGACTTCTTAAGCTTACCTTTTATTTCTTACTAATACAATAACCATAAATATTTGATAGATCCAAAATGTCCCCTCAATGGAAGGCTTTGTCATTATTTAGAATGAGATACTATCTCTTAGCCTGGTATAAACCATCTAAGAGGGGCACCTGCGTGGCTCAGTCCACTAAGCATCTGCCTTTGGCTCAGGTCTTGATCTCAGGGTCCTGGGATCAAGCCCCGTGTCGGGCTTCCTGCTCGGCGGGGAGTCTGCTTCTCCCTCTCCCTCTCCTCCCTGCTTGTGCCCCCCCCATCTCAAATAGATAAATAAAATATAAAACAAAAAACAAAAAACAACCATCTAGGCTGCTGGTTGAGCCAGCCCCTGGTCCCAGAGTGGTCCGAGATTTTGTGTGGGCCACAAACAAAGAAAACTAGGAAATCAACTCTCTGCTAGAGTAGCACGTAGCTTCAGTACACAACAGATACAATTAACTGTAATACACCGACTCAGTGTTGTAACAGATATGAACAAAGCACTACACAAAAGAGAATTTAATGTACATTTCTTTTATTATTTGTTTTAGCAATCTCTACTCCCGAGGTGGCACTTCAACTCACAGCCCCAAGATTAGGAATTGCAGGCTCTACTGACCGAGCCAGACAGGTGCCCCTAAATGTATACTCTTGAGACACGATGTGAACGAGTACTTCCAAATCCTCATGCATTATCAGAAATGCAGTGTGGTAGTATTTGCAAGATAACCACGGTTGGGGCGCCTGGGTGGCACAGTCGGTTAAGCATCCAACTCCTGGTTTTGGCTCAGGTTGTGATCTCATGGTCATGAGATTGAGCCCTGCCTCAGGCTCCATGCTCTGTGCAGAGTCTGCTGGGGATTCTCTCTCCCTCTCCCTCTGTCCCTCCCGCTCACGCCTCACTCACTCTCTCTCTCTCTAAAATAGATAAATAAATCTTTAAAAAAATAACCATGGTCAGGACCCAGGGGAATGGAGAGGAATAGGATTCTCTATACTTTTTTAAGTTGCCCACGAGATTCTAATGAATCATGAATCTCATGAAAGATCTTAAAAGACTCCACCAAAAAAAAATCACACAACAGCAGTGGCAATACCATCCATTTCCTACATCCATAGCCACCAGCTACTCATTTATTTACTGAGCATTTACCTTGCTGGGGATAAAATGAGCAAAAATAGGTAAGAATTCCCGCCCTCACTGGACCTCTGGTCTAATGGGAAAGACAAATATGAGTGACGAATGATAATCCAGTAATTTCACAAATTGAAGTATAACAGATAAGTCCTACAAAAGAGAAATGCCTGGGTGCTCTGATGGGATGTAAATAGAAAGTCCTGCCTCTTCCCACGCCCTCTCTCATATCCTCCTCCCCTCCACCACCACCTCTCTCTCTTTCATTTTCTCAATTGCTTCAGTCCATGGAAAGAAAGAGAGAGAATGTATTTTCTAAAACTGTGGCCATGATGAGTATGTATTAAGACTGGGGAATGAGCAGTGTTGAGGAAAGAGGAATCTTGAGATAAATCACCTCCTCTTCCCCCATCTTCCTGCACTCACGAACACATTCCTTGGAATCCCCTGGTATGAATTCTAGGTACTGATGACCTTCAATGTAAGTAAACTAAACCACTGCCAGTCAAATATTGCAATTTGATTCTATGTCTTACATGTATCTCTAATGTATCCTCAAGTTTTTATTCCTAACGCCACTTTCTTACTTTCATCCTCTCTCCTGCACTACTGTAATAGCATGCCAGCCAATTTCCCTCCTTTGGCTCTGCCCTCTTCAATCCTTTTACCCAGCAAAATCATTTTTTTCTGAAATACGGATCTAATCGTGTTACCCACCCTCTGCTTAAATTTACGTTTCATTTTTCGCCGTGGTCAAAGGCAAAGTCTAAATTCCTTAGAGTGGTGGGCGCTTTCCAACCTGACCCCAACATATCACTTTTGTCTCATCTTCCACCATTGATCGCCTTGTATTCCCTGCTCCAGCCACAAAGCAGCACTCAGTGTCTCAGATTACGTCATACCCTTTCACACAATTAAGCCATTTTAAGTGCTCCTCTTTCTCTCCAGAAAGCCTTTCAAACGCTGCAGCAAAATTCTACCACTCTTCATGTCTCGGTTGCATAGTTACCTCTTCTATGAAACATTTCCCAATTCGATTTAAAAGTTGTCCTGTCCGTCCTCCCACCACGTGTTCGAGCCTTCACACCTCTGCCCAGTAGAGTGGCTCAGAACGGAAAGAACGAAGGGGCCACCTGCGTTTTTCCAGCCCGCCACCTTCACAGTGACCATCCGATGAGGGCCCCTCCTCTCTAGGACTACTCTCAAGCAGGAAAGGGTCTGTCTGGCTAAATCATGCCCACTGTTCAACTAGTCACTGCAATAACAGTCGATTTTTGTTTTTTAGTGGTTAAAAGCAAGTTAAAATGCAATGAAAAGGGGATCGTTTTTTTCAACAAATGATGCTAGGAAGACTTGGTGTCCACATGCAAAAAAGAAAAAAATGAATCTTAACCCTGATGTCCCACCTCTCACCAAAATTCACTCAAAATGGATCACAGACTTGAATTTAAAACTCAGAACTATAAAACTTCTAGAAGGAAATGTAGGAGGGGCACCTGGGTGGCTCAGTCAGTACAGCATGGGACTCTTGATCTCAGGGTCGTTAGTTCAAGCCACATGTTGGGTGTGGAGCCTACTTAAAAAAAGGAAAAGAAAAAGAAAACGTAGGAGAAAACCTAGGTGACCTTGAATTTGGCACTGAGTTTTTAGATACAACACCGAAAGCACGATCCAAAAAAAAAAAAAAAATTATATATATATATACTGATAACCTGAATTTCATTACAAAATCAAAAACATGAGCTCTGTGAAAGACAGTTAAGAGAACGGACGAACCACAGGCTGGGAGAAAATATTTGCAAGACACATATCTGCTAAAGGACTTGCATTCAAATATACTACGAACTCCTAAAACTCAACAATTAGAAAATGAACAACTCTATTAAAAAGTGGGCAAAAGACAGATACATCCCCAAAGAAGATATACAGGTGGCAAATAAGCATATGAAAAGATGCTCGATATGATACATCATCACAGAATTGCAAACTAAAATACCAACGAGATATCACTTCACACCTATTAGAAGGGCCGGTATTCAAAGCACTGACAACACTAAATGCTGACGAAGATACAGAGCTATGGAGGCGCCTGGGTGGCTCCGTCATTAAGCTTCTGCCTTCGGCTCAGGGCGTGATCCCAGCGGTCTGGGATCGAGCCCAGCATCAGGCTCCTCCGCTGGGGGCCTGCTTCTTCCTCTCCCGCTCCCCCTGCTTGTGTTCCCTCTCTTGCTGTCTCTCTCTCTCTGTAGTAAATAAGATCTTTAAAAAAAAAAAAAAAAAGAAGATACAGAGCTACGGGAACTCTCATTGCTGGTGGGAACGAAAAATGGTACAGAGACTTCGGAAGACAGTTATTTTTTTGCAAAACTAAACACAGTCTTACCATATGATCCAGTAATTGTTTTCTGATGTATTTAGGAATCCAAATGAGTTGAAAGCATATGTTCATTAAAAAAAAAACCCTGCACACAGATATTTATAGCAGCTTTATTCATAATTGCCAAAAACTGGAATCAACCACAATAATCCTTCAACAGGCGAATAGATAAACAACCCGTGGTGCATCCATACAATGAGATATTATGCAGTGACAGAAAGAAATGATCCATGAAAGGACTACACATGTATGATAGCAACTATATGACATTCTGGAAAAGGCAAAACTATGGAGACAATGAAAAGATCAGTGGTTGCCATTGGTTGGGGGAGGTAGGAGGAACAACAGATGATACACAGGGCATTTTTAGGGCAGTCAAACTATTCTGTTGATGGTGGGATGGTAGATGCCATGACATTATGCATTTTTCAAAACCCACAGAACAGTACAACACAAAAAGTGAAGCCTAATGTAAAGCATGAGATTTAATTAATAATATCTAGATATTGGTTCTTCAATTGTAACAAATAGATCACACAAATGCAAGACATTAATAAAAAGGGAAATTGGGGGAGTCTCTGGGGACCCTCTATACTTTCTGCTCAATTTTTCTATAAACTTAAAAACTAAAGAATAGAGCCCATTAGTTTTTTTGTTTTTTTTGTTTTTTTTTTTAATTTAAAAAATCCTACATACCTTTTTGGATTCACTTTCAAAAGTTGATGGCAGCATCTCTGGGAAGAATTTCAGAAATGCTGGTAGTAAGAATTCCATGAAGGGTACAATTATGAACACCATAAACGGAACCAGGCGGAAGAAATCAGCACAAGTCCTCAAGAGCTAGAGAATTAAATGCATATGCAGTATCCATTATTTTAGGACATGTCCAAAACAAAAATACAAAACCAAAAATCCTGCCTTGGTCTTGAAAGTGTTAAAAACGCTAGACAGATTTTCTGCAACTGTTTATAAAATGGAAAGGTTGGGTTTTCCTCTTTATACCATCACTCTGAAGTAATATCTATGGGATACCTTCAAGGAAATCTACGACAATCAAAACATATCGCTGGCATCATCTATTGTTAGCTCTCACCTACGTTACGGTCTGTACTTCAATAGCACAGTGTCTGCGAAAAGCTGATTTTTCAAAGGCATATACTTAATATATGAACAGTAATTTCTATTTCAGGTGCACAGATCAAACCTGAAGCTTCTCAGCTCCTCGGGGGAAATTAGAAAACACAATTACCACCATTTTACAGGCAAATATGCACAAATCTCAAGAATCTTGCCTAAAGTTGTGCAGTAAGTCACTTTCAGACAAATAAACTCCATAAGAAACTCTGGTTCTTGCCATCAGTTACTATTCCTACTTTGGGATTTTTAGGATTAATTCTCAGGTGAGTTTAAAACTTGGTTCCCAAACAGTTCATTTTAACTTTACATTTTCTTTCTCAAATATGATTCTTGCCTACCCTTCGTCTCTCTCGCCTGGTCAGCACCTGTCCATGCAACAGCCTCCAAACCATTCTGGCAGCAACTTTGGTGTCAATCCATAGCAAGGAGAATCCATTGTAATAATATTTAAGTTCATCCATAATTCTTTGTCTATAAGATCGCTTTTCTTCCTTGATCTTCGTGCCAGTTCCTTTTGTGGGCTGAGGGCTTGTCACCTGGGGCTTTTTTGGGGTTTGCTCCAGCTGAGGTTTACCAGGGGCCTCTTGTAACCAGCAAGTTGATGTGTGTATCTTCTGTATTATTCTAGTTCGTAAGTGCAGTACTTTATTGCCTGACTGATTAGGATAGGAGTACTTCTTGCTTACACAGTGCTTCGTGTATGTTTTATTTAAATGGGAATCTGGCAAGTGAAGAAATGCAAATGATGGGTAATAAGAAGAGCTCGTAGGATGCACAAAATAGCTAGGGAATCTGGAATAAAGAGCAACATCCTCTGAGTTGAGCACATACCATTACAAACTTACAAACTAAAGAAATAAATATTTTATCTGGTTAAAATAAAACAACGGTTTTAAAGCCTATATTTTAAAAGCCAATGATATCCACAAATGAATGAAATATAACTTTTTACCCCAGTTGAAGAACAGCGTGCTTTACAGTTGAATGATAGGCTCTATGAGAAATACTAGTAAGTTAATTCCTAAAAATAATTGCTCCTGTTACAAGTTAGAAACTCTGCAACTATTCCTGCGCAGGGGCCATGCTAATCTTCTCAGTATTGTCTCAGTTTTAGTATATGTGCTGCTGACGTGAGCACAAAAGTCTGCAACTATTAATTTAAAAATCTAACAGCAAACATTTCTGCACCAGGGGTTGTGTTTGAAAGTGTTGTCTTTACTATCATAAAACAGGTGGAACGCTTGTGTCTTTGGTTACTCTGCTGATGAGAGAAATATTGCTTGAACAAACACTTCATGGCCTCTGTGGGGATTAACCGATCACATAATACTGCTTTGTCTGTGTGATCCCATGGACTCCCTCAAATGAGAGGCATTTACAGCCCAAATGCCCTTCACTTACAATTCCTCAAGAATGTTAGCAATAAGAATTAGAATTGGGCACCCCAGCCAGGGATCTCTATATTCTGGTTTTGTAACAGCTCACAGTCTTCAGTTAAATTAGCACATCAGATTGTTTGAAAATAAAAATAAGACCCATCTAGGCAAAGAAAGTTCCTGGCAAAGACATTTCTTCTGGCAAAGAGATGACTTTTCCATTCTTTCAGGCTGTTTTTGAAGCACGCCAAGATAAAACACTTTTTGAAGGGCCAAAAGGGAAAATGCACAATGTATCTGGCCCATAGTAAGTTCTCAGTGAATATTCTTTGGAATAAATAAGTGATAACAGACCCTACGAGGGCAGGTATATGCCCTAGGACTGGCTTGTTTGCCAGCCATTTTACTCATTTTTCTATCTAAGGGCCCCATGTAACATTCATCAATTACAGAGGTGTCACTCTAAAACCATTACATCTTCTCTCATACCTGTGCCATCTAAAAATTACTCAGCCTGAGTTCTAAGGCATATAAAAAATCGGGGTAAGTTTAAATACAATAAAATGTCAGTTTCTTAAAAACCAGTATAGTTAAAGCCAACAAAGCTTTCATTTGTTGTGGAACAAGCCTATCCTTTTACATATATTTTTTTCAACTAGAAGAAAGTTCATATAAATATTGCAGGGGAAGAGGCAATTCCATGGCTTACCTTGTTCGGGCAATAGCTAAGACTGTTTTATAACTGTAGAAGGCCATACTTATATTTGTCTCAACTAGTCAACATAGGAACCTAGACAGAAGGATTAAGTAAACAATTTAGTATCTTAAAAAACACATCAATTATAAAGATACCAGGATTTCAGTGTTTACTGTTGCAAGGGTAGAAAATTTCCATATTCCATTCAAGGTGTAAAATCTCTCTCAGGATCATTTTCAAAAATCATGAATGTTTTCTCAGCTTGGATTTGAGGATGGTACTTTGAGATCCCAACAAAGAAATGATCTCTAACGTCATGTGCTCATGATGGTGATATGGTCTTCAAAGACTTTTTTATTTCTGGTCAATAACACCTAGTAACCTACTTGAATGATTGCCAGGTATTTGAGAAGCTAAGCAATACACACTTACTTGTAGCCTAAAAATACAAGTAGAATAAAATATCCTGGATTTGTTTCAGTTAGCTTTTACCCATACTTGGCCAAGTTGCCCCACACTTTAAAGACTGAAAGTAGGGGTGCCTAGCTGGCTCAGTCGGTAGAGAATATGAGTCTTGACATCAGGGTCATGAATTCAAGCCCCACGTTGGGCACAGAGCCTACTTAAAAAAAAGAAAGTACTTACTAACCACATTAATGTAGCAGTGAAGATATATACATGGTACCTACTAATAATTCAAGTGGAGGTAAATCGGTTTCCCGTACTGGTGATTCTCCAAAGAGTCCAAACTGAGCTACCTTTAAACAAGCTTTATCAAAACCTTTCTCCATCCTGTGGTCCTTTTCAGCCAAAAGCAGCAAGGTGTTTTGGTAGTATCTCTTGGCGTCAACTCTGCTCTCCTGCAGCTGGAAAAGGCGTAGACCAGGGTGTTCTCCTGGACGGAAACCTCAACCACAGAGCTGACATTTTGAACAGGAGTTCAAAGACGACTTCGGAACATCTAAACCCAGGCTAAGGGGGGTGGTCTCCTGCCGGAGGCATGCCACACCCGATCGGGCGGTTAACCTGCTTTCTGGCCCCCGGACGCTGGCTCCCGGGGCTGCGGGGAACCACTTCCTAGGCGGGGACGGCCGGGAGCCCCGCCTGCGCCTTCGCACCGCCCACGCCCACACGCGGCGGGGAGGGGGCAGGCTCCCCGGGTTACCTTTGCTTCTGGCCTTTGACGACACAGGGGCAAAACGCGCCGTCGGCCTCCGCAGCGGGCGGCTTTTGTGCACGTAGTGTGTTGGTGGACTGTGTTTATGGTAGCAGGGTCTTTGGGGGGGGCGGTTCTTTGTGTCTGGGTGCGGGGATGGTGCAGGCACCGGGACGACAACCTTGCTGGCGATCCAGGTTTATGGAAGGAAGACAAGGAGAAGCCGGGCGCAGGGTACGGAAGAGAAAAGAGGAAGCGAAGCACGGAAGGAGGGGAAATGGAGGTTGAGCTCCAAAGTTGGGGGGCGGGCAGGGGCACGAGGTCAAGGGCTGTGGTGAGTGCGGTGAGGAACTGGAAGCTGTCGGGAAACCTGAGCGCTGATGGGAAGAGCAGGATGCGGAGGGAGCGGGCTCCGGAGGAAGAAAGGCAGGCGAGATCCACCAAATAACCTGAGGACTTGGCCCGCCCACCTCTACCTCCTCGGCCGGCTCCCCGGAACGGCTGCCTCAGTCCTCCAGTCCTTTCCCAAAACCCCCTCCCCCAGCTCCCCAGCTAGAAGGGCCCGGGGCCAAGTCTCTATGGCTCCACCTCTTTCCTAGCCCGTTATGTCACTCTGAGTGACGACACCACCCACCAATGAGCTCTCAGATTATGAGGAGGGAGGGCGTCCTTCGCTGTGGCAGCGAAGGTCCGGTTCCCACCGGCTAAATGACCTTTCTATTGAGTTTAGTTTAAGTGGAGTCTGTGCTGTGGGAGAGGGCAAGACTGAGGTTTTTCCGCCTGTCTACACTCTCTGGGCTATGGGCTAACCTCCCCGAAAATCCTCATTGAAGGCTAGATTAAAGAACCTCTTACCCTACAGATAGCGTAATATGCCTGATAGTCGCCATGGTAACCATCTTAAAGTCACGAATTACATCATTTTCATGTACTTCCCCCCCCCCCCCAATAAACAACTGCCGGGGTTGGGATGGCGCGGAGAGCTCTGCGGAGAGGGAGTGGCAGAAAGGGTGGGAATGGTTAGGAAAACATCCCTTTCCTTTCTCCAGGGCCTGAGAGTGGAATGCTGTGAAATCTTCATATGGAAATCTGAATTCCACTGAAGTAATTTGCTTTATAAATGCTCTCTTAACGGGTATTGTTTATGATCAGTAGTTCGTGGAGAAATCTCAAATAACATTTAGGATGTATATTATAGTAACTGTGCAGTGACGTAGGCACTGCAGCTTTGGGACACTTCAGTTCCTAGGTTGGGTAACTGAGCCATCTTGGAAAAGTGAAAGATATAGAAACGTTCTCGCTCTCCTGTTATCTCTATCCATCCATTTCATCTGGCTCTAGAAGGAAAGCAAAATTTTTAGTGGCTCTACTTGGACTAACACCAGACAACAAGGAATCGCTTTCACAGGGAGAGTACTTCTCTTAACATATGTGTGACCACAGACCACTCATCTGGGCTACACATTTGTAAGAATGAAAGATGGTGGGTATTCAATTTCAGGTTTTGGGTTTTTTTGTTTGTTTGTTTTGCTGTTGTTTTTTAATGTAGACTGCCCTTAATCCACAAAGCATTTTTCAGCGAATAACCAAATGGATCAACCATGTTAAATAGGCAGAACTTTTCAGTTTGGCCACTAGAGGGCCCTTTGTGCATGTGCGATGCCCGAGTTTGACATAAAGGTTTCACTTCACGTTCTATGTTTAGTAGAATTAACAAAATCTACAAAGCTTTGGTCTCTTTCCCTTTCCTTTCCTGAAAATTCCCGATGGCAAATTTTGAGCTCTAAAAGTCTGGATAGTTATAATTTTCAAATTAATTCCATGAATTAATCCCTGTACTAACATGAAGATGTACTTTTCTGGAAAGGATCATAAAGATGCAAAAATATTCCTTTCAGTTCCCTGGGAGACATTTTATACCAGGAAATATTCTTATTCATGCATTGTATTCACTTACAACAGGCACTGTAAAATCATTAAGTATTCATAAACCAGATGAATGATTCCAAGCTCAGTACTGGAAAGATGAGCTAGATTTTCTACTACAGTCATATGTCAGCAATCCTATTCTAAAAAGGGAAGGGTTAAGAAACTTCCTATTGAAATCCATTTGTTCAAAGCAATGTTTGCCTTCTGCTATCAGACCCGGCAATTTTTTGACTTTCAGGATTAAGTGATTTATCATGTAAGGAGTTTTTAGATATAATCTTGGGAAGAGAAACAAGAAATTCCTTTCTTCTTAACTCTGGCCCTGGGAATTGTGTTAGATTGCTCTTTTAATGAACTGTTCATTTTGTATGGAGAAGAGAAAGCATGATCTGAACCTCAGAAGATGTTAGATGCTAAAAATGTAAATTATTAATTTTAATGGCCATTTCCCTAAATATGGCTCAAGATCAAATATTATTAACATATATTTTCTAATGTTTTGCAGGAAGAGATTGTATATCTACTTCACAGAACTTTAATTTTAAACTCTTGTCAGCCTAGAAACAGATTAAAATAAAATCCCCGGGGAAAATTTACCAGATTCTCCTCAAGGGGAAAATCCAGATGTCTGGTCAAGGCAACAGTTTATCAACAAAGCAAGGAGTATACAGGAAGATGGAGAGGAAGGATGATGGTAGAAAGGATCATAGGGGGAAAAAAAGGACCAATCTCTCTTTCCAGGAGACAGAAACTGAAATAAGCTCAGGGGTCCCCCTTCAAGAGGTGTGTGTTCTAAAAAGGTATTTAAAACAAAGAAAAATGTGCTTTTTACTGATTCCTTTAACTTTTGGTACTGCACAAAACAGGTACTACATAAGCATAGATTTAGAAATAGTTAATGAATAGGGCACCTGGGTGGCTCAGTTGGTTAAGCATCATCTGCTTTGGCTCAGGTCATGATCCCATGATCCCAGGATCCCATGATGCTCAGGTCACGATCCCAGGATCAGCAGGGGGCCTGCTTCTCCCTCTCCCTCTGCCTCTCCCCTTGCTTGTGTGCTCTTTATCTTTCTCTGTGTCAAATAAATAAATCTTTAGGAAAAAAAAGAAATAGTTAATGATTAACAGTAATGGGAATGCTTAATTCTCAATATCATCTATCATATAATTAAAAGGGTTATGTTTTTAAAAACCTGAAACATAATAGTCATTAAAATAATGGATCTGTAGGAATCTTTTTAATTTCTTGTTTAAATGGTATTTAAAGAATGAGATACCAGAAATTTCTTGTGGCCGTGCCAAACAGAACCAGAACTATAATGTCGGTGCAGAGTATAACATCTAGTAGTGACATGGCTTTGTTATTCTAAGAGCAGAGCGCAGAGTATAGGTTTCCTCATCTGATTGCTGCTGCCTGTATTTCCTTTGTACGTTCACGTCTCTGTGCCTCAACGTTCTAAGTCATCACCACCGGGCCCCAGGAAATACCACCAAATTTTGCACACTCCGGCAGGACTACTTTACTGTGTCACACACCTTCTATTGTTTAACATAAATTTCCTAGAATGGGGAGCGCTTAGAGGGTTACAGAGAATTCTGACTCGCGTTTCCTCCGCTCATTCTTGCGTGAGCTCTCTCCAGGACAACCGCCCTCCCATCCCTCGAATGGAAGGTCTGGCAGTGAGCAGCAGAGGGCCCAGGCATGTGATGGGCACGGAGCCCGCCTGGTCCCTAGGGGTCCGGGCTGCAGTCGGCGCTGACGTCCTCCTCCTTACCCACAAGCCTCCGGGCCCGCAGTGCGAGCAGGAAGAAGGCGTGCGGGGCCCGGTGCCTGCCAGGGAGGTCAGCGCTTCCTCACAGCGACTGAGTGGCCGCCACGGCTTGCGATTGTGGGGCGGGACGAGGGTGGGGGGGGGGCATCCGGGACTCACACCCGAGGCTGAAAGAGAGACTGTCCCCCACGGCTCAGGTCTGAAATTGCTGCCCCACGGTTCCCAGACGCAGACCCGTGTGAAATAGGAAGCTCCGACTCTGACAGCTGTCGGACAGAAGGCGCCCGAGGAGACACACAAATTGTTCTTCTCTTTCCCGGTCATCTTAACCCCGCACTCGTTTGTAGGTTAATATGTGCTGTTGTTGAATAAGTCTCAAAGAACACGCACGAACGCAATATTACCTCACAGGCCCAACCTTCAACCTGTCTTCTGGTTTTGTTGGTGGTGGTTGTTATTGTTGTTGTGGGGTGTTTTTTTTTTGTTTTTGTTTGTTTGTTTTGGTTTTGGGTTTTTTACTCTCCTTCGTGTCATTCCTTCCTGTCTCTGCCTTCATCGCCTGCAGTCTCACTTCTCGTCTAGACTCTCGGGCCGCTCCTCTCCGAGCGGCTGACTACCCTCTTCCTCCTTTCGCCCCCCTGCGCCGCAAACCCGGGACTGCATTTCCCGGCAGGCGCCGCGGCGCGCGGCCAATGAGGTGCTGAGGATTTGGCGGCGGCGGCGGCGGCGCTCCGAGAGCCGGGTCGGGGGGGCTTTGTGCGCGGCGGCGGCGGCGGGAGCGGGCGGCGGCGGCAGCGGCGGCCAGGACGGAGGCGGAGGCCGAAGGGGACTGTTCACTGGTCGCTGCGGAGAGGCGTGCGAAGGCCAAGTCGAGTCCCGAGGACCTTGCTGCCCCGGCCCGGCCGCCAGCCACAGCCTTCTCTCTAGCAGCAGAAGCTGCGCGGCGACCCCCCATCCTTCCACCACCCCTGCCCACCCCACCTCCCGCAGCCGTCCTCCTCTCAGTTTTACGCCCGGGCCCGGCCCGGCCGCGGCCCTCCTCGGTGCCGGCAGCCATGGCAGAGGCGTCCGGCGCGAGGGAAATCTAGCCCGGGGATTTCATGCGGCCTAGCTCGGTTCCGTCTCCTCCCCCCGCAGCCCCGGCGGCTGCCCGCACCCCAGCCCCACTCCGGGCCTCCGTGTCTCTCCTGTGATCGTACTGACACGGCCGGGGGGTTAGAATGGAACAAACTGAAGGTAAAGCGAATGCGTGCGCGCGCGCGCGTGTGTGTGTGTGTGTGTGTGTGTGTGTGTGTGTGTGTGTGTTGGAAAGAAGGGCTGAGGAGGGAACGACGAGGAGGGGGCGACCTAGGGATGGGACCTGGGTAGAGAGACCCCAGCAGGGATGGGAGGACAAGCGGGTGGCCGGAAAGGGTTGGGGGGAGCCTAGAAGGTATAGCAGAGGGCCAGGTGGGGGGTGTGGAGGAGACAGGGAGGTGGGGCAGGGGAGGTAGGATTGGGATAAGAGATGGAGTGGCGCTGAGCTGGGAATTGGGAGTAGAGGTGGGATGGGGGCGGGGATAGAGATGGAACGGGGGAGGGGCAGGGAAAGAAGAAGAGTTAGGTTTGGAGAAGATTAGGGACCTGGGTGGACTGAGAAATAGGGATGTTTGGGGGTGCAGTGTAGAAACTAGAAGAGTCTTGGGGAAGGGGGTGAATCTGATGTAGAAATGGGGCATCAAGAGAGAAACGAGGGGATGGAAGTGGAGGAAACGGTGGATTAGGAAAAGGGATAAGAAATTGTTGAGACAGGATGCATGGGAAGATAGGAAATAGACTCAGGAAACTGGAAGACCTAGGATTGGTATGGGGAAGGAAATTAACTGAATGTTGAGAAGGATGAGAACTATCGACCAAGCATCACAGTGTGGGTGGAAAAGAAGGGGAAGGGGGTTGTTAAAGGAAGAGAAAGCCTTTTGTTCCTATATTTCTGTGTATTCTGGGCCTTTTCTTTCAAGGCTAGAGAATATAGAAGCTAGTGGTTATGGTGTGATTGTTGTGAATTGGGGAGGTGTGGGTTTTACTGTTTTGAGGGAGGAGGAGATGTGTTAGTGTTATGGTAGCAAGACAGTAGAGACATGGCCATAATTTGATGGTTTTGCTGAGGGAGTGAAGACTGTTCAGATTTAAAGGGGGTAGGGGCAGCCATGTTTGCTGCCAGGCACTGCAGTGTAAATAAATTCCTTCTTTCCGACATCAGTGTGAATCTGGAAGGGGCCAGTTCATATTGTTAACCCCCTTTCTTTCTATTCATGAACTCTTCCCATACATCTTGTGGTAATTTAATATTCATAACCACCAAAGGAGGTAGTGATGTGTTCCATCTTGTGTGTTTTGCTTCTCCCCCCCACCCCCTTTCCCTCTTCCTTCTGGTTGCAAACAAGGCATGCTAATGAACTGCAGTGTAAAATTAACCCTTTTTATAAAGTTGAAACTGCATTTTTACTAGCTGAAAGAATTATTACTATCATATTTCAAATGTGATTATAAAGTCTTAAATATTGAAAAATCATTTGTTTTAGAAGCTTCAGAAGCAGTCAGCATGCTTTCTGAAATTCTTTACGTAAACAAGGAAATTGCATTGGTTATTTTTCTTGGGCTTGTGCTCTTGGCAAAGCACTGTGGGGGTGAGAAGGGGTAGAAAGATCTGCTTATGATAGATTATCTGCTTGCTGTATTTTGAATGTTGGAAAATTCAAAATATACGTATTTTAAAATAGTGTTTCTGGTAGTTCATGCTTATAGGTGATGGGTGTGTTATGAAGTGTTTTCTTTTTTTATGCACTCTCTCTCCTCCATCCCTTCCCTTTGCTTTCATGTGTCTGGCTCAGTACAGTCTCCAAATGCCAGTTCAGCATAGTGCAATGATCTATGAAGTAGGCATGCAGTTCTTAGAGCCTCAACGAGGCGCCAGTTTTTTGGTTTTTTGTTTTGTTTTGTTTGCTTCTTTTTTGGTGGGAACTTTAGGCTACTCTCAGGAAAGCTACAGTAACTCTTCATTGTATCAAAATGTAACTACTTAGATAATTTGAAATGGTTACTGTTACAAAAGGTTTAAATCCTGACAAACTTACAGTAGATAAATTGTTAAGTGTAGCCTATTTTCTTTTCATATTGAAAGGGATTAAGTGTGTGTGTGTGTGTGTGTGTGTGACCTTTTGTTTTTGTTTTATAATTGGAATTGGGGTAATCCAAACTTTAATACATCATATTGATTTTGAAACTGTTGTCTACTACCAGAACGGCCTGTTAAAATTGTGCTATGATGGACTCAAACCAGTTGTACTACATATTGATTTAACCTGTCTTAATGCAACATCCTTTCAGTTGTTATAAAGAAGTTTAGGAAGTGTTCTTGGTGTGTTGGAAGAATGAAATTGAATATCGTTAGAGTAGTACTTCATGAGGGTATTTTTAGTTTAAAGGCCAAATTTACAACTTGGAGTATTTTGGTTTGATGATACTCAGTCTGAATTTTAAAAAATTCTGTGAAGAAAAGTTTCACTCAAAAATGCCATTCACTATGCTTTTTGGAATTTATTTTTATGGAGGTGTTTCATTTTTATGTTTTCCACTCAGTTGAATGTTATTTATAATTAATTGGCAAATTGTGTACATGAACTATCAGTTCCCTAAATTTTTAGGAAAATGAGAAATTGCTGTATGTTAAAATAAGAAAAAACTCATACTGGAAGCTTGAATTACTAACAGCAACAAAAAATTGTATTCCTGTGTATTCAGCGGTCAAGATCAGGGTCTCCTGCCTAGCTATAAAGAGTATTCTGGCTCCTTGGATGGGTATCCATATAATGAAGAAGACTGTTCTAGTTAGATGATAATTAATTAAAATCCAGACTTTGCAGTGATTACTGTGTCCATCAGCACACCTGCTACCTGCAGTAGCTTTTTAAAAAACTTTATAAATATGCTCTTTCTTATAGTAATCAGATTGGTTGAATTTTGGATAAAGGAAATTGGTTGCCTTTGAGATTGGTCATCATCGAGTGGATTGTCGAATCTGATTCTAAAGATACTCAGTTTCTGGAGTTTATAATATTTACAATAATCATAGCAAAGCTGCTAATAGTCATCTTCTTACAATGTGTTATGCTGAGTGTCTCACATGTATGGATTCCTTTTATCCTCCCAATAGTTGTATGAGGTTAGTACTATTAACTCCTTTTTACAGGTGGAGAAATTGAGGTTGAGTAACAACACCACATAGATGGTAACTAGCAAAGCCAGTATTTGAATCCAAGTCTTTCTAATTACAGAATCTGGATCAGCAGAACTTTTAGTTTCTTTTAAAATTTTTGTAAAGATAATATATATTCATTATTTAAATTTTTAAAAATATTATAAAAGGCTAAGAGGTTAAAAAAAAAAGTTGACACCCTGTTTCCCCCTGATAACCATTAAGTTTCTTCTGAGTCCTCCTAGAAAATCTCTGTACATACATATGCATATCTGTCTTTAAATGCGTACAAATTGGGTTGTACTGTCTGCATTTTGCTTTTGTGTTTTAATAGGCTACCTGGGACATCCTTTTAAATGAGCACATATTGATCTACAACTTTTTTTTTTTTAAGGATCATCTAGTATTCCATTGTTTGGAATATTGATTAACATTAGGATGTTAGCAGGTTTTTTGCTATTTTAAGTAATATAGCAGGTCTTGAATTAAGTCCCTAACAGCCTATTTAAATGGAGGAGATATAGTACAACTACTTTATTTTATAAGAGAATACAGAGGCCTAAGGAAGTTAAGTTCAAGGCTTTGGTGACAGACCTGTTACCTGGCTCTTTATACCACACTGTATTACTTCGTTATTATGAAGGTATTTGAGCTTTCTGTAAAAGCTCAAGGTGAGGGGGAATATTCAAGGTTAGGCACGTTTAGCATAATGAGTGCAAGGGGATTAAGTTGCAGTGAGGCAAAGGATCTTGTTTCGCTTTTTTCATACTTTGTTCACCATATTGTACATATGGCATATGTACAAAATATTTTTGCATACGTAAATGAACCCTGTGCAGGTATCTTAAAGTGTGTGTTTTGGGTATTAAAGTGGTTTTGACAGAATTTTTTCTGTTTTAATAAAATCAGTGAAATAAGATAGCAATGAAATGAAAAAATAAGAGGTCCATCATGGTCCTGGAAAGGAACTTGGAAAGAAAATTGAGGCACTGGTAAGTTTTTTAAAATGAGCTAAAAAATAGCTCATTGAAAACAAGTTTTAAAAGATCTTAGCAGGCACCACTGATTATTTTTAATTATTTTTGTCTATCAAGAAGAAAATAAGTTACCATGGATACTTATTCATTGGGTTCTTTTGAAACAAAGACTGTTTTAGACACTTAAAAAATTAAAATCATTAAAGCCTTAAAAAGATTTAGAATTTGGTATCTATAAAATCTGTTTCTTGGTGCAATGGTGATTTTAGTTTTACTTTAAAAAAAAGTAGAGCCTGTTATTTTCTGAAAGAGCAACTAAGATGATTTATTCCTTTGTTAATAAACAACATGCCCAGCTTTTGAGTTTTTAAATGAATGGCGACCTTTATTTCTGCAGGCTAATCTTCTTATAGATATTTATAAAGGTACATTTAAGAAATTGATTGTACTACAACTACCTAACACATTTTTAAAAAACTTACAGAGTTTTGGTTTTCGTTTTTATTGTTGACTTTACTAAGTACTTAATAAGTACTTTCAAACACTTCTGTATTATGTTGTGCCTGCACAGTGTGGCATAAAAAGAAGGTGAAAGGCATATTTAAAAATTTTGTGAGTTTAGAGAATGTTCAGTTTTTATTAGATGGATATGTGCTGTTATTCCTAAAGTACATCTGCCCATTGATGAGATTTTGAATTTGAAAATTGAAAAAGTGTTCTTGGCTTATTTTTAAATTTTTTAAGATGTGGATCTGTGTCATCACTGACTGATATACAATAATAACTCTTACTATAATTTCTTACTAGGTTCCTTTTTTTCCATAGATTTAGAGCTATGCTGAGAAAGTGGATAGGACAATGAAAAATTTTTATATAAGTATATGAATTCTGTATGTATGATTTATATAAATAGATGAATAAATAGATGAATTTATCTAATAATACCTTGCACTTACTACATCTTCTGAGATGTTTGATTGAATTCTTATGCAAAAACTTGGCTTTTTTTTAAAATGTGAAGTTGGAAAGCACAAGAATTATTTAACCCGAATTTAAAGATGGGAAAATTGAGATTTCAGGAAATCCTTAGGCCAAATAGATTGACATGTTAAGTAGAATAAGGTTTTCAGATTTCTGTCTGATTACTTAAAAATAATTTTTTCAGGGGTGCCTGGCAGTCTCAGTCAGTAGGGCATGTGACTCTTGATCTTGGGGTTGTGAGTTAGAGCCCCACGTTAAGGGTGGAGCTTAAAAAAACCTTTTTTAAAAATATGTGTTTCTTGACTTTTTTTCATAGCCTGCATTAATTTAATAGATAAACATTAAATAACAAAATATTTTTCTACCATAGAACATGCTTTTTAAATTTTGGTATAATTTATGTACATACATCTTGAAATATAGAAGTAGATATTTTAAATTTCAGAAATGTATATATTCTTGTGATTTTGTGAGTTAAACAAAGCTTATTTTATCAAATTGATTTGAGGTTAAAAAGTCTTATATGGAGGGGCGCCTGCGTGGCTCAGTTGTTGGGCGTCTGCCTTTGGCTCAGGGCGTGATCCCGGGGTCCTGGGATCGAGCCCCACATCGGGCTCCTCCGCTGGGAGCTTGCGTCTTCCTCTCCCACTCCCCCTGCTTGTGTTCCCTCTCTCGCTGGCAGTCTCTTTCTGTCAAATGAATAGATAAAATCTTTAAAAAAAAAAAAGGAAGAAGTCTTATATGGAGGCTTGCTTTTACCTAATGGCATTTTGGCTGTAGCCAAGGCAGTATTGTGTCTGTTGAGTCTTGTCTTACTAGTGTCTCTTAGCTGTAGAGTCTTAAGAAAACTGTACATTTAAAAACACACACACACAAAACACCTTAAAAAAGAAACATTTTTAAACTTTCAAGTTGTGAAACATGACATATAAAGAAAAAAAGGACAAAACCTAGATGTACAGTATAAGCAAATAATTAGAAAGTAAACATCACGTAGTCACCACCCGGGTAATAAACCCTTTAAGGAAAACTACAGAGACCACCTCATCGGTTTAGCTGGTATTGCCTTAGTGGTAGTCGGGCTTTCAGGGTAACGATATGTTGAAAGTAACCTGAAAAATTAATAACCATGAGGGGTCAGGAAATGTAAAAACTGAATCACCAGTTTTTGTTATTATCAGAAGTGTTATCTAGATAATTTAAAAAACCTGTTTCCTAGCAGTGTAGTCATTTAGTGATTTGAAATCTTAGTGCTGTATTAATGAATGTGAAACAAAAAATAACACTAAATTCTGTAAGAATCATGCCATTTTATACAAAGTGTTTTTTCAGAGTTCATCTCTGTTGCAGAGTTTTGGTGGAATTTAATGACTGCTGGTTTTGGATTAATGTGCAGATTCTAGCAGTGACTCTTGCCTAGAAAATGTCCAGCTTGCCTATATATTAATATTCTAACTTAAGTATCTTATTTTATGAAAACTACTTTGACTCTCTCGCTTTCACATTGATGTAACCATTCCAGAAGTATTAACCTGAGAAGTAATCAGCAGTGACCATCTATTTTGACACTTCATCCTTGATGCTTCTTGATTCTTACCTTTTCTGTATTTTGTCTAGGTGAATCAAATTTTTTTTGAAACTGGAGAAACTTACTTTGTTTTGCTTCCCTGTCTTACTAGACTGTTTTCTTACATGTTCGGAGAGCTAAATGTTGGTTTTGAGGATTTCGATAGCAGAAAGACTTGAATTTTTTTCCTTTCTACCTGGCAAATACAGCCTATTTGCATAAATTCCGCAATGTGGATTTGAAAAAGACATTTTTACAACACATTTACATACATAAATTAAAGTCTTTATTTGGTTATTGTAATTTTGTTACTTTAAGCTCTTTGTTTCTTTTATGATTTGTGCAGGATCCAAATACATTAGAACATAGTATTTCATATTTGATTGTGATGAGAAACTTCTTGCTGTGCATTACCATACCCTTGAATTCCTTTCTATAATGCAGTAGAATGTTGTTCTTTTTTATTCTGGCTAATTTTTCCCCTAGCAAAGATGATAAATAATTATTTTAGATTTTGAAATGAACATACATGTTGAGTTTTCCTAGATGTGAAAGCAAACATGACTTAACACACTTTTTTAAACCTAGATTAGGTAATTTGACTTTGCGTATGAAGTAGAGTTAATATGCTTTTGGCCAGCTCATGGTTTCTGTGTTATCACCTGTAAAATTAAGCATGGATCATTAGAATTTATTTTATTGGGGATAGAATTAGTTAAGGTTTTAAGGTATTGAGGTTAACGTATTAATTAAAGCATTGCACACACATACATCACACACACATAATACTCCTAAGAAATGCTGATAGCCCTGTTAGTTTTTACTTTTTAATGGAAAATTTGTACTTTTCCAAGTGGCTACTGGTTTAAAAATAACATTTATTGTATTTAAGTTATGAAAGGATTGTTTATTGTAGAGAAATTGAAAACCAGTAAGATGTAAAAAAGATTAAGATCACTTGAAAGCCTGCCAACTGGAAGTAGCTATTAACATATCTTTATCTTTCCAGTGTTTTTTCTTACACATCTATGTATTTTTTTAACAAACTAGGATTATACATTAACATTATTTTGTAACATGCTTTATTGTGAAATTAATTTTTTTGAGAATGTGATTTTTTAAATCGATATATAATTTCGTTGTATGGGTGTACCATATCAGTTTACCATTCTTCTGTTGATGGTATTCTAGGCAGTTCGCACGTTTTGGATATTATGATTTGATGACCATCCTTACACATTAAAAAAACAAAAAAAAAACCCTGTATGACTGTGATTATTTCATTACAATAAATTCCTAGAATTAGAATTACATAACAGATACGAACATTTCAAAGGGTTTTTAGAAGATTTTATTTGAGAGAGAATGAGAGTACATGTTCGCGCACACACATACTGGTACGTGAGGATGGGGAGAGGGGCAGAGGGAGAGAATCTCAAGCAGACTCTGCCTGAGCACAGAGCCCATGTGGGCTGCTCTCACAACCCTGATATCATGACCTGAGCCGAAACCAAAAGTCTGACGCTTAACTGACTGAGCCACCCAGGCATCCCAGGTTTTTTTTTAAATAAGTGTTGTTGGGAAATAATTCACATACCATATAATTCACCCATTTAAAGTATACAATGCAGTGTTTTTTAGTATATTTGTAGAATTGTGCAACCATCACCACAATTAATTTAATTTTATTATTTTTTAAAGATTTATTTATTTGAGAGAGAGAGTCGGTGGAGGGGCAGAGGGAGAGAATCTCCAAACTGACTACCCACTGAGTGCGGAACCCAGCACAGGGCTGGATCTCATGACCCTGAGATCATGACCTGAGCCGAAACCCAGAGTCAGACACTCGATGGACTGAGCGACCCAGGTGCCCCTCACCACAATTAATTTTAGAACATTTCTAGAAAATATTGAGTCAGTTTAAACTCCCAACAATGTCAGAAAGGCTTTGTTAAATGTTTTATTTTTAAAGTGTAGTACAAATACACAGTAACACAATTGCTTGTGTGATACATACTTTTTCTTTGTAATCATCAGCATTTATTGTTTTAAATTTTATTTCCAGCTTTATTGAGATATAATTGACTGATACATACTTTACATCCACTTATGAGTGAGTTTAGAAAGTCATTGATGAAAAGAAGATGCTCCTATTTCCTATGTTAAGAAAACCTGACACGCAAAGTTTCTTAAAGTTTAAGAAACAAAGTATATGGCCGATTTTTTTAAATTATGAAATCATTCTCCTGTCCAGTCAAGGTGCCTTTATTGAAAGAGGTTGTATGTGGTTTAAAATGTTCTTTTCGTTCATATTTTATTTAGAAACATTTTAGAAAATGTCTATAGAAAGTGTGCTATACCTGTATAATTAAAGGTAACAAATTTGTTATCCTATAGAAAGTATTTTTTTTTCTTATTGAGAGATTTGCTTTGCTCTACCTGACATTCACCCTGAAAGTTGTTCTGTCATTCTGATTGCTTTAAGCCATTTAACAAAACATCTCCCCCCCCCCCCAACTCAGTGGGCAGTGGAGTGTAGGGCAAGAATCAAGGAGACCTATTCCCACCCTATCAACAAAGGCTCAGTTGTTGTCATCTCTGGAGATGAAAGTGACTGCTTTTTGGAGTTACAGGGATCCAAAGTAGAATTGCTAGAGTGTACCTGGAACTCTACCAGGCATATAGCTGATAATTAATGACTTTTTAATATAAGAAAAATAATATTTGCAAAATGAACTAGCTGTTAGTCCCATGTTTAATGGATGAAGAAATGAACTCAGTTGGCCTGCATTTGCTTTCATAGAAGTTAAAAGTTGAATGGTAACTAATGCTTGAACAGAATCGTTGCATGGGTTATATGAGTGTTTCCCAGTTGTAAGAATTCGTGCTGGTACGAGTACGAACATGAAGTTAACTTTCCAGTCCAAATTTACTTCCACTGTTGTTATTACAACAGCATGATGGCTGTAGCTTCAGCAACGCTTAGTTGATTAAGCAAATAGGTGATAGTGTAAAATTTGAGTATGTGGTATGAAGTGCCTTATGTTGTAACTTTTAGTGCTTGTTTTCAAGATAAAATGTTGAATACAGTTGATCCTAAAATACTAAAGTGGTAAACCTGATGAACCAAAAACCAAAAACTGGTTTTTAGAGGAAAGATAAACTCAGTAAATTATGATTTTAGATATTACAATAAATTACTTAGTATTTTTAAAAGTACATATTTCTACAGTATATTCTCTTTTTGCCCTGCTGTGGGGAATGGAGACTACGAGGTAAAAGAAAGTCAAATTTGAACATTTTACAATTTTAAGAACCAGTCTCAGAAACCACTGTATTATAACTTAAAAGTTTGTTGGCGAAAGAGTTAGGAAGATATGTGGATCAACTTGTTAGTTTACTAGATTTCATAGTGAATGGAACAAGATGACTGATAGGAGTTACTTAGCTTGTAGTAATTTTCTGTGTGAGCCAGTACCCTTGATGTAAGGGATTGAAAAATAATTTAAATTTTCTTCAAGTGGTAACACAGTGTCTATTGTTGGTGGGTGTGGTCAAGAACAAAGTGAAGACAGTTGAGGTTAAACCAGATAGGTAAGGGAAATAGGGTATATTACTAGTAAGTTTTGTATTGGTACAAAGCAGTTCGGTAGTACTGTGGTTTAGTCAGGAAAAAATAAGAACTACAAAGCAACCTAAAATATTCTATAACAAAGAAATCATAGTCAAATGAAATCTGTGTAATTGTATTTAGTGACACACTTTCTAGTTTACTGAAATACAATATAGCGTTGTTTGGTTTATTTATTTGTATTTCATTCATTGTGTTCATTTCATTCAGATCACTTCGTAATACAGGATATTTTAATATCCTTAATTGTCATCCACATGGTTTTCATGGAAAATTTTTAAGTGAAAATTTCAGAAAATATTTGGGGCAACACCACTAGAGTTAAACAGATTGTGGTGTAGTACAGTTATGCTTTTAAAAATAGTGTTGCACTTTTATTAGTAGTATAGACTCAGAAAAATTAAAAATAAAAATTAGAAGAAAATATGCCACTTGTCTAACACACCTTGATTACTTAGAGAATTTTGTAGAAAGAAACATAGTGGTCGTGCTGATCTTACCCTCCACCATTTTATTTATTTATGGCAATAGATATTGGTTGTGAATTTCATATAATTGTTTGCTCTTTCAAATAATGAACATCTAGGTGTGCCCGGCTGGCTCTGGTGGAAGAGCATGTGACTTGGGGTCGTGAACTGAGCGCCACGTTGGGTGTAGAGATTATTTAAAAATAAAATCTACTTTAAAAAAGAAGGCAGGGGAACGCTGGGTAGCTAGGTGAGTTAAGCATCTGACCCTTGGTCTCAGCTCAGGTCTTAATCTCAGGGTCATGAATTCAAGCCCTGCGTTGGGCTCTGCTGGATGTGGAGCCTACTTAAAAAAATAAAACAAATTGCATCTTTATGTAAAGTTAACATGGTAGGTAAGATCTTAAAGTTAATTTTTTTAAACCATATATATTCTTGTCAGAATGAAAATCCAAACCATACATGTATTTATTGATAACTAGGAAGAATCACAGCCCAGTTTCCCATTGTTTGGGGTCATTTTCAATTATCTGGCTCACCTGATTTAACCTCCATTATGAGCTATACCCAGAAGCCTAAAGATGTATATCCCTTCAGAATTCATGCAGCTAAGTTAGAGGTAGAATCAGAACAGAACTAAAATTCAAGTCTCATTACTGAAAGACCAATGGCAGAGTACATTTTTGCTTACCCCCCGATTTATCTGAGTCTTATTCTCATATATAGATCTGATTACTAAACCTCTTCTGGGGCTTCTTTCTGGCTTCACAGGACTAGTCACCCATTTCTTCAAAAAGTTTATGATGAACCTTATTTTTTATAAGCTCTTTTGGAATGTTTTTGTTTAGTTCAAATTTGAAAAATAATTTACATCAGCACTGTCCAATAGAATTTTTTGCAATGATGGAAATGCTTTATATCTATGTGTTTAATTTGGCAGCCACTGGCTGCATACAGATATTAAACACTTGGAATGTGGCTAGTGTACCTGAGCACTAAATTTTTAATTTAATTTAATTTTTATTTACTTAAAATTAAATAGTCACATTTGGCCAGCACAGATTTAGATATTCTTTTTTTTTTTTAAGACTTACTTATTTACTTTAGAGACAGAGAGAGAGTGAAGGTGCCTGAGAGAATCTGAAGTAGATTCCCTGCTGAGCACAGAGCCCAACATGGAGCTAGATCTCATGACCCTGAGATCATGACCTGAGCTGAAATCAAGAGTTGATGCTTAACTGAGTGAGCCACCCAGGCATCCCTAGAATTTCTTTTTTTTTTTTTTTTTGAGAGAGAGAAAGAGAGCACATGCACCCCCCCCCCCACGTGCGCATGCACTGTCGGGGTGGGGGCAGAGAAAGAGGGACAAACAGACTCCCTGATGAGGGGAGCCCTATGTAGGGCTTGATCCCAGGACCCTGAGATCATGACCTGAGCTGAAGTCAGACGGTTAACCGACAAGCCACTCTGGTGCCCCATCCCTAGATACTCTTAAAAAAGGAGAGAATTAAGTAGAAGTGGACATATTTTTTCACATTCTTTGCTTTTATGATTACTGTATTTGTGTGTTTTTGTGGGGTTGGGTTTTAAAATCTCATTTTTCCAAAATACTGTCTTAGTGAATAAATCTAGTCACAGAAAACAACTTAGTAATAGCTATTTGAAAGCTATTTTTACAAGTTCTTTTAATCAATACAATTAAGCAACTGTAGACTGCTGACCAACAGAATAATTTCATTTCAGTAGTATTCTGGAATATTACAGTTAAATAATAGTTAAAGCTTAAACTTTTCATATTACATGGAATACTTGACTAAACTATTATTTGAATCTTTTTACTATACCATATCTCAGAAGCCTCTGAAACAAAGAGAAATTGAAAGGAAATAAATCGTCTTCAAATCTTTGTATATGACTAATTCCTGGCTTTGATTCTGTGAATCCTATTTATACCATCTAGCCCCCCTGTTACCCTGTTTTATAGTAGCTTATCAGTATCTGAAGTTTTCTTGCTTATTTAAGCTCCAGGAGTCCAGAATCTTATTTCCTTTGATTTCCCAGGACCTAGAACAGGGTGGCATATAGTTGGTGTTCGGTAATGAACCATGTCGCAAACAAAACAAAAAGGATTCTGTGAGGAACAAGATACATATCTGGAATAACATGCCACTTGAAATGTGGGAATCAGCAAGGCGAGACTTAGCTTTTAATTATCTTAGTGATGTTGGTGTGGGTAGTTTAAGGTGATTAGTTTAGAGTGATTTTGTATAGAAATGTTTCTCTGGGAACTCTTATTTTAAAAACAAACTTTAGTCCAGACATACATATATACTAAATAAATCCCATCCACATAAAGCATCATAGAGTTGACAAAATGGAGGGGAAAGTGAGAAAATATTTCCACAGTCAGTTTTTGAGTATTAAGCCTCATTTCCTAATCTCTTAGGAATTAAGGGGTTTGCTCAAAGTCATTTGTATACCATTGGTTGGAATGGTAGGAGAACCACTGCAGCAGAACTACATATTCCTGATTTTCCTATGTGTTGTTTTGACTTGGGATCTATGAGCGAACATTGCTGTGTAGCAGACATAGGCACTTTAACTGATATAAACAGTATTGGGCTGATAATGATTTATCTGGAAGTAGTTGGAATGCCCGGATGGCGCAGTTGGTAAAGCGTCTGCCTTCAACTCAGGTCATGATCCTGGGGTCCTGGCATTGAGCCCCACATCAGGCTCCCTGCTCAGTGGGGAGTCTGCTGCTCCCTCTGCCTCTGCCATTCCCCCTGCTTCTCTCTCTTTCTCACTCTCTCAAATAAATAAAATCTTAACAAAAAAAAGTAGTTGGAAATCAAATATTCTCCTACAGTAAATTAGGTGATTTAATTTCTGATTTTTAAATGCCAACATGGAAAGTGTGGGAAGGATTTTATTTTTATTTAGTATCTATACATTTTTTAAAAATAGTTAAATAGTGTTTTAAGATGTAAATGAAAACCTGCTTAGGGAACTTTTTGTTATTTGCCTTTACAAAATACATTTCTACCTACAGGTTATTCATTAGAAAAATACTGGTGTAATACAGTTTTTTTGAATGGCCATGCGAGGCTTTTCTTTTTTAATTGGCTCTCCTATGTTTAAATTAACAAATTTTTCAAAAATGGCTCTTACCGTAGTGCTGTCTTTACTAATGCAAATTTTCTCCACCCCCTTCTACATATTTTTGTGAATATTGTTCACAAAATCCAGTTTGGCCCAGTGATTTTTAGTTATCGGAAATTGAAAATCTTAAAAACAGTATTTTAGGGGCACCTGGGTGGCTCAGTCAGTTAATGTCTGCCTTAGGCTCAGGTCATGATCTCCTGGGGTCCTGGGATAGAGCCCCATGTGAGCAGACTCCCTGCTCAGTCGGGAGTCTGCTTCTCCCTCCTGCTCTGCCCCCCCCCCCCCGCCGCTGCCACTTGTATGCACTCACTCGAGAGCTCTCTCAAATAAATAAAATCTATAAAAAATGTATTTTAGTAATAAAAGGACCCATAATATTGTGTCGTGTATGGAAATGGCTTTACTGCCCTTTCATTATTTATATCACATCTATGCCTAGAATGAAATTAAACTCTAGAGCATAGAAAGTAGCAGTGACTGTGCCAACAAAATGGGAAGAAATAATTTCCTTTTCTTCTGCATATGTAAAAGGTGGCAGCAACACCCTACCAGCAATTAAAAGCTAATGGCTTTTTCTGGCTGTCCAGGGACAAATTGTAGGTCACAGTATATTTATATCTGTTGATAGGCGTATTTATGTTGTGATAGGTAATACTTTTTAAATTGATATCTCTATTTCAATTTCCCCAAATCTTAGGTTAACAAATCTATGGTAATTTCTCTTCTCCCTTTTATATGCTTTATAGTGATGGTAGTGGAACTAAGGACAACAAAGTGAGTGTTTGGAAATGCTTTCAATGAAGACTTTGAGTTTCCTGTTGCCTCTGTAACAAATGATGTCAAACCTCGTGGCTTAAACACAACAAAATTTAAAACAGCAGATTTACTATCTCACAGTCTTGAATATCAGAAGTCTCACGGGGCTAAAATCAAGATATCGGTAGGGTTGCGTTCCTTCTTGCATTCTTCTAGGGAAGAATCTGTTCTCTTGCCTTTTCCAGCTTCTAGAGGCTGCCTATGTTCCTTGGGTTATGCTCCCCCTCCTCTTTTCAAAGCCAGAAGTTTAGTGTTCTCAGATCTCTGACTCTTCTCTCTCCCTTTTTCACTTATAAGGATCCTTGTGATTACATTGGCTCCACCTAGATAATCCAGGATATTCTCTCCATTGTAGGACCCTTAATTACATCTGCAAAGTCCCCTTTACCACATAAGGTAACATTCACAGGTCCTAGGGGTTAGGATGTGGGCATGTGGTAGGGAGGCATTATTCTATCACAGCCTTTATGCAAGTTGGAGATATTGTCTTTGGTAATTATAATGATAAGGGATGTTTTCTGAAGCAGTAAGCAGTAAGCATTGCCTTTCTGAATTAATACAGACACGACAGAAAAGTGGTTTAATGGTCAGTGACAGAATAGCATGTGATAAACAGTGCAGGTCACGAAGACTGTCTGTGTTTGACTCCTGGCTCAATCGCTTATTATCTGTGTGACCTTGGACAAGCCACCAAACCTGTTTTTCAATTTCCTCATCGGTAATATGGAGATGCTAATATTCACTTTACAGAGTTTTTCTGAGGGCTAAATGCTGTAATTCTTGTAAAGCACTTGGAACAAGACATAAGTGCTCAGTAAATGATACTGTTTTACTTCAAGCATCTCTTAAGTATTCATTTGAAATTTCAAGAGATGCTTGTATAGATAAAAATCTGGGTCTATTGAGTTGCAGTTTTTTTTGTTTAACATTTTGAATACGTATATCCAAATATTCCAAATATTTCATATTTGGGAAAGCATCTGTGCCCATTAGTCATTAAAAAATCGGGTCCAGGGGCGCCTGGGTAGCGCAGTCGTTAAGCGTCTGCCTTCGGCTCAGGGCGTGATCCTGGCGTTCCGGGATCGAGTCCCACATCGGGCTCCTCAGCTGGGAGCCTGCTTCTTCCTCTCCCACTCCCCCTGCTTGTGTTCCCTCTCTCACTGGCTGTCTCTGTCACATAAATAAATAAAATGTTTTAAAAAAAAATCGGGTCCAAACTGAATAAATATGAATATTTCCTTGGTTTATAATTAGTGAATTGTATTTTTTCTTTTGAAAAATGTATTAAAATTTTTATATGCTCATTATAGAATCTACAGAGAAGCAAAAGGTAAAGCAAAAAAAGAAAATTCATCCATAATTCCATTCAGAGATAGTAAGCATTTATATTTTAATGAACATCATTTTAGGGCAGTGGTTCTCAACCCTGGGGCGGTTTTGCCCTCCAAGGGAACATTTGACGATGTCTGGAGACATTTTTGATTGTTAGTACTGGCAGGTGGTACTACTGTCATCTAGTGGGTAGAGGCCAGGATCCTACTATACATCTTACAATGCACATGACAGCCCCCCACAATAAAATATCTGGCCCAAAATGTTAGTAGTGCTGAGGCTGGAAAACCCCGTTTCAGAGTGTGAACTCATTGATAAATGTATTGCCTTCTTAGTCTAATTCTCAGTCGTATATTTAAATTTTGGGTCACTTCTTGATCAGTGAGGTACGTAAAGTCTAGATACAAAAGACCAGATTTGATTTGTAAGTCGTATTTGGCTCTTGAGAAATGTTGGTAATTTTAGAAGTTAGCATAGCACAGCAGTTTGGTGAGGTTTCCAAAGAAGGTTACATACTGAAATTATCTGCATGATTTTAGATTATGAAGTTGAAGTCCTGTTACAGCAAACACTGATGCTGTGATTTTGGGCTGTGCTTTTGACTGTATTTTGATAGCCAAACATATTTTCTTCTGTCTTCATTGCTTGGTTGGAAATGACTATTTAGTAAAACAGTGGTTGTTTCCTTTGGTCTTTTCTGCCATCTCTGTATTCATTTAGCAGCCTTTCTCACTCCCTTACTGTACCAGGGAATAGGGTACAGCAACGAACAAAACATAAAAATACCTCGTACCTTTTCTAGGATTGAAGTACAGTTGACCATTGAACACCACAGTTTGAACTGTGCAGGTTCACCTGTATACAAATTTTTTTTATAAATACAGTACAGTGCTGTAAATGTATTTTCTTTTCCTTGTGGTTCTCTTAATATTTTTTTCTCTAGCTTATATAGTATGTAATATGTGTAACATACAACATATGTATTAATTGACTATTTATCAGTAAGGTCAACAGTAGGCTATTAGTAATTAAGTTTTGGGAGAGTCAAAAGTTATCTGCAGATTTTTGACTGCACGGGGCATTAGCCTCTAACCTCCGTGTTGTTCAAGGGCCAACTTAGTTAGGTTTTGATGGTTGGTTGGTTTTTCCATGATTAAAGATGGCACTGCTACCCTTTGCCTTGGAAATTAAAGATAAATATGAATTTCAGATATCGGAACACATTTGGCAGTTCTCTGGATGCTAAAGTTACTCAAAGACACCTCAAACATAGCTTGGCATTCTAATATAAATTGATTCTGTGTTTAGTACAGGTTTTGTATTTGTCTATAAATGATTTAAAAAAAGGAAAGTCACTTTATTAGAGTTCCAGATTCTTACCATGTGTTATGCTCAACAATAATAATATTGACTGTTTCTCTTGATATCATTAGTAATGATTGCAGGGGCTTTTGGTTTTTTGTTGTTGTTGTCTTTTAAAGATTTATTTATTTATTTTAGAGAGAGAGCAAGCCAGGGGAGGAGCAGAGGGAGGGAGAGAGAGAGAGAGAGAGAGAGAGAATCTCAAGCAGACTACACAGTGAGCGTGGAGCCCCACACGAAGCTCAACCTCACCACCCTGAGATCGTGACCTGAGCCAAAACCAAGAGTTAGTCGGACTCTCAACGGGTATCCCATGACTGCAGTTTTTATACACTAAAACAAAAGACAGAAGAGATTCATTTCATTATATATCTACTGTTTTGATAAAAATGGACCCTAATATGTGCCTATTTTATATGTGCCTATAGAATTATTATATTCATGATACTGAGCTTCATATTAAATGTTGTTATGTAAATGTTTAGTTTCCTGGGAGAAAAATCTCTTGTCTGTCAGTGGCTATTTTGTGTGATGTGTTTATACTCTGTGTTTCCAGCATTCAGTAAAGTATGCTCTCCGGGGGCGCCTGATTTTGGCTCAGATTATGATTTCGGAATCATGGGATTGAGCCCCGCATCAGGCTCCATGCTCAACATGGAGTCTGCTTGTCCCCCTCTCTCTGTCCCTCCCCCTTCTCTCTCTCTCAGATAAATAGATAAAATCTTTAAAAAAAGTATCTTCTCCAATTTCTAATGAAAAGATTACTTGAAAAAATATAAGCTTACATAATAACATTTGAAAAAGTTTAAAAATAATTGGGGCAATTTTGTTGTTGTTGTTTTGTTTTCCTCTTAGTGACCTGATTACCTACTGCTAGTTTGGTTCTGTATTGGACATACAATCATAGTGCAGACACTTTCTAGCTTTGTCCATGACCTTTCTTAAAAAGGAAAAAGCAAATCTGTACAGTCAGTTCTAAATGCATGCGGCTAACAAATAGCCTGTGGCATTTCAGGAAAACTAGTTAATGGTTATAACTCATTAAAATATTTACATTGTTAAGCCAGTTCTGTGGCTCCTTATAGTGATGCTCCCTTTTGTTTACAGTTGATTTGTTTATTGATAATGTGTCAGGCACAGTAGATGGCCTGGGAATTCAGAGATGAAGTGGTCCCACATCCTTAACATAGACTTCCAGTCTTTTCATATTGTCTGGCATCTGAGTTGTTTTTATTTCCATGAATTATGTAGTATGCTTTCATTAAATGCTTATAATTTAGTCTTGCAACATACAAAGAAAGGCCCTCCTAATAATCTAGCTATTTGGAAGCTGTGATATTAAAAAGCCAAGAAAGTTCATTTTCTTTCTTTCTTTCTTTCTTTCTTTCTTTCTTTCTTTCTTTCTTTCTTTCTTTCTTTCTTTCAGATTGATTTATTTATTTGAGAGAGGGAGAGAGAGAGAGCACATGCAGGCAGAGGGGCAGAGCGAGAGGGAGAAAGAGACTCCCTGCTGAGCAGGGAGCCTGCTGTGGGGCTCTATCCCAGGACACTGGAATCATGACCTAAGTGGAAGGCAGATGCTTAACCGACAGAGCCACCCTGAATTTTTTTTTTTTTTTAAGTAAGCTCTGTGCTCAACATTGGGTTAGAACTCAGAACCCCAAGATCAAGAGTCCCATGCTCCACCAGCTGAGCCAGCCAGGTGCCCCAAGAAGCCAAGAAAGTTCTTAGCTGAAACCCTTTTAGGTAATGGTTAGTGTAGGTTTTTGCAAAGGCACTTCCCTTCCTTTCCACAGGCTAGAACTTTTTTGTTTTCCTAAGTCTGGAAATGTCTGAAGTCCCCAGTACCTCTTTCTGTCCCCACATTCCACAGCTTCTTAACCCTGGCTGTTTTCTTTTGCCATCCAGGTGTTTGTCCCTTTCTGTCATGAGGGACTCTGATTTGCTCATCTTTTATCTCTAGTACTCAAGACTAAATGTAATACGAGTACTTGATACGAAATGAATAAATGAATCCTAACCAGGAGCAATTTCTGAGCCTCATCTCTAGCACTTGCCCTGTACTGCTTTTCTCTCTCCAGTAATAATGTAACTGTAC
Source organism: Ursus americanus (assembly GCF_024610735.1). Lineage (NCBI taxonomy): Eukaryota > Metazoa > Chordata > Mammalia > Carnivora > Ursidae > Ursus > Ursus americanus. Next base: position 10,833,314 of record NC_142153.1, read on the forward strand.
AATTGCAGGAGCCATGTCTGAATTTTTGTCCCTATAACTTTGGTGCTTAGCCTAGTGTCTAGTAAATAGTAGATGCTCAATAAATACTTGTTTTTTGTTTTTGTTAGAGAAGCCTGTATAGGTTGCGGTGGGGACAACCTGGCTGGAACTTTTGTTCTCCTTCCCACTGCAGTAGCACCAGAATGGGAAGGAAGAAGGAGCCGGCATGAACCTTGGCCCAACATTGTCTCAGCCCACAGAGGATAAGTAACAGACAGCAGCTGGTATCCAGAGTTTCATAAATGTGTACACACACACACACACACACACACACACACTTTATTTAGGTTAACTTAGCTCTTTACAATGTATTAAGTGCTATGGTAACACATAGGTAGGATGCTATGCCAGCAGAAGAGGGTACTTGACCTGGCTTCACAGTGTGTGTGTGTGAAAGGTGGTCTGGAAAAGCTTGTTGGAGTATTTTAACACACCTGAATAGAATCTTAAAGTATGAGTCATTGATGAGAGAGGAGATGCTAGAGTGGTGAAGGCAAGGTGGGTAAGCTGCAGCAGCAGGAGAGGAGGCTGGACAGTAGGCAAATCAAGAAAGGTCTTTTGCTTTGTAGATTTTATCCTAAGGCTTGGAGAGCCATAAGAGGTTATTAAAGGGGTTTTTTGCTTTTGTTTTGAAGTACTATCAGTGCTCTAGAGAGCAGATTGGAGGTGGACAGCTTGGGAAGCAGGAAGAACAATTTGGAAGTTGATGCTCTAATCCAGACGATAAATGATAAGGCAGAGGCAGTGAATTTAGCAAGGATTAGAATTGGAAGGAAGTTTGAGGGTAGAATCCAGCTTTGTTTTATGCATTGAGATTATCTTCTCCCCATCTAGGGGCTTGTCTTTTCACTTGTGTTGTAACTTTGGCATACAGCTTTTTTTTTTAATTAAGATTGCTGATTTTATTAATCACGTTTATACTCTTTATGTATCATTTAAGAAGTCCTTCCACTTAAGTTCATGAAATCTCCTGTTCTATGCTTTTTTTTTTCTTAAACATTTTTAAGTTTTACTTTTTATATTTGATCTTTAACCCACCTGGAGTTGGTATCCTATATGGTGAGGATCTAATTTTTTTTCTACGTGGATAAGCAGTTATCCATACCGTTCTTTGAAACTTGTTTCCTTTCCGCACTAATCTGTAATACTGCTTCTGTTACATGCCAAATTCCCATATAGGCTTGAATCTGTGGTTAGGATCTTACTGTTTCATTGTCGCTTTGCCAGTACCTCACCTTTTAATTACTGTAGCTTAATAAATGTAAAGCTTTTTATTTTAAGCACATTTAACATGTGTACAAACGAGTCATTCTTTGAATGGATATTGTAGACTTTATTGTTGGGAAACATACACAAATGCTTTGATTGCTTTTAGAGCATTTTTTTCAAGATATCATCACATACCATGCAATTCTCCCTTTTAAAGTATGCAGTTCTATGGTTTTTAGTATATCGACAGGGTTGTGCAACTATCACCTCTAATTCCAGGACATTTTCATCACCTCAGAAAGAGCTCCCGTACCCATTAGCAGTCAGCTTCCGTTTCTCCCTCCTCCCAGCCCTTGGCAACCACTAATCTTCTGTCGCTATGAATTTGCCTATTCTGGAGATTTCATACAAATGGAATCATACAATATGTAGCCTTTCATGACAGCATTCTATTTAAATTGAGTAAAACTGATAGATTAGCAGGGCATTCTCTAGGAATAATATTGTCTACGAAAGGAGGACAAAAATACTCTACCTTAGTGGGGAGAAAGAAGAGAAAATCTTACCAGTATTTATTTGTTTTGTTTTTATTGTTTAAAATTAAATTCATATTTTATTTCTCCATTATTGAAGAATGTGGCTAATCTTATGCTTTTGCTTAGTAGTAATGAGTAAATGTCATGTAGCAAATTCTACAAGGATTTTGTTCTTCTGTTGATACATCTTGAGTTTATTCAATACAGATGGAGTGAGACTACTTTGATGTGCTTATTGTCTGTAATTGTATCAAAATGACACTTTTTTTTATATCTTTGTGGATAAGTGAGTAAAATCACATGAAAATATAAAGGGAATACATTCTCTCCTGAATTGTTTATTTTTTAACGCAAGCAGATTTTCCAGTTTAACCCAGAAATTAGTCAGCAGCTGAGAGTTCTTTTTAAAAGGCTACCTCGGAAAGTACCTTTAAGTCAAGATACCCAGATAAGGTTTACTAATATAGAACATTTATTTAACATACTAAAATTTTGTAAGCCTTTTGTGTCATTTGGAGAATTGATGCTTTATTAGTATAATGACTGAAAAATAGTTCAGAAAAGAAAATGTTTTCCCCCTAAGTCATAGCATCAAACTTTCACAGAGTTAGCCTCAACCAGAATGGTAGTAAATCCCTTTAAATGTTTCAGAAGTCTGACCAGCAGTCTCTTCAAACCTCCTAATTTTGATATCCTCAAATTTTCATTAAAAATGTCACAGGGAAACTAAAAATTTGTGAAGTACCTGTAGAGTTAGTGTCATTATATAATGGCCTCAGAGTCTCAGAAGTCCAAGCATTTGTATTACCGTGGGGATTTAACAAATTGTTTGAGAGAAAATGCCACATATCGGGGAAATAATGTGCTTCTGTACCCCAGTGGTTACAGCTATGGTTGCCTGTGCCCACCAACTATGTAACACTTGGGTACTAGTAAAAGTACTTCATTCTGTTTGTGGATAAAAGAGTAAATCCTATAATCTGATACAGTTTTTGTTCCCTTAAAGGATAAGATCATGTAAAGACAAATGGAACAACCACTTCCATTTGTAATTTTATTTGTATTCCCTTGCTAGAAATTTTCAAGCAGGATCCATTTTGTTTGAAAGATTGACATCGAGTTGTGTAGTCACTGTACCAGGTATGGTTATTGTTTTTTGTCTATAACAGCTAGATTAGATGCTATCAATTCTGGCTGCTTTCAGTGAAAAAAGGTAAACATTGTTGTTCATTTCCTTTTTGGTGCTTTAGAGGCGTGGTCAAGTTCTTAGAACCAAATGGTTGGGTTTTTTTCTTTTTTTTTTTTCCCCATAACCTCCACCTTCACCCTTGACTTATTTTCCCCCCCAAGATTTTATTTGTTTGAGAGAGAGAGACAGAGACAGCAAGAGAGAGCACAAGCGGGGAGGAGAGAGAACAGCAGGCTCCCCACTGAGCAGGGAGCCTGACGTGGCTCAGTCCGAGTCCTAGGATCATGACCTGAGCTGAAGGCAGACACTTAACTGACTGAGCCAGCCAGGTGCCCCGGTTTTATTTTTGTTTTTTTTTTAGGTTGAAATGTAGGAAGGCTTGTGAAGGAAGAATATGGATTTTTAGTGTAATTTGCGTACTATTCATACTTAATAGTAGCAGTTTGTGTTTGCTGATTTTTAAATGTGTGTGGGCTCATTAAAAATATTTATCTCCCACTTCCAAAAAGGTTGTGTGGCTTATAATTTTTTGTTTTGTTTTTCTTTAATTTATTTGAGAGAGCCAGGGAGAGAGAGAGAGCGCGCGCTCCCACGAGCAGGAGTGGGGGGAGGGGCAGAGGAGGAGGGAGAAGCAGACTCATGCTTCTGCAGGGCTCACTCAGGCTCAAATCCCAGGACCCTGAGATCATGACCTGAGCCGAAGGCAGAGGCTTAACCAACTGGGCCACCCAGGTGCCCCCGAATAGCTTATAGTTTTAAAATAGACATAATAAAGCAAAAGAACATACCTCTGTTGTTTTTAACAGTACACCTTTGTTATTACATTACTAACAATTAAATAATTTTTAAATTATGAAAACCAAAATGGGCAGTTCAGAATTTAACTTATAGTCAGAGGATCACTCTGATCATATCATTAAATTAAATTCTGAATAGAACACAGAACCAAGAAGCATGGCATCTCTTTTAAAACCCTGGCATTAATGGATTTGGGCACTGAAGATTAAGCATGTTTTTCAAGTTTTTACCTTAAAGAGTATCAGCTTTCACCCATGCAAACCTATGTACTGAAAACAATGGACCATATTTTTTTAAAAATTAACTCCGTCTCTCATTTTCTTTTTTGGTGTAAATTTGGGGGTAACAAGAGCATAATGAAAATCTCCCTTGATGCTGTCATCCGGAAATCTTCATATTCTGTCATTAAGTATGAGTCATAGTTGAAAAGTTTTTTTGGGTGGGGTGGGTATGTGTATATGTATTAAATTGATTTTAAATACAAGATCTGATTGTCAAACGAGTGATTATTCAGTTAAAAATCAGTATATGAATATAATTGGTAGCTTTCTCTTGTTACACCTCAAAGAGTGTGTATTTAAGCTCACCTATATGTACTACATTTCAAGTTTTTGCTCTAAGACAAAATTAGCCTCTAATTTTTTAACATTATGTGTTTAAACATTTTTTTTCTTAATAATGTTTTGCTGCAGAAACCAAGCAGTAAAAATGCCAGGTTTTCAAGAACCAGCATAGGTGGTTCATTACTGTAGACTGTGTGCACTCCATTCCTGTTACTATAGAAACACACATAAACTGTGGATTTATCATAAACCTTGAGAAATGTTCCTTGCAGCACTTCACATAAAAAAACATCTGGATCCCTTGTTTACCTGGGGTAAAGGAGGACCATTCTCTTCCTCAGTGTTGTGGAAATCACATTTGTTGTATTCCATTATTTTTCTTTAGCCATAAAATTTCTAATGTTGATATACCAAGTAGGCTTTGTATTTTAGTATGATTGATAATTACTGAAATAGGTTTGGAAAATTAAGATTGATGTTCATGCGAATTCAATTAACTATGACTGAAAATTGTTTTTTGAGAGCTTCTACATTCTGAATTTCAGATTTACAGTTTTAATAACTCTAGGGTTTTAAGTAGATATGCTTATTTGAAGTTTTTGGTATCTTTTGGTCTTTTGTTGGATTAATAGACTCTGGAAATTCATTTAATTTCATACCAGTCCCTTGGGGCTTTAAGCCTTTCGGGGAAGGTTAGCCCAGAACTAAGGATAATCTCAGTAGTGGCTAGGTAAGCAGTTATGAGTCAAATTTTGCTAAGGATATTACCTGAGGAGACTATAACTGTGTTTATATTCTCTTGTATTCTGCATGGAAAGATCCTCAACAACTGTTTAAAGCATTTCATTTATGTGTAATATCTCCCTTAAGTTTACACATTTCAGTTTAAAAGACTGATTAAGCCCTGCCTCTTTGCCTTCACTTTGGGCTCTAGGAGCATATGGATGAATAAAATTACTTCCTACCCTTAAGAAAATCACATAAACAGATTGTTTCCTGATTAATTCTAAGAGATATGCATAGTGTATCTTAGGAATGTAGAGGAAAGTTACTCAGACTAGCCTAGAGCTTAAGTGACTACTTCTTGAAAATGACTTTCTGAGCTCAGAAGATGGTTAAAAGTCAAGCAAAAAAGATACAGAAGGGCATATTAGGTCACATTGGTGAAGGCACAGTGGTATGAAATCAGTAGTTTAACATTAGTAGCATACGAAAGTGACTGGAGGTTGGAGACCTAGGTAGAGACCTTGCTTCAAGGCCTTTGAGTGCTCTGTTGGGCACAGTGACTTCTAGGAATCATTGAAGGTAAGTGATATGCTTAGATTTACAAATTAAGTGACCTAGGAACGTATTTAAGGGGTAGTTGAGTCTGAAGACAGATACAGGCAATTTATGTGACATCTTAGAACCACTTTTTTTTTTTTTTTAAGATTTTGTTTATTTATTTGACAGTACAAGCAGGGGGAGCAGCAGAGTGAGGGGCAGAGGGAGGAGCAGGCCCCCCGCTGAGCAGGGAGCGCTATGTGGGGCTCAGTCCCAGGACCCTGGGATCATGACCTGAACTTAAGGCAGCCGCTTAATGACTGAGCCACCCAGGCGCCCCTTAGAACCACTTTTGATTCCAAAAAGCTTGAATGATATCACCATGAGGAGTTTTGACATATAATAAAATATAGTTGACCTTTGAATAATACGGCTTTGAACTGCATGGCTCTTAACAAGTAAACTAATTTCTCAAAATCCTTAAGTTTATAAAATAAGTAGTAATGACAACAACAAAAATACATCTGCATGGCTCCACTTATATGTGGATTTTTCTTGATAAATACAGTATGGTACTGTATATTTTCTCATGATTTTCTATTTTCTTTCTTTTTTTTTTTTTAAGATTTTATTCATTTATTTGAGAGAGAGAGAGAACAATCAGGGGAAGTGGCAGGCAGAGAGCGAGGGAGAAGCAGACTCCCCACTGGGCAAGGAGCCCGACAACGACGTGGGGCTCGATTCCAGGACCCCGGGATCATGACCTGAGCCAAAGGCAGACACTCAACAACTGAGCCACCCAGGCGCCCCTCATGATTTTCTTAACATTATCTTTTATTTAGTTTACTTTGTTGCAAAAAGTAACTTAAACTATACATTAAATGCATCATGACAGATCATATAAATCTTTGGCTTTTTACATTTACCACATCATGAATACTTAATTGATGTTCCTAGCCTCAACCTGTTCATCTGAAACACATGGCACACTTTTTTTTTTTAACCTTGTATCTAAGATTTGACAAGGAGTCTATAAACTTTCTATTATCATTCCCGTCCTGAATATGTTGGTAAATAAGTACATAAGAGCTCTAAAGCTTTAGTTGACAATTTTCAACTGCTTTTCCCTTTAAAACTGTGAACAGCTTCAACAAAATTAAGAAAAAGGTATTCATTGACTGACTTACATCATCTTAAAAAAATTGGTTAGAGGAAGAATTTATCATATATTGTTTGCCTATGGTGGTTTCGTTTATTTGGAAGTCCATATTAGAGTGGGTAGAAGGCTAGTACCATTATTTAGTCTCCCACCAAACTGTTAACTCTGGGGAGTGGGATTGGGGAAGTGTGAAGTTTAAGATGTGAGGATTTCTGCTGTTGTTGCTCCTTTATATACTTAGGGATTTTGAGAAATTAGTTTACTTGTTAAGAGCCATTGCTATGAAACAAAGAGGCTTGGATTTATATGTCTGACTCTGAGCAAGTTACTCATAGCAAGTTACTCATGCTGGTCTTCGTGTTTCATTTGTAAAATAGGCATCGTATTTCCTCAGAGGGTTGTTATGAGGAATAAAAAAAATAAACATGAAGCAGTTAGAATGGTTTGACATATAGTGAGTTCTTAAATGTTAGCCAGTATTATTATTTTAGTAATTCAAAAAAATTAAAACATAACATCTTTATCAGGGATTTATTAAGGACAAAGGTGTGAGAATTCTTGGTGGCCTCTACTGAGGGGTTTTAAAATAAGAGGGTGCGAAACGCCTAACTTCCAAATCCTGTCTGTCTTTCATGGCCTAAATGCCTCCTTGCCTAGTTAACGTTGTTCTTCTCAAATGTCGGTTATAATTGTGATGGTAACACAATTTAATTCTTAGTCACCTTCTGATTCACGTTGTTCACATTATTTACTACTATTTTATGACTCTTGCCCATAAAATCTCATCTAGTTTACTAAAGAGATTGTAAATGCCTTTAGGTTGGAGATCAGGTTTTTCATAAGTTCTCTGTACCCAACATCACACTGACTGATAATAATAGCCAACAAGTATTGAGCTCTAAACTATACTCCAGGCACTGTCCGAAGTACTGCTTGCAGATTAACTTTTAATTCTTACAACAATTCTGTACAAAGCAGACAATTATAAATATCCAGTTTGTGGATAAAGAAACTAAGATTTAGGGAGATTAAGTTGCCAAAGTCACTAGCTAATGGCCTTAAATTTGGATTTTGAACCTCGCAGTTTTGATTCTGAGCCTATATTTTCAACCTGTCTCCAGTGCTCACTGGAGAGCCATCTAATTCTTTAAGGTCTTAATTATTTATTTTTTTATTTTTATTTTTTTAAAAGATTTTATTTATTTGTTTGACAGAGAGACAGGCAGTGAGAGAGGGAACACAAGGAGGGGGAGTAGGAGAGGAAGAAGCAGGCTCCCAGTGGAGGAGCCTGATGCGGGGCTCGATCCCAGAATGCCGGATCACGCCCTGAGCGGAAGGCAGACGCTTAACAACTGCACCACCCAGGCACCCCAGGTCTTAACTATTTAGATCATTCCATGTGTCTGCTGTTTGGAACCTAGCTGTCAGACTCCAGTACACACAAAAATCACTATGTAGAGGAATTTAGTTGTCCTAAAATGTCTTTCTTTTAAAAATTACCCAAACTGCTTTCTTGATTGCATTATCATATCATTTGGAGGTATAATATGAAAAAGCGTGGCTCTGTTCACGCTTTGACTTTCTAGAAACGATAATGTGAAACATTTGGCTTAGTTGGTCAGAATTTGGTGTCAAGTTGTTTTCTTGTTGTTGGGCTTTTTTTTTTTTTTTTTTTTTTTTTTTTTTTTGGTTTTGTTTTGTTTTTAAGTAATCTCTACCCCCAGTGCAGGGCTGAACTCACAACCTGGAGATCAAGAGTCACATGCTCTACCAACTGAGCCAGCCGGGTGCCCCGGTGCCAAGTTTTAATGCAGCCTTTTACCACCTTAAGAAGCTGTAGCTTTTTCTTTTTAAAATTTCTTCCAAACCTTAGCCAAGTTACTTTGTTTTTTTCCCAATTTTTCACTTTTAAGATTTAGGGAAGTTAAAAGAATTGTATGTAGAGTTAAAAGTTAAAAGAAATGTAATGTAGGCTAATACCCACATTAGCCAATGGTTAACATTTTGCATCCTTTTATATGTACTTTTTAAATCCCAAAACATTTGAAAGTTGTGATCCCATGGCACTTTAAATATTTCAGCATGGCTTTTCCAAGAATAAGGACATTCTTTTATATAAACCGAACACTATTATCATACCCTTGGAAATTAATAGCTCCATTTTTTAATGGCCAGTCCATTAAAATTCTAAGTTTTCTTCAGAATACATCTTTTACCTGTGTGTGTGTGTGTTTAAATATGTGATTTCATCAAAGTCCATGCATTACATTGGTTGTTAAATCTTTTAAAATCTAGAAGAATCTGGGCAACTGGGTGGCTCAGTCAGTTAAGCGTCTGCCTTTGGCTCAGGTCATGATCTCAGGATCCTGGGATTGAGCCCCCTGTCGGGTTCTCTGCTCAGTGGGGAGTCTGCTTCTCCCTCTCACTCTCCCTCTGTGCTCTCCTTCTGTGCTCTCCTTCTGTGCTCTCCCCCTGCCTTCAAATAAATAAAGTCTTTAAAAAAAATCTAGAAAAGTCTTTCCATCTTTTGTTTCTTTGTTTATAACATTAGCTTTTTTGACGAGCCCAGGCTAGTTGTGTGAGAGAATGTTCCACATTTTCTATTTGTCTGATTGTTTCCTCATTGTGAGATTCTGTTTAAACACTGGGAAGAATACTTAGGAGGTGATGATGTATTAATGAATCGTATCATGAGGCCCATAATGCCAGGTTGTCCTGCTTTTGGTAATGCCATGTTTAATCACTTGTTTAAAATGATCCTTGCCAGATCTATTGTATGTATTTCTATTTGCAATTAGTACGTAATCTCTGGAGTAACAAATATTTAAACTATCATTCACTTGTCCCATTTTTGCCCAGGAACCCTTAGTGGGTCTGTTCACATTTTCTAGAATGTCAGAATAAAGGATGTTGTTTGTAAGATACGTGTTTTGCAAATATTTTCTGCCTGCCTGTAATGCACCTTTTTGTTTTCTTTGTTTTGTCTCTGTAATATTTTTTTATTTTTCTATTTTTAAGGTTTTATTTATTTATTTGAGAGAGAGAGAGAGAGACAGAGCATGAGCAGGGGGGAGGAGGCAATGGGAGAGGGAGAAGCAGACTCCCTGCTGAGCAGGGAGCCTGATGCGGGGCTGGATCACAGGACCCTGAAATCATGACCGGAGCCGAAGGCAGACACTTAACCAGCTGAGCCATCTAGGCGCCCCTGTAAGTTTTTTTTTAATTGAAGTATAGTTGACATAAAATATTAGTTTCGGGTGTACAACACAGTGATTCAACAATTACTTAGATTACAAAATGCCCTTCACAGTAAGTATAGTTACCATTTGTCACCATACAAATTTATTAGTGTATTATTGACTATATTTCCTATATTGTACTTTTCATCCCCATGACTTACTTATTTTACGACTGGAATTTTGTACCTCTTAATCCTCTTCACCTATTTTGCCTATAGTCCCACTCCTTTCCTCTCTGGGAACCAGCAGTTTGTGGGTTTATGAGCAGTTTCTGGTGTTTTTGGTTTGTTTTTGTTTGCTCATTTTTTGTGTTTTTTAGATAGCGCATGTAAGTGGAATCATATAGTATTTGTCTTTGACTTATTTCACCCTTGCTTAATACCCTCTAGATCTGTCCAAATGGCAAGATTTCATTATTTTTTATGAGTAATATTCTACCATGTATATATGTCACATCTTTATTCATGTTATCAATGGACAGTTAGGCTGCTTCCATATCCTGGCTATTGTAAATAATGCTGCAGTAAACATAGTGGTGCATATATCTTTTCAAGTTAGTGTTTTTATTTTCTTTGGCCCAGGGTGGTGGTACTGGATTGTATCATATTTCTGTTTTTAATTTTTTGAACCTCCATACTGTTTTCCATAGTGGTTGTACCAATTTACATTCTCACCAGCAGTGCGCAAGTATTTCCTTTTCTCCACATCATGGCTAATACTTTTTTCTTTTTTTTTTTTTTTTAAGAGTTTATTTATTTATTTGAGAGAGAGCAAGAGGTGGGGGAGGGGCAGAGAGAGAGAGGGAGAGGGAGAAGCAGATTCCATGAGGAGCAGGGAGCCTGACTCGGGGCTCCATCCCAGGACCCCAGGGTCATGACCTGAGCCAAAGTCAGATGCTTAACACACTGAGCCACCCAGGTGCCCCTACACTTACTATTCTTATCTTTCCGTCCTGACTGGTGTGAGGTGATATCTCACTGTGGTTTTGATTTGCATTTTCCTGATGATTAGAGTGATGTTGAGCATCTTTTCATGTGTCTGTTGCCCATCTGTTCATCCTCTTTGGAAAAATGTATATTCAGTTCCTCCCATTCATTTTAATCAGATTATTTGGGTTTTTTGGTGTTGAGTTGTATGAGTTCTTTATATATTTTGGATATTAACCCATTATCAGATATATCATTTGCAAATATCTTCTCCCACTCAGTAGGTTGCCTTTTTGTTGTGTTGTTGGTTTCCTTCGTGGTGCAAAAGCTTTTTTGTTTAATGTAATTCCAATTATTTATTTTTGCTTTTGTTTCCCTTACCCAGGAGTCTGATCCAGAAAAATATTGCTAAGACTGATGCATAAGAGTTTACTGCCTGTGTTGTCTTTTAGGAGTTTTATGGTTTTTAGGTCTTACATTTAAGTCTAGTTCATTTTGAGTTCTTTTTTTTTTTTTTTTTTTTTTGTATGGCGTAAGAAGGTGATCCAGCTTTGTTATTTTGTGTTAAGCTGTCCAGTTTTCCCAACATCATTTATTGAAAAGACTGCCTTTTCTCTATTGTATATTCTTGCCTCCTTTGTTGTAGATTAATTGACCATATATGTGTGGGTTTATTTCTGGGCTTTATTCTGTTCCATTGATCTATGTGTCTGTTTTTGTGCCAGTACCATACTGTTTTGATTACTGTAGCTTTGTAGTATAGTTTGAAATCTGGGATTGTGCTACCAAGGATTATGATATGATGATTGTGTACTTTCTCAAGATTGTCTTTATTATGTTGAGGTATGTGCTCTTGATACCACTTTGTTGAGAGTTTTTATCATGAATGAATGTCGAATTCTTTTCTGCATCTATTGAGAAGTTCATATGATTTTTAGCCTTCATTTTGTTAATGTGGTGTATCATGTTGGTTGATTTGCAGATCTTGAACCATCCTAGCATCCCTGGAACAAATCCCACTTGATCGTGGTTAATGACCCCCTTTTTTTTCCTTAAGATTTTATTTATTTATTTGTCAGAGAGAAAGCACAAACAGGGGGAACAGCAGGCAGAAGGAGAAGTAGGCTCCTCGTTGAGCAAGGAGCCTGATGTGGGACTCAGTCCCAGGACCCTGAGATCACGACCTGAGCCTAAGGCAGATGCTTAACTGACTGAGCCACCCAGGGGTCCCATGAATGATTCTTTTAATGTATTGTTGAATTTGATTTGCTAACCTTTCGTTGAGGATTTTGCATCTGTGATCATCAGGGATATTGGTCTGTCATTTTCTTCTTTTCTTTTTAGTGTCTCTGTCTAGTTTTGATCTCAGGATAATGCTGGCCTCATAGAATGAATTTGTAAGCATTCCTTCCTCTTCCTTTTTTTTTTTTTTTTTAGAATAGTTTGAGAAGGATAGGTATTAACTCTTCTTTAAATGTTTGGTAGAATTCACCTGTGAAACCATCTGGTCATGGACTTTTGTTTGTTGGAAGTTTTTAGATTTTACTGGTTCAATTTCATTACTTATAATTGGTCTGTTCAGATTTTCTTTTCTTTCTGATTCAGTCTTGGAAGATTGTGTGTTCCTAGGAGTTTATCCATTTCTTCTAGGTTATCCAATTTGTTGCCATATAATTTTTCTAGTAGTCTCTTAACAATCCTTTGTGTTTCTTTGGTGTTGGTTTTAACTTTTCCTTTCTCATTTCTGATTTTATTTATTTGAGTTCTCTCTCTTCTTATTGAGTCTGGCTAAAGGCTTATCAATCTTGTTTATCTTTTCAAAGAACGAGCTTTTAGTTTCATTGATCTTTTCTGCTTTTTTTTCCCCATTTATTTCTGCTCTGATCTTTATTGTTTCTTTTTTTTTTCCTACTGACTTTGGCTTTTTTTTCCTCTAGTTTCATTAGGTGTAAGGTTAGATAATTTATTTGAGATTTTCGTGTCTTCTGGTAAGCCAGTCTTGTTCTAAATTTCCCTCTTTTTGGAACCATTGTATTTCCATTTTTATTTGTCTCCAGGTATTTTTTTATTTCCTCTTTGATTTCTTTCTTGACCCATTGGTTGGTTAGTAGCATGTTGTTTAGCCTCTGTGTGTTTGTGTTTTTTGCAGTTGTTTTCTTATAATTGATTTCTAGTTCTATACTGTTGTGGTCAGAAAAGATGTTTGATATAATTTCAGTCTTCTTGAATTTATTGAGACTGCTTTGTGACCTAACATGTTATCTGTCCTGGAGAATGTTCTTTGTATGCTTGAAAAGATGTGTATTCTGGCTTTTTTGGGTGGAATGTTCCCTATATATCTGTTAAGTCCATCTGGTTTATTGTGTCACTTAAAGCCACTGTTTCCTTATTGATTTTCTGTCTGGATGATCTATCTATTGATCTAAATGGGGGTGTTAAAGTCCCCTACAATTATTGTGTTATTGTCAAATTTCTCCTTTTATGTCTGTTAATATTTGCTTTATATATTTAGGTGATTTTATGTTTGGTACATTAAATTTTTACAATTGTTATATCCCCTTGTTAGATTGACACCTTTATCATTATGTAATGCCATTCTTTGTCTCTTACTGCAGTGTTTTAAGGTCTGTTTTGTCTGATAGAAGTATTACTACTCCAGCTTTTTCTTTTTTTCCATTTGCATGGAATAACTTTTTCCATTTCTTCTCTTTCAGTCTGTATGTGTCTTTGGGTCTTAAGTGGGCCTCTTGTAGACAGCATATAGATAGGTGTTGTTTTTTATCCATTCAGTCACCCTATGTCTTTTGGAGCATTTAGTCCATTTACATTTAAAGTAATTATTGATAGGTATGTACTTATTGCCATTTAGTTAATTGTTTTCCACTTGTTTTTGTACTTCTCTGTTCCTTTCTTCTCTTGCTGTTTTCCCATGTGATTTGATGACCTTCTTTAGTGTATGCTTGGTTTTCTTTTTCTTTATTTTGTTTCTGTTATAGGTTTTTGGTATGTGGTTACCATGAGTTTCGTAAATAACATTCTATGTGTATGGTTGCTTAAGTTCAAACATATTCTAAGAGCATTCCATTTTTACTTCCTCTCTCCCATGTTCTATGTATATGACATCATATTTTACATCTTTTTATTTTCTGTATCACTTAACTAATTTTTGTAGATATAGTTGACTTTACTACTTTTGTCTTTTAATCTGCATACTAGCTTTATAAGTGATTGATTTACTGCCTTTACTTATGTATTGCTTTTACCAGTGAAGTTTTTTCCTTTCATAATATTCATCTTGTTATGCCTTTATTTTCTGCTTAAAGAAGTCCCTTTAACATCTCTTCCCCACCCCTATCCCCCTTAACATTTCATATAAGGCCAGTTTAGTGGTGATGAACTCCTTTAACTTTTGTTTGGGAAACTCTTTATCTCTTCTTCAATTCTGAATGATAACCTTTCTAGGGAGAGCATTCTTAGACGTAGGTTTTTTCCCTTTAAATATATCATGCCACTCTCTTCTGGCCTGTAAGGTTTCTGCTGAAAAATCAGCTGATAGTGTTGTGGTGTTTCCTTATACATAACTATATGCTCTTCTCTTGCTGCTTTTAAGATTCTCTATTTTTAATTTTTGATATTTTAATAATAATGTGTGTTGGTGTGGATCTCTTTGGGTCCAATTTGTTTGGGCCTCTCTCTGCTTCCTGGACCTGGATGTCTGTTTCCTTTTCCAGGTTAGGGAAGTTTTCAGCTATTATTTCTCAGGTAAATGTTCTGCCCCTTTTTCTCTCTTCTTAAGGGATCCCTGTAATGTGAATGTTAGTATGCTTGATGTTGTTCTATTGGTACCTTAACCTTCCTAATTTTTTAAAAAAATTTATTTATTTAAGTAATCTCTACACCCAACATGGGGCTTGAACTCACAACCCCAAGATCAAAAGTCACACACTCTTCTGACTGAGCTAGCCAGGTGCCTCACCTATCCTCATTTTTTAAAAATTCTTTTTTCTTTTTGCTATTCAGTTTGGGTGCTGTCCACTATCCTGTCTTCCAGATCTCCGATCTGTTCTTCTGCTTCTTCTAATCTGCTGTGGATTCCCTCTAGGATTTTTCATTTCAATTATTGTATTCTTCAGATCTGATTGGCTTTTTTATATTTTCTGTCTCTTTGTTGAAGTTCTCATAGAGTTCATCCACTTTCCTCTCAAGTCTGGTTAGCATCTTTATGACCATTACTTTGAACTCTTTATCAGATAGATTGCATATCTGTATTTTGTTTAGTTCTTTTTTGGAGATTTTGTTTCATTCTCCCATTTGTAATATATTCCTCTGTCTTCTTGTTGTGTCTGATTCTCTGTGCTTGTTTCTATGTATTAGGTAGGTCTGCTATGTCTCCTGGTCTTAAAAGTAGTTGCCTTATCTGGAAGACATTCTGTAGTGTGGTCCCCTTTGTCACCAGAACGCGGTGCTCCAGACTTGTCCCCTAAGGGGGTTGCATGTGTCCTCCTATTGTGACGGGGCCCTGATTGCTGTGGGTGTGCTGCTGGTGGGTCGGGCTGTCCCTTAGCCCAGCTGTCAGCAGTAGCCAGCCCCAACTATTGCAGGTACACTGGTGGGCCGGGCTGCCCCCCAGGCCTTCTGGCTGCAGTGTAGTCAGTCCCAGCACAACTGACTGAGAAATTTAACTGTAGCTGCTGAGGGCATGTGATGGGTTGGGCTGGCCCCCTGAAAAGCTGGCTGAGAGGCCTGACCACAACTACTGTGGACATGCTGGTGGGCAAAGCTGGCTCACCCCCTTCCTTGGGGCAGAAGTCACTTTGAAGGGGTGCGGGTCCTGAACCAGGGCTGCCTGCAGGGTGTGGTGGGTGGTAGTCATTTTGGGAGGTATTGCTCCTGATGGAGGTTGTCTGCTGGGTGTGGTGGGGTAGGAGCTGCTTTGGAGGGGCCCCTGCTGGGATGGGTGGGTTGGATGGGGCAGGTCCACAGGGGAACTGCAGAGCTGGAAAGTGGGGTTAGCAAGGTAGATGGAGGGTGTCGGGGCTGGCTCCTGCAAGTGTCTTATCAGCCAGGCTGAAGGAGGGCAAGAAAAATGACTCACCAGCAGTTCCATTCCCGGAGAAAGCTGTTACAGATCCCTGCCCCTCTGGCTTATGTCCTAAATCTCAGTAAATCTCCTTCACTATAACCTAGGTACTTTTCAGACTGCTGCTTCTGTGCTGGGTCTCAGACCAAGTGACATAGTGCTGGCCCTTTAAGATCAAAGTCTTGATTTTCTGTGGCTCTCTGGATCTCCCAGAGTCAAGCTCAGGATTTCCTAGTCAGACATTATAGGGGTTTGTCTTTCTGGTGCAGGGGCTTGATCCCCTCCTCAAGGAGCACTCTGTGCCTGTGATATCCCTCCCACTTGTAGGTCACTGTCCCAGGGGTTTGGTTCCCGACTGCATGTCTGCCCCTCCTACCCTTCTCATTGTGGCCTTCTCTTTGTGTCTTTAGCTGTGAACGATCTGTTCTGCTGGTCTTCAGTTTGTTTTCAGAGTGAGTTGCATGACATGTAGTTGTCATCCTGGTGTGTCTGTGGGAGAAGGGGAGCCCATGATCCTCCTACTCCCCCATCTTCCCCTGTTCTCATGGCTGCCATTTTTAAATCACCTTTTCTTTTTTTAACTGTGTCCTTTGAAAAGCAAAAGTTTTAAATTTTGAAGTCCCATTTCGTCAGTCTTTGTCTTTCACAGTTCATGGTATTTGTTTAAGAAAATCTTTGCCTAAACCAGTGGTATATTTTGTCCCATGTTTTCATTCTAGAAGTTTATCATTTTGATTTTAGTATTAGGTTTACGAACTAATTTTAGTTATTTGCTGGTATAATGTAAAGTAAGGGTTGAGGTTCAGTTTTTTTCATACTGACATCCAGTCAGCTGTTCCAGCCCCATTTATTGAAAATACTGTCCTCTCCCCTTGAATAACCTTGGCACCTTTGTGGTAGATCAGTTGACCATGTAACTATGGGTATCAGTATTTTAAATATGTATTTATTTATTATTTTTTATAATGAGCATAGCACATTTTTACCAAACAAGAAATTAGTAGGTGAGTAAAGTTATACTGTAGGGTAATATCCCCAGAAACCTGGCAGGTAAATGGAGGTATACTAGTTATAGGCCCTCAGAGGATAGGGACTGTTTCTTTCATTTATTAATTGAACAATATTGAACAAGACATACATGATCTCTGCCCATGTCTGCCTTTTTAGAGCAGGCAGTCGACTAAGGGAGACATACAATAAGAAGGTAAACACATGTTTGTATAACACATATCATGGTAAATGCTATAAAGGAGAAAAAAGGCTTAGTCAGTAGAATGAGCATGGGACCTCAGAAGGCCTCACAGAGGGATTATGTGTGTTCAGGTAGCTGGAGTAGCACATGTGAAAATCCTGATCGCAAAGGTGAAGTTGGCACATTTCAGAAACTGAAAGGAGGCTCACGTGGCTGGAGTGCAGTGCTTGGCAGCCGAGAGTGTTGGTAAATGACTTTGGAAATGTAAACAGAGGTCTGACCATGCAGGGGCTTGCTGGCCATGATAAATAGTTGCGATTTTATTTGAATGCATTGGGAAGGCCCTGAAGGTTTGTTCTTTTGTTTTTGCTTAAGGCTATGTAACTACTATCTAGATCAATATGTTAAATATAACTACCAGCTCAGAAACCTCCTTTTGGTCTTATCCAGTGTTTATAGCCTCCCCCCGCCATAAGCAAGTACTATTTTGGCAGATGTCTCCATAGAGTTAGTCTATTTATTTATTTATGTGAGAGAGAGAGAGAGAGACAGAGCTCACTCACACGAGCAGGGGGGAGGGGCAGAGGGAGAGAGCGAATCCTCAAGCAAAGTCCCCGCTTAGCAGCAGGCTTGATGCAAGGCTTAATCCCACAACCCCGAGATCATGACCTGAGCCGAAGTCAGATGTTTAACTGACTGAGCCACCCAGGTGCCCCTCCATAGAGTTAGTTTTAACTTTATCCTGTGTTTGAACCTTGTATAAATGAAATCACATTGTATACTATATAAATGGAATCACTATGTCACATGGCTTCTTTCACTCAGAATGACATTGTGAGAGTCATCCATGTTGTTGAGTATAGCAATAATTCCTTTTTCTTGCTGTATTTTGTGGGGTAGTCAAATGATTGGGTTAGTTTTTACAAGGGGACTGGCTGTTATATGGGAAAATAGATCATAGGCAGGAGAAGAAGCATGAAGACTGAGCAGGTAGCTATGGAATAGACCAAGTGAGGAGATCGGACTGGCGTGAAGAAGGAAAGATATGGAATGAAACAGACAAATATGAGATGTATACTTTAGAGCTAAAACTCCAGGAGTTTACTGATACATTGGGGAAGAGTAGGAGTGACAGTAAGGGATATATCATAGTCCCAGGTATCTGGCTTGGGCAACTGATAGATGGAGGTTTCTTTTTTCTCTTATAGGAAGGACTGAAGGAAGGACATGTGGAAGTAGAATAAAAACTAAGTTCATTGTTAGGTATTTTAAGATGCTTGTGAGATACAAGGAAAGCTGTCAGACATGCATTTGGATTGCAGCTATGGAGCATATTGGAGAGAAGTGCAAAGTATGGATGATTTGCCAACGAGCTAGCAGCTCCCCTGTAGAGTACTGTATTGTTAGAAGATCTGAGTTTCACCATTTTTTTTTCAACTTCTGTTCGCTCTGTGATTAAGGGCAAATCACTTGATCTTTTTGAATGCCATTTCTTCACATCTGTAAAATGGAATAATAATTTGCTTCATGGGATTAAACAAAGTGCAAGGCCACATTTTATAGTTATTTGGGCTCGAGGATGCTCAGAAAAGTTTATTCATGCATATACAATTTGAGTCGGTAGGAAAGTCAGATTATGGAAGACCTTGAAAAGCATGGAAGGGACTTGGTATAATATGGAGCTGTGGTGTTTCTTAGAATGGAAGTAGACTTATCAAAGTTTGGTTTAAGGACACATCTTCTAACTGCTGTGCAGGAAGAAGTTAAAGATGAGAAATATCTAGAAAATCAGTTGTCATAGTTCAGGATTAAGGTGCTGAGGGCTTGGCCTGACACGGATCAAAGAACAAATTAGAGATTTCAGTGGAAGAAACTACAAGATTTGTTGAGTGCCTCATTTTGTGGCTTCACAGAGAGGGGAGAATCAGCCACCCACACGACTGAGGCTTCTAGCCTGGGAAGCTAGAAAAATAGTGGAAGCAATGACAAATCTGGGGTGGTCTGAAAGGAAAATTGAGTTAGGGAAAGGACAGTTCATTCAGTTTTGAACATACGACTCTTACAGTATGATTGTCTTTGGGTAGCTGGATATTCTCTGGCAGTTAGATATTGTGGTAAAGAGGGCAGGATTAGAAGGCAAGAGATTGATTCTTTTTCAAGTTTAATCACTAGTGAGCTTTGTGGTCTTGGAAAACTTAGCATCTCAAATATTGAATGTAGTTATCTAAAAAATGAAGCTAACACCTGTCCTGTCAGCCTTCCAGGATTGTTTTGCGGGTCAAATAAGAACGCATGTGAAAATACTGTGTAATTGTAAGCTCCTATATAATTGTAAGATAGTAATGTTATTTCCTTTCTTAGTTCAAACTAAAAGGAAATATTTGGTTCTAGGGCTAGAGAATAAAAGAGCAAAAATACCAAACTTCTTAAAAGTTTGTGATTGGAACTAAGTCAGAAACATCAGAAACCTTAGTCTCTGAATACACATGCCTGAAAACCTCTGTAGACTATAATTTGGGAGACTAATCTGGAAGCTGAGCTTGTGTATGACAGTTATGAGAACCAAAAACACAGGTTCCATCTTGTCAAATGTCAGTATTTAACTTGCCTTCAAGTTGGAAGTTTGAAGAACTTTTGAATTCCACCTGTATAGTTAGTTGCCCTGTGTGTTTACAGAATTTTCGAACATACCGTTCTTTGTCTGTGAGCTATACGTTTTTGCCAAGGGTCAAATTAGGGTAATGTTTCAGTTCTCCAGCTATGCATAAATAAGTGATTGCTAACATTTATCAGCATTACTAGTATGTTACACTGGTTAGCATCACTGACTCTGAAACCAAACTGCCTAGATCAAATCCCAGCTCTGTCAATTAATGACTCGCCTTGTGCACTTGAGCAAGTCATTTAACCTCAGTGTGCTTCTATTTCCCAGTCTGTAATGGGACCTAAGGTTAACATCTACCTGAAGGTTGTTGGGAGGATTGAATGTACTGTATGTAAAGCACTTAGAATGGTTCCTGGTACATAGTAAGCGCTATTTAAGTGTTAGTGGCAGTTACTATAGAATTGTTAGTTGTCATTTTGGTAGTGATCGGGAATAAAGAACATGAACAAAAGAATCAGCTCCTCTCAGAAGTTATGGCTGAGTGAAGTGGAAGTGGTAGCGTGGTAAAAATGGGATGTGGAGTCAGACATATTTAGATACAAATAATAATTCTGCCCCCTTTGCTTTATGGTTTAAAGCAAGGCACCTAACCCCTGAAGCTGTGAACCAGGAGCCACCATACCTATCCTGCAGAGTTGTTATGAGAATTAAATGAGATAACATATAAAGTGCTTGGCCCATAGTAGATGCCAAAAAATGAGAGTGCTGTCTAACACCCCCCTGCACCCTATTTCACTATAGAGCGATATGGGCAGTTTGATTTCCTGTATGCTCTTGTATTCATTTGTTTGTAGTTTTCAAACTTTTAAAATTCTTTCCATTTGCTAACAGTGTAAACAGCAGCTGTTTAATTGGCTATGCCTTGAAAAGTGTATTGTCAGCAATCATTTTCCTCTTTGCTGTTTTGGGTTATGTGCTTTATCATTATGGTAATCCTACTAGAATCAAGATGGTAGACATTATTAATTGGTCATAGAATAAAACTGGACTGTAGCCTCACAGCCCTTCTTCACAGTATTCCAGGCAGCTAAAATCAATTCATCGGACTCAATATGGTAGAGAAAAGCCTTAGAGCTTTCTAGAGGAAATGTTTATGAGATAATCAAAATAATATCTGAACTGTCCATTAATCCTGTCTCAAGAGGTAGGCTTGTCAAACTTTATGACAACACAGAGGGGTCTTAGAGCATTTCCTAATAGATGTTTATTTATATTACAACATTGTTACATAACGTGAGCATCTTTAGGCACCTTCTGGGGGGTGCAATAATCGTAAGAGTATATTGCAATAACTATAATGCAAAGATTGTAATGCAATGACCCAACTAAGAGGGTGCTTCAGAATCAGCTGAATGTGATCGTAAAATATTCATATTTTAGGCCTCACCCCAGATTTGTCAAATCAGATTCATCAATAGATAGATGTTGATTGACATGTACATTTTGTAAAACTACCCCAGATGATTTTATTTATGCCACTGGTTAAAAACAACTAATACTGTCAAGAGTATAGAGAATCAGGCACCCTCACTACTGGTATGACGGTAAATTGATACTGCAAAACCGTTCTATAAGCTGTGCTATCTTTATTAAAATTTCAAATCTGTCCAATAGGAATACATACAGGCCTAAAGATCTAGTTTCAAGACAGTTTCCTGTAGACCTATTTATAATTTCAAACAATGGTGAGCAGCTAAATGATTGTCAGTACACAAATGGTTAAGTACATTGCGGTATAGATATCACAGTTGTTTACTGTGTAACTATTTAAATAATAAAGTATATATGAAAATTATACATGCTGATGTAGAATGATATCTAGGATATATTGTTAAGTTGAATAAGCAAGTCACAGAATCAACCCTATTTTTAAAATTTTATATGTGAGTATATAAAGATTTGGAAGAATACTCCCCAAAGTATTTATACTGGTTATCCATGACAGAAGAATGGGAATGATGGAGAGGGAGAAATAGGCCTTTTTACGTTTGTACTTAAAATATTTGCAATAAGATTTTGTTATCTTTTTGTAACAACAAAGAGAACCACTGGGCAAAAAAAAAAAAAACCATGAGTGATTTAAAGGAAGCTTGTATGGAACCTAATTTATATGTGTCAGAACACTGCTTGCTTTGCAAATATCAGTTTTAACCTGAGACTTATCATTTCTAACTTGGGAAACAGAAAGGAATGCTAAACTATTTTGAATGTTTTGCTAAGAGGATAAAATTTTGTTGGTAAAATTGTGAAAGTAATTGAGGGTTTCAAATAGATAAGTATTTAAGGTAAAAAGCATTTGACTTGTATCAGAATTATATTGGCTACCTGTTTTAAAAATATTTAGTGTTTGTGTATATCTGGATATGAAAATTGGGTACAAGATATTTCAGTGAATTCTTTTTCAACTGATAAGCCTCTAGCCTGTGAGGATATTAACACTTTTTAATCTCCTCTTTTAAAACTTTAGGCCCGATGAGAGAAAGGGAAAGTTAAGGATGCTGGAGCAGAACAATGGATTTCTCTTTCTCTTTCATGCAAGGGATCATGGGAAACACAATTCAGCAACCACCTCAACTCATTGACTCCGCCAACATCCGTCAGGAGGATGCCTTTGATAACAACAGTGACATTGTTGAAGATGGTGGCCAGACACCATATGAAGCTACCTTGCAGCAAGGCTTTCAGTACCCACCTACAACAGAAGATCTTCCTCCACTCACAAATGGCTATCCACCATCAATCAGCATGTATGAAACTCAAACCAAATACCAGTCATATAATCAGTATCCCAATGGGTCGGCCAATGGCTTTGGTGCAGTTAGAAACTTTAGCCCCACTGACTATTACCACTCAGAAATTCCAAACACAAGACCACATGAAATTCTGGAAAAACCTTCTCCTCCACAGCCACCACCTCCTCCTTCGGTACCACAAACTGTGATTCCAAAGAAGACTGGCTCACCTGAAATTAAACTAAAAATAACCAAAACTATCCAGAATGGCAGGGAATTGTTTGAGTCTTCCCTTTGTGGAGACCTTTTAAATGAAGTACAGGCAAGCGAGCACACAAAATCAAAGCATGAAAGCAGAAAAGAAAAGAGGAAAAAAAGCAACAAGCATGACTCATCTAGATCTGAAGACCGCAAGTCACACAAAATCCCCAAATTAGAACCAGAGGAACAAAATGTAAGTTGAAACGTCTTTTTGAAAAATTTTGTAATATTTCAGATTTGCTGGAAGTCCAATATATATTTTTCAGTTTTTATCCCTTCAAATTTAAATATTTCTGATAACTTCTTCCTTCTAATCCCTACCAAGGAGCTTGGGATGTTATAACGGGTGCTGATAAAAATTTTTTGACTAAATGAATGGACGTCATTAGAGTGAAGAAATTATTTTTAAAACATGGGACACTAAGAACCTTGCTGCATATGTTTCTTTGTCTAATAGCTTCAGGTTTTTTTATTTGCTTGTAATAAACTCCTGGTTTCTAAAGATGAAGAGGAAAGGCAAAGAGGAGATGGTTAATTATATTGGTTTTCTTTGTTTAGACTTTTCCCAGTGTTAATGACTTAATACTCATTA
This sequence comes from Ursus americanus, assembly GCF_024610735.1. NCBI lineage: Eukaryota > Metazoa > Chordata > Mammalia > Carnivora > Ursidae > Ursus > Ursus americanus. The sequence goes on from NC_142153.1 coordinate 10,856,757, forward strand.
CTAGTAAGTTTGCTACAAAATAAACTGAAGTAATAGAAGAACTCTTTTTATTAAAATCAGTTAGTATTCAGATGTGTTAAAACTTCAGGTGGGCTTTTTACAAAAGTCATCCTTTATAGGTAAGATGCATCCTGCCAAATTTTTTTTAGTATATTTGAGGTTTTAGTATGAATTTTCTTAGTAATAGGTATGTAACAAATCCGTTCTAGCTTGAGTGAAGTTTTTAGTTGGTATTCTAATACGCGGTATGAATTGAAGACATTGCCCAGACATTGATTGGGAAGAAATAAGTATCTATTTTGGCAACAGTAGTCTGCTTTTATATCTGGTATCCCTGAATAAGTTAATTTGTTATCTTCTGTTTAAAAAAGCGTTTACTTCATACCAACTCACCTTTTCCTTGGTAGCTGGATTCTAGTTCTTCATACAACTCAAATATCATTTTCTGGATTAGAAGGCTACACTGATTCTAGACTCTCACAAGTCTCAGTATAATATTTCAATATGTTTTTCTCATTTTTCTATAGTTTTATTTATTCATTTAACTATTATTAAGTGCCTACTCTATGCTAGATACTTTTCTAAGAATTAAAGTAGGGCAATGAATGAAAATTAAAGATGCCTACTTTCAGGTTGCTTATATTCTAGTAAGAGGAACGAGAAAATACATACATGTGTACCTACATATGAACATACATATACAAGTTCAGATAGTGTTAAGTACTATGAAGAAAATAAACCTGGGTAGTGAAATAAAGAGATCGATTAGAGACACTTTAGCTATTCTGGTGTCTTAGTTCTGCATTTGTGAAATGAAGGCTTTGTAACTAAGTGGTTTCTAAAATGCCTTTTAATTTCTGAAATCATTTATTAAATGCCCAGCTCCCTGACCTTAGTTTACATAGTATCTTTACAGACTGTTCCTTAAGTAAATGACTACATGGAAGGAGAGAAGTTAACGTTTTGTGCTTCAGATGCACTCACTGTAGCATTTTTTACCTAGCCCTGCAGTGGAAAAGTTTGTGATGCACTGTGACCCTTGGGCATCACAAAAACTTGAATTTGGTTAAAACCAAAGCTAAAGTTTAGTTCCTGAGAACTGTTTTTGTTGGTCCTTCTTGCTTTTGCTCTAGAAAATCTGGTAAATAGGAGAATATCCAATTTTACTTACTGGGCTAGACTTTTTACCTCTATTGATAAAGTACATTAAAAATATATTTCAAAAGAGAAATAGGTCTGGAAGTAGAGGCAGGATAAGACAGTCTGCTTACTTTTTATATATCCTTTTGTTTAATTGGAATCTAGGAAAAAATTCAGTGCAATGATATTTCTAATACTCACTTTATAATGAGATTTTAAAGCCAATTCTTTGTTGGATATCTGCTGTGCCAAGCTCTTTGTATCACTTAAACCTTCAGTTAATTGCCATATCTGGGGATTAGATGCGATTTAAAAGTTTTAGTTCATGTTCTTTTTTGGTAAATCATGTGGGACATAATTTAATATTTCATTATTTAGGATTTTACAATATCTTGAGGTAAAAGAACATCAATTTGACTGAAGATAGAGATGTAGAAAGTGATATTGATTGCACTAAATACTACCAAGACCGTTGCCTGAAAGTTGAGTTTTTGGCAAAAATCCAGGGTTGTTTTGTTTTGTTTCTCTCTCTCTCTCCCCCTTTGTTTCTGTCCCTCTCCCGTCCTTTTTTCACAACTTGCCCCCTTTCTCCCTCCCCTCCTTCTCTTTGTTACTCTCTTTCCCTTCCCTCCTCCCTTTTTTCCAAAGAGAAAAAAAGAGTTCTTATTAGTTAAATTTAGATTAATTAAAATTTATCATACATGGGGAATAGTTCTAAACTTAAGAGATGGGTGCCACAAAAGTTGTACTCCATTCTAATAGAACTTTGAAGCTAGAACTCTGAAGGCTCTTGCGTGTTGTTAGTGTCATGCTTCAGTACTGTACAGAGGACCAGTGATGTTCACAAAATAATTGGTTTTGTAACCTTATGGGTTTTTTTTTTTTTTTAATTAGGTTTCCTTAACTTGAACAACCTTTATTTTCTTTCCCTTAGGACAGTTTCTTGTAAGTGCTCAATTTTTGATACCCTTGTGCCTCCTGGTTGTTACTAAGGGTCCAAGCTCTTGCTTGGTGTTTAGCACTGGAGAGGGCTTAGAAATGAAAGAGGAGCTCAAGTGAGAGTCTGCTGACGCCACTGGACAGCTCCCCTCCCAGATGCTTTAGAGAAGCATAATGAAAACTGGATGCTTGGAGAAAAAGTTTGAAATGATTGTCCTTAAGCTGGATTTGCTTTTATATATAATTTTGTTCTTTAAAAGCCCACTTATAGGTTCTTTTTTGAACAAGCAATCTCGTTTAAAGTAGTAGTTCGTGATTTCATTCACTACTTTTTTCTTTTCTTTTTTCTTGGTATTTGATCTTACAAGTATTTCCTCCCAATTCAGAGCTGTTTGGCCTTCTGAAGAGTGGCTGTTGGACAACAATAAAATGTGTCCAAACATCTCAGCAGCAGGAGACCTGAGATCACTACTGAAATTGTATATTTTGTAACACTGGTTTAGCTGTTTTTCCTCCTATCAAATTAGAAACATGTGGAAGTGTTTCTGCATGTCTTCCTCCTTGGCAGGTGTCATGCCTCCGGCATGTGAGTGTAGGCCCTAGTCAAACATTGGTCTTCCACCAGCACCTCAGGGGTCTTATCCACTAAGACTAGTCTCATTAACTCTTAGCTTGCCATTTTCACTTCTAAAAAGCCAAATAGTGGCTTCGGTTCCATTAGCACTAAGTTAGAGGTTATGTTTGGTTCGGAGTATTAGGTCTTAAAATTCTTAGAAACGTTCACATGCAAAATGTTATTGTTGTACAGATGTTTTAGTGTTTAAGATTATGCACTTAAGCAGTTATTCAGCAAGTAAAAGAAAAATGCACAAATAATTTATTGCCTTTGAATTTTTCTTTCCACCTTAAATGTTGATGTAAGTTTTTTAAAGAGTATAATTTTTCTTTGAAAATTATTTTTTGAAAATTATTTATTCATTTTGTTTTGAAAATTATTAGGGATTAGGAATGCTGCCAGATTTGATGCATATTATTCGTCTTAATAAATCTCTTGTGTTTTAATAAAAGCACTAGGCCAAAATTTTTTTAAAAGAATATTTTGGATAATGTAATTTTATTTTAGTTGCTCTCTTAATGTATTTTTTTCCTGTTTAAGAAACTTCTTGTTATTCTTTCCTGGAATATAGGTCTTTCCATATGGAATAAACTAAAAATGTAAAAAAGGGGTATATACCCATAAAATCAAAAATTTAAAACTAAGGAGAGCTAACTCACTGTCATCTTTTTCTCTGACGCTCTTTTCCTAAAGCAACACTATTAGTACCAGAAAAGGTATCTTTTGTCCTTGCTTGATTTTAATCTCTTTTAAGCTTATCTATTCTTTGAACAACTAAAGGAAAATGGATGTTATACCCAGAAGTATTTTATATGTTGGCATTTTCTGACTCATTTTTCTTGACTCCTAAGCATTTAACTTCCATTGACCATGTTGTCTTAAAAACTTTACCCCTTAACCGGTGTTTATGATATACTGTGTTATCTGTTGGTTTATCTCCTTACCCTTTCTTTTGAGCTCAAGTCAGTGCCTACTGGATATTTCTCCCATCCAAATACTAACCAGGCCCAACCCTGCTTAGCTTCTGAGATCAGATGAGATTGGGCACATTCAGGGTGGTATGGCTGTAGACTAAATGCCTACTAGATATTTCTGTTTTGCTTATGCATTAGCACATTTTACAATGTATATTTCTTTTCTATCATTGCAGCATCCTTATTCTACTTCTTTTTCTTTCTTTTATTTATATAGTCTTGAAAGCTTAGAATAAATCTTAGGCTTGTTTCTCTCCCTTGCCATTGTTTTCCTTTTAAGATGACTCTGTAAACAATTTTAATAGTGTTTAAAGCTAGCCTGAAGGAAAAGCGAACATTCTGGAACAAACCATTAAAAAAAAAAGACATTTGAATAATATAAAGTTTTGCAGGAAATCCTGTCTTTAATCCAGAAAGGGAAAAATGTTAATGGGCTTCAGACCAGTTCTTACAATAATAGTAGGATTCTGTTGTTTGGCAAAGATGAGTCACTCCTTATCTATCTGCCCTCAAAAGGAGTTACAGAGATCCCTTAGACCCAGACATCATGAAGAGTGAATGTGTGGAGGAGGATGACTCGCTTTCTTAGCAGCCTGTGTACTTCCTCAAGCGGCCTTGTCTTCCTGTGGTAGCTTGAGAATGAGAAGTTGAGGTGAAGGCTTAAGCTACTTCTGTAGATTGAAGTGAAGCTACCCAGAGGGCCTATGCAAATGGGGACGGTATTTCCAGACTGCTTTATTACTATACCAGCAATCCGGAAAACAGTTTTCATTTCAACATAGATTTTTCTTTCCTTGCTCAGTGAGTGTATGCTATTAGATTACATAGTCGTGGTACCACCACAGACACATCTGACAGAGCGAATTTTGTGCCCATCAACAAGTTGCCACTACCTTTTTTTCCAAAATATTCTCCACATAATAGCTAACAAGATTTTTTTAAAACATAAATTGGTGTATGTTACTTCTCTGCCTAATCCTCTTTGGTGGCTTTTTATTGCCCTTAATATAAAACACTTGACTATACTTACAAGGCCCTTGTAATATTCCCTGCCTCCCCTCTCTCATCTTGTAACCTCTCTCTTCTTTGGGCAATTAAGTCAGTTGTAAAGGCCTTCCTGAAATTTCTACTTTGTAAGCCCCAGGAACTTCACATGTGCCATGCCTTCTTTCTGGAATGTTCTGCCCACTTTTTCCTAGACTAGCTACTCCTCCTCTGATTCTAAGATTATAATTGACTTTCTCAGAGAAGCCTTTACTGACTTTCATATTTAAAGATACATCCCCCCATTATTTCTCTTCATACGTTTACATTATATAAGAGTATGTTTTTATTTATTTAATGTCTGTCTATCCTACCCACCTGTAAGCTTTTTGAGGTGAGGGATCAAATCTATTTGTTTCATCGTTGCATACCCACCTTCTAGAACCGTGCCTGGAAAGTCATAGGCACTGTTGAGTAAATGATTGATACTTGGAGTTTGGGTTATTAGTCTGGCTTATCATTTCCTAATAGTTACAAACCTTTCCACAATTTTTTATTTAATAAAACTTTGTTTTTACTGTTTTTACAACAGTGTCTTGAATTAATTGAAAAATTTCAGTAGTTCCTAGAATTACCCATATTTTTAAATTGGAATTAAGACTTTATTTGATGGCTATCTCTCTCTCTTTATGCCGTCTAAATTAAGTTCTGTTCTTTGACAAGTGAGAAGTTTTAAAAAATCTTTTAAGTTACAAAAGTAATCTGCTTTTTATAGGAAATACAAATAACGCAAAAATATAGGTCTTCCTTCACCATTTCCCTACCTTCATTCCCCAAAGATAATTACTTCTATGAATCCAGTGTAAAATGTATCAAATACTTTTTAAGACATGTATGGGCTATTTTAAATAAAAAGTTTGAAGATGTTGATAGACACGTAGATTACTGTAATGCTGTACTTAACCATCCTTTGCTTAGAATTTCTCATTTTGTTTTCTGTTTTTTTTTTTTTTAAGATTTTATTTATTTATTTGACAGAGAGAGAGAGACAGCCAGCGAGAGAGGGAACACAAGCAGGGGGAGTGGGAGAGGAAGAAGCAGGCTCCCAGCAGAGCAGGGAGCCCGATGTGGGGTTCGATCCCAGGACCCCGGGACCACGCCCTGAGCCGAAGGCAGACGCTTAATGACTGAGCCACCCAGGCGCCCGTTTTCTGTAGTTTCTTAAAATATAATTGCCCAATTGAAGAGTGATAGATTTTGAATTTTGATAGATACTTCTAAATAGCCTTCCAAAGGGTTGCAGAAATTAATTTTTAAGTAACATGTGTGGGTGTTATGATTGGAAGAGTAATGTTTATCATAGACAATTTGACAAATACAGAAAAGCCCACCGAAAGAATCACTTTTCCCATCACCTGGTGGTATTCTAATTTTTCTTTCTGTGCACATTAAAAAAAAAAAAAACTATTTTGGGGTGCCTGGGTGGCTCAGTCAGTTAAGTGTCTGCCTTTGGCTCAGGTCATGATCCCAGGGTCCTGGGATCAAGCCCCACGTTAGGCTCCCTGCTCAGCGGGAGCCTGCTTCTCCCTCTCCCTCTGCCTGTGGCTACCTCTGCTTGTGCTTTCTCTCTCTGTCAAATAAATAAATAAAATCTTTTTAAAAAGTAAATAAAAAGAAATTATTTTTCCAAGATTGGAATTATACTGTAATACAGACTGCTTTGCAATTTGCTCTTTTCAAATAACATTATATTATTATTTTTCTATGTCATTTTATTTATTTATTTATTTTTCAAAAGATTTTATTTTTAAGCAATCTCTGCACCCAGCGTGGGGCTTGAACTCACAAACCCGGGATCAAGAGTTACATGTTGTACCAGCTAAGCCAGCCAGGCACCCCTCCCATGTCATTTTAAAATATATTTATATTGCTTCACTATCTAGTTGTACTATAACTTATTTAACTGATTTAAATTACTGGACATCTAGATTGTTTTCTAATGTTTGCTCTTTTAAATAGGACTGGTGTATATATCCGTGTATTTACACTTCTCAGTGCCTTTCACTATACATATATATTTAGAAGTGGAGTTGCTGGATCAGAGTCTGAAAATTTAAGGCTTTTCGTACATGCCAAATTGCTCTCCTGAAAAATTGTTACATCTTACTAGCAATCTCAAAGTGCTCATTTTTCTGTACCCTGTTAGGTTAAAAAACAACAGCAACAACAATCAACACATTAAGTTTTAAAAATAATAAGAAATGAGAGCTATAGCTATGGAGTGGAAGGGAACGTGAATTTAAGACATGGCGTCATGTATTGCATCGGTTGTATTCTTACTACCCACATTATTTAGTTAATAAATGTCCTTAATTCCCTTTGCTATTTAGTTTTGATTCTTTTTGTGTATGCCACTGTTCTTTGGTTGGCTGCCATTTTGTTCTTTTTGTCTGTACCTTTTCACCTAGAGACCAAATGAGAGGGTTGACACTGTGTCAGAAAAACCAAGGGAAGAGCCAGTACTAAAAGAGGAACCCCAGGTGAGTTGCTGTATCGAATACTGTCTAACCAGGGATGGTGTAAGAAGGTGAAAGCAGGGTGATTAAATTATAACACATTCCATACGTGTTATTACAATTCCATACTTTCGGATTTCAGAAATTGTACTGAAATAAATCTTGGAGCTGGTTTAAGAGGTAGATACTTTCAGTGAATTATTTTTCTTCTCAAAACTGTGACCACTTTTTCTTATTCAAGTACAATTGACATATATCATTACGCTAGTTTCAATATGTACAACATATTGATTTGATATGTGTATACATTGCAAAGTGATCACTACAATAAGTCTAGTTACCATCTGTCACCATACAAAATTACAAAAATATTTTTATGACCATTTTTTAATGGATTATCAAAATGCCTTATCAGTAATAAGACATCAGAAACATCAGTCCTATTTTCAGTATTTGGAATGAGGCTTATTATTTTCCTTCTCTTCCTTTCTGCTAGTTATGGTTAAGTATCAGGGAAAGTATAACTGAAGATAAATTTTACATGGTTAGCATGATTAATGTACTTTGTTCATAGTTTCTTTTTTTTAACTTTCTCTGCTGATGAAGTTTTACGACCTTTTCCTATAGGTTCAGCCAATATTGTCTTCTGTTCCAACAACAGAAGTGTCTGCTGGTGTCAAGTTCCAGGTTGGCGATCTTGTTTGGTCTAAGGTGGGAACCTATCCTTGGTGGCCTTGCATGGTTTCAAGTGATCCCCAGCTCGAGGTTCATACCAAAATTAACACAAGAGGTAGGTAAAGGCATAAATAGATATTAAATAAAAGGCTGGGGAGAAAATTGAATCTTAAATGTCGTTTGTGACTACAAGGATATGCACATGAGGGGCCCCTGGGTGGCTCAGTTGGTTAAGCATATAACTCTTGATTTCAGCTCATGGTCTCATGGATCATGAGATTGAGGCTGTATCGGGCTCTCTGCTCAGCAGGCGGTCTGCTTGAGGGTTCTCTCTCCCTCTGCCCCTCCCCACTCATGCTTGCTCTCTCTCTCTCTCTCTCTCCCCCCCCAAGGTAAATAAATAAATCTTAAAATAAGAAAGCAAGAAAGAATATGCATATAATCTGAATATTAGTTTTTATTAATCAGTGATACAGTTATGGTCATCTTAATGGGCAGAAATCCTCTACAACTGATATGGTCCTTGTTTTCCCTTATAACACCCTGCATTTGTTTTATAATTTCTTCTTTACTTCTTTAAAAACCTTTATCTGACTGACGTCTCATAATGAATTCCAAAAGAAAGCAAGCAGTTGGGTAAGTAATAAGATGTCTTATATGAGCTTAGTAGGTATTTGGGCCCTGCTTTTGTTGTACGTCTCATTTCGTCATTGACTCCTATGAGTAGTAATTTTTTACCCACACAAGTGCTTTTGATCCTGATAAAAATTTCAGGATGCTTTTTCCCTCCACTCCATTTTTTGATCTGTAAATTTATGGAGACATTTTTATAAATTCAATACGACAGAGATGTACAGCTTGAATCTAGCTGTTCAGCATAGAATCCTACCTTAGGAATATTAATAAATGTTAAGAAAAGATGTTTTCTGACTTTTCACTTTTTTTTCCATGGGTTTGTCTAAAACATGTGGATTAGATTTCTGATATTCTAGCATTTGGAATGGACTTGCTTAGTTAGCCAGGGGAAGGTTTGAGCTTGGAATTTATTTCTGGATATTTGCTTTGTGAACTCACTCTTGTTACGTGTTGAATTCCTTATTGTTCGTGACAACTTTGTGCCTGTTTCTTTTTCTCTTACTTTAAACTTTCTGTCTTGCTCTCTGTTCACTGTTATGAAGAGAACAAATGTCTACATAAGTCTTGCAAGTCAGATTTGTGGCAAGATCAGCCATATCTGTAACTTTTGTGCTACATAGCCAGTAATCTGCCCTGGTACAGAAGGCAGTTATCTGTCATTATAACCTGCTGATTCCAGATTGGGTAACTGGAAGCATCAATGGGGCAGAAGTAAAAACAAACAAAACAAAACAAAACAAAACAGAAAGCCACCCCAGCATTGTTGAATGTCTACTTTCGTGCAAGGCACTGTGTTAAGCAATTCTCTTATATATTTTATGCAGTCCACCTAGTAGCAACACTACAAAGCAGGCACTGTTATTATCCTTATGTTTTGAATAAGTAAGTAGAGTTTCAGAGAGACCTTATTCCATAACCTCCACTCTTAAACATACTATATATTAAAAGGAAAGTAACTGAATTCACCTAGTCATAATTTACCGAGGTTGGGGCAAGGCAGTCCTAGTTCTTTCATTGATTTCTTATTACTAAGGGTGTTGGACTAGTAATCTATGAAGTATCTTGCAGGTTTAATATTCTATGAATGGGAGAAGAAAGGGACAGGGATTTCCCAAAGGACCAAGCCTTTTTAAATTTTAATTTCAGGTAACATGCAGTATTATATTAGTTTCAGGTGTGTAATATAGTAATTTAACACTTCCATACATCACCCGGTGCTCATCACAAGTGCACTCCTTAAACCCTATCACCTATTTAACCCATCCCCCAACCCACTGATAACCATCAGTTTGTTCTCTATATAACTATGAGTCTGTTCCTTGATTTGTCTCTCTCTCTTATTTTTTCCCTTTGCTTGTTTTGTTTGTTAAATTCTATGTATGAATGAAATCATACGGTATCTAACTGACTTATTTTGCTTAGCATTATATTCTCCAGCTCCATCCAAGTCGTTGCAAATGGCAAGATTTCGTTCTTTTTATGGCTGAGTAATATTCCATTGTGTGTGTATATATATCACATCTTCTTTATTCACCAGCTGATGGACATTTAGGCTGCTTCCATATCTTGGCTATTGTAAATAATTCTGCTATAAACATAAGGGTGCCTGTATCCCTTTGAGTTAGTGTTTTTGTATTCTTTGGGTAAATACCCAGTAGTGCAATTGCTGGATCATAAGGTAATACTGCTTTTAACTTTTTGAGGAGCCTCCATACTGTTTTCCACAGTGGCTGCACCAGCTTGCATTCCCACCAACAGTGCAAGAGGGTTCCCCTTTCCCTACATCCTCACCAACACCTGTTGTTTCTTGTGTTGTTAACTTTAGACATTCTGACAGGTGTGAGATGATAACTCATTGTAGTTTTGATTTGCATTTCCCTGATGATCAGCGATGATGAGCATCTTTTCGTGTGTCTCTTAGGGCAAAACCTTTTCAATAAAATAATCCATGTACCTACTGGGTCTCTAGAGCACCCTGAGAGTTGTGTATATCATGTGAGAGTTGTGGCTCTTCAATTCTCTCTCCTTAGAAAAGCATGCTTTTCAGATTATTAGTGTTTCACATTTAATTACTGTATGAAAACCTGCTAAGTAAAGCTTTTTTATGGGATACAAGTGAAAGCACAATTTATGTCACATCTGTATTTCAAAGGAAGTATTTAAATTTGGTTTTAGGAATTAATCTAATTTGGTCTGGAATTCCTCAGCAGTCTCCTACTTTACTGCTGGGAATACTGATTTTGCTTGTATTAATGAGAAAACCAGAACTCTGAGAATTTAGAAAATTTTTAAAATTTAAATTAATTAAAAGTGGGGCGCCTGGGTGGCACAGCGGTTAAGCGTCTGCCTTCGGCTCAGGGCGTGATCCCGGCGTTATGGGATCGAGTCCCACATCAGGCTCCTCTGCTATGAGCCTGCTTCTTCCTCTCCCACTCCCCCTGCTTGTATTCCCTCTCTCTCTGGCTGTCTCTATCTCTGTCAAATAAATAAATAAAATCTTTAAAAAAAAAATTAATTAATTAAAAGTGTATTCTGATACTTTTTTCTTTTTTGCAGTAGTTTTGAAAATAATAGCTTTTCTGATATGATTTACATACAAATTCAGTGTTTTTTAGTACATTTATGGAATTGTGCAGTCATCAGAACATCTAATTTTAGAACTTTTTAAAAAAGACTTTATTTGACAGAGAGCTCGAGAGTGAGCATGTGTGAGTGGAGGGAGGGGCAGAGGGGAAGAGAGAATCCCAACCAGACTCCCCACTGAGTGCAAAGCCCAAAGCAGGGCTCCATCTCACCACCCTGAGATCATGACCTGAGCTGAAAACAAGAGTCAGATGCTTAACCAACTGGGCCATCCAGGCTCCCCTAGAACATTTTTCTCAACCCAGAAATAAATTCCATGTTCATTAGCAGTCATTCCCCATTACTCCTCTCTTCTCCCAGTGCTAAGCAACCACTAACTACTTTTTGTCTCTATAGGTTTGCCTTTTCTGGACATTTCATATAAAGGGAATCATACAGTATGTGGCCTTTTGTGTCTGGCTTTTTTTTTTTTTTTTTAAAGATTTTATTTATTTATTTGACAGAGAGAGAGACAGCCAGCGAGAGAGGGAACACAAGCAGGGGGAGTGGGAGAGGAAGAAGCAGGCTCCCAGTGGAGGAGCCTGATGTGGGGCTCGATCCCATAACGCCGGGATCACGCCCTGAGCCGAAGGCAGACGCTTAACCGCTGTGCCACCCAGGCGCCCCTGTGTCTGGCTTCTTTCATTTAGCCTCATGTTTTAGAGGTTCATGTTGAGGCATCTGTCAGTACCTCCTTTTTTAGAGAAAGTTTTCTGTTTTTCTGAAAACCGAGAAAACAGTATAAAACTTAATTTTGTTGATTATGTTCACACATGATGACTGTGAAGCATTTTGTGTTGCTTAATCTAAACAACTTTGTATAAATTTTTCTTAATTATTTTTAGATAGTAATCATTGATTTCCATATTGTTATTGGTCAGTATTGCTAGATTCTTAGCTTTAGAAAAAATAACAGTTTTTACACATAAAGATCAAATTCTTCGTAAGAGCATGTGGAAAGATGTTTGTATCACATGTCTGTCTCTTGTTTTTTTTTTAAAGATTTTATTTATTTATTTGACAGAGAGAGGGAGAGAGCACGTGCAGGGGGAGCAGCAGAGGGAGAGGGAGAAGCAGGCTCCCTGTGAAGGGAGCCCGATGTGGGGCCCGATCCCAGGACCCCAGGATCATGACTTGAGCTGAAGGCAGACACTTAACCATCTGAGCCACCCAGGCGCCCCTCTCATGTTTCTTTTAAGTTGTATTTCATTGTTGTGGTCTCATTTTAAGTTTCTTTTTCTTTTTTTTTTCTTCAGGCTTTGTTGAGGTATAATTGACAAAAGTTATATATATTTAAAGTGTACAGCATAATAATTTGATATACATATACTTCATGAACTGATTACCACAGTCTGGTCAACTAACATACCCAGCACTTCACACGGTTATTTTTGTGTGTGGGTGTTTGGTAAGAACGCTCAGGTTCTACATCCTCAATAACTTTCAAGTATATAACACAGTATTATTTACTGTAGTAACCATGCTGTGCATCAGATTCCCAGAACATACTCATCTTAATGACTGAAGGCTTATACCCTTTGACTAGCTCCTCTCCCACCCCAGTCCCTGATATCTGGCAGCCATCATTCTACATTGTTTCTAGGAGTTTGATTTTTTTTAAAATAGTCCATATACAAATACGATCATATGGTATCTCTCTTTCTCTGTCTGACTTATTTTCACTTAGCACAGGGTCCTCTAGGTTCATCCGTTTTGGTAGGATTTCCTTTTATCTCATGGCTGAATAATCATTTTAAGTTTAAAAGTTAAAAATGAAATGCTTTTTCTGCATATAACAATACAAAAATATATATAGTCAGAAGTGAAAAGTGCCTATAATTTCATCCTTCGGGTAATGTAACTACTATTAAAAGTTTGAGAGTCAGGGTGCCTGGGTGGCTCACTGGGTTAAGCATCTGACTCTTGATTTCGGCTTAAGTCATGATCTCAGGATTGTGAGATTGAGCCCTGTGTCGGGCTCTGCGCTGTTCATGGAGTCTGCTTAAGATTCTCTCTCTGCCCACTGCTCACACTTGCTCTCTCTCCCTCTAAAAAAAAAAAAAAAAAAAAAGTTTGAGAGTAATTATTTTTCACTATGTGTATTGTAATTAATAGATAGGATAGTAAAGATTTTTACTGAGTTTTAAATGATATATTATACCTATTGTAACTTTTATTTTTATTTATTTATTTAAATTTATTTAAATTCAGTTAATTAACAGTGTATTACTAGTTTCAGAGGTTGAGGTCAGTGATTCGTCAGTTGCATATAACACCCAGTGCTCATTATACCTAGTGCCCTCCTTTCTGTCACCCAGTTACCCCATCCCCCTACCCCCTCCCCTCCAGCAACCCTCAGTGTGTTTCCTATGATTAAGAGTCTCTTATGGTTTGTCTCCCTCTCTGATTTCATCTTGTTTTATTTTTCCCCTCCTTTCCCCTATGTTCCTCTGTTTTGTTTTTTAAATTCCACGTATGAGGGAGATCATATTGTTGTCTTTCTCTGATTGACTTATTTTGCTTAGCATAATACCCTCTAGTTCCATCCACATCATTGCAAATGGCAAGATTTCATTTCTTTTGATGGCTGAGTAATATTCCAGCATGTGTGTGTGTGTACATACATATATACCACATCTTCTTTACCTACTGTAACTTTTAATCCTAACTTTTTTTTTTTAAGGTTAAAACGGGATGGTTTTACCTTTATATTATTTTTCTTAAATAAAAAATTACTGGGGCACCTGGATGGCTCAATCATTTGAGCGTCTGGAGATTTCTGCTCAGGACATGATCTCAGGGTTGTGGGATTGAGCCCCATGTAGGGCTCCACACTCAGCCAGGAGTCTGCTTAAGATTCTCTCCCTCTGTCCCTCCCCCCCCCACCTACATGTGCACATGCATGCTTGCTCTCTGTCTCTCCCTCTGTAAAATAAATAAATATTTAAAGAAAAAATTTCCTCTGCATTTTTCTTTTGGAATTCGGGTATTTATTCAAAGACAGATGTGCTTCTCATTTTTACAGGTCTTTAGGTTTTTATTTCACTCATTGTTCTTTGGACAGCAGGAAATAGAGTAATAATAACAAAGAGACAAATTGTTTGATTTGTTTCATCTGTACTAATGATTTAATAGAGGAAGAAGTTGAAAATAAATATTAAAATGAGATTGTGTCATCTGTGAGTTTTAGTTTTTGTGTTCTTAACTATAAAGTCTGTTTCTGAATGACTGACTTTTGGATTATGCCCTATTTTTTTTTTTTAATTTTTTTTTTAAGATTTTATTTATTTATTTAACAGAGATAGAGACAGCCAGCCAGAGAGGGAACACAGCAGGGGGAGTGGGAGAGGAAGAAGCAGGCTCATAGTGGAGGAGCCTGATGTGGGGCTCGATCCCGTAATGCCGGGATCACGCCTGAGCCGAAGGCAGATGCTTAACTGCTGTGCCACTCAGGCGCCCCATGCCCTATATTCTTTTAACCCTATCACTTGTACCCACTACCCTATCTTCCAAACTCACCTATTAGTTTGGGTTATATTTATTTTTTTGTCCCTAAAAACCCTTGGACTTAACCTTCTTTGATTAATTATAGTCAAATCTGTGCTTAGCTCTTCCTTCTGAGATTGGATTATATGGAAATCAAATTGTGTGTGTATTTCTCTCTTATAGGCTATTTTACATAAGAAATTTTAATCTGGTTTCAAAATAATTCCTTAGATAATCTCCCATTAATGTCTAATAAAATTTAAAAATTTTCAAATCCAAGATATAATCGATTTCAGATAACTGAGTTCAATTTAAGCCTATACCTACATTTTTCTAGTCAACCAACATCTGCTTATTACCTTTCTTTGCCTACCTGAATTATTTTGGATTTGCCAAGACCAGTTATACAGTACTGTATTAACCTGAGACATTTTCTGTAGAGTTGTGTTTTTCAAACTATGGTTGGTAAAAGACCAGTTTTTGTTCATTTTTTAAAAATTTCCAATCCACCATGGACCAATACTTACAGAAAATACAATAAAAGTAACTATTACAAAAAGGAAAGGCCTCCCCCTGCAAAAAGTATATGGTACAAGATCCCTGATCATGTGCCTAAACATCATGACAGTGTCAAATTATCATAGTTTCTAAATGCTTACTCTTCCATGCTTATTCTGTCACAGACTGGCCTGTTCTGGGAACCACACTTGGAGAGTAGCACTGTTCTAGCAGTTTTCAGATATTTTGGCCCCAGAACACCTTTTACTCTTACAATTTGAAGATTTTAAAAGGCTTTTGTTTACATGGGTTTTATCTATTACTTTTTATTTTAATTTGGAAATTAAAATAATTTTAAAAAATTACTAATTGATTTAAAAATAATCCATTATATGTTATCATTACATTTTTATGAAAAATAACTATTTCCTCAAAAATGAGAAGAATGGTATCATTTTACATCATTGCAAATCTCTTTAAGGTCTGGCTTAAGTGAAGATACTAGATTCCTGTATCTGTTTCTACATTCAATCTGTTAGGGTTGTTGTTTTGGTTGGACTATATGAAGATAATCTGACCTCAGACAGGTGTGTAGTTGAAAAAGGATAGTGTATTTTAATAGCCTTTTTAGGTAATTGTGGATATATTTCTTTGATATTACACCAAAACTCAGTAAGTGTGGGTTAGTTCAGATTCAGGAAATTTGAAATCATATCCATAAACTTTTTGTACTTTGTTACATTGGAATCCATTGGTTCTATCTTGCACTTTGAATGAATCTTCTACCTTTCATGATTTTATAACATCATGTATTGGCCATTTAAAAAATACTGGTTTGGGGGTGCCTGGGTGGGTCACTTGGTTAAATGTGTGACTTCTACTCAGGTCATGATCTTCTGGTCCTGGGATTGAGTCCCGCCCCGCATGGGGCTCCACACTAAGTAGAGAGTCTGCTTGTCCCTCCCCCCCCCCGCCACACTCACAAGCATGCTCTCTTCTTTCTTTCTCTCTTTCTCAAATAAATAAATAAAATCTTTTTAGAAATTAAAAAAAATATGTTATCGTTACCAAGTAAGATATATCTTCGAAATGTTGACACATCCTTCTATAGTATACTTTTTCTTTAGATCGAGAGTGTGCACAGGAGCCAGGGGGAGGGGCAGAGGGAGAGAGAATCTCAAGCAAGCTCCAATCTCACCATCCTGAGATCATGACATGACCTGAGCTGAAATCAAGAGTTGGGTGCTTAATCGACTGGCCACCCAGGGGCCCCATCCTCTATAGATATTTTTAAATCACATTAGTTTATATGACCAGTTATTTCATCAGAAAATTCTTTGATTATTGGGAAGTTGGAAGACTCAGGTTTTCCAAAATTCTAATTTTTCCTTGAAAGATCAAATATTGTCATTGGCAACAAATACTGTCAGTTGATTTCTTTGAAATAGTAAACTTGCTTTGTTCGTTTTTGAGGAAATACTTGCCAGATGCTCAAGTTCAAATAACCGTAGTTTTTCTGTCAGTCGTTCTTTCAAATAAAAATGATGTTTTATGAAAAAGTGGCCAGTGATCTTGCAACTCAAACAGTCACACAAGTACTTTTCCTCAAGGTAACTGTCACACTTCAATAAGCAAAAGCGCTTTATGCATACTTCCCATTTCATCATGGAGAATATTAAAAAGACAGTATCCAAACATTGAAATTTAGTGAAATTAATCATTTTTACCACTTCATCAAGGACATTCAATGGAACTGGCTTTTTGTTTTGTTTTGTTTTAGCTGCCAGTATATATGGCTGTGAAGAATGCGATACTGGTATCGTTTGGTGTCTCTCATTGTCTTTATTTGTGCTGGCATGCCAGCAGTCTTATCCACCATTGTTCTTGCGGTATGAAGTGCAAATGCCAACACACTGAAAAGACAATAGTATTTTGGGATTATTATGAAGATAGTTTTGAGCTCACAGGATCCCTGAAAGAGTCGGTGGCCTCTTCTCCACCCCCAAGTCTATATAGTGCACTTTCATATAGCCAGAAAAGCAATTTGGCACTTTCGAAGTCCAAGAAAATATGTTATATATATATTTTTAAAGATTATATTTGAGAGAGAGAGTGCCCACGAGCCGGGGTTGGGGGGGGCAGAGGGAGAGGGAGAAGCAGACTCCCCACTGAGCAGGGAGCCCAACATGGGGCTTGATCCCAGGAATCTGGGATCATGACCTGAGCCGAAGGTAGACACTTAACTAACTGAGCCACCCAGGTGCCCGTTACACATTTTTTGAAGAAAAAATTATTTATTCCCAGATTTGTTTCTAAAAAGGTTTGAGACAAGCAAAAATAAGTTGTGTAACCAAGGTAACAAATCTGGTAATTAGTAGAATTTCTGATTTTCTTCTTCTTAAGACTTGCTGGACTAATTTTAATCATTCGGGAGTGATTTTTTACAGTAACTATTAGTTGTGTAATTGGCAGGTGTTGGATTATATCCTTGGACAATCCAAAGCATGCAGGTTTTAATAGGAGTGATGCTAGGGAACCTAGCTTAGGTTCATGTTTTTGGCAGAGTATACGTGATGCTTATGTTCTGAAATGGTTAATAAGAATTTTTGCTTACAGGTGCCCGGGAATATCACGTCCAATTTTTTAGCAACCAACCGGAGAGGGCATGGGTTCATGAAAAGCGAGTACGAGAGTATAAAGGTCATAAACAGTATGAAGAACTATTGGCTGAAGCAACCAAACAAGCCAGCAATCACTCTGAGAAACAAAAGGTATCTGGCAGCGTGTTAACTTTACCAATCGAATATGGTTTGTAGAGGACTTAGTAATTTAGTAGAAGTTTTCATACTTGAATTCAGATCGTTGTTAGAATGAGTTGTTATTTTAACCTAAGTTCAGTTTTAATAATTTATTGTACATCAGTAAATTTTATATTTCATATAAACAACATCAGAATACTATTAAAAACTTGAACTTTGCTTAATACAGTGCTGGATTCTATTTTTGAATTGAATTAGTGTACATGACTAGTAGATGCTAGTGAAGCGTGGATTTTGCCAGTGAGTTTTGTTTTTTTTTTTTCCTATTTCATTATCTTTACATAATTCCCTTTATTCTTATCTAGTAAAATTGTTTTGTGAAAGTAAAGTTTCTAAAATATTTAGTGAGCACCTGCTGTGAGACAGGCACTATTTTAAGCATTATGTGTGTATTAATTCATTTAATCTTCATAACAACTTAAGGGGGGTAGATACCATCATTCCCCTTTCTACAGATGAGAAGAAATCGAGGCATAGACAAGCTTAAGTAACTGGTTCAAGCAAGGTCACAGTGAGGGAACCAAGAAATATGTTTGTGGTGGATATTTTAGAATTATGACATCAACTCCCGATAATCTATCTGGTTGACATTTTTAAACTCAACTAATTTTAGGGTGGGTCTCTTGTGATTCAGAAATTTGTCATATTTTTATACTTTAAAAGCTAAATTTGATCACAGAGGATTTTGATTAATTTTATCAGACATTTTACAGATTTATACATCAGCGTTCCACATATACCATCCCTTCTCAGAGTTTCATTAGCTAATTTTGGGCTACCTTAGTCCAACCTCCTAGATATTCCTGATGGCTTTGGTCATCTCACATACTTTTTATTCAAAGTTTTCTTATCTGACTTGCCAACTCAAAGTCTTCTGAGCAACAGTGAAGGAGACCTATGGAAGCTGGTTCAGGTTTCTTTTTTCTTTTTTTTTTTTTTTAAAGATTTTATTTATTTATTCGACAGAGAGAGAGACAGCCAGCGAGAGAAGGAACACAAGCAGGGGGAGTGGGAGAGGAAGAAGCAGGCTCATAGCGGAGGAGCCTGCTGTGGGACTCGATCCCATAACGCCGGGATCACGCCCTGAGCCGAAGGCAGACGCTTAACCGCTGTGCCACCCAGGCGCCCCTGTTTTTTCTCTTATACATCCCTTCTTTCCTGTGTCTTGTCAACTTTCATTTGTTCCTCTGGGCTCTCTCCTTTCTCTCCATTCTGCCCCTGTTTGCATTATGGTACAAACCACCAGCACAGCTTCAAATGCTGACTCTGCCATTTGCTTTTTTGTGATCTCTGTAGCACCCCTGAGCTTCAGGGTGTCATTTTTAAGGTTAGTGTTTTATTGGCCACTGCAAGTAATCGTTCTGCAATCTCTCCTCCCTTTGCCCTCATTGCTAGCTTTGTATGAACATAACATGAGAAGGACAGCCCCCTCTTTGAGGGACTTGTGCAACAGAGTGGTCAATGAAAAAGAATATTTAAAGAGAGTAGACCTGCATATCATCTGATAGTCATACTGACTTATCAAAGTTAGGGAGTTTTAGAATATGTCATAAATTTGAAGAACCTGAAGATATTTATTTATGTTACCTGGAATGATGACAGGATCACATGGGAAGTACGTGTTGGTTTAAATGTACCAATTAGACTGAAAGTGTATCTGATAATGCCTGTGTCTTTTATATGCCTGGGTCTTTTTTTAGATTCGGAAACCCCGACCTCAGAGAGAACGTGCTCAGTGGGATATCGGCATCGCCCATGCAGAGAAGGCATTGAAAATGACCCGAGAGGAAAGAATAGAACAGTATACTTTTATCTATATTGATAAACAGCCTGAGGAGGCTTTGTCCCAAGCAAAAAAGAATGTTGCCTCCAAAGCCGAAGTTAAGAAAACCCGAAGACCAAGGTCAGTGCTGAATACTCAGCCGGAACAGACCAATGCAGGTGAGGTGGCCTCCTCACTCTCAAGTACTGAAATTCGGAGACAGAGCCAGAGGCGGCACACGAGCGTGGAAGAGGAAGAACCACCTCCTGTTAAAATAGCCTGGAAAACGGCCGCCGCCAGGAAATCTTTACCAGCTTCTATTACAATGCACAAAGGGAGCCTGGATTTGCAGAAGTGTAACATGTCTCCAGTTGTGAAGATTGAACAAGTGTTTGCTCTTCAGAATGCTACAGGAGATGGGAAATTTATCGATCAGTTTGTTTATTCAACGAAGGTATCTCCTTCTTACGTGGGTGTTTTGGGGGAATAGTATTAAATAAGTAGTCAGCCTTGACGTTTAAAAAGAAACCCCACAAACAACACAAGGTCGTAATTTAAATACCCTTTTATCTGCTGCAGTTGAAATGTACAGTTTACTGTGTTTAAGAGGGGCAAAAAAGACAGGCAAAAAGGCTATGTTTTCCTTCTTTTTTCCCTCTTTTGTAATATCCCCATCTGTACTAGATTAATCTTGAGCGGTGCAGCCAAAATTGAGCTTAGCTCCCTAAAGTTGTGGGAAAAAACTCGGCACTTTGCCTGTTTCTAGTTTGTATAGTTAGTTTTTCTTAGCTGCAAAGTGTGCTTCTTATTAAATTATTTTTGTCAGTTATCTGAATTAACTATTGTACTAATTATACCTGCTGATCTGTTTGGTTGCACCGGCAGTTTTGTTAGGCTCACGCTGGCTAATGCATTTTAAAGAAATTCCAGAACTATGTTTGTTCTTTAACAATTAACTGGTGATAGCGTGGGTAATGGGGTGAAAATACCTCTTCAAATTGAATACCTCCATCAGCCAGCCCTGAACCTCCATTTAGGGCACTTATATTTTAGCTTTTAGACTTTAAAACAGTGTCATAACATTTGTAATGTTATTCCATATACCTCTTCACTGCCCTCCAAAGCCTTCTCACAGTTGTGGGCTTATGAATTTGATTTAGCGGCACTCCATGGGCGTGTGCTTTTAAAGAAATCTGCTTATTTCCTAATATTGTCAGATGCACATGAAAATAATTAAATGTAGGTATGCCTTATTGGTGATGTATTTTTCCAAGTTTTTATTTAAATTCCAGGTAGTTAACATACAGTGTAATATTAGTTTCAGGTGTAGGATTTAGTGATTGAACACTTATATACGACACCCGGTGCTTGAGTGATAATATTTTACTAGAGAGAAGTAGAAGGGTTCTCTATTACTTTGTTTCTGACCGTAGGTTCAACTGATTTCAGTAAGACTAAACTACTTGAAAAGACTTAAGTTACAGTCTCCACTTGGTTCTGCTGACAGCTTGGAATAGCAAATGAATACTTTGCATCTTTTTTTTTAATGTAAATTGGCTTCATTCTTGGAGCTAGTTTTTATCTGCATTTGGATATACAGATCAAGCTTTGTCAGCCCACTCCAAAGAGTGCTATTTAAATGAAATTTGAGATAAAGTTCTTTTAATTAATTTATTTATTTTAATTTTTAAAAATTTATGAGAGAGAGAGTGCCCCCATACATGAGGGGCAGGCAGGGAGGGGCAGAGGGAGAGAGAGAATCTCAAGCAGACTCCTCACTGAGCATGGAGGAGGGGGTGGGGGGTTCAGTCTCAGGACCCTGAGATCATGACCTGAGCCAAAATCAAGAGTTGGACGCTTAACTGCCTGAGCCACCCAGTTGTCCCAAAACTGATCTTTTAAAAATGAAGACCTTAAAAATACATATGTTGGGGCGCCTGGGTGGCTCAGTCAGTTAAGCGTCTGCCTTCGGCTCAGGTCATGATCCCTGGGTCCTGGGATCGAGCCCCGCATATGACTCCTTACTCAATAGGGAGCCTGCTTCTCCCTCTCCCTCTAACTGCCGCTCCCCCTGCTTGTGCTCTCTCTCTCTCTCTGTCAAATAAATAAATAAAATATTCTTTTTAAAAAAAGAAACTTAAAAAAATACATATATTTACAAACCACTCCTTTATTTCATTATGTTAAAAATACCTAAAATGAGACAGAGCTGTAATTGTAGCTGCCTTATATCTGCTCCAAATTGCTTATTGGGTACACATTCTGGTCATCATGAATGTCAGATTTCTGTATCTAAGGATATTCTTGTCTTTTAAGACATGTTGACATTTTGATCTGTGTAGCAGGGCACTTAACCAAATGAAAATGACTCAAGTTCTTTTCCTGTGATGAGGTAAAGGGAGAGACTATTCAGACCAGAAAACATTTTGTTTTTGACAGAAAACTAGGTGACACAGGTTCATTTTTTAGTGGTATGCCTCATGTGAAGTCATTTTTTTTCTCACGTAATCTCATCGTACATTTTAGAATACATCCTGATGACTTAATAAAATTGCTCTGGTAAGGCAAAGATGATAAATTAACTGCAGTCAAAGACCGTGTAAAATTCAAGCAAATCATGACCATCTTAAGCTGTCTTTGTAAATAAAATGATGCCATTTTCCTGGTAAACAGCTATTTTTTATTTTGCCTTATTTTAAAGGGAATTGGTAACAAAACGGAAATAAGTGTCAGGGGACAGGACAGACTTATAATTTCTACACCAAACCAGAGAAATGAAAAGGCAACTCAGAATGTATCATCTCCTGAAGCAACATCTGGACCTACAGGTGAGTAAGGAATGAAGAGGATATAGATGCATTTTGAGAGGTCATGGTTCTGTTCTGCTATAACATTGGTAGCTGTGTTCCTAAGAAATCTTAGTTATCAAAATCAAATTATATTTTAAAAAATTGAGTTATAAAAGCAATTACTTCAATAGGAAAGAATGGTTTAGGGGCTAGGGAGCTTTATTCATGGTAAGTTAGTTTTCCTACAGGAGTTTAAGTAATAAGAAGGCTCTGTAATTAAAAGAGTGTGGTTATGAAATCTGTATACATCTGAGTAAATGCACCATTTGATCTCTCTTTGCATGAAAATAACAGCTTCGCTTTTCTAACACATTCTTACCATTTCCTCCTTCATCTCTTACTGGAAATTAATTGACAGATGCCCGTGTTCTTTTTATTATTCTTAGGTGTACTAGAAGTTAGTAAGCAGGGGACTAGGGCCTAACTCTTCTATTATAATCTGTTCTCTGATTAACAGACACCATGAGTTGAAAATCAAACTATATTATTCTTGTTTAAAAGAGAAATGCCTGTATTCAGTAAGATTGTGCCTTTGGAATGGTCAAAGTAATTTTTGTTAAGGGACTGACATACTAAGGATCTTATAGTTCAACTGAGTGTCTGGTGGGTTTGGATTATATAACAGTATTACTGCTTCATACAGCCATCAAGAAAAGAGTTAGGTTGTCAGCTGGCTTGGTCATTTGGAATCTTAGTTTAGGAGAAAGGAGTTTGTTTCACCTTGCTCTTTTAAAAAAATTTTGGAATCAAATCTAAGAAGGGACCAAGTTTTTCTAGAAGGATTAAAGTCTTGAGAACTAAGGTAGTAGCCTTGAATCGGTAGTAACTCAGGCAGAATTGTGATTGAGTGGCACTAAGGGGCAAATATTTTTGTAAGGGAAACTTTGAGTAAGATTCTTGTTATTGTAAGAGCTAAAATAAAAGCAATCATTGTTCAGGAAAGAACTTGGGCTAGCTTTCTTTAAAAAAAAAAAAAGTGAGAGGGGCTACAAGACAGGGAGAGGTGGTGGCAGAGGAGATGGGGCATACATTGGATGGGGCATACAAAACATCATGCCTTTATCCAAAATTGAGTTGGGAAGGGAAGCTGCATTAAAGTAAGGAGAGAGTAACAAAGTCCAAGACCGGATTTGCAACTAGTATCATTTCACAATACTGTACAAAAAAATGAAATTATGATGTCAAAGAAATGAATAAATGGACTTAAAAGTTTTGCATTAATTAGCCATAATTGAAAACGTTTGTTCCCTTCTTTGAAGATTAAAAGAATCTTTTGGCCTCAGCTCTCCATAGTCAGGTACATCAATTTTATTATCTTTCTTTACACTAAACTGTTGTAATTTGTCTGATTTAAGTGTGATACTTAGCCTAGGGGGATCTTTATTTAAATATCTACCTTCTCCTATTAGGGAGAAAGTAAGCTCTTCATATTAGATTGATCTTAAATATTATACTTTTATTTTTTATAGATTTTATTTATTTGTCAGAGAGCACAAGCAGGGGGAGTGGCAGGCAGAGGGAGAAGTAGGCTCCCTGTGAGCAAGGAGCCTGACGTGGGACTCAATCCCAGGACCCTGGGATCATGACCTGAGCCAAAGGCAGACACTTAACTGACTGAGCAACCCAGATGTTCCTATACTTTTATTTTTAATAGAATTTATTTTTTCCCTTCCCCTCAGCTACTGAACATTTTCTTTTCATGTAGTCTTTTCACTGTAAGATTTAAGTTTTGCTATGATTTTTTTTTTTTTTTTAAGTGAAAGGTAAAGTGGAAGGTTCTAATTCTTTATATCTGGGAAAAGCTCAATTCCTTCTTTAGGCAGGCACTATATTTAGGTTGTAAATTAATGAGTGCTCTAAAGCTTTGACTTCGGTTTAAATTTGGTTACCAGCTGTGGTTGATGAGCTTATTTTGCCTTTTTAAATGACCATTTTGCTTCTTGTGGAAATAACTTCAGTAGTTGAAAAGTGAGAAAAAAGACTTGATCTCCCTTCGGAAACCAGTTGTATCATCATCTCAGTTGGTGTTAACTACTTAGGGGTGTTAACTACTTAGGGAGAATTCTGGAGCCTTTCCTTAGTAAATTTAGGGGGGGCATAGAGTGTGTGGCACTGCTAATTTCTGTGATTTGAAGAATTGTATTTGCCTTTATACTAGATTTCCAAGCTATTTTCCAAATCCAGAGATGCTTACCTCCTCTCTCTTAGGACATAAATGCAGTACTTTTTAGTGGTTTTAAATGTAGTAGATTTCATGTGTTCTTCGGGTAGCTTTCAGAACAGTTATAAGAAGTCCTGTTGCCTTATTTTCTATAAGATAATAGATCAAATACCATCTGTACTTAATGGAACAGTTACGTTGTCATCCTCAAAACAAGTAAAGCTATTTTGTTTGTTTTAAGCAATTCTGCTTTAATTTTCCTCTTCCTTGATAGGTACTTGAATATTGATGATTATACTAAAGCCTGGATTTCTGGGATACTCAGGTGCCTGTGAGGGTAGGATATCTGTTGTCTTAGTGAACATTTCCATGTGTAAAAAGCAGAGTGAGCATGAAGGAGGGAGCGAACACCTTCATTTGTGACTTTTCTGGTAGAAATCACAGCTCAGGAACAATATATTAGTATCCTTCTTCCCCAAAACAGATGTAGTGGGATCCTTCTTTGTGTTGGCTTTGAACTAAGGTGAAGGAAACCATTTACACATAGACAAGAACAATGAAACCACAAAATATAAAGGTAATGTGGAAGGTTTTAGTGAAGTAGTTTCTACCTGCTTTGATAAGAGCTTTCTCCCGTGGCAAGGTGTGGAAGAGTGATTATTATGTAGGAAGGACCATGTAGGTGGTCTGAGCGCTGAGAAGATGGAGAACAGCTGCGCTGCAGGCATCATTCCTCCTCAGAACTGAGGATGAATCATTCCTGCCTTAGTGTTCTTTCCAATTGTGGTCTTCACTCTAAGCTTTATCCTGTCCAAAATGGGGTCCATGTGAGTTTTTTTCTGTTTACTTCCAAAGAATTTTACTGTTTAACAATATTATTAGTTTCTGTTTTGCTGTTTAACATGAAAAACCTTGCTAACTTGTTTTGAAGTTTTTCGTGACTCATTATTTCTAAAGCAAAACAAGTCCCTTGACATCCAAATTAACGATCTGGTTTTGGCCACACTTTGTACCTTTTTCCCCTGTTGTTGTTAATAATGTAACAGTAGCAAAAATTCATATAGGTACACCAAGCACCGTTAAACATCTTACATATAGAATTAGTTTAATTCATTTGTTAAAATGAAAAATATATAGTACTGATTGAATTTTTAGTGATTTATAATTGCAAGACCAAAAAGTAAAACAAAACAATTATAAAACAAAGTAATGGATAAGAAAAGCAGAGAATTGGGTCAAATCTTAATTACATGAATGTCAAGTCATTCTTAAATGAGTTTTTGTTTGTTCCTTTAAATCACCTCTTAGGCTCAGTAGAAAAGAAGCAACAGAGAAGATCGATTAGAACTCGTTCTGAATCAGAGAAATCCACCGAGGTTGTGCCAAAGAAGAAGATCAAAAAGGAGCAGGTTGGCTTCCTACATGTAGAGAGTTAAAACATTGTATTTGTAAATGTTGTGGCTTATATGGTATCTTAAAAGAAAGAGAAACTTTCCCCAAACTGGGTTTCCTTTTTCTGGACTATCTTATGCTTCTGTCCTGTTGAGTTCCAGTGCCCAATTCTAATACAGCCATCCCTGTGATTCTGCTTCAAGCATTCTCACAGAAAATAGTCAGGCTTCAGGAGATGGGAAGCCAGTGGTACAAGACTCTTAAAGAATTCCTCACATTTATTTTGAAATTTCTGTTATGAGCAAAATGATTTCATGTTTTCATGATTTTTATTTGGAACCATCGTTGAGTCCCCCCTGCCCTTTTAAATTTTGATTTTTTGTTTAAGCTGCTGGTATGTATTGTTTTTATTTTTTAAACAAATCAGAATAATTTAACTATGAAAGTTATATTTAAGACACAGATAATCATAGATGATCTGGTTTTTCTGTTGGTATCACAGATTTTTTGGAATGTTATTTTCCCAGTGGAATGGCACTCACCTGTGATTGGGTTATCAGAAACACCATTTAAGTAAAAACAAAAAAGGGGAGGAACATTTGACTGAAGGGTATTAAACCAGTGTAATCAACGTAGTAATATGCATATTAAATTACCTGTTCAAAGAAATTTTTAGAAACCAGTATTCCTTGAAATTAAACTCACAATAAGAATTTTTCTTGATTTTTTTTTAAAGTGGAAGAATATCCATTTTTTATAGCCCAGACAGCTGCTATTAAACAAAAAGAATTCTGAATAGTATTAGTTCCAATAAGCTTTATATTTTTAAAGCCACTTAATATGGAAGTGTGGACTTTTCTATTCAAATTATTTCCTTCATAACTTAAACTTCCAAACTTAAAAGGTGATTTTTGTGGGTGCTCATGGTATCTCCAAGCATGTAAAACAGTTTTCCCAGAAACATTTAACTAAAATTTAAATAATATACTAATTTGTCATTCATTTACCATAATTAACTTTCATACTTAGGAAATTATATTCCAAAAAATCTTTCTAAGTTCTTGCAAATCTATAGCATTCATTACCAAAATGAGGTTGTGATTTTTCCAGCTGGTTCCCAAATTCAGTCTGTGACCAGTTTAAATTTAATAAGCAGAATGAGTATAAAAAGTGGGACAAATTGTTAATGCCACTGTGTTATAGTTAGTAGTAGAACAATAACAGTGATTGTTTAGAAGATTTTATATTTGTATTACTAATTGTATCTTATAAAAGCGCTTCTGTTGTATGTTTTTTTTACCTGTTGTAAAAAAAATAAAATTTTTTTTAAAAAGCTTAGAACAATCCTTAAATATTTACAAAATGTGTTTCAACATGCATATCTCACCACATCTTAAAGAAACATAAAATTCAATTCATAGCTAAAACAGGAACTCCTCCAAACAGCATCCTTTCTTTAATTCCAATGGTTCAAGCCTCAAATTACCACGTGTTTTACATATACATTGGCAGAATAACTTCTGATCTCGCTCTCCTAATGTAGGATCAAGACACTGTTCATAAGACACTCAAGAAAGTGCTTTTGCAATATCACAAACTTATTTTCTTAAGTTTGTACTAGCAGCAAAAGTATTGAGCTTCCAGCTGTATGGAGCCCTGTAGCACTCTCTACAGAGAGGGTCCTGATTCCCAGCAACTTAGCTGTGAGTGCAGGCGCGGAAGGGTCTTAAAGTGGCGTGAGTTACATTAACCTGAGTATCATAGTAAGTAAAAATTTATCCTAACGTCTTTGGGGCGGGAGGGGTTTATAGCAACATCGGGGCTGGTTGCAGAAACAACCCCTCTCCTGCCTCCCAGACACTGAGAAAGGATTCTTGTTCTCTTCATATACCAAGGGAATGGTGGGAAAAGTCTTTGCTAGAGAGCATGTGGCTGTGTGTTGTCACTTGGAATTCAGCATAGGAAGCTAGGATTTAAACCCTCCCTGACCTTGAGACAGAGAACTTTACCCAGAAGATGGGACGGAGTTCAGATTTCAGATACATTAATCACTCATCATTACTTAGATTGATGGAAGTACTGTTTTTTTCCCTCTGTTAGTGAAAAGTGTAAAAAAAAATTTCTTGTTAATGGTATATTTTTCTGTCCAAACAGGTTGAAACAGTTCCTCAGGCTACAGTGAAGACTGGATTACAGAAAGGTGAGTTATTATAATGTTGCCTTGCATTTCCTTGATTAAAACCAATTTTTAAGAATTACTTATTTGTACTTCACGTATTTTTGTTTGTCTCTGTAAATCACTGTTGTTGCTCTTCAGTCAAAAATTTGTGTGAAATTGAAGTATTTCCTGGTGTGTATGTGTGTGTATGTGTGTGTGCACGCGAGCACGTGTGTGTGTGTGTGTGTGTGTGTGTTAGAGTTGATCTTACTCTGTACCTCCATGTGTAAAGTCTTACTTGTTTTGGTAAATTGGAGAACACCATGTAGACTTGATACTGTTTCCACCTTTTCTCCATAAGATTCTGGGGTTTCACTGGTTTATAAACTAGGGATGTGACGAATCCATTTTTTTTGGTATTCGACTGAATACCGAATAGTAGCTATTAATGTTTGTCAAACATGGACTATGACAAATCAGACAAGACAACCTGATTGAAAAAAATCTTGCCACGTTTATTTTGACAGTGCTGTAAAATCTTTTTTTTTTAATTAAAATGATTCGTAGCATATTTATGGCCATTATTAGATGACCTTATGCAAATCTATTTGAGATATGCACAAAGTTTAAGAAACCTTAAACTTATATCCGTATTTTCTGTGTGCAATTTGACTACAGTACAAACTCCATAGCATGATTCGTGCGTTTTTGGTGAGATCGTTCAAACTGTATTTAATACCTGTAGTTTACTCTGGGCAAATTGCATTATTTAAAAAAAAAAAAAAAAAAAAAACACCAGCCTCTCTGCATTCTCGGGGAGAAGTCTGCAGCGATGGTCTCCGTGGAGATCCTCAGCAGAACTGAACAGCCTCTCGGAGGGAACACTGCTTGGCGGAGCTCCAAGAAAAGACATCGCGATCGCTGCGAGATTAGGAGGCCTGATTGCGTTGTGTTTCCACCATTCCACAGGGTCGGCGGACCGGGGAGTGCAGGGCTCTGTCAGATTCAGTGACAGCTCCGTCTCCGCAGCGATTGAGGAAACTGTGGACTGAGATTCCTGTACAATTTCATCCCAGAAACTCCAGACTTGGAGTCTCCATGCAAGATTTCTTTGTCGGCGGCTCGATAAACAGTTTCTTTGTTTTCAATTTTGATTTCGCCAATCATCATTATTGGCATTTTCCTGCCTGGTTTCTTCTTCAAGACTCTGAACAATTGCTTTAACATTCAGATGATTTTTTTTTTTTTTTTTTTTTTTTGGTCTGAGCTGGATGGGTACAGCTTAAATCATGGGTCCAGCCTAAAAAAACCACCGTTTAACTTACACTGATCAATTTCAACATGGACTGTTTTTGTTTTTTTGTTTTTTGTTTTTAAATAAAGCATCATTAATGCACATCTGCAGGGTTTTGCCAAACAGCCCAAACTGTATACATTACAATCATTAAAAGCTCTTATTTTTTTTAATATTAGTGCCGTTATCATGGAGAACAGCATGGCAGCTGTCTTTGGCAGTCTGTCATTTTTCTAGCATTTTCAGAAACTCATCGGAAATGGCGGTACCTGTGTTTTCCCTTCGAAAGCCTCTCAGTACAGCACTCCTGTTCCTCTGTTAAAACTCCTTGTTAATCCAGTGATCTTTTAGGCCAAGGAAATACTTTGTGGTGGTGTTCTGGGTCCACACACCAGCAATGAAGGAGATAGATTTGTGTACTTGTGTTTTTTAATCAGCGTTAACATGGGCAGGCACCCTCATTTATAGATGTAAGGAAACATTCAGTGAAAAAACTTGTAGAATGGGATGTGATAACAAGGTTCCAGTAATCTGAGCAGTCTAAAGAGGCCCACATCCTCCACCACAGAACATGGCTATATACCAAGTGCTACTCTCACTCAGCCTGTTGCGGATCTTCATGGCCTCAGGAGACTTGTTTCTCCGTGGTCTCTTCTGGACTGCACACTTCCACCATAGCTTGCTGGGCTGATCTAGATGTCTGTTTGTTGTATGGAAATTTTGGGGGAAAAAATCCAAAACACAAACTGTGGGTTGAAATATTAACCGTCTCCTTGGTTCCCTGGTATTCACCGTGCCTGATCTGCACATTTCATCGTGGCTGTTTCTGTATAGCCTATACTGCATTAGCCCAAGAGATTGTTGCTTTGTAACTTTTTGCACTATTGTTTTGGCTGGATTTGTATTACACACAGTTTTAAAAAAAATTCCACACTATTCTCTGCCTTTTTTTTTTTTTTTCATATTTATTCCTTCCCGCACAAATTCCACATAGAGGCCTCTCATCCAGCTCTTCGTGATTTGGCTGCACTTGAACATTGATTGTCCGTTACAACCCTCAGCAATGTGCCTCCTAAATGGCATGACATATGTAGATGTGCTGCAGCACTTGTTAATGGTCACAATAAATGCCACTTCACCAAGGAAGTCTCAGATGAACAATTATGAACATCCAAAATTTATGCGGGGGGCAATAATCAACTGAATTGCAAAATTCGGGGGAAAATGGCACTATCCGTGTACGAATCGAATACAAATCAAAGATTTGTCACATCCCTAATAAAAACAAGATGGAGATGTCTCTGCGACCATATTTGTAAGCTACACAGTGTGTTGGGTTTTATGTCTTCCCCCTCCAAATTGAATGGTTCTTTGGATTGCTCCAAATCAATCGGCTATCCTGTAGTTTTGATAGAATTGGTTTTTAGCTTGGAACTCGGGCTCTGTTGACTGAAAATAGCTTTAGAGCAGGAGCATTGAATTAAATGTTTTAATAGAGCGGTTGTGAATTAAATCACTCACTATCAGGAAGGTCAGAAGCTTCTGAAGTTCTGACGTGTGACTTCAGTGTTACAAAGAGAGCTGTGCTTTTTCCACACTACAGATGAGTTTGGGGAAAGAAATAATCTCCCGCAAAAAAAAATGAAAACAACAAACCCTAAGCACTATTTTAGGATTAATTTCAGTATGTTGTATTAAGGTGCCAGCGAGATTTCAGATTCCTGTAAACCTCTAAAGAAAAGGAGTCGCGCCTCAACTGATGTAGAAATGACTAGCTCAGCATACAGAGACACATCTGACTCCGATTCTAGAGGACTGAGTGACCTGCAGGTAAATATGTTCAAGGCTCAGGGCACTTTGCTCTCTTTTGCTTCGCAAGATGAACAAAATGCTTTGCCTGACTTATTTGGGGAAATCGGGATTTTTTTTAAATACTCAGGGAACAAATCATTTTGGTTGTTTTGTAATTTACAAATGTCTTAATTTTGCTGATCTGGTATGTAACGGAAACAGAGTTTCTGTGTTTTAAATTTTAACTACAGTTTCTCTCGAAATATCAGGCATATGGTATCCAGGTGTTTTAGAAAGAAAAAAAAAGGTATCAAGGTTTATTTGAGCAAATCTTGCTAGGATTTTCATAGCACCTCACTTTGAGGAAGTTTTTGTTTCATTTTTCTTAAAAAGTGCTATGTTTTCCACGTAGGTAGGCTTTGGAAAGCAAGTAGATAGCCCTTCCGCTACTGCAGATGCAGATGTTTCTGATGTGCAGTCCGTGGATTCAAGTTTGTCAAGAAGAGGCTTTGGAGTCAGTAAGAAGGACACTGTGTGTCAGGTAGGCAAGCGACGGAAAGCTTGAAATCATTGCCATAATATTCTGCCAATAACATACTTAACCTGCTGGGGAGAGTAGTATCTTTCTGAATTATATTACTTTAAAGCTATAGGTAAAAGCTATTTCTGGCTCTTTTCTGCACGTGCAAGTGCCAGTCTTCATTGTGATACTCAGTTATTAATAAGAAGTAAATGGAGGGTGTCTGGCTGGTTCAGTAGGTGGAGCATGCAACTCTTGATCCTTGGGGTTGTGAGTTCAAGCCCCACGTTGGGCCTAGAGCTTACTTATAAAAAAAGTAAATGGCAGATGATTTATTTCAAAAACATTTTCTTAAATTTAAGTTGGTATTACCTTTTTTAATGTATATGTACCCTTTTTGAAAAATACTGTTTTGCCCTGTGAAGAAAAGTTAAAGTATTACAGATTCCAAAGAAGGAATCATGGAAGATCTAGTGTGCCTTTTAAACTTTATACCATATTGGGTCTGGAAATAGTTATCTAGTTCAATGGTTCTTTTTTCTTTCTTTCTTTCTTTCTTTTCTTTTTTTTTTTTATTAAATATAAGAGTCTTCCTCTATTTTTATTATTTTTGTCATGCTGAGTACCGGGTGATATATGAAATTGTTGAATCACTATATTATACGCCTGAAACTGATATAGCACTATGTTAACTAACTGGAATTAAAATAAAAACTTAAAAAATATAAAAGTAAAAAATTTACTTCAGTGGTTCTTAAAGTGAGGGCCAAGGACCAGCAGCGTCAGCATTGTCAGAATACTTGTTAGAAATGCAATTTCTTGGGCCCCATCATAGACCTGCTGAATCAGAAACTGTGGGAGAGGGACCCAATAATCTCCAAGTGATTCTAATGTCTGCTAAAGTTTAAGAACTACTGCTTTTTGCCATATTACAGATCTGTGAAAGCTCTGGTGACTCTCTGATTCCTTGTGAGGGAGAGTGCTGCAAACACTTTCACCTGGAGTGCCTGGGATTGGCATCACTCCCTGATGGAAAGTTCATCTGTGTGGAATGTAAAACCGGTAAGTTTACTTAGTTTGGTAGATATGAAAAGACAGGTAGGGAGGAATGTGCCATGCCAGCATCCCCCATGACATCTCATTCTCTTACCACTTTTATGTAGCTCTCATCCTCCATGCCCATAGATACTTCAACAAATTAAGACCATTCAGGGATTGGGATTCCTAAAATCAAAAGAGTAGTTAGCAATATTATCGTCAAATTTCCTCCTACTGGTGCTTTTACCATAAAATCTATCAAATCATTGAGACGGATTTGTGGATTTGTGTTTTATCAAAACAACTATGCAAAATATGTAGATTGAATTCTTTTTTAGATGGGTTTGAGAGTTTTGTGTTAATTGGATTAAAGTCCCTTGACTTCAACAGACTGGAATAAGCATCAATCACAGACTATAACATGGTGATTATATTTTTATTGGAAAGGTCCACCTACTGGAAATTGTTTTTCAGATATTGGGGGCTTTGGTTTCACCATTTTTTCTTACCCCCCGCCTCATAAAGACTACTACCGATCAAAACAATTTGTAGAGAAAGTTTAACACTTTACCCAAAGTCAAAAGACAACATATAATGAAACTGGGATTTAAACCCAGGAAGTAGCTTAACCCCAGAGTCCTTACTCTTTACTGTTGCCTTCTACCACCTTGATTAAGTAGGGTGAACATTGTATTTCATATGTCATATATCCTAACACAGACACATGCATACACATGTAAAAATTAAGCTATAAAAGCTGTTTTGGACATATAACTTTTGTTTTCCCCTGTATAAAATATTATTTATCATATTTAGACTCTGCAGTAAAATTTTGGAACAGTTTGCCAACTGGCAGCCTCAGGGTTCAGATTATCTGCACATTGTTTTATTTGGCCTTCAAAATGTGTTTTCAATGTGTGAACATGGACCAGGCACATGTTCCTGGTTCCCCACATTCCCTGCCATTCCCTTTTCTAAAATCCTATCACTCCAGTCATCTACCTCATCTGCCTGGCCCCTTTAAGCACTTAAATTGCAATCTCTGATATAAACTACTGATAGGAAGGACTGTGTTTCGTGGAATTAGAATACTCTGAGGACTTTTCTCCTAACTCTCTAGAACCTAGCAGAGCAGAATTCTGCCAACAAAGTCTAGATATAATCTAATATGGTACACATCTATTAGAAAATTTAAGAGAAATTTGCTGTAAAAACAATTAAGTAGAGCAAAGTTGGAAGACTTATTTCCTGATTTAAAAATTTGCTACAAAGCAAAAATAATAATAATAAATTTTTTAAATTTGAAAAATAAAAATTTACTACAAAGCTACAGTAATTAAAACAATGTGGTACTGGCATGAAGACAGAAGTATAAACTAATGGAATAGAATAAGGAGCCCAGAAATAAACATTCAACCATTTGGTCAGATGATTTTTTGACAAGGGTGCAAAGATGATTCAATGGGAAAGGACAGTGTTTTCAACAAACGGTGCTGGGAAACCTGGATATCCACATGCAAAAGAAAGAAGGTGAAACTTTACCTAACAACAGTATAGAAAATTAATTCAAATGGATCAAAGACTAAAACATAAGAACTAAAACTATAAAAATCTTAGAAGAAAACATAGGGGAAAAGCTTCATGACATTGGATTTAAGATTGATTTCCTAGGTACAACACCAAAGACATGGGCAACAAAAGAAAAAATAAACAAATTGGACTTTATCAAAATTAAAAACTTGATACATCATTAACAGACAGAAAAGGCAACCCACAAAATGGGAGAAACCCCATGTCCGAAAAGGGATTAATATCCGGAATGTATAAGGAACTACAACTCAACAACAAAAAATCAAACAACCCAATTGGGCAAAGTACTTGGATAGACATTTCTCCAAAGAAGATCTACAGATGGGTCAATAAGCACATGAAAAATGTTCAATACCATTAGTAATCAGGGAAATGCAAATTAAAATCACATGAGATGCCACTTCATACTCACTACAATGGCTATCATTAAAAAAAAAAAAAGAAAGAAATGTCGGTCAGGATATGGAGAAATTGGAACCTTTATGTGCTGTCCGCAGGAATGTAACATGGTATAGTCTCCATGGAAAATACTGTGGCAGTTCCTAAAAAATTAAACATAGAATAACTGTATGATCCAGCAATTCCACTTCTGGGTATATACCCAAAAGAACTGCAGGCAGAGACTCAAACAGATATTTGTACACCCATGTTCACTGCAGCATTATTCACAGTAGCCAAAAGGTGGAAATGATCCAAGCGTCCACTGATGAATGGATGGATTAATAAAATGTGGTGTGTACATGCGGTAGAATGTTTTTTAACATGAAAAAAAATGAAATTTAAAAAATGAAATTCTAATACATGCTATTACATGGATGAGGCTCACGGACATGACTGTGAATAAAATAAGGTAGTCACAAAGGACAAGTATTTTTTTATTCCACTTAATTGAGTTACCTAAAGTAGTCATATTTATAGAGACAGAAAGTAGAACAGTTTGTACCACGGTGGTTTTTTTGTTATTATTGTTTTGTCTTCTTTTTGTTTTGTTTTTTTATTAGTTTTTATCAGAGAGGAATGGGGAGTTATTGTTTAAATGGGTATAGAATTTCAGGATGGGATGATGAAAAACTCCTGGAGATAGTGGTGATGATTGCAAAATAATGAGTATTTAATTCACTGAACTGTACATTCAGAAATGGTTAAAATGGTAAATTTTATATATTTTTAACCACAGTTTAAAAAACACTTATTTTTTAATTTTTTAAAAATTGCTTGTGGGGACACTTGGGTGGCTCAGTCCGCTGAGCGTCCCACTCTTGGTTTTGGCTCAGGTCATGATCTCAGGGTCATGGGATTGAGCTCCACGTTGGGCTCCACACTCAGCTGGAAGTCTGCTTGAGATTCTTTCCCTTTCCCTCCCTTCTGTCTCTCCCCCTGCTCACACACACACACACACTCTCTCTCTCTCTCTCTCTCTCTCAAATAAATAAATAAAATATTTAGAAAATTGCTTTTGATTTATTATTACATGAAACTTACTTTGATACTAATTTGTTACCCTTCCAACAGATTAGGAGTAAAAATTTCAAACCATTGTTTAAGGTCATTTAGAAAGTTTTCTTGTGTTTATCAAAAGACAGATACTTTGTATGTAGAAAGTATTATAGGATACATGCCTGGTAAGTTCTTATACTATCACTTACTATTGTTTAAGACAAATGTGATTTTTGGAAAGAAAGAACTTTCATTTGACCTTGTGAATAAAATGTATAACAATCAAGTTTACTTATTAATTAAATGAAGACAATGTCCTACTGAGAAGGGAGGATATTAGAAGCACTCATGTCCTAGGGCTCTAAACTTAAGTCTCAAAGGAGTTTGATAGTTAAGCTATTAGTGTAACAGTGTCACTGGTTATGACACTTTTCAATTATATTAGTCCTATTTTGATTATTATGCAAGTGAAAGCCTTTTTTTTTTTTTTTTTAACATAGGACAGTTTATGCATTTTGGCAAAGCTGTAAAGTCAAACCTCATAACCTTTAAAATTTCTTTTAGGGGCGCCTGGGTGGCGCAGTCGTTAAGCATCTGCCTTCGGCTCAGGGCGTGATCCTGACGTTCCAGGATCGAGCCCCACATCGGGCTCCTCCACTAGGAGCCTGCTTCTTCCTCTCCCACTCCCCCTGCTGTGTTCCCTCTCTCACTGGCTGTCTCTGTCTAATAAATAAATAAATAAATCTTTAAAAAAATAATAATTTCTTTTAATTTTTTAAATTTCTAAAAGTTACTTTTAAAACAATACTATTGCTTTCATATCTACATACATGTTAATATATAATTTGAGGGGCGCCTGGGTGGCACAGAGGTTAAGCGTCTGCCTTCGGCTCAGGGCGTGATCCCGGCGTTATGGGATCGAGCCCCACATCAGGCTCTTCTGCTATGAGCCTGCTTCTTCCTCTCCCACTCCCCCTGCTTGTGTTCCCTCTCTTGCTGGCTGTCTCTATCGAATAAATAAATAAAATCTTAAAAAATATATATATATATATAATTTGAAATTATGTATTTGTAACAAGACAACAAAAAAAACCCTACTGTACTTTATTTACAACAAAGCCAGTTTAAAAAATACACATTTGAACATCGCAATTGTCAGTACTAATTTTAAAGAATTTTTATAATTCAGCCAATTTGTAAAGGTCAGGTACTTCCAAAATAAAATCTAACTTTCTGTAAAAAATAAAAACAAAAAACTATTCCATTAAAAAAAACTATTCCATTTTTTTCTTTCAGATTTTTTATAGCATTATAAGAAAAATGGGCAAAGACTTGAACACTATGATATCCAAATAGCCAGTAAATAATCACTTGAAATTCTGTATGTAAAATGGACACACAATGAAAACTCCTATCTTAATAAGAGACAGAAAATTACTCACAGAAAAGACAATTACCTTCAAAGACTAACAAAACAAATAACAAATTGTTGTTATAATTTGCAGTTCTTTGCTTACAACTAAACATGTTTTTCTGTATTTTATTGAGTCTCTAGTGAATGATCTGTTCATTCCATTTGTGTATTGTTGTGGTAAAGATGTTCTTAGCATTTGTTAGTATCTTAAATTCATTTCTATTTACACGAATAGTATGTATGTGTGTGTATATATATATATATATATATATATATAGCCTTATGAAAATATAACTATAGTTCAGGCAGGTGTGTGTGTATGTAACATTTTTGTGTGTACTGTAACAAAAATGTATTGTTCTGAAGCTTGCTTTTTGCAGTATCTTGGAGCTCTTTTTATGTCAATACAAATACATTCTATTTAATTACTACACAGTGTTCCATAGTATACATTTATTATAGTTTAACTATTCTCCTATTGAAGGACATTTGAGTTGCTTTCAGTTCTTTGCAGTTACAAACAGTGCTTCAGTCAACAGCCTTTTACATGTACAAGTCTTCCCTACAGTAGACAGCAAAAGCAGAATTTCTAGGTCACAGAAAGTGAATGTATGATTAGTGGATAGTGCCATGTAGCTTTCTAAGGTAGTTCCCTCCAACCTGAACTCCTACTAGTGATATATATAGAGTACCTGTTTCCTGTACCCCATCAACAGTTTATATCATCAAACTCTTTTTTCTTATTTGATGAATTTTTTAAATGTTACTTGGGTTTAATGAGCATTTGTCTGATTACTAGTGAAGTTGAGGGGTTTTTTTCACATGTTCGTTGGCTCTTTGTCTCTCTGCTTTCTGTAAACTGCCTCTTCATATTCTGCCCACTTTATTTATTCATTCATTCAGTCCGTCATTTTTAAGTAAGCCCTGTGGCTCAGTGTGGGGCTTGAACTCACCACCCCAAGATCAAGAGTCACATGCTCTACTGTCTGAGCCAGGGAGGTGCCCCTGCCCACTTTTATATTATGCTGTTCTGTTTCTGTATTGATTTATAGTTCTGTATAAATCTTGTTCTGTTACCTTTGCTTATACATTGCATGTATTTTCTCCATATCTGGACTCTTTTTGTAACAACACATAATCCTTTGTCATCTTTGTGGCATGTATTTTTCCTTCCACATCTGCCCTGTTCCTTTTTTTTTTTTTTTCTTCCACCTATTCTATTCCAATTGACATGATTTCTAACTTTAAATGTTTGGCAGATTGACCAGTAGAGCCCTCTGAGCTTAAAGTTTTCTTTGTAGGAGGGCTTTTAATTATAGTTTCCATTTTTTTATTACTTTATAGAACCATTCATATTTTCTATTTATTTTTGTGTAAGTATTGGTAATTATGCATTTCTAAGAATCTACCCATTCCTGTAAATTTTTAAATTTATTGGAAAAAATGTAGTGATACCCTTTTATTTTTTTAATAGTTGTAAGATCTGTAGTGATGTATCATTTCTCATATTGTTAATATTGGTGACTTTTCTCCCTTTATTAGTCACTCTTGCCAGAGATATCAGTTTTATTAATCTTTTTTTCCAAAAAACAACTTTTGGGTTTTTTAATCCTCCCCAATGTATATTAATTTCACTTCATTCTTCAGAAAGAGTGCTTTCACTGGATATAGAATGCTGGCTTAAGGAGGGCACATATTGCATGGTGCACTGGGTGTTATATGCAAGTAATGAATCATGGAACATTGCATCAAGAACTGGGGATGTACTGTATGGTGACTAACATAACAAAATAAATATTATTTTTAAAAAAAGAATGCTGGCTTAATAACAGTTTTCTTTCAGCCCTTTGGAGATAACATCCCATTGTTTTCTGACTTCCATTTTTCCTTTGCTGTCAGCTCTCAGTCTTACTGTTGCTTCTTTGAAGGTCATCATCTTCTCTGTGGGTAATATTATTTTCTCTTTGTTCTTGATTTATTGCAGTTTGAATAAGATGTGTAGCTGTAATTTTCTGTGTTTTGTATTAGGATGATGAGTTTTCATTTTATGTCTGTTTTACATATGGGAATTGTAAGTGACTAATGGAATCTGTCATGTCTTTGGTAATTTCTTTTATTTATTCTTGGTTGGGAAGACCTTCCCACTCTCAGCTCGCATATGTTGAAAAACTCTGTTCTGGGTTTTCTACGGATTAATTTTATTATAGGGTGAGAAGTGAAGATCTACATTGTTTTTAGTGCCTTATCTCCAAATTGATAATCAGTTATTCTAACAAATCAATTATTCTAGCCAAATTTATTAAATAACCTCTTAAGCATTCCATGCTTATGGATTGGAAGAACAAACATTGTTAAAATTTCTGTATGACCCAAAGCAATCTACACATTTAATGCAATCCCTATCAAAATACCATCAACATTTTTCACAGAGCTAGAACAAGTAATCCTAAAATTTGTACGGAATCACAAAAGACCCCAAATAGCCAAAGCAATACTGAAAAAGAAAAACAAACCTGGAGGCATCATGATTCAGGACTTCAAGCTATATTACAAAGCTGAGGTCATCAGGACAGTATGGTACTGGCACAAAAACAGACACAGAGATTAATGGAACAGAATAGAGAACCTAGAAATGGTCCCACAACTATATGGTCCACTAATCTTCCACAAAGCAGGAAAGTATCCCCTAGGAAAAAAGTCTCTTCAACAAATGGTGCTGGGAAAATTGGACAGCCACATGCAGAAGAATGAAACTGGACCATTTTCTTATACCATACACAAAGATAAACTCAAAATGGATGAAAGACCTCAATGTGAGACAAGAATCCATCAAAATTCTAGAGGAGAACACAGGCAGAAACCTCTCTGACCTCGGCTGCAGCAACTTCTTATTGGACATGTCACCGGAGACAAGGGAAACAAAAGCAAAAATGAGCTATTGGGACCTCGTCAAGATAAAAAGCTGCTGCAGAGCAAAGGAAACAATCAACAAAACTCAAAGGAAGCCTACAGAATGGGAGAAGATATTTGCAAATGACATATCTGATAGAAGGTTAGTATCCAAAATTTATAAAGAACTTATCAAACTTAACACCCAAAACAAATAATCCAGTTAATAAATGGGCAGAAGACATGAATAGACACTTTTCCAAAGAAGACATCCAGATGGCTAACAGACACATGAAAAGATGCTCAGCATCACTCATCATCAGGGAAATACAACAAAACCATGATGAGATACCACCTCACACCTGTCAGAGTGGCTAAAATTAACAACAGAAGACACAACAGGTGTTGGCAAGGATGCAGAGAAAGGGTAACCCTCTTGGTAGGATGCAAACTGGTGCAGCCACTCTGGAGAACAGTTTTGAGCTTCCTCAGAAAGTTAAAAATAGAACTAACCTATGATCCAGCAATTGCTACTACTAGGTATTTACCCAGAGGATACAAAAATACGGATCCGAAGGGGCACATGCACCCCAGTGTTTATAGCAGCATTTTCAACAATAGCCAAACTATGGAGAGAGTCCAAATGTCCATCGACTGATGAATGGATAAAGAAGATGTGGGGTGTGCGTGTAGTGGAATATTCAGCCATCAAGAAGAATGAAATCTTGCCATTTGCAACAATGTGGATGGAGCTAGAGTGTATTATGCTAAATAAGTCAGTCAGAGAAAGACAAATATCTTACTCATATGTGGAATTTAAGTAAGAAAACAGATGAACATATGGGAAGGGGGAAAAGGAAAAAAAGCAGAGAGGGAAACAAGCCATAAGTGACTCTTAACTATAGAGAACAAACTGCTGGGTGATGGAGAGGGGTGGGTGGGGGATGGGCTAGGTGGGTGATAGGTATTAAAGAGGACGCTTTTTGTAATGAGCACTGGGTGTTGTATGTAAGTGATGAATCACTGAATTCTACTCCAGAAACTAATAATGCACTGTATGTTAATTAAAATTAAAAAATGAATCAAAACAAGTAACCTTTTAATTTAACCATTTATTTTCAATGCCTTTTTTTGTATGTGAAATTCTCGTACATAATAGTAGAGTTTCTTTGGGGAGTAGCTCTTTGATGTCATTAGCTGTTTGGATTTAAAAAGAATATGCTTTAATCAGATTTTCTTTAATCCGTGTTCCTCAACCAATTTTTCAGGGCAGCACGCATGTTTTTCATGTAAAGTGTCTGGTACAGACGTGAAGCGTTGCTCTGTTGGTGCTTGTGGGAAATTTTATCATGAAGCCTGCGTCCGCAAATTCCCCACTGCCATCTTTGAATCAAAAGGATTCCGCTGTCCTCAGCACTGTTGCTCCGCCTGTTCCGTGGAGAAAGACATCTACAAAGCAAGTAAAGGTAAAACAGAGCTAAAAAAAGGAGACTAAGGTTTGTTTGTTTGTTTGTTTGTTTGTTTGTTTGTTTGTTTTAAATAAAACAATTATTTTGAAGAGTATTAGGTATTACTCCTCCATGCATCTGTTGAGCCACAATAGTGATAAGTAGAGATGAGGTTCGAATTCAGAGCATGAGAAGAAAATTCCATATGTTCAAAATTACCCTTGAGAGTTTCTTTCACAGGTGACATTGAGAGCACCATCTCTCCAGCACTGGAGCGAGCAAGTTTTTCCTTGAATGATCTCTCAATGGGCACTGCATTTAGGGTCCTGCGTAGGAATGACAGAAACACACGTGTGGAGAAAAATATTATCTTAACTGTAACAGCACCACATGGAACCCAACAGAGCCCAACTCCAAAATACTCATATCCATCGGATGCCTAATTCTGTGGATTTTGTTTTTTCTGGTTTGTGTTTAAACAGGTCGCATGATGCGATGTTTGAGATGTCCAGTAGCCTATCACTCCGGAGATGCTTGCATTGCCGCCGGCAGCGTATTTGTGTCCTCCTACATTCTCATCTGCAGTAATCATTCCAGACGGAGCAGCAGTTCTTCCTCTGCCATAAATGTAGGCTTTTGTTTCGTTTGTGCGAGAGGTGAGTGTCAGTCCTTTCTCTTTGAGCTCATTGGCATATTTCCCCATCAAACTGGAGTTTCAGTAATATCCCTGAGAGATCAACACTTTCAGTCGTCCCTTTTATAACATTAAACATTCAAATTGTTAGAATATTAATTCTCTCTAAATTAAGCTAATAATCTGCATTTTTTTAATGACTTAGAATTACAGATAAATTCTTAGTGTTCCTGTATGGAACATCAAAATATTAATCTAGTCCCTTCTGCAAAAAATTCTTCTATTTCAAGTAGACTCTTCCCATGTCATATTTTTTAATCCAGAGTTTTCAGACTTTTCAGCTGATTGAGATTTCACTTGGAAGGCAGGATGAGCACATTTATTTTTTAATTGTTTATGTTGTATTTTATCATGTTTTGGCCTGGCATTGAGGAAGGCCTGATGGGATACAGCCAAGAAAACATATGTGGTGGTGTTAGCTAAGAGCCAGCAATACAAGCTTTCTTACTTGCCACCTGTTGATATTTAAGTATGCCCAGAGATTGATAAAGTAAAAACAATATTGTGTCCCTGAGGGGGCTAGTGAACTTGGGCTCGTGATAAATATAAAATAGAATTTCTTTAGTTGAAGAGAACACAGAGTATTCAGTTTTACAGAGTATCTCAGCTGTATTATAATAAAACATTTTTTTAGTCTTTATTAAACATTTTAGAAATTAACTACTATCCCCTAATGCAGTTTTTTGTTTTGTTTTTTTTTTTTTTAAAGACGAGTGCTAAGTTTTCTTACCTTAGTGTGAAATAATTGAAAGGACTCCATGGCATATCAGGCCTATTAAATTATACTTAGACTATACTGAAGATGAGCTGTTCAGTTTGGTTTTAGTTTTATTTGGTTTTGTTTGTTTTTTTGCTTTAGGAGATAGTTCTTTTAATTTGATGAAAGTACTATAAGGTATTTTAAAATAGAATTTAGGTAGTGTGACAGATCTTGATTTGTTTTGGTTTTGTGTCTTTTGTTTATAAAAAAAATAGCCAGAGGAGGTTGGCAGTAAAAGATGAAGTAAATGGCAGCCAGCTGAGTCCCTTGTGTGTGCTG
This sequence comes from Ursus americanus, assembly GCF_024610735.1. Lineage (NCBI taxonomy): Eukaryota > Metazoa > Chordata > Mammalia > Carnivora > Ursidae > Ursus > Ursus americanus. The sequence goes on from NC_142153.1 coordinate 10,900,138, forward strand.
CTTTCAGTGTGCCAGCGTTTGCGGTCAGCACCTGGGGCTGTCTGCCGGGAGAGGGGAAGCACTGTGTCTGTCTTTACTAGAGCATAGAGCAATTAAACTGTATTCTGCTCTGAAACCTGGCTGGTACATGGAGGAGTAGGTCTGAAATGTTCTGTGCCACATTATGACAGGTGGCAGAAAGGATTCAAGTAGTCAAAAGAAAGAAAAAGTCACCGCTGGTGTCCTTACCATCTCCCCATGCCTAAGAAAGTGATAGTATGGAAACAGTGAATTATCAATTGAACGGCTGGCTTTAGAGACTTTAAACAGATAAGTGTCCGTGATAACATGAAGTCTCTATCGCTTTGTAAAGATTGTATTCTACATTGCTGGGCACTTAATATTACTTTTACTAGGGGGGGTGTGTGTGCACGTGCGTGGGCGTGCGTGCACGCGCGCTGTGCGTGCTGGAGAGTGTTGTAACTGAGCCAACATCTTAAATGTCAACTTTGTAACTATCATGTTGGCTTACTTGGAGTGCATTCTGAATCAGGTACCATCAGATTATTAACCACTACTTTCTTTTCATTCAACAATTGGGAAACCTTTAAAACAGGTATTTTCAATTTAAGATAGGCAGAAAATGGCCAATTGTCAAGGAACCTAGTTTTATAAAGACTAACCATTTTAAGTTTGATTTAGATGCCTTATGATTAAAAGCTTGAAATAATGGAAATGAGGGGAAAACTCATGTTTTACAGGATCTGTATTTGCATCTTACCAATTTGACAGATATCTGAAAGATATACTGTATTTAAATGGTGGCGTAATCAAGATTATTTAATTCCCAAATATTTTATGAAACTGTGCAGTAAACAGAAACTTTCATTTTCCTTTCCAGCATTTTATAGAAATTTATCCTAAATAGATCAGATGTTGGGATTAGAGAAGGCTTAAGTCAACAGTTCTTACAAGTAAATAATGTGTTCTCTCATCAGTTTTTACAGAGGTCTCCTTTTTTTAAAAAAAGAGATCTAATTGTAATAAATGCACACATAGAAAAGGAGGCTTTAATTATGTGTGTTTTGGTATTAGAAAACTTTGTTTTGCTTTTGTTTCTTGACTTATACGGAGTTTTTCCCTCTCACAAAGGATTTTTCTCTTAGTTCATGATTATTGGTTGTCTAAAATCATCCATCTAATTCTTAAGGATGCATGAATATCTAGAAATGTTTTTAGAAATGTTTCAAGGTTTAGAGGAACATTGCTCCTCCCCTGACCCTCGTGGTGCCATAGAAAATGTTCAGTCATGTTTCAGTGTAGTGTACATACATCCTTTAGGATTTCCTTCCATCTGGACAGCCGGGGGGGCGGGCAGCGGTGGGTGTCGGGGGTGGGGGCAGCTGTGGGTGTTGTAAAATAAAGTTACTTAACATTCTCTTTCTTTGTAATGGTAATTTATAAAGGAGAAGGTAGGTTAGGGCTTTCTTTTCATTTTAATAAATAATAGCAATTTTTTTTTGTATCTGTAAATCAAGCTCTATTAGGTATATTATCCGAGTGAGTTGTCACACTTGCCTTAAGGAATTATTTCCTCATTTTATATGGATGAGAACACTGAAGCACAGATTATATCATTTTTAACCTGAAGGTCACAGAAGTTTGTTTTTTTTTTTTAAATTAATTTATTTATTTATTTTTGACAATTTTATTTATTTGACAGAGACACAGCGAGAAAGGGAACACAAGCAGGGGGAGTAGGAGAGGAAGCAGGCTTCCCACTGGGCAGGGAGCCCAATGCGGGGGCTCGATCCCAGGAACCTGGGATCATGACCTGAGCCAAAGGCAGACACTTAACCACTGAGCAACCCAGGTGCCCCAGGTCACAGAAGTTTAGAGGGATTAGCATTTGTACCTGATCTTTCTCATTTCAGACCCACTGTTTTTTACACTACGCTGCTTCTCTCTTTTAAATGTATGAAATTCATTTGACATTATATAAGTTTCTTTAGAAGATTTTTATGCTATTACCAATTAGCAATTTTAAGTTCCATTCTGTCCTCCAGGTCGGAGATGTTTCTCGAATCTTTCTCAGTGTAGGGTTGCACCAAATGAAGATAATAACACCCATGGCAAAAAGTAAATGGTAACCCCTTTAAAAACAAAACTCTTGCCTCTTCTCAAAACAATCGCTATACAACTGCTGTCATGATCCGTATTGTAAAGTCCAGATCATTGTCAATTGTCTAGTCACCAAACAGAAATGTTCCTTGGTCTCACACCTCCCTAGGTTTAGGAGTGGCCTGTAGTGAACTCAACAGCAGGGGAAGGGGATGGGAAGGAGAGGAGAAGTGGGTGTCACAAGTGGGTTAAAGCACATCTTCTGTTTCCCTCCAAATAGGATAGCTGGATTGATAGGTCAGAAGAAGTGTCTTTATAAACCCATGATATAAAGTAATCCCTTTATATCATGGCAGGGAAAAAATGTAAATGGTTTGCATTACCTTAGTGAAGCTCAACAAATTATGGCTCCTTTAAAATCATGTATCATATTGATAGAGAATAGCTTCATTATCTGGTAGAGAAAGCTAGAGTTTACTTGTGTATATCTCAAGCTACGACTGAGAAGAGGAGAGACTCAGTTCTGCCTTATGGTACTACTTGACACGCTGAAGGTGGATCAGTGTCTCTACCATGTTGTGTAAATAACTTATTTGCTATTAAGTGATATGTCATTTTGTTCTTTGGATTGTCATCATAGTACTAGTGAATATTAAGGAATGTAGCTTTGTCTTCCATAGGGGGTTTGAAGTATGGCATCAAACGCAGTTTACATCTCCAAATTAGTTTTTCGTTTTCTTCTGGATGTGTAGGTTTTTATGGGATAAGGCACTGAGTAGCTCAAACTCCCTGTAATAACTCTGGCAAGCCTTTTCTGTCAGATCTTTCTTTTTCTTCTTATTCTCTCCCCTCCCCCCAACTTTTAGCACAGCTACATAATAGGTGTTGGGTTGTTGGTTTTTTTTTTCCCCTCATGGAATCATGGGTAGTTTCATTGCAGCTCATCTCTTTCTGTTTGTTTCGTATAGGGCTGATAGTTCAGGACCATTCAGACCCCATGTTCAGTTCATATGCCTATAAGTCCCACTACCTACTGAATGAATCAAATCGTGCAGAGTTGATGAAATTACCTATGATTCCTTCTTCGTCAGCTTCCAAAAAGAAATGTGAGAAAGGTAATAATCAAAATAGTTTATCTCTTGCTTTTATTTTTGCATTTCCTTTTTTTTTCTCTCTCTCTCTTTAAATGAAGGGGGGAAATGTATGCCTGTCAAGCACCATCTGTTGCTTTTAGTAAATTCTACCTTGGTGGTTGTGACTGTGTCTTCATATGGCTGCAACATTATTAAAAAGGGCTTAAAATAATTCCATTATTACAAATTATTACCTACTTACTCTTCTCCTTGAATAAATTGTCACACATTCCATATATCTTTGGGTTATTAAAATTGAAAGGCTAGGATTTTGCTTTATATATAGAAAGATATTCTAAAGGCTCTTTCTCTTCTGCCTGATGTAGAACTACCATTCATGTTAGAAAAGAATAGACATGACGTAAATTGTTATGAACTTCAACTAAAAAACCAGGGTAGGTTATTAAAAGAGGGAAACCAAGATATTGATACTTAAAATTTTGATTTTAGGGTATATGCTATCCTTTTGTCTCTTAAATGTTTTGTTAAGATGCTATGAAAACTAATTGCCCTTCTCTTAGGAGACCTTGGTGGGCAGCTGGGGAGATTAAGCCAAATATTGGATATTGAAAGGCAACCCAGCTCAACAGAAGAATTGCTTATAGATAATCTATCCACAGAGAACCAAGAGCTAAATGTGTATTTATATTCTCCCAATTAATTTGACCTATAGAAGAAAATCATACTTTGTATTTAGCTTTACATAGCCTATTTGTAACACAGGGAAAAAGTAATTTAACAGTACTGTATTACTTAGGGAGTTATTATCCCAGAGGGTAAAATGAATAACCTGGAAGGTGAAGGCCTTTTCCTGTATATATTCCCATTATGATCTAGGGGCCAGGTTCAGAACCTTTAAACAAAAATTAATCCATACCTAATAGACTGGCTATGTTTGAAATAAGGTTTTTTTCCCCATTCTTTGTATTGCCTGCTTGATGTGTCTTTGTTCTTTGTCAGACATCTGAAGTGGCAACCCATGACTAAAAGAAAATACAGCTAATTAAACAGGGTGACTAGAACCTATGGAGAAGTAGGTTGGAGAGAGTATTGGCTTGCTTGTTTGCTTGTTTCCCATTGAAATCAGAGGATGTCACCTGACTGCTGATACCACCTACTTCTAAAACAAAAATGGACAGAGAGCTCTGACTAACTCCATAATGCAATGAAATTAGACTACCCGAGGCATTCATTTTAGGAAATGCCTTATTTCCTACTGGCGCCTTTATAAAATTAGATTAATTCAATTGTTTCTTACTTTGTTTTCAGTACTCAGTATTGACCTTGACATGAATTGAAATTATTTTGAGCCCTCTGTTTGCTTAGCTTGAACCATGTCTCACTTCTTGCATCCTAAAGCAGTTTTCTTGCATAGCACCAAGGTGGATTGTTCATATTTTCATTTTTCTATTTTTTTGTGTATATTTTTTGTTAAAAAATCATGATGATTTTCATTGACAATTCTGGGTCTATATTTCCTCTGAAATAAGACTTTTAAGTTTTACTTTTAATTAAGGACTATTCCATTATGTTAGAAATGGCCAGGCTGACTTCCACATCAGCTCTAATAATCACATGTCCCCTAAGCTGTTTGCAAAGACTGCTCTTCCTACTGGTCATTCCTTTCTGAAGGAGAAGTCAATTATCTTACCTTACTTGAAACTTACAGAATTCCCTACCTAGGCTAAGAGCACTCAGGCAGCTAATCTGTAGGTTGGAGAATTGGAACAATGAATCCATATTGA